>NC_142170.1:25604965-26322465 GCF_029865625.1 Vigna umbellata
CTTAGGATAAGATATGGTTGTTCAAATATTTTGGTAGCATAACATTGTGAGATCTCCAAGTCATTTTACAAGGGAGGAGACACCTCTATTTATAGAGGAAGGTGTCTCCAAAGTAGATAAGAAACCCTAAAACTCTTCATTGTTAGAGTAGCATGTGGCAAGCCACTTTAGCAAAAGTTTCTCCATTAGAAAAATGATACATGATCATTACCTTTGTAAGAAAATTCTTCACTAAGAGTTTTTCATGTGGCCATCATGCCCCACATTGGGACATCCTCCATCAAGCTAGGTTTACAGACCAATCACTACATGGCCCTTAGTACAAGGCCTAAAAAGAAATCCTATACTACTTGACCCTTAATACAAGGTCTAGAATCACTTCATGATGGCCCTAGAGAAAGAACTTTATTTCTCTTTGCATAGATAACACTAGTTCTTCTTGAATGTGTTTGGGTCATGGCTAAGACATATGTTATCACCTTGAGTCACCTCTCACTACTCCCTTTAAATCAACATGTGTTGTCTAGAAAATCATGTTATTGTTCGATGACACAATGGCATCTAGGAGTGACAAAATAGGTCAGGCTGATCCGTTTTGGCTTAACCCATTTTTTACATGTTGAAAATGGTCCAAGGCAAGCAAGTTTGTTTACATTGCACGAGCAAGAAATAACTTGTTTCATCCTATGACAAGCGGACAAGGTAATGGGCCAGACCATCTAGTTCGCCTTTTTTCTTTAACAAAAAATTGTGTTTTTTTTTCTTAACTTGATTTAAAGAAGACTACACTATAATAATATATGGAGATAGAAATCACATATTCATGGGTGAAAATGAACTCTTAAGAATTTTGGTTTCAAGAGCTACCATGCTTTCAATCACTTCAACACAAATTAATGCTTAAGTTTAAAGGACATAACCTAAATTTTAAAGAACTGGCTATTAATCAAATTTAAAAACCCACATTAGGGACGCATTATATGCATCTCAATAGAGCTAAGACATAAAATTCTATTATTCTTTCTATCTACTGTTACTTTCATTATTCATGTTAACTAATAATAAAGTTTAGGCAAAAAAATAAAATATTGATACGAGCCACGGGACAACTTGTTTTACTTATGTTAATGGGCTACGAGCCAGCCTATGACTGCAACCCAATGGACCGATAGGCCAAATGATTCGAATTAATATGGGCTGACAAGTAGAAAACTTGGCCTAACCCACCTTTTTCTCCATAGGCTGACGAGATGGCCAGTCCGACCAACCAATTTTGCCACCCCTAATGGCATCCGTTGTCCTACAACCCAATAGTTAGGTTTGTTCTCTAAAGTTGCAGTAATGTGTGTGATTCTTGTGACACCTGACATAGGTATTTTCCTCAAATTCATTCTTTCCCTTTCATTCATGCTTTCTTGGAGTCTAGTTTGTTTTCCTCCACTAGAATTGTTTCATATTCACTTATTTCACACACTTAAATGGATATTTGAGTTTAAAAAAGCATAAAAGAACTCAAACATAATAAAAAACAAAAAGAAGATAAACTTGATGATTAAAATATGATAAAAGTTATAGAGGGCTTGATTTTATTAACAAAATTTACCACAACTAAAAGGTAAAAATTAATGTATCATCTATGTCAAATTGAGTCAAGTCAAATCAAGTTAGACTTATGTCTGACCAAGCCATAGCAAATCCACATTAAGTTGTATATAGTTAGGCCTACCTATGGTTGAGTCGACTCAAGCCCACTTTTGGTTGAACTAAGTTGAGCACACCACAAACAAGTTTGGTCAAAGTCACCTTTGACTGAGTATAGTCGAGCCTACCTCAGACTGAGTCTAACGAGCTCACCTTGGGTCAAGCCCACTTTAGGCTGATTCAAGTTTATTCCACCTTAGACTAAGTCCAATTAATTCAAGTCCACCTTGGGGTCAAGTCGAGTCTACCTCGACCGAATTGAGTCAGATTTACCTCATGCTAAGTCAAATTGGTCCACCTTATTCATGTCATGTTGTGCCCACCTCAAATTAAGTCGAGTCAAGCGAACCTCGAGCCTAGTCAAGTCAAACTCACGTAAGGTTGAATATTGTTATGGCCATGTTACATTGAGTAGAGTTAGACCACATAAGATCAAGTCGCTTAGGTCGATGTTGGTTGAGTCTAGTTGGGCCTGCGTAAGATTGAGTCTTGAGGCAACCCACCTTTGGTTGAGTTAAGTTGAATCATCCTTTGATTGAGTCAAGTCAAGCACACGTTGATTGAGTTAAGTTAGATTGGTGTTTGACCGAGTTAAGTTAGACTGATGTCAAGTCGAAATCAATCCAAGTTTTAAATAATTTCATACTGATTCAAGTTGAGATAGAGGATCAATCAAGTTTGGATGCAAAGTTAAGTTTAGTTGAACTTTAAGATGGTTAACTTTTGAGTTAAGTTGCAAATAGTAAAATTCAATTTATAATTAATTTAAGATGTTTGAAAATCAATTTATAACTTAAAATATTTTAAAGAATCTTATTATTATGAAAATATGTAAACATTAATTAAATTATTGCCGTGGGAGCAAATCTACTTTGTCTGTCTGACCCTATAATAATTTTAAAAGGCAGTTTTGGAGACAGAAACTTTTTGAGCTTATTCAATGGATCAATGAATAAGAGGTTTATTTAAAAATATATTAGAGTTAATCATGAAGCTTAGATTAGTTCACTCAATTTTATGTTGTGCTAAAGCTATTACTATGGTTAATCAAAAGCAAGTAATCCAGGTGGTTATAAGTTTTTCAAATAGAGCAAAGAGTATGATTTACTTCGTTCATAGATTTAATATATAGTTTAGAAATTTGAGTGTCCCTGATATTATACAAAAATAAGTTTTCGTGTATAATAATTTGTGTACTTTACTTCTAAATGTATATATTGTATAGTATAAGAACAAACATTACTTTTAATAAATTTATTACTTCTTTACGATAATAATTTTAAGGTTTAATCCTTTACTACATCCCTTATGTACGAATTTCTCAATTGGATCCTCGTTTTTTAAAGTGTATCAAAATGGTCCCTAATTTTGAAAATTGATATCAATTGAGTCCTTTCCGTTAAGTTGGCTGGACGGCGTTAAAAAAATTGATGAGTGGATGCTGAGATGACAAACGAGCGCTCGTCCACCAGCGAACGAACGCTCGTCCAGCAGCGAACGAACGCTCGTCCACCAGAGAACGAACGCTCGTCGACCTCTTACTGCTGGACAACCGTTCGTTCCACACTGGACGACCGTTCGTTCGGTGGTCGACGAGCGTTCGTTCGCTGATGGACGAGCGTTCGTTCGCTGGTGGACGAGCGCTCGTTCGTCATCTCAACATCCCACTCATCAATTTTTTTAACGCCGTCCAGCCAACTTAACGGAAAGGACTCAATTGATATCAATTTTCAAAATTAGGGACCATTTTGATACACTTTAAAAAACGAGGACCCAATTGAGAAATTCGTACATAAATAGGGATGTAGTAAAGGATTAAACCTAATTTTAAAAGTTTTGCAGAGTGTGATTTGCGATGGAATGATTATCCAAAACTATTTTGTGTAGTTGGTGTATGCTCGGCAAAAGGAATTTTCTATTATTTTGTTTTTAATATTATTTTTATGGTGGTGACTAGGTAAAATTGGAGCAACTGAGTTGTAAAGAGACATTTATCAATTAATAATTAGAAAAAAAAACCTTAAAAGTTCATTCTCTCCTACGGTTATCTCATACAAGTTAGAGAAATTTTTTTCTCAATGATTATGATAATAATTTTTAACTGCGTTGATACTTGAGTGACATACTCTGTTACAAAACTCCGAAAATGAATGGAAAAAGTGCAACAAAGTAATGGAAAAGACGCACAAAGAAACAAGAGTTAAATATATAAAATATTACATATGTAAAATTGCTTTCGTCATCCCTTCTTTATTTTTATAATTATATAAACATATTACAAGAGTATTTGTAATTTTTCTTGAATCAAATAAAATTATAATATTTCTTATAATCATCCATCCTTCTCTTTGTATCGTTCTAATTGGAACAAGACATATTTATAAGTATAATTGCTTTTTTTTTTTCTCTTTTATTGTTCATATACTTGGTCCATCCATATCTTAAAAATGAATATGAAACTACTTCTATTTTTCTCAAAAATTAAATATAATTTAGTCAAAGATTATTGTCGTTAGAAATTCAAACTCAAACATTATTGAAACAAATTCACCTTAATAATCCGTTTTCCAAGCTTTGATAGGAAATCTTGATATAGACCTACAAAATAATATAACTTATGGTCATGAAATGATGTCAGATCTGACTAGGTCCATTTAGAATAGAAGAAAAAGAGCAACTTCAAATTTTCCAGCAAGTTGCTATTGTTAACATGTACTTATGTTATAACTATTTAAAATTTCATACAGTTGTTTACATCTATGTATACAAGTTTGTTACATAAAGTAAACAATTATAAGATGTCTTATTTTAAAATAAAAACAAATCGTAATTAGAAATAAAATCAAAGTGAATATATTAAAATTTTATATATTACAAAAAACATTAGAAATGAAAATCACAATTCACCCTAACTTTAGTTTTTCAAAGACACAGTTTTAAGCGTCATAATTAATTTTCATAAACAATATCATACAATATACACTATTATTATACATTATTTATATAAATATTATATTGATATTTTTATTAAAATAAACTTTTTTTATTAAATATTTATAAAATTATTTTTAAAGTAACTCTAACAGGATTTTATTTAAATTAATTAATTTTAATTTTATAAAAAATATAAATTAATAATATAATAGTTCTATATATGATAGATAACAAAGTATTGCCTTGAAATAAAATAAAACATAAAATAAATATATATTTGTCTAACTTTCTTATTATTATTATTATAGCAATAAATTAATTTAATATGTAATCATTTTAATTTAATTAATTAAAGAAATTAGTTAATTTATTAAAGACTTAAAAAATAAAATATTGATATGAATAAAATATTGGTATCATTTTAATATATATATATATATATAACTAAAAAATTAAAATATCATAATAATATTTATGTATGTATAGAAAATTAGTTTTAATTTCGAGAGAATAATATTATTTCATATGAAAATAAAAAATTAAAACAATAAATATAAAAACTGAATTAAATATTGGTAATGATTTTTATTTCTAACTAGAAAAATTAAAGAAACCAGAAACTCACACATGTGATGTATCTTTAATAATGATGATTCAGTGTTAAATTAATTAAATTTTCAAAAATTAGAATTTAATTGAAAAGAAAAATAAAAAATTAACTTACTTAAAAATTTTCAACCAAAACTGAAAAAAAAACTAATTAAACCTTATTTAATTAAATAACACTTTTAGAAGAAAAAAACACATATAACAAGAAAATAAAGAATAAATTTACTAGATAAATATAATTTGTCCTGCATACAAGCTATTATTTATAAATGATGAAAGAAAACAAACATATCAAACTCTGCTTCTTCTTTATTTTCTATTTGGGGGTCATCAAGAATTTATGAAAATAAAAGAAAATCATCAATTTTTTTATGAATTGTAAAATAAATTGCTAACATCATATATAATTTTGAACAGGTGTGTCCTGTGTGCTGCAAATCACAGCATATCTTGAAGAAGGTTCCATGTTAGGTAGATGTAAGAATTAAAGAGATAAGATCATATGTTTATTTTATTATAAAGTAAAGATCAAAGAACTAATAAAGTGAAAAAGTAGTCTCAAACTAAATTACTTTATACCATACCATAACACCCTCAGCCAACTTGGCTAATACTTCACCAATTAAAACAAGATAACTACAAAGCTATCATGGGAGAGAAAGCAACCCATATTATATTTAAATTTTACTGTGCTTCAGTAAAATACAAATTTATCTTTAATAAAAGGTAAATAAAATTTAAATTTAAATATAAATTTGATTTCTATATTTAAATTTATAACTTATTTTAATTTTTATATTCTATTCTCAAGTCTAATATTTTTTAAAATATATATATATATATAAATGAACAAAAGTAATTAGTTAGATTAGGTTGTCCCAAAGTTAGAATTCATCAAATGTTATGGAACTTTTTGTTAAAATTAGTGGTTGGTTAAAAGATGCAAAATGTAAATTAAAACCATCATAGGAAAGTGAAACATTTGTCTATAATTCGTTATCTTTTACAAATTAAAAATTCAGAACTTGAAGAAGTTGCTCGTAAGAAGACGTAAAGTGTAAATTAAATCATTATAGGAAAATGAAACATTTGTCTATAACTCACTTCTTATCTTCTATAAATAAAAAATTCAAAATTTGAGAGTATAGAATAAGTTTGAGATTCGAAAAAGAAAAAACAAATAGAAGCAATTTTGTTCCATTATCTTTATTATAGTCGAGATTTGATTAAGTGAGAAAACTCCTTATGCTTTTCTATTATAGTCGAGATTTGATTAAGTGAGAACACTTTAAATCTATATAATACTATGAATATATTGAAAAAAATCCTTTTTACTAGAATATATTGAAAAAAATGTTCTTGTAATCAAGTTTGACTATGTCTGTTGATGTCTGAGTATTTGAACTTATAGAAATAATGTTAGGTTTAGAAATAATGTTATTTTTAGAAATGTAATAATTGATGCAGATGAGATTTTTATGTTAATTCATATTAGAGCATGATTCTTCATTACAAATACGTATTCAGTAACAATTTTTTTTTTATTCAAACTGGTATTTATGTCTTATTTCATACATATTGTCTATTTAAAACAAACAAAACATAATATGGTGCTCTATCTATTAACTTTTTTGGTTTTCACTAACATTTTGATATTATCTTAATTTATGTTTTATATTTGTTTAAGGAGTTGTAGGTTAACAACATCTCTTTAGGTTTTAGGTTTTGTTTGATGTTGTAGGGGAAGGTGCATGAGGAAGTTGATCCATGGGTTTTTTTCTTTTTTTTTTTCTCTCTTTTCTTATATTCATGTATTAGGGTTGGAATAACCTTATTATATCTCTTTAATTATATTTGTTACTGTTGTAAAAAATAAAAGACTTTACAAAAATAAAAGTAGAAATTACTTTTACTATATAAATTAGAATTTTAATTTCTTTCTTTTTTTAATTTTCTGTTATTTTCTTTAAAATTTTGAGATTATTTCTCTTTCTTTTATTTCTTTAGAGGGCCTAGTTTGGAAGACAATAAATTTTATAATAATTGAACTTAATCAATTTTTTTAATAAGGTTTTTTTATTATATTTCAAGTTTTTCCTTTTTTTTATGGTTTGCATATAGGAGGTTTGTTCTCACTAAAAAAGGTTTTAGTTGAATAAATTAATCTCTAATAATATAAGTTTGTGGTGATATATTTTATTTGTCAATTAAATATATGAGAATATGTTAAAACTTCTCTAGTTTTCCTAACTTTTGGATTGTTTCCTAAAGAGCACGCTGAGGTAAATAAAGATAGATTCTTATTTAAACATGATTTCACTTCTACCAAAATGACATTTAACACAATCCATTTATTAGTACTTACATCAATTTCACACTAGATATATAAATGTCATCATCTAATAAGTGAAATAATTTTTACATTTGTTATTAAATCAATTTGAGAAATATTTTAATAGTTATGATCGAAATTGATATACCCCTTAGATCAATTTTGAATATATTACATTTGTTGTCTTAGAGAATCGATGTATATGTCTTGTTATTAGTTCAAAATTGCTTTGTAAGACACATGTTACATCAATCTTAGTTATTATTGAATTAGTAAAAAATTATATATGAGATTAATCTTCCTTGTGTATAAAATACGTATAAAGTACTTTATTTATAATGAAAGAAATAAAGGCTCTGTTTGTATTTTTCTCCTTATCTCTTTTACTTTCACTACATACACGTCTTACTTAGATTACAAAAAAAGTTAAAGATCATTCTAGGTTTGCAAAAAGATTGAAAAAACTGTAAGTATATTCGAGAAGAAAGAAAACGAAAGATCCAGAGAAAAGGAACAGAGACAGTGAATGAATGTTATTGATAGAATTGTAATGAGTACAGCGGAAGCTTTATACAAAAAGGGAAAAATAGAATAATAATTAAAAATGAAACAGTAAAGAAAACTATATATGTTACAGAGACCGAACGGTAGAAAAACGTAGAACACCGTTCGATTAACAATCAGAAGAAGATCTCTATCACCCTCCCTCAAGCTGAACATGGATATTATGCAGGTTTAGCTTGGAAGTAATAGTATTAAAGGTAGAAGAGTAAAGAGACTTGGTGAAAATATCTGCAAGTTGATTGTTAGAAGAAACGTGAAGAAGCTTGATAAGATCGTCTTGGAGTTTTTGTATGGTAACGTGGCAGTCTATGTCTATGTGTTTTGTTCTTTCATGAAAAGTGGGATTCTTAGCAATGTGGATGGCAGAAGTATTGTCATAGTAAACAGAGTAAGGAGTTGGACACGATATATGCAGATCTGCTAAAAGATATTGTAGCCATTGCAATTCACAAGTTAAAGAGGCTAAGGACCTGTATTCGGCTTCAGAAGAAAATCTAGAAACGGTGGTTTGTTTCTTTGATTTCCAGGAAATAAGAGCAGTACCAAGAAAAACACAAAAACCAGAGACGGATCTGCGAGTGGTTGCACAAGTGGCCCAATCAGAATCAGAGTATGCATGAATGCGGAAGGGATTATCAGCAACATATAAAAGACCAGAACCAGGAGCATTCTTTAAATATCTAATAATCCTCATGGCTTGTTGCATATGAGGTTGACGAGGAGTAGAAACAAACTGACTAAGTTGTTGAACGGCAAAAGCAATGTCAGGCCGTGTGTGAGTGAGATAGAGTAGTCTTCCAATGAGGCGACGGTAAGAAGAAGGATCTTTGAGAGGGAGTCCTTCATCAGCGTGAAGCTTAACGGAGGGATCGGCTGGTGTGGGAGCAGGTTTGCATCCTAACATTCCAGCTTCAGAAATCAATTCAAGACAATACTTTCTCTGATTTATACACAAACTTGCTTGAGATCTAGCCATTTCGAATCCCAAAAAGTATTTAAGATCACCAAGGTTTTTGATGTGAAATTTGCGATGCAGGTGATTTTTGACAATAGTAATTTCAGACAAGTTATTTCCAGATAAAAGTATATCATCAACATAGACCAGAATGATGGTGATACACATGTTGCTATGAAAATGTTTCTTGATGAATACATATGTTGATTAGTTTGCATACTTCTATGATCATAATTGTACTTATATCTCTATATGCATACTATTTTTGTGTGTTAAAACCACAAGCACAAAGCAACTTTGTATGAAATAATCGATTATAGTGATGTTGTAATCAATTAAGTTCATAAGATAGTTTATGTTTTTAAACTGTGGCAAAAAAACAAGTTTTAAATCGATTACATTAAGTGTAAAATCGATTAAAACTCGTATCTTTGCAAACATATTGTTGAAATGTGCTGTGATGAGTTTTTGAAGAAAAAAAGTTTTCAAAATCTGTTTAAGTGAAAAGCTTAATCGATTACACTGGTTATGTAATCAATTAAGTCTGTTATAATTTGAAAATTGTTTTCAAGCTTAGTCATATATACAATAACGGTCATATTTTTAAATATGTTTGATTAGCATTTATTGCAAATCGATTACATTAATTGTGCATTCAATTGGAAATGTGTTAGTTGTAATACTGTTATATCTGCTACTAATGTAACCGATTACATTATTAACGTAATCGATTGTTTTACATCTGTCATGAGGAAAACTATAAATTGATGCATTACACATAACTTTGTAACAGATTGATCATTCAAAACTTTCATATATGATATCTTTGATTTGAGAAAAGTGTTAAAGGTGTTGAAACGCTCCAAGAAACAAGATTCATAGAGTTTGATACATCTTGAAGGTTTCTTGAAGAACAAATTTGGATTTACATTGCTGATCAAATATTGCACGAGTGAGGTGTATTCTTGCCTAATTAGACTTTGTTTTCTGTGCGGCCAGGAAGAAGAGTGAGGAGCTTTTGCTTTTGGTACTTTGATAGGTGTTCTCAAAGGGTTCTGCAGCGAAGACGTGTGGTTCTTTGTGCAGATGTTATATTTCTATATTTGATTGTTGAGTGAGAGAGGTTTTTACATTTGAGAGACTCTCTATAAAAGCTTTGGTGTAAAACTCAAATCATTATAGTGAAAAATCCTTCAATCTAAGGTTGATTGGAAGGGAAATTGGATGTAGGCATTGAGGTCAAACTAATATAAATCTTTTGTTTGTATTTTTCTCCTTATCTCTTTTACTTTCACTACATACACGTCTTACTTAGATTACAAGAAAGGTTAAAGATCATTCTAGGTTTGCGAAAAGATTGAAAAAACATTTGTTTTTATTATTCACCAATTCACTCTCTCTTGGTGTTGAGAAACAAGACACTTCATTTCTAACATTTTTAATTGGAGAAAAAGTATTACCTTAATCCAACCCAAAAATTCGTGTAACCTTTGGTCGCAAGACGATTTTTTAGACTATCCATAATACCATCATGACCAAATTTGATAGCAAAAGCTTACATACAACCAATAATAGATTTCTCATACAATAATGACACAAGCTTCCAAGTTTCACTATTCTTCTTTAGAGTGCTTAGTTTAGCATGGACAAGCCAATTAAAATGGGCTAAGTCATCACAGCAATTTTTTGAAATGATCATAAAATAAATAGATGAAAGACAAATAATGTGGATCAATCCACTTCGTCCCGTTTCAGATCCACACAAGCTACAAATGATAGAAAACAAACTTACGTGAATCAGCGAATTCAAAATCTCATTCTACTCTACGCTTTTCATCGATTTGTCTAACCCGTCATATCTAATGTTAAGTATTATTATTAATTAATAATTATACTTTGTATTACGTTATTGTATTTGTTGGAGTTGGAAGAACTCCATAGTCCAACCTGTCTGTGCTGTTTCCCACACAATATTCATCTAACATGTATTAAAGCCTTTAATAAACTAATCAGTTTGAGGATAAACTTTTTAAGTCTCATAAATCACAATGACGACTCATCCATGTGGTGATGCATGATCTGGTTTTAGCGTATTACCAGTAGCAACATCCAAGAAAGCAAGTTCAGTATTTTTCTTTTCTTGTTTTTCCTCCTCTTTTCTTTCTTCATTTTCGTAAAAAGCATACTATGTAAGATTAAAATAAGTTTTGTTCCCCTTTTTAGATATTAGAAGTTAATTAAAAGAAAAAATATATTATTATTATTATAATATGTTGATGGTGTAAAACATATTTCTTAAAAGATACTCCTAGAAATATGAACGATTTCTAACCCTTGTGTTTGGTATACCATCGCTGAACAAAAAATGGTCAATTTTCCGTTTTTATATACCCTGTTTGGAGGGGCAAGGTAAAAAAAGCTGTCTTGGTTACATGATTATTTCGGAATGTGCTTTTTCCACTTTGATAGTTTGTATTATAACATTGAGCCAAAATCAAATTGAACATCCAACAGCACCAGTGGTCTAGTGGTAGAATAGTACCCTGCCACGGTACAGACCCGGGTTCGATTCCCGGCTGGTGCAAGTTGCGGGGATAGCTCAGTTGGGAGAGCGTCAGACTGAAGATCTGAAGGTCACGTGTTCGATCCACGTTCACCGCAAAACTCTTTTTCTCACAACCTTTTCCTAATTTTACTGCAAATCCATCAATTCTCTGTCAAAAAAAGCTTGCACCAGCCGGGAATCGAACCCGGGTCTGTACCGTGGCAGGGTACTATTCTACCACTAGACCACTGGTGCTTCTTTAAGACATTATTTCCGAATTGTTTTACATAATCTTACCTATAATTTTCAATCGGCTAAAATATCTTGTGCAGTGCAGCTAAATTGATCAAATTATCAAAAAATTTGTCAACTTTGACCTTCGTCGTAAATGGCAGCAGATTTTTTGGACCATTTTGATAATTTCTTGGAAGGAACACATGTCTGCAAACTGAAACATTCTTCTTTGGAGGTGAAGAAACACCAAAGAATCAAATGGATAAGTAAAAAACATTTTTTAATATGTTAAGGTTACCCTTCCTTTGATCACTTTCATATTTGTTCTTAGAAACAAAATCTTGTCAAAAGATCTCTACCATCTTCCATGTCAAACCTTCTCATCTCTTCCCTTCTTCTCACCACAAACCTTATCTTTCTAACCTCAGTTTCATCCACAGAGTTCATCTACAACACCAACTTCAACTCCACCAACACTCTTATCTATGGCAACGCCACTATTCAATCTTCCATTCTCACCCTTACCAATAGCTCCACCTTCTCTGTGGGCCGTGCTTTCTACCCTTTTAAGATCCCCACCAAATCTTCCAATTCTTCAACCCCTTTACCTTTCTCAACCTCCTTCATTTTCTCCATTGCTCCGTTCAAAGGCCTTCTCCCTGGCCATGGCTTTGTCTTCATATTCACACCTTCTGCGGGCACCATTGGGGTGAGTTCTGCTCAGCATCTGGGCCTCTTCAACTTAACCAACAATGGTGATCCCAACAACCATGTCTTTGGCATTGAGTTTGATGTGTTTGACAACCAAGAGTTCGATGACATCGATGAAAATCATGTGGGGGTGGACGTAAACTCTCTTGTTTCTTTTGCTTCCCATGCTGCTGGATTTTGGGGTGGGAACGATGGTGACAGGTTTGAGGATTTGAAGCTTAATAATGGTGAGAACTATCAAGTGTGGATTGACTATTTAGATTCCAGAGTTAATGTTACGATGGCTCTTGCAGGCCAAAAGAGACCCAAGAAGCCTTTGATTAGTGAACTTGTGGATCTCTCTGAAGTGCTTTTGGATGAAATGTATGTTGGATTTTGTGGGGCAACAGGGCAGCTAGTAGAGAGTCATAAGATTTTGGCTTGGAGCTTCAGTAACTCAAATGTTTCTATCGGTGATGCTTTAGTTACTACAAATCTGCCTTCATTTGTGCTTCCCAGAGAATCTATTCTTAGGTCAAAAGGTTTTGTTGTGGGGATCACTATAGGTGTTTTGTTTGTCATCGGTAGTGCAGTTGTAATGTTTGTGTTTTTTCTCAGAAGAAAAAGGAGCAAAAGAAAGGAGGAGGAAGAAGACATTGAAGACTGGGAACTAGAGTATTGGCCACACCGTGTAAGATATGAGGACATTTATGCTGCAACTAAAGGATTTTCAGACCAAAATGTAATTGGGTTTGGAGGGAATGGAAAAGTGTATAAAGGGCTTCTCCAAGGAGTGCAAGTTGCAGTCAAAAGAATTCCTTATGACAGTAAGCATGGAATGAGAGAGTTTTTGTCTGAGATTTCAAGTTTAGGCAGGTTGAAGCATAGGAATGTGGTTCCATTGAGAGGTTGGTGTAAGAAGGAGAAAGGGAGCTTGATTTTAATCTATGACTATATGGAAAATGGAAGTTTAGATAAAAGAATATTTGATGGTGATGAGAACACAGTTTTTGGTTGGGAGGAGAGAGTGAAGGTGCTGAAGGATGTAGCTCATGGTATATTGTATTTGCATGATGGTTGGGAGGTTAAGGTGTTGCACAGAGACATCAAGTCAAGCAATGTGTTGCTTGATAAGGATATGAATGGAAGATTGGGGGATTTTGGACTTGCCACAATGCATCATCATGAGCAGATAGGTCACACATCACAAGTGATTGGAACTGTTGGTTTCATGGCACCAGAACTTGTTCATACAGGGAGAGCCTCAACTCAGAGTGATGTGTTCAGCTTTGGAGTGTTGGTTTTAGAGGTGGTGTGTGGGAGAAGGCCAAATGAGGAAAACAAGCCAACCTTGGTTGTTTGGTTGATGGGGCTAATGGAGAGAGGAGAAGAGTGTTGTGGTCTTGATGAAAGATTAAAAGGGAGAAGTGAATGTGAATGTAAGATTGATGAGGTTAAGAGGGTTATTCATCTTGGTTTGTTGTGCACTCATCCTGATCCTCATGTTAGGCCAAGTATGAGACAGGTTGTGAAAGTGCTTGAGGGAGAGGATTTAGATGGAAGCTTGGTTGAGAAAATAAATTCAGCAGCTGAATATGTTGGGAGCTTTGGTAACAGCATTCACCCCACAATTCAGGATATTTTTGCCTCCCACTTCTCTTACTCAACTGTGTGTGACACTGAGGGCAGATAAATAGCCTAGAAAATCATTTCAGTATTGGTTCATTGAAACAACTGCAAAATGCATCATTGCAAATTTGCTAAGTGTGTCCCCAATGACAGTCTTGGCTATTGTTACACACCGGTTGAATTGTTTGTATATGAAAATGGCATTCTGTATATGCTTTAAAATTTTGTTCTATTCAAAGTACTTGTTTACTATATAATAATAGATTCCAATGTGATTTTTTTTTAATATTTTGGGTTGTAAAATCTTTTTCATTTACAAAGAGATCGTATCAGAAAGTATAATGTAGCTCAGAGTTTTTCTTCTGATGCAAAAAGATAGCCTTGCGGATTCCTTGTGCAAAATCTATCATCCAACCCAAATGCCTTAAGAATCAATAGAAGAAAAACATTGAGGTATCCAATTATGTGTGCAAAACTGAACCATAACATTTTATACATCTTGCCCTTTGTTATTAAATAAATGAAGTTAAAAATACATGAATTTGATCATGCTTAATTTTGTTCATAGTAAATCTATTAACTTCCACATCATCTCATACTTAAAGTCAGTTATTAGTTCAAACATTTGTTTCACTTGATCACATTACTATTATCAATAGATTTTAATAACATTGTTCCACTTTAACTATTCACCAAAATGTTGGCAACCGATCTCCCTTTAGTCATCTATCCAAACACCACACATACAATCTCAATCTTGGATTTATCAAAACTAGCATAATATTCTCAACCATTTTAAAATAAGATACTCTAACTTCATGTTATAAAATAATAAATTTAGTTTCAATTAAAAGTAAAACAACATTGTTTATGTTATAAAATAAAAATACAATATTAAATCAAGCATAAATATATATATAGATGAAATTAAGTATAACATACTCACATTTATATTGTCATGTGACATTGATAATAATGTCATATGTGAAGACTTGACACGAAAAATAAAAAAAAAATAATAATTATAAAAATTACAAATTGACACATAATATGTTAATTTTATTAAAAACAATTTAAAAATAACATAATTAATAATTTTTTAAAAATTAAAATTTAATTGAATCAAAAATTAAATAAGAATTAATTTAAAATTTTACAACCATATAAAACGAGTAATTAAATATTTAAATTTTTAAATGAACAAGGAGCTCTTTATCAAATTAAATGGTAAAACTTATCATATACATTTGCCAATGTGAAAAATCAATAACTATTTATATTTAAACATTTGATTCGTAGTTTTTTCTTATAACTCCTTGTTTTCCCTTCTTATTAGCAAACAAGTCCAATATTTCTCTTAATTTTTTTTCTTATTAGCAAACAAGTCCAATGTTTCTTTTAATTTTTTTTCTATCTTGATAATCATTCTTATAAACAGTTTTGACTATTTGCTTCTTTGATTTTTTTTTCTTTATTTTCTAACAACTTCAAAAGCATCTGTTTAATTTAATATAATCTGAAACAGATGTACAAGCAATGAAATCTTCCTTTATTTCGTGAATACGATGTTTCATCCTTGCAACACCACTATAACATATATAGATAATACTTACTAAAAGTCTACTGGCTGAAAACACTCTCACACCGACTCCATGTAATTTTCTTTCTTTCTTTTGATTTTATTGATTCAATATCTTCACCAACAAATTCAAACAAAATTGTTTTCTTTCCTAAGAGATAAAATAAACAAAACATTTAAATAACGACTAATTCTTTATAGAAAGATAAAAAATAAAGAATATAATAAAAACTATAAACTAATTCAGACTGATTTTCTTTTGGAAAAATAAATAAATTAAATTTTTAAATATCAAATATCAATGTATATAGAAAATAAAAATAATTATCGAATAATTTAAATTGTAACTTCAAATTTTTCAAAAGATATAAAATACAAAGACATTAATCAACCACTAATTTGTATTAAAAATTAAAAAGAAATAAAAAATGAAAATATAGTAATGGATATATATTAATTTAACAATAATTAAATTTTTAAAAAAGATAAAAATAAACTGAATCTTAAACGTCCTAGAATATCAAAGTTCAACAAATTGTTCCATTGTTTCTCTTTAGAGTTGTACATTATTATTAACCAGCTAATCTTGTGGTCTACAAAATTAATGACAAATGTATATCACTTATATGTTATGGATTCTTCCCACATTTTTTTTTTTATTTTTAAATAATATTTTAAATTAAGATAATTATTTTATCAATATTATCTTTTAATTGATCGTTTATTTAAGTTTAACTGTTTTTTTTATTGTTTTTTTAAAACTTAAATATTTTCTTAATTAAAAAATTAAGCACAAAATAAAAAAATATATAAAATAATGCAATAATGCAATATTGGGGAGTTTGTTGAAGCTAGGCTGCATCACATGGGATAGTTGCTTCACCCAACTGGAATAAAGGGGATTGAAGGGCATATATACCTCCACAACTAGATTGAATCTGACAACCATCAATCATGTTTACTTTTCAAAAGCTCATAAACATATCTCTTAGGTAGAGATTCTTGAAGTTGCTGAAGGACAGTGACCTTGATGAGCTTTCATGGCTCAACCAAATTTCACACCCCATTGACTTTCAGGAACTTAAGACAGTGTTTCTCATGTGGAAGCTTCAACCATAGTAATGTTATCCGACTGTGACTTGCTAAATTATTTTTGAAAAAAAGATAGAGACACTCTTTCCAACACACTCTTTTTTATACTTTTTTCATGGAGAAATTTATTGAAAGCTACAAAATCAATGAAAATAACTATTCAATAAAAAGTGAATCTCACTTTTCTATTCTAGGAAATTTCAATCAATAAAAAACATATGTTTCTTTATGGCATGAAAGAATGTAGTTAAAGAGTACATTCCCAACATTTCTTATACAAGATGTTTGATGGATGCAATCTTACAAGTTGATTTTATAAGATTGAATTAAACTTAAAGTTCACATCTTAACAATTAAATTTAATTCAATCTGTAATCATTATTCCTCTCAATTTCATGGGATTTTCTTAATAGTTAAGAAAAGAAATGTGGCACAAAGGTTGGAAAGAACTGAATAAAATGAATTGCTTATATAAATATTATCTAAGGGTGAAGCATGAAGAGTTGAAGAAAGGCTAATCTCTTCTTATGAAGCCTGCAATTTACATGATATTATATTTAATTATATATATACTACAGTAAATTGAATGCACTTTCTTCCTCTCCTCAGACTTGTGATAAATAAATGTTGTCATAAAAATATGTAAGTGGTTGGTTGAACAAACAGAAATACTAAAGTAATGTCACCACTTCCGCTGTGCACGAACTTTCTCACCTCTTGACTTATCAATTCTTGCTCGTCTTGAAAACTCTTGGATCTTTCGATCATGCTCTTTCAGCATCTGATCCATGTTGCTTGATGACACCATTAATGGTCCTGAGAGGTATATCTTGTTGTTTCCCATCGACTCCCTCCCACCCTGAAACAGTGTCCCCACATCAATTTTCAACTAAAAACACTGTTGCAATAGTGGTCAAATATTCATTCATTGTTGCCACAGTACTTGGACTCCATTTACTATAATTAGTGGCCTATCATCTGTGAGTGTTACATTCAACTACTAGGGAACATGGCAACTGGAGCATTTCATAAAAAGAAGACCAAAATTTTATAGAATAATAGTGTGACAATGTTAGAATCCGTTTGAAAAGTATGGAACTTCAGTCTTAAGCTCTGCAGCTAATACAGCTAGTTTTTGTGGTGTGATTCTCCTAAGGTTATTATCAAACAGTTTACTGAATGCTGATTTGAATATAACGATTACACTTTATAACACATCAAGAGGAACACTATAGTCCTTATGTAATGAAACTTGTGTTTATCTACCTCCAATAGAATGATCATGTAACATGAGAGAATCCAAATCAAGTGAAGATTTCCACTACCAAATATTTAATAATTACCAAAGTGAAAAAAATATATAACAATAATAACTAACCGGGGTTGATTTTTCGGTGGGGACCCTTCTGCTTTCGATTTGATTGTGATCAACAATCCGTTTTTGTTCCTGTCTTCTTCTGGACTCTGATCCAGTAGTTGACTCCATTGATTTTCTTACTTCACTTGGTTTTCTGTGGTGCAAGTGAACTGGTTTGTCCTGCTGATCTTCTGGCAGCAATGTCCTAGATGCCACTAGCCCAGATAGTTTTGATAGATTCCCTCTGATTGAAGTAGGAGGTACATCATCAACTTCCTTTGCACCTTTGGCCCAAACAGAACCAGGAACCAATGGGCCTGAATGTGATGGCTTCTTATATATATGCCCAGAGAAACTATTTTCCATTGCTTTAACATCTTCTGACTGTTTGTGAGGGAAAACAAGAATCCCAGACACTGCTCCCCTATGAGGGTTGTATAATTCACTTCGGTTCTTTGAACTGGAATAACGTCCTTGCTGCATCAGACAACAGTAAGATAAGCCTAGTGGAAGAAAAGTTAAAAAGAGAATAGGACAGTGGAGGTAACATGTGAGAAGAGCACAAGAATACTTAGAAATTTAGTATATAAGATTTGGTTTCAGTATATTAAGGCTTTTATACTGTTCAATAAAAAGTTATTTATGAAATAACCAATAGGCACCAAGCTCACAAATCTTTTCTTTTAGTTTTAGAACTAGAAATTCACTTATACCCCAGCCTGATTCAAACCCAAGTATTCTCATCTTAGCCTCATAAATAAACAGAGGTTACAGTAAGACTAAAATGTCAGTGCAAGTTGCAAACTTGCAAAAACCCAAAAAAGGTTTTGGTGTCCTGACACATTCTCATAATATCATAGAGGCAAGTCATACAATAAAATTTAAAACTTTTCAGAGTACCTGTACTGATACAGCTGGGTCGGCATTGTCTTTTACTGTGACACTAGTCCTATGCCCTTTTTCTTGTCTAACTCCCAAGGCAACTTTTTGGTCCCTACCTCCACCAGCTCCTTGCCTAAGACAGTAAACAAAAATGAATACATATTACTTATCATTTATAAGCAATAGTGCAAATGTATGAATCAAGTCATGCAGAAAGCACGGCTAACAGTTGTGATGAAACAAATAAAGGTAAACGTAACTATGTGTTCAAGGCTTCAATCACCAATAATATGAAAAATTATTTTCCTGGAAGTACACAAGAAACCCCCATTATTGATTATTTTCATGGCAGAGATGTCAACATTCAAAAGAGACCAATTTGATTCACACTGAAATTATTCAGATTAAGCCATATATAATTTACATTCCAAGCAAAAATTTCCATACCAGAGACTGAAGCCTCCATCACAATGTTAATTACTAAAATTACATATAATTGTTTTGGCCTCAAAATAAACACAGTTAACCTATACAGTACCTTCTGGCTTCATCTCGTAACTTAGCATCAATTTCCTTGCTGGGAGCATATTTTGGTAAACTTGATGGATCACAAGGCACAGGCTCTGATGTAAAGAACTGCCAAAAAATGGAGAATCAAGCAGGTTAGAAAGAAAAAGAAAAGGTTCATAAAATATGTTGGACAGAGTTGTGCAAGAATTTGGATTATTTTTACAACTTCATAACATAGCAGTACAGTAACAAAAATATATCTTGATTTGTCTATTTGAATCTGACTTCCTGATTCCCCTGTATTGAATGGTGAGAAGATTCTCTTCAAGGCACATAAAGGAAAAGGAAAAAGAAAAGGAACAAATCTACAGTAGCATGAATGTTAAAGAGTAAAAGAAGTACAACATTAAATTTAACTCATTTTAGCAGGTGATAATGGACAAAAATATTTAAAACTAAGAACTAGTATTGAGCGTTGACACATCACTGATATATCAAACGTTTGCAATTTGGATATTTCCAATGTCAGGAAATTCCTATTTGTCTGATCACATATTCTTCCACATATATATCAGAATCTAAATGAGAATGAATCACAAGAGAGATTTACGAGATATGCGATTAGATAAACTTTGATCTGTAAGTCCGAATGAGAAGCATTAATCACACTTTTGTGTGCATCTAAGTGATGTCATAGAAGCAAGCAACACGAAGAGCTTCATTAAACAACGATACAAATTTTCCTTGAATGCTATAACTGCTTGCTGGAGATAAAAACCAGCTTACCTCACTTTTCAGAGCAGCTGCTGCAGTTCCTCGTTGTGCCGGCTCTACTGAAAGCAGGGTCTCTATAAGCTTTACAGCAGTAGATGGGTAGTCCTTAAATGTCTCAGCAACACATCGTCTATAATGGTGTGGTGGCCGGAATACTGTTGAATGTGACAGCCGCAATTTAAGCCAATACTCATCAGATGGTGAGCCGCAAAGTTTAAAAATTCGATGCAATTGCTCAACCTACAAAGAAATAAAGATCCTAGAATAACAACAATACAAGAAAAATGATGGAAACTGCACTTATATATATATATATATATATATATATATATATATATACTCATACCTCTGTTTTTCCTGGCAAAATGGGCCTTCCAGTATATAGTTCACCCAGTATGCAACCAGTGCTCCACAAATCCACTGCAACCCCATAATGATTTGCTCCAAGTAAAAGTTCTGGTGGTCTATACCATAGAGTTACTACTCGGCTTGTCAATGGAACACTGTGGTGGGGGTCAAAAAAACTTGCCAAACCAAAATCAGCTATTTTTAAGATTCCATTATTGTCAATGAGAAGATTTGAGCCCTTTATGTCACGGTGGAGCACACCATGACTATGACAATGATCCAATCCACTAAGAAGTTGCTGCATGTAGCATTTTAGCTGACATATAAAGAATATTGTTGTTTTAGGAGTTTTTAAACAAAAAACATGTTACATACATAGCTACTTTTCTATACTTGTAGTCTTATACCAGACATGTACATGCAAAAAAATCTGAACTTTTTAAAAATACGTTGAGTAAATGAAAACAAACGATTATTACCTGTGCTTCAGAGAACTTGATTTCAGGATTTGATGCAAGTCCTGTAAGATCGTGCTCCATATACTCAAAAACAAGGTACAAGCTGCGAGACATATGAGACGTTACCAAGCCCTCCAATTTTATAATGTTTGGATGGTCAAGCCTACGCAGAACATGGATTTCCCTTGCCATAAACTTCACACTCTCAGGATCAAGATTGTCAAAGCGTACTTTTTTCAATGCAACAAACTTGCGGTTAATCACATCCCTTGCCTTATAAACAGTACTATAAGTTCCTTGTCCAATCTGCATAATAGAATCCCATCATCATATTATTCCTTCACCAATATAAGAAGTTTATACTCAAGAACAAACAACAACAAAATCAAACCAGTCTACCAGTCATTCTTTTTTCATTACAACAAAAAATATGAAATTAACCCCATCTTGAACTCCAAACCATTAACAAACAGATTGATGCAGCATCTTAAGACAGAAGACAGTAAGAATTACAGAACAGTTTAATCATAATGTAAACACAGACAACAGACAAGACCACTTACTTTGTCCAACTTCTCAAAATTATTCGCTCTCCGAGGTATCCATCCCTTAATAGCTTCACCAGCAACAGAAGAAAGCCATGCTGGCCATCCAGCTGCAACTTGCTCTCCTTCTATAGCCTTTGGAATTCTTCCAGGGCCAATATGATCCACAACAGTCACTTCAGGCTTCTCTGTTTTCTTCTTCCCATCATGATCAACATACAACTGCCCTGAACCATTGGCCTTCTTGTCAATCAATGAACCTTTTACATGACCACTGTCTGTTATCACATCTTTAGCCCCACCTTCATCAACCCTCCTAGTCGAATTCAACCGCAAAACATTCAACTCTGAAGGCCTTGTGCTATACGATTGCAATTTCTTAGTGACTCCTACCTTGCTGTCCTCTACAGCTGCACTCTTAGAGCATAAGCAACCCATGTTGAAGCACAACGATATCACATCAACTTCACAAAATTATTATCCTTCAAAAAGTAGGATCGCCATCCACCAGCACCACTTCTTCCAACAACTCCACCAAAACTCATAAAAATTAAGTCACCCACTACACAGTACCTTCTTTTCTCGCTATTCAAAAGTAAAGACGAAAACTTTCCTTCATCGACGCAAACCCAATTCAAAATCAGATACCAAAAATACACCACTGAAATATTCCACCCCCACCCAATTCAAAAGCTCTGAGCTTGAATCAAACCCACAATTCATAACCCTCCAACAACAATCACTAACTGTCATAAAGTAATCATTGTTCAATAATAAAAGAAGAAATCTAAGCAATAAAAAAAAGTCTGAGATGAATGAAGGTTATAACACTCAGAGTATTATGATTTACAAACAATGGAATCAATTAATGAAGGAAAAAGACAAGGTGGACCTTTGGATTGGGATTAAGGGTAAAAATGGATCAGAGGCTTAACAAGAAAAAAGTGTGGTGGGGGGTATGTCTGAAAGTTCAACGCGTATTCAGACATTAAAAAGAACATTATCATCAACCAGACAACAACCTTAGACGGCTTTTGCCGGCTAGGCTCAGTCAAAAGACTCCACTTTCTCTCTTTCTCACACACACACACACACTTTCCCTTTCCCTCTCTCTCTCTCTCTCTCTCTCTCTCTCTCTCTCTCTCTCTCTCTCCCTATCTATCTATATTCTCTAGTGATGCATGATTCCATACAGTGTTGTGACTTTCTCTCCCTCCACCACGTTTCTTCTGTCAAAAATACCATTGGTGTTAGTTTTGTGTTCAAAACCTCTGTTTTGGTCGTTGAGTTCTGTTTGGAATATCAATGCTCTGCATTAAACGCGTTTTTAATTCTCTCCAATTTTTTATTACTTTCCCCCTTTTTTTCATAGTGCAGGGTAATAGTGTCCTTGGATTTTTTAAAATTAAAGGCATTCCTCCTTCATCAGTATCAATTTGGTATTTCTTAGTCAAGAGTTTAAGAATCGATTTAAGAACTTCCTACAGTAAACAAACGTTACAAATAGTTCCTAAAAATACCTTACAAATTAAGATAAAAAAAGATTAATTGAATAACAGGTTTTAGTTTAATATAATTTTAAGAAAAAGGTGAATAAATGTTAAAATTCTAGATTTTTTAAAATATAAATTATCACTTTAGCTATTTAATTATATATTCTGTAAAAATATTTTTATTTAAACACTTTTTAATGTTTCTCTAACTTTTTGGAACTAGTTATTATTATTTTTATCACCTAACATGAGTAAAAAAATAATAAATCTGTTGTCATTTTTCATCCATCAAAAATCTTTGATAGAGCAAGTTCAATTCTCTTTCACAAACCATTTCCCAGTATTTTATAGAATTATGTATACTTTAAATTCTCACAAGTTTTATGAAATGAGGAAATGATGTTACAACAAGATTAATCTTTGATTTTTATGATATTTTAGTATTTTGAAGGTTTTCTAAGTATTTGAGACTTTTATGTAATTTCAGACTTTTTCTACACTAGAATTCTTATAACTTGGAAGTGACACTGATAAATCATTTTATTTCAGTTGAAGTTGAAATTTTATGTAGATATTGAATTTATAGTGAATGTGACTGTTAATATGAGTCAAATTGTTAAGCCATGGAGGTTTGGAGTAATCACTTTTCATTTAAGTGGTCATTGACCAAATTTGAAGTAGTTATATTTTATTAATTATTCATAGATATATGCGTGTTTTTTATATTTATGGTTTTAATAAACTAAAATTATTTTAATTCACTAAAACAAAGTTACAAGCCAATACTTTAGAATTTTAGTATATTAAAACAAGATTTTAATATGTTAAAATCGAATGAAGTTTGAATTTTAAATAATTTTAATCAATTAAAAATTATTTTAATTTATTAAAACAACTTCATTGTAAAGTTTAAGTAATTAAATTTTTATTTTTAATCATTAAAACCCAGGTAATTACATGAATTTAGTTTTAAAGTATTTTAATTGTATAATATGTTTTTAATTAATAAAAAATAATAATTGATCAAAATATTTTTAATTGATTAAAATGTTTTTTTCTTCCAAACCTAAAAGAGAAAAAAAAAACATCTCTACATATTAAAAGACCTTTTAAACATTAATTTAGACGAATTCAAATAATGGATTAATGATTACCTGCAATGCACTATAAGATCAAAATATAACTAAAAAAACAAGATAAAATAAAATAATTAAGACCCTAAATTTTATTTTATTTACAATCAATTATGCGATCAAAAACATCAAATACTCCATCTTTAAATTTGTTTTAAGTTTTTATATCATTACATGTTGATTCTTATGTAAAACTCCTTTATTTTAATAAAATTAACTTTAATAAAATTGAAAGTTGTACTAACAAATTTCTTAAATTAATTATCAAAGCAAAATGAGTTATACACTAATATTCCTCGTAAATTTAATATTGTTAAAAATTAGAAAGAGATACAAATGCATTGAGTTTGGACTTTTAAAAGGAAATTTAAATAGATGAAAAAGACTGAGAACATCAACATGTTAATTTATAATACAGCGATATAGTATACTTTAAGTTTACCATTACAAGTATTAGTTTGGTCCTATATTCAAAATAAATGAGTTTAAAGAGTAGTATATAAAAAAAACACATATATTTATTATTTTAAAGTTTTGGGTTGAAAATAGTGTTTTAAATTTCTTATATGAAGTGTTTATGATTCATTGGTGTTGAATCTTTTTGGCATTCCCCTTAGTTTCACTAAGGAGGTTCATATAAGTGTGTCATGTTGTGATAAAATAATACTATTCATTATAAGAAAGTCCCAATATAAAATTAACTCATATGTAAAGAGAATATTGTTAGGATCTAAATGTTATTATTGAAGATAAGGAGATAAGAAGGAATAATATTACATTTAATGTACACATGTAATGATTACTTGAAAAATTGCCTTATAAATAGGTAAATTGGATGAGAAATTCACACATTATTTTTTGTTCAAGCATCATGGTATGTAATTATGTTCATAATTGTCATAATTTTGCACACATCTAATGCTAAAATTACTCATGAAGTTTCTCTCAAATTTAATTTGAATTAATACAACTAATTAGTGGGGACAAATTCATGAAAAAAGAATTAATTTAAGTCATGACATTAGGATTTGAACTTGTTTCCAACTACAATAAGTTGGATTTTCACTTTATGTTTTATGATCTTCCATGAGAAATCACACAAAAATAAAAAGATTTGCAATAAAGCACAAAATTTTATGCATCATAAGAAATTGTTTCCATGGTAAAATATGTGAATCATTTAACTTTTTAAATATATGATGAAATGAAGAATTATAAAAAGTGGAGGAGAAAGAATTTTGATTTGTCACTCTTAATGAACATCACAATAGAAATTGAGATAAAGAGAAAACAAAAAAAGAAAGAAAAACTCAAAAGAATGAATTTGCTTGTCATTTGAAGAAAAAAAATACTTATTATCAACACATGTTACTTCATATATAAAAATCATATGTACAACATGTACTAATAATTGTTCAAACTAATCATCAATGTAAAATTACTTCTACACTAATGTAATACATTGATAAAAACTTCAAAATCAATATAATCATTCAAGATTCAATTTAGTATAACAAATGAAAACACACCAAATGGTGAACCTTCCATCTTAGCAACCTTAGTATCATATTTAAAAATGATTTTGTATTCATGGCAAGAAAGATTATAGTCTCTAATACCGAACCACAGAATGAATCTAAAAATAGAAGCACCACATCATTTCTCAACTTTATTTTTTATGAATTAAAATATTATTATGAATGTTTTCCTGTATATAGCAAAATAAACTTTATTTAAATCATTGAAACTAACATCACATTTCACAACAAAAACATGCATACATACATTATCATCCATAAAAACCAATTCCAAACAACCAAATCCTTGTCATCCAAGTTTTAATGCTCAATTATTCTTCAACATAAAAATACAACCAATTTTATCATATTAAATAGATCTAACAATTTTTTTATAAGAATTCAAATATAAATATCTCATCTCAATTAAGATTAAAACACGAAGTAATTATAAAGGAAACTAGAATGTAGTATATATTTATAGGTTTCATGGAATTTATACAAAGTCTTTGATGTTACACATGAATATATTGGTTTAGATTACTTAATAATCCAATCTAACCTAATTCAATTCAATTCAACTCAATTCAATTATATTGAGATTTTGTTTCGTTTATGATTGAATCAGTTACAACCTAACTCAATCCAAACTAACTAAATTTTTTACGGATTAAATGACAAATTTAATATGAGTGATTTGAGAACTAACCCGAGAGTCATTTTTATATTTGTGTCATGATTTTATTTTTTCATGTCTTGAATTAGTTTAATTGGTTGAAAATTGAAAATTATACTATATCAATAAGATAAAATACTAAGCTAATTAACTCAATTAAATCTAATTCGCTCAAGAACAAATTAAATAAAATTGGATTTAAAATAACAAATGCAAAATATGATGCATGGATACTATATGTATCCCATACATCGATACTTTTTTTTAAATAATAAAATACGATACATGATATATGCATATTGATAAATATATGATTATTATTGTGTGAATCCAAATTAAAATCATATATATCAAGTTGTCAATATAAAAAATTATAAATTATTATCATTATGAAAATTTTATTGCTTTATAAATTAAATACTTCGCTGATAAGTATTGATAAAGAATTTTAAAATATTTGACACAAATATGTATCAGACATAAATAGTAATCCAAATCAAAGTATAAGTATATACCAAACTTAGTAATTTCTTTAATAAATTAAGGTATTGACTTGTCTAAATCTTACCCAACCCAATTCAACATAACTCATAAATATCTTTAAAAACCACAAACAACTATGTTTAATGAATTGTTTCAAGGTTACATGATCATTAATTAAATAAACAAACTGTGAATTATTTAACATATTTTTAATAAATTTTATATTTGAATTAAAAGTTGGCAGTTAAGTTTATAAGAAATCCACCTGTCAAAAATAAATTTTCCTTTCATATTTCGCAAACTCTTTGATATATTTTGAAGGACAATTTAATGTGTTACCTTTTATATCATGATCATACTATTAGAATATTTTTAATACCACAAACTTTTGATGGAATATTATCCCTTAAACAATATAATATTGCCTAACATTTTACTACAACAATTTATTAAAAAATAAATATAATTAATAATAAATAAATCTCATTCTTTTTATATGATAATGGATTTAATGGAAGGTTTTGAGTAATCCCTTTGAAAATGTGGTCTTGATCTTGTGTTTTGAATGAGAGAGAATGTAAATCATTCAGAGATTCTCTGTTAATTTCTGAAGTATCTATCACCCCATTACAAATTTGTGATAAGCCAAGCCCAGAACAGTTGTAGATATTTTCTTTATCAGTATCATTATTTATTATCGTGATTATTGTTTGCAAAATTAGTTCGAAAATTTCAATTATATTCATAGAGGAGAGTAAATTATTAACGATGTGGGAGAAAGAAATAGGATAATATAAGAGCGAAGGAAGAAACATAATTTTAAGGAATAGTGAAATCCGAGGGCAGAGAGCGAGGTGGGACACGGTGAGTGCTTAGAGTAGAAAGGTCAAAATTGAGGTTGTTTGATTTGTAGGCGGTGAATGGCGCAAGAAGAGGAACCCACATCTTCACCTATGCACCCATCTTCCTCGTACACCTTCCTTCTCAACATCATGAGCAAAAGGAGAACCTGGGCATGTCTTTTTCTCTTTGTCTATGGAACCCTTTTGGCTTCTTCATGGAACTTCCTCCAATCCACGCTTTCTTGGTACAATCTTCAAGTTCAGTCCTCCACCTCCGCCTGGCCGGCGCTCTACGCCTCCGTGCTTCTCGGCACCGTCTTTGGGCTCCTCTCCATGGTGGCGGCTCTGATGGTTATGGTTCCCGCTGTGCTGGTGACGTGGATCACGGTGGTGGTGCTGTTGGCCTTCTTTGGGAAGCCTAGAAGGACCCTGGTGGTGGAGGGAAGGAAGATCACGGGGGAGATTTTCGGGGTTGTGGTGAGGATTTTGTTGAAGGAAGGGAATTTTGTGGCGGCGGTTTGTGCTGTTTTGGGGTACTTTGCTCTTGTTAGAAGGAATGGGACTCAAGAGGGGGTTGTTGGTGAATCGTGAATGGTTGGAATTTGGTGGTGAAGTGGTTGGTTTTTTTGGTAAAGTGTCTTAATCTGTTTTTTTTTTGTGGGTTGAGAGTAGGAAGGTGAAAGGTGAAACAGTGAAAATGTTACTTATTAGGATGTGTAGATGCTTAGCTTCCGATGATGTCAGGGTAAATCCCAGTGTATGTTCTAGCTAATTCATTAATTTTTGCTACCACTTACAAGCTGATCTGTTTTTGCTGAATCTATAGATATGTAATTGTTACAATGAAGTTGTTATGCTCAAACTCAATTTAGCTCATTTTGTTCACTTTCTTCTGATTTTGATAAATCTGTTTGAGCAAGCATCCAAGCCTTTCGTGTTTGAGGGATCATAGACAATCTGATTGAAGATAGTTGTATTCTCGAGAGCATACTCAATAAATAGAAGTCACCCTTTATATTAGGTGACTCATAATAGAGATCATTGGGGTTTCTTGAGTTCTCAACCAACTTTAGAATAAAGTTTGAAACTTAGAACCCAAATGGGAGAGGGATGAATGTATCTGAAGTGTTTGTTTGATATGTTTGTTGAAGTCAAATTAGGGAGTGGAGTGAATAAGACTTTGTTGAGAATTTGATTAGAGTGTTTTGGTGCTTTTAAGTTAGCACAACACCTATTGAAAAGACAAGGGTGTTCCTTAGTTTTCATGCTTGCCCAACAAAAAACCATGTTGTGTCTAGTAAACTACGAATTAATCAGAAACAACTTCTGTTGGAAGTCACGTTTTGGTTGAAACATCTTTACTTAGAATAGAAAAGTTAATCATTGAACCCTTGTCAAATTATCTGGTGATAACAAACAGCCACCCATCTTACCTCACTTCTTTCTATGATTTCACCAAACATGTTACCAACTAGTCAAAGCCAGTATCAATCAACATATGAAAAGAAATATTTTTTACGGAGAAGATTTTGTGGATGGAATCGTTGTTGAACCTGTGATGAGATGTCTGTGTAAACAACATATTTGGCATCTAAATTCTGAAAATTTATCATTCTAAATTGTTGACAGAGTTTATTTGAGTGATCTTAGCTTAGGGTCAGTGAAGTTGTTTTGTAAGATATCTCCCACCAGATTCTTTTCTCCAAATGGTGGCAAACATCATGGAGAAGGAGAAGCTAGCTTAAAAGGGGACGTTTTAGAGTTCATGTGAAAGTAAAACAAGAATATTTGAATTTGAAATTTGGAATTTGGAATTTGGAATTTGGAATTTGGAATTTGGAATTTGGAATTTGGAATTTGGAATTTGGTGTTTTCTTGCAAATGTGTAACCTACCAACAACACTTTTTCTGCAGATTATCTTTTCTTGCTACTTGTTTTGCAAGCAAGAAAGAATCATTTGCTCCAATTGGACTCCAAATTTTCTTTTTCAATTTAAAAATTGATAATCCTATGAAAGTGTACCTTGCTACAGTTCTAACAACACCGGATTCATTGTATGTGTTTGTGTTTTTTTTTTAAAGGTTGACCTGCGTGTTTGACAGTAACCTAATTATAAAAGATACTAACTGTTTTCTGAAAATCCTTTTAGAGACATAAAGAAAGTAATTATTTTTTTTATAAGAAGTGTTATATTACATGTTGATTAATTATAAATAAATAAAATAATGTAAAAAGGAGACAAGTATCCTGTGGAAAGAAAAAATATATTAGGTTTTGTTTAAAGAGTGGAACTTGTCTCCTTTATTTGTGCAGAATGAATGATATAAAAATAAGCAGTAGCAAGTGTATTCCTTGCTTCATGCTACTTGTTTCTTGCTTCATGGCCCAATCACTGTTATCATTACAATATACATTAGCACCTAAAATTAAGCATGTATTTCACCCTTACCGACACTCCCTTGTCTATGTTTTTTTTTTTGGCTCCATTAATTACGAAACTTAACATCAAAGCATGTCAAATGTATAAATCATAGGATATTGAAACACTAAATAAATATTATATATATAATTTCATATTAATCTAAAATTTTATAATGCTTCACTTGTATAAATCAAAATAAAATGTATACTTTTTTTAAAATATAAATAATTTGATCATTTTATAAATATTTAATATTTAATATGAATAATCATGATGATATGAAATTATAATTGACAGTTAGATCGATAAAATTTACTTTTTTTTTTGCATACAATTGTTATGTTATAACATTCTTTTAGGAAAAATTCAAAACCCATGTAAAATTAATGTGTAAATAGCATTGTATGCGTAACGCATTAGTTAGAAATCACGTTTGTATTTCTGATTCATTGATAATAAATTCTATATGAATAAACTTTTCAATATTTACGTATTAAAGAAAAAGACATCCACATAAAAGTTATTAAACTTGCTTTGGGAGGAGAAATTAAATAAAAGAGTTTAAAAAAAAAAAGAAGTATATAAGTTGATTTAGTTTACGAGATAAATTAAATCTATTTTTAATTTTTTTTCAATAAATATTTGTGGAGAAACTTATTTAGATTTAAACATATTATATACAAATATGGCTAGAGTTTGAAAAATAAGCCTAATGTAAGGTTGAAAATGAAAGTATACTAATAAGTCAACCTAATAACCAATAAACAATACAAGTTGTAAAATTTTGTATTTAATATGGCAGACTTGTAGCTTTTGGTGGCTTGGGATCCATAGGTGTGCAATAGTGATTTCTCTAATTCATGAATTTTCTATGGGGTTGGACTAGGGTTTCTTAGAAGTTGTTTTACATTGCCCTAAAGACCCGCAATCAATGATCAAAAGTCAACATATGTCAGTCTAAACCAAACCAAATTGGAGAGATAGAAGTGATAGCTACCCAAAGAGCAATGGCTACACTTTTTTTGTCACATGATGTGAGTTAAATAAAAACAAATATTTTGAAGCAATGGCACCATAACAAGTGAAGTCAAAGAGAAGGTCATAAAGGGTTGCAGCCTTGGCTCAAACCCTAGTGCACTCTATGCTCAATACAAGTCATGTGCCAAGAAGTTGAGCCTTGAGCTCATTATGTTAGCCAATAAAGAAAAGGGGTGATAAGATGATTAAGAAGAAAAAAAAAAGTCTAAATTATGAATTTGTGTTTCAATATATGTATTGAGAATATTGAAGTTGTATTTCAAACTGTCAGATTCTTTGTTTAGTTTTTCCTTTATTGGTTCTCAACTCATGATTTTCAATTTTTTTAAGAATGTAGATTTTTGTTTTTCAAATAATAAATTTCTTAAGTAATAACTTTTAAATTCATTTCCGAAACTTTATAAGATTTTGATAAAACAGTTTGACAGAAGTTCATTATATGTTTTCATCACTTACTATAATTACTTGAAATTTATATTCTTATTTGATATGACTAATGATAGTTCAAATATTGGATAGTCGAGTGGAGCTTCTTCTTTTTATTTAGATGAGTCAAGGTCTTTCCATATAGTCATGACAATTTTCTTCATGTGCTTCTTGAAAGTCTTCCTTCATCTTTTTTCGATTTGATCTTATTATACTCTGGCGTAAATTGATCATGTTTTTTTTTATCTTGACAACAAATTATTTAATTTTTCTTTCTTTTCTTTTAAGTCCTTAGGTTGGTGTTGTTGTGTCTTCTTCCTTATTAATCTTTGTTTTTTTCTCAATATGATATATATATTTTTTATATGAACAATAGTTTATCTTCTTCATCTAAAGATCTGTCTAAACATTCTTCTTTTTAATGGTTTTGGAGGGAGTATGCCTTTTATGTCATGGTTAATTTAGGATGAAAGCTTTCTCCTTTTTCACCTGTATGTCTTATTGAAGTTCCAACTTGTGAATCTTCTCACAAGTTCTACCAAAAATAGATTTTCTAAGTTCTTTAATTACTAGAAAAAATTGTGTAAGTTGTGGCGACTATTTTTTTTTTATATTGCGATGTTTTTAAATGTCATTATATACGCATGGCAGTTTTAAAAAATTCTATTTTACTGTATGACTATCTGGTCAGTCAAGGACCAGACGGTCGATCATCCAACAACATTGGAGTTGTCAAAACGGGTAATCCGACCTGACCCGATCCACCACGGGTTGGTCACTTAGTGAGCCAACCCAACCCGACTCATTTATTAGCGAGCCGAAAAAATTCGAACCCGACTCGACCCACCACGGGTTTGTGGGTTAAATGGGTTGGCTCATTGACTCACTTAATTAACTTTTTTTTCACTCTCTTCTTCTGAGATTCTTATAACATGTTATTTTGATTGATCAAATTGAAACAGTAATGATTGGACCAATTGATATAAAAGAAAATGAAACAAAAGAAATATATTGTTATATATATTCTAAGCTATCAAGCATAAAATTTTGCCAATTTAGTTTAATAAGACACACACAACTGTTTAACCAAGAAACTACATATAGTCGTTAACAAAAATATATAGCACAAGATAAAACTGTCATGCTTGTAGATAGGTCTAAAAATAAGATAAAACAAATGATATATTTCTTAATTATCCAATCTATAATATTATCCATTTATTAAATTGGAGTCCTGAATGGATAAATCCACAGTAATATTTTCTGTTGAAGCATTTTCTTCTTTATCTCCATCTATCATATTATCCAATCTATAATCTTAGGGTTTTATTTGCAGAGGGAAACTTTTGGAAAGACAGCAACGCGAAAGGCTCTATTGCTAAGTAAAGGTTGTGCATTTTGAATAATTAATTTGATTTCAATTAAAAAAATAGGATTTGAATATCCAATCTATAATCTTAGGGTTTTATTTGCAGAGGGAAACTTTTGGAAAGACAGCAACGCGAAAGGCTCTATTGCTAAGTAAAGGTTGTGCATTTTGAATAATTAATTTGATTTCAATTAAAAAAATAGGATTTGAATAATTAATTTAATTAATTTGATTTAATTAAAAAAATAGGTGGGTTGGTGAGCCAACCCAACCCACCACGGGTTCAACACGTGTGAGCCGGGTCAAAATTGGCTCGCATTAAAATTTTTACATTTTTTTCCAACCCAACCCGGCTCAAAACCGTGGTGAGCAGGGCTGGCTCACGGGTTTCAACCCATTTTGACGACGCTAAACAAAATGATCGACTAGTCAGGAATAATAATTAATTGATAATTAATCTAAATAATAACTATTATTAATAGGTAATTAATAAGAAAAATAGTCATTAATTAGAAATTAATAAGAATAATGAAAGTAATTTATTGGTAATTAATGGGTCAGTCTAATTGTAAGCCCATTATAAGATTTATAAATATATGTTTGAGAAAAGAGGTCAGATAATTACTTCTGACAACCCAACTTTGTTACAGAATCATTAAGGAAAATCACTGATTTGAGCGTCAAAATGTTTCTTCAAAGTAACTCCTTGACGGACCGAACAACTCAAAGGCTTTTGCAGACTATTCTGGTGATCAAAGCATAGGAGTACAAGACAGGTGGACAAGGAGACACATCCTCAACCCTGCAAAACTGAAACATTTTGGCACCCACCATGGGCCAAGCGGTATCACCCTATAGGCATAACAAACCAGATGAGCGATACAGTGGAATATAATCACCTAGTTGCATGCACTAGTACAAAAACAACGTACATCGTCGAATATTTTTGGCCTTTCACGTCAAATTCGAGAACGACGTCATATCGGGAGATGTTAAATTGACGTCGAATTAAAAAAATTCGACGTCGTCGAATTTCGTCAATATACGACGTTAATTTAATGTCGAATTTTGAACATGGTCAACTACAGCGCTGTTTGGCGAGATCAGTTGTTGATCACTATTCAGAAAAAGATGGAACCGAGCGAAACGTCGTCGGATTCAGTTTTTCAAAAATTGGCCAAGCAATTGGATTTCACCGTCGTTTACAGAGATCATCCGCACCTGAAACTGCCTCCTTCGTCACTACCGTCACATTCACTTATGTCGCTCTCATCGCATCCTCAATAAAGTACTAAAGTTATAGGGATTATTTTAGAGTTATTAAAATTAATCCCTCTCTTCTCACTTCAATAAAGGGCATTTTGGTATTTTATTAAAGTTGATTAAATATCATAAAAGATGAAAAATGTTTTACGACTGTTGACAGGTTAAGTTTCTGAAAAGAGAGAAAGACAAGTTACGTTCTCTAAAAAGAAAAGAAACTGTGACTTTGATAGAGAAAAACATCCTTGACAATTTCTATATCATCAAGAAAGCATTAAAGAGGAGTAAGAGAAGGGAGAAGATTTGACAGGAAGGAACTATACAATGGATCCAGGTAAGTTCTTTTCTAGTGTGTATGAGAGAATAGTGAGTATCATGAAAATTCAAGATCCTGTGTTTTTAATTCAATTGAAAATTAAAGAATTGCTTACAAGTGGTTCTGAATTTTATGATTCTCCATTAATGGTAATTTTTTCAATTTTTGTGAAACCCTAATTTTTTGAATTGTAAAAATTAGGAATTTTAATTTTCAGATGTTTAATTATTTTAATTGGCATGAAAGAAAATTAGATTCACTGTAATGTGAATCTCAAAGCCGAAAGTTTTAAATTTTGATTGTTGCGCACGCCATAGTAAAGCAAAATTTTTTTTACTGTTGCATGATTGTTTCAATTCACTGTAACGTAAATTTCCAAGCCGCAATTTTTTTTTAGGTTTAATGTCTCAGGAGATCCCTATTTTCGTCCCGAATTTGAAATAGGACCCTTTCTTTTTTGGCGTTTCAATTGGGTCCTTATTTTTGTAAAATTGAATTAAATAGGACCTTTCCGTTAAATTGATGAAACGGCGTTAAATGTTGTATTATCTGGTATGCTGACTGTGTTATTTTTAACACACGTGTCATTAGCAACGTGGTGGAATTATATTATTTTAAATTTTAAATTAAAAAGTTAAGTTAAAAACTTCAATTAGGGCAAAGTTGGCAATAGATTTGGGGGAAACGTGCAGAAATGAAGGCAGAATCTAAGCTTAATTGAAAATAGATTTGGGGGAAACGTGGTTATGGTGGTGGTGCCTCCCATCTGATAATTCTTTTGAGGAGAGAAAATTGTTGAAAGAGAAGATACAAAAACCTTGAGAATATAGCATGGTATGTGCCACGGGTGAGTTAACCAGGACCTGCAGTAGCTGGGAGCGATTCAGTTTCTCCAGATCTACAAATACTGCTGAGTTTTGGCGGAAGGAAGGCGAGGAAGAAGATGAATGGGAGGGCATCGATTGTAGTAAGCGGAACTGCGCCCGAAGAAACCTTCCTCCAGGAGCGTGCCTTGGTTCATTTTCTTGTCCCACGACATCAGTTTCTGCAGGCACTGGGTTTTCTCACTCATCTCCTGTCTGCGTCCACGTTGCTGTGCAGGATCACCGGGGACTCCAAACCCTGTCGTTTCTGCTGGGGCTGCTCCGGGGAGCGGAGCTGCGGGAGGCGGAGAAAGGCGGAGAAAGCGGAGCTGCCATTTTTGGCCTAATTGAATTTTCCCTAATTTAATTTAATTTTTTAATTCAAAATTTAAAATAATATAATTCCACCACGTTGCTAATGACATGGGTGTTAAAAATGACAGTCAGCATACCAGATGATACAACATTTAACGCCGTTTCATCAATTTAACGGAAAGGTTCTATTTAATTCAATTTTACAAAAATAAGGACCCAATTGAAACGCCAAAAAAGAAAGGGTCCTATTTCAAATTCGGGACGAAAATAGGGATCTCCTGAGACATTAAACCTTTTTTTTATTCATTGTTGCATTAAAGCAACTTTATTGTTGCACATCTTCAGCCGCGTAATTCCATTTTGGAAGCAACTTTATTGTTGCAGTGGAATTCCATTTAGGAAGCAACTTTATTGTTGCGGCACTGTTCTCACAATAAGTATTTTACTGTTGTGCTTATGTTAATTTTTAACATTGTTGTGCATTGAATGGAAATTAAATGTGAATTAAAAGTTTGAAGGTTTCAAATGCTTTTAATTTGAAAAGTAACATCCATGGTATAATTTTTGTTTTATGAATTATATGTAATTGTTTATTAATCTTGGATGAAGAAAATTGAATTAAGTTGAATTTCGGGTCAGTTATAATTTTAATCAAAATTAAAAGTTTTAGCAATTCTGCTGTTCTTTTAAATTGTTCATGTTATTGTGAAAATTATTCATAATATAAAGGATATTAAATTATGAATATATATATATATATATATATATATATATATATATATATATAGTAATTATTCATTGATATAAGGATATTATGGATTACCATTGTTTAGAATTGATGACATTAAAGTGTGACATTTCATGTACTTAGTAAATATGTTTGTATATCCAAAGATAACATACATATAGACTTAAGTATGATTGATTGTTTATTAAAGTATATATGAAATTTGTCAGTTTAAGAATCACTCAAAGGTGAACTTAAATGAATGACTTAAATGATTACCTATCAATTTAAGTGTCACCCAAAGGTGAACTTGAATGTATGATTAGTGTAGTAATTTGTTTGAATCCATTAATTTTATCAAAGGATTAACGTATGAGCTTGTGTATTATTTCCAGCTTACATGAATTTATCAGGTTTGAGCAACAATGTGGTCAAGTTTAATGGGCTCAATTATGATGATTGGTCAGAACAAATTCAGTTCCAACTGGGTGTGTTAGACTTGGATATGGCAATTATGATGGATGAAATGCCCGCAGCCATTATAGAGACCAGTACAAGTGATGAAAAGTCTCTTTATGAGGCTTGGCATAGGTCTAACAGGCTGTCACTAAACTTGATGCGCATGTCTATGGCAGAAAATGTAAAGCCTTCTATGCCTAAAACGGAAAACGCAAAGGAATTCATGAAAATGATCAAGGAGTACTCACAATCAGACATAACTGACAAGTCTATTGTGGGAACTCTTATGAGTGAGCTGACTACCAAAAAGTTTGACTGGTTACAACCCATACATGAACATGTAACTGGAATGGCTAATATAGCAGCAAGATTGAAGTCAATGGGAATGGAGGTGAATGAGTCTTTTCTAGTACAGTTTACCATGAACTCTCTTCCTCCTAAATTTGGCCAGTTCCAAGTGAACTATAACACTCTTAAGGATAAATGGAACTTTCAAGAAATCGAAGCCATGTTGGTATAAGAGGAAGGGAGATTGAAGAAAATGAAAGATCATTCTATCCATCTCACAACTCATGAAGGTGCTAGCTTCAGTAAAGTCAAATCAGGAAAAAAGAACAAGAAGGACAAAGCCCCAATGAAAGTGAATAAGGGTAATATCCAGAAGGACCAGAAATGTTTCTTTTGTAAGAAAGTAGGTCACTTCAAGAAAGATTGTCCGAAAAGAAAATCTTGGTTCAAAAAGAAAGGTACTTTTTATGTTTCTGTAAGTTTTGAAACAAATATTATTGAAGTGCCTAATAATACCTGGTGGTTGGATTCTGGAGCTACCACTCATGTTTCTAATATTATGTAGGGATTCCTTTCAATCCAGCCCATAAAAGGAACTGAAAAGTATTTATATATGGAGAATAGAATGAAGGCACGAATAGAAGGAATTGAGACGTACAGATTGATTCTAGACACTGGTTATTGTCTGAATCTTGAAAAGTGTCTCTATGTTCCTGGTTGTGCTAGGAATTTAACTTTTGTTGCAAAGTTGGATTATTTAGGTTTTAACTTTAAGATTGAAAATGGTATTTTTCATTTGTATAAACTTTCGTACTATTATGGTTCTGGTACATTATTGGATGATTTATATCATTTAAATCTTGATGTTAATTTTTCTGAATCCCTATTTAATGTTGAACATGTTGTTGATAGAAATTGTGGTGCAAGAAAAGAATGTTCTACTTTCTTATGGCATAAAAGATTGGGTCACATATCCAAAGAAAGGATGTTGAGGTTAGTGAAAAATGAAATTTTACCTCATTGGATTTTGATGACTGAGATGTATGTATTGATTGTATTAAGGGTAAACAAACAAAACACATATCAAAATATCCTGCCACAAGAAGCAGTCAACTTCTTGAGTTAATACACACTGATATTTGTGGTCCTTTTGACATTAGATCTTGGAGTGGTGAAAAATATTTTATCTCCTTTATTGATGACTTCTCACGTTATTGTTATATATATATCTATTGCATGAAAAATCTCAATCAGTGAATGTCCTTGAGGTGTTCATAAATGAGGTGGAAAGGCAATTAGATAGAAAAGTAAAAGTGGTGAAATATGATAGAGGTGGTGAATATTATGGTAAAACTTATGAGAGTGGACAATGTCCAGGTCCATTTGCAAAGTTTCTTGAAAGTCGGGGTATATGTGCACAATACACAATGCCCGATACACCACAACAAAATGGTGTAGCAGAAAGGCGGAATCGTACTCTTATGGATATGGTTAGGAGTATGTTAAGTCATAATAATATTCCTTTATCTTTGTGGATGTATTCATTAAAGACTGTTGTATATCTGCTTAACAGGGTTCCTAGCAAAGCAGTTTCTAAAACTCCTTATGAACTATGGACTAGAAGGAAACCCAGTTTAAGACATCTTCATGTTTGGGGTTGTCCGGTAGATATAAGGTTATACAATCAACATGAAAAGAAGCTTGATGCAAGAACCATTAGTGGTTACTTCATCGGTTATCCTGAAAAATCAAAGGGATATAGATTTTATTGTCTTAACCATAGTACAAGAATAGTTGAGTATGGAAATGCTCGGTTAATTGAAAATGGTCAATTTAGTGGGAGTGAGGAATCATGAATAGTGGACATTCAAGAGCATATTGATAATGTTTCTACATCTAATATCTCTTCTGAAGTTGTTATCCCTCTTGTTGTTATCCCTCTTGTTGTATCACAGTCACACAACAAGCAGAGACAACAAATTAATGTTCCAATCCCACAAAATGAACATATAAATATTGAGCCAATTGACAATGAGCAAGTCATAAATGAGCAATTGATAGAGGAACCACAAGAAGCAGCATTAAGAAGGTTTGTAAGGCAGAAAAGACCTGCTATTTCGAATGATTATGTGGTTTACTCTATTGAACATGAATGTGACTTAAGCATTGATGAGGATCCAGTCTCTTTCAAACAAGCCATGGAAAGTAATAATTCAGAGAATTGGTTGAATGCTATGAAAGAAGAATTGAAATCAATGGATGACAATAAAGTATGGGATCTAGTTCAATTGCCTAAGGGTTCAAAAAGAGTCGGTTGTAAATGGGTCTTTAAGACTAAACATGACTCAAAAGACAATATTGAAAGGTATAAAGCTAGATTAGTTGCCAAAGGTTTCACTCAAAAAGATGGCATTGACTACAAAGAGACCTTCTCTCCTATTTCTAAGAAGGACTCTTTGAGAATTGTTTTGGCTTTGGTGGCTCGTTATGATTTAGAACTTCACCAAATGGATGTAAACACCGCTTTTCTGAATGGTGACTTAGAAGAGGAAGTTTATATGGACCAACCAGAAGGTTTCACAATAACAGGAAAAGAAAATTTGGTGTGTAAATTAAAGAAATCAATATATGGACTGAAACAAGCTTCCCGACAATGGTATCTAAAATTTAATGATACCATAATTTCATATGGTTTTGTAGAGAACACCGTTGACCGGTGTATATATATAAAGATCAGTGGGAGTAAGTTTGTTATATTGGTTCTGTATGTTGACGACATTCTTCTTGCTGCTAATGATGTTGGTATGTTACATGATGTAAAGAAGTTTCTCTCTAGCAACTTTGAAATGAAAGATATGAATGAGGCATCTTATGTATAGGAATATAAATATTCCGTGATAGATCACAAGGATTGTTAAGTTTGTCTAAAAAAGGCTATATTAACAAAGTGTTAGAGAGATTCAAAATGGAAAAATGCTCTCTTGGAGTAGTTCCAATTCTAAAAGGGGATAAGTTTAGTCAAATGCAATGTCCCAAGAATGATTTGGAACGAAAGGCCATGGAGTCCATTCCTTATGCGTTAGTGGTTGGGAGTTTGATGCATGCTCAAACTTGTACTCGGCCAAATATCAGTTTTGCTGTTGAAATGTTAGGTCGATATCAAAGTAATCCCGGAATGGATCACTGGAAAGCTGCAAAGAAAGTTCTTAGGTACTTACAAGGTACCAAAGAATACATGCTCACCAATAGAAAGTCAGATCATCTTGAAGTGATTGGCTACTTGGATTCAGACTATGTTGGATGTGTGGATTCAAGAAAATCCACATTTGGGTATGTTTATCTATTAGCTGGAGGAGCAATTTCTTGGAAAAATGAAAAACAATCAGTCATTGCTACTTCCACCATGGAGGCTGAATTTGTGGCATGCTTTGTGGTTGCGGAACTTTGTATCGAGACTTGGTATTATTGACAGTATTGCTAGGCCGATAAGGATTTATTGTGATAATTCTGCAACCGTCTTCTTCTTAAAAATGACAAGTACTCAAAGGGTGCTAAACACATGAATTTGAAATACTTGTCGGTCAAAGAAGAAGTGCAAAAACATAGAGTGTTAATTGAGCATATTGGTACGAATTTGATGATAGCAGATCCGTCAACTAAAGGACTACCGCCCAAAACTTTTATTGGCCATGTTGAAAGTATGAGCATTATGGATAAGTCAATATTAACATGATGATGTTATCTATCTATATGGATATGTATAGTTATATGCTTGTACTGTCATGACACTTGTGAATTCAATTAAAGTTATGTTTCTCTTTATTCTATTGTTATCCACATTAAGTTATATACATGTATTATTGATTGTGGTAACATGTTATATCTCTTTTAGAGACATGAAAGTTATAAGATTGATTAAAGTTATGTTGAGTTGTTTTGATTATGTGATACATGGAAGGAATCTTGTCGTTTATGACTTTTGCCCGCCATGATCCGATCATTTCAATTTATATAAGAATGATGACTTGATAATTCTAATGAATGGTGCGCACTTAAAGTTTAGATTTAGATCTTCAAGTCATCACATGAACCAATTGGGTGAATGTTAAATTATATTAATTTAAGATTGGTTCATGTAATTTAAAGTATAACTTTGATGTACAGATTCTAATGTGATGATTATTAGAATATAAAGTATTAAAGTTATAGGGATTATTTTAGAGTTATTAAAATTAATCCCTCTCTGCTCACTTCAATAAAGGGAATTTTGGTATTTTATTAAAGTTGATTAAATATCATAAAAGAGGAAAAATGTTTTACAACTGTTGACAGGTTCAGTTTCTGAAAAGAGAGAAAAACAAGTTACGTTCTCTGAAAAGAAAAGAAACAGTGACTTTGACAGAGAAAAACATCCTTGACAATTTATATATCATCAAGAAAGCATTAAAGAGGAGTAAGAGAAGGGAGAACATTTGACATGAAGGAACTATACAATGGATCCAGGTAAGTTCTTTTCTACTATGTATGAGAGAATAGTGAGTATCATGAAAATTCAAGATCCTGTGTTTTTCATTCAATTGAAAATTAAAGAATTGCTTACAGAAACTGCCAGTTAAGGTGTTGCCAATGGTGAAGTCTGAGTCTCCTATATCACAACCTCGCTTTAATGTGGAATTAAAGGACACAACATCAAAGAAATAGAAACAATGTAACTGCAAAAATTATGTGCTTTGCAGCTGGGATCTATTGTGATGGTTGCAAGTGTATAAATTGTCATAATAATAATATGGATAATGAGGCTGCTAGATAAGAGGCAGTTGGAATAACATTGGAAAGAAACACAAATTCTTTCAGACCAAAAATTGTTAAAAGTCTGCAAGAACAACGAAATTCCAAGGAAAGTGAAGCTCAGGTTATAGAAAAGCACAATAAAGGATGTCATTGCAAGAAATATGGTTGCCTTAAGAAGTATTGGAGCTAATGCTGCTCTAACCAAATTCGTTGGATCATTTGGCTATAGAAACAATATAACACCCAAGAGGAGAAAATTCATGAAATGTTTTTCGAAAAGTCAGTTGTGGATCAAACTGTTAACACGACTACCCAATACCTACTGGGTATAGTCCGAGCAAACCTTGATTTCTCTCCAAATCGGTCAATTGGACCGCATATGTTCAACTTTGTCAGGCTCCAATTGCTTGCCTCTCATTTGAGCCTCGACTGGGCACCTCAACCCTTGTTTAGCGTATCTCGAACGGTGTCTATCCATACAGTCACGGTCAACGTCCTCAACTCTGTTGAAAGTCACAAGGCATTAAGCACTAACATCTCGGTTGTGACACATCCTAATATGGATTTCTCAGTTTTGGCCTTCAAACATTCACTTGCTTCAAAAAAAAATTTCCATTGAAAATCATAAATTTTTCTGTTAACTGCATGTAATTATAAAATTATAAAATTACAAAATTATAAAATTATAAAATTATAAACTTATAAAATTATAAAATTATAAACATATTAAATTATAAAATTATAAAATTTATAAAATTATAATATTATAAAATTATAAAATCATAAAATCATAAAATCATAAAATCATAAAATCATAAAATCATAAAATCATAAAATCATAAAATCATAAAATCATAAAATCATAAAATCATAAAATCATAAAATCATAAAATCATAAAATCATAAAATCATAAAATCATAAAATCATAAAATCATAAAATCATAAAATCATAAAATCATAAAATTATAAAATTATAAAATCTTAAAATCATTAAATTACATAGACTATCTCATAGAGCTTAACTCGTTATAATGGTATTAACAATTATAAACGAAAAATATATATATCACTTTGAAAGTAGATAAAAAAATAAAACAATTAATCACTGATGTAAAAAAAAAATTAGAATATACAATTTATTAGGATCAATGTAATATTCACGTACTATATAGTATATGTTAGTTAAGTACAAAACTATTGTTGGGTAGCTTAAAACAATAATCTTACCAACAAATTAGAGTTAGTTAGCAGAATATGCTAACATTTATTTATTGTAATTCTTATATCCCTCAATTATAAGAATTTCCTTGTTCATTCTAACTATGTTATTTCCCCAATATACGAATTATAATAATTTCTAGGCGTATTTGACGTTTACATTTCTATTTATACGTAATTTCTTATTAAATAATAAAAGTTTTTAAACTTTAAAACTTATTTTTCCTTTTACGGGTCAGGACAGATATAAAGTTTGTTTATGCTTATATGGATATTATCTTATTTATAATTATAGATATTAAGGTGTTTACTTATATAAAAAGATTAAGAAAACAGAGTAAGAAAATATAGTTAATAGTAAAAAGAAAAAGGAGTTGACACTGCTTTAAGGAGAAGGAAGTGTGTATGTTTCAAAAGATTAGATAGAACCAAAAATAAATTAAGATAAAAAATGAGAGACGGATATTTCAGTAAATTTATAAATTATAATGATTAAATACGTTTTTATCTTTAAATTATTATAAAAAAGCTGTGTTTTATTCATAAACTGACTTATAAAGTATTTAATCCCTGTATTTCATAATAGTTTAAGAATGAAAAGCATATTTTAAACCTAAGTTATAATGTATATTTTAACTAAATTTAAAATGTTAACTTTTATAATAAAAAAAGGAAATTAAAGTATAATAGCCATGACTAAGGAAAATGATGCATGAATCAAAGTCTAACAAAAGACATAACTTAAATTCTCACACGAGACAGTAATAAAAAACAGTTATAATTATGCAGATGGTGATTAAAGCTCAGCATCATATAAAGCTTTATTTGAAAGTGTAATTATGTAGCATTGCATATAAGGAATATGATTAGCTTAATATACATAGCAGATAAGATTAATGATGGTTGTTTTTTTGAGTATATTGTTGGAAAAGATAAATCATTAATTGTGCATAAGGTAAGTACGATGAGGTCTGATTCTGTGGTTGAAAAAGACTTGATAAGTACTATGCTGGTAATGAATAATCATATATAAGTTTTGACACATGGTTGGTCCCCAACTTTGAAGAAAATGAAGTAAATTAGTGAGAGATGTTGAGAAGTGAGAACAACAATGGTGGCTTCCCATATAAGACACTTCTGAGTTCTGATTCTGACATTATCGTCTAACTTTCTGCCATGCCTGCATCTTAGCTTATGTTGGACTTATGATTACAAAATTGTTAACATATACTTTAGTATTTATATCTATTATTTATCAACTTTATTGATAATTAATCTCTATAGAAACCTGTTGGACCACTTTTAATAGAATTATTCCAATTTTTTTTCTTTTCAATAGTTATATTTCCTTTTAGTTTTAGTCCTCTTTTTTGATGTTTTACTTTTATTATCATACACGATCTCATCTTTACTTTATTTTTAATGGACTTGATAATAAGAGAAAAAAAATGTTTGAAAATAGAGAAAATTGTTACTTTCCTTTAACGTTATGCTAAAGAACACCTTTTAATTTTAAAGTAAACATAAACTTCCTTTGTACTTTTAATAAAATGATACTAGTATTTTGTTTTCATCTTTGAATAGATTTATCTTATGTTTTAAGTAAATTATATTTATCTTTAAGAATTTTTTTTTAACTATGTAATTGTTATATTAAAAATACAAAAAAAGTGAGTGTTTATTTTAAAATTAGAGAAAATTATAACGTTATTTAGTATAACCTTATTTATGACAAGGCTAGATTCCCTTTTATTGTATTTTTCTTGTGTTAAAAGGAAAGAATAACACGAAGCAAAACACTTTCAAGCACTCTTTAATCAACTCAAAACTTCAAATCCAAATAATCAACCTTACAAAATCAAGTTCTAATCATAAATTCCTTATTCTTTTTCCTACATTTTTAAGTCATGTGTTTATTGAAAAAGAAAATGAAAATTGAAAAAAAAAAAGAAAAAGAAAATGACTTAATCTAGTGAAAGTTTCTAAAGATGAATAATGTACAAAAATCTCTTGACTACCTTGAAAAATCCAATAATTTACTAAAGGTGGTTGCGAAAAATTTAGGTTTTTTTCTCTAAATCTTGAGGAGAAGAAGTGAGAGAAATGATTAAGAAGTGAGTCTAACTTAATCTTATAAAATTGATTTTGTGAGGTTGAGTTATACTCTTTAAATTGATATTAAAATGATGAGTTAAAGTCCATTCACATATTTATTGTTTTATAAATTTGTTGTTCTATTAATTAAAAGAATAAAGTAATAATAATAACAAAAAGAAAAATTATTACATCAACTTGATTTGGTTATTATAATAGTTGAATCATAATTATATATATTAAGGTTAAATATATGTTTTTTTTCCCTTAATTCTTCTTTGAAACTTTCCCTTAATTTAGTCCGGTCAACTTTAGAAATATGAGAATTTAGTCATTTTAACCAAATTTTGTTAAATTCATTTGACGTTTCAAATGCATTTCATGATAGTATTTGATTTGTTTAATTTATTTGTCACATCTTATATTCAATCTTATTGAGAAACACATTTGAAACCTCAAATAAACCTAATAAAATTTGATTAAAAAAACTAAATTCACATCATTCTAAGGATAAAAGATTAAATTAATTCAAAGTTTCAAAAACGAACTAATTCTAATTTTCACTAAAAGTTAAGAAATCAAAAATATATTTAACTCTATATATTAACACAAATATAAATACTAATTAATTATTAAGAAAAAGAAAAGAAAAGAATGATAATAAAAAAAATAGTCTCATATTTTATATAATTTTTTTATTACACTAAATTATATTTTTGTCAGTACTAGAATCTAGATGAGTAAATTTGAGGTTTTTCTTTTTAAAGACAATTCATGAAGTTATTAGATTTATCCTCTCTTGTTACATGGTAGTTTGTAGTTTGTAAGAAATGAATTCCAAATGAATAAAGAAAATGAAGGGGGGACCATACCTGATTTTTGCAATTGGTTTGGTTGGATTTTAGTAGATTAATCAATTAACTTTCTTCCAAAGTGTTGATTGAGAATTATAGGCTATTCATTAGAAAGTAAAAGTAATATTGATTATATATTTTCATAAGTTCAAAGTTTTTTAAATGGAACCCTAAAATGTATTCTATTCCAAAGATTTGACATCTAATAATACATAAATTAAAATAGTAAACATTTTATAATAATTGTTTTAAGTTAATTAATTCTATAATCTTTTATTAATGTTTCTACCAAATGAAAGTAGTTTCAACCACAAATACATCTAAAAAACTAATACAAATTGGCTACAATTTTCCTACCAGCAAAACCATGATTAGATATCACAAACCATGCACCAGCTAAGCCTAACCACTTCTAAAATAGAACCATTGATGTTGATCATCAAAAGAAAAAAATTAAAAAGGGTGTTCATCATTGGAGAAAATTTGAAACACAAAAAGATAGCTATGATTTTAAGGTGTAAGGACAATCACTCAATCATAGCATACCAGAAGATATAATAATGCACATAGTTTATGTATAAAAGTATCTAACCACAAACATCCCATGAATTAAATACTAATTATCTTTGTGGGGTAATAATTGTTTATGATAAAAATGAAATTTTGCATACCTGTTATGGTATTAAGTGAGGTAGCATAATAAAATAAAGAAAGTGGTAGCTGTCAAAATTTTCCATGCACGAAATGCTTACACGTGGAATTTGCCGACATCTGCAAACAAAACATGCATGGAAACTAGGTCTCGCGAATAAACATGACTTCACAAAGAATCTCTGTACCGTGCAACATTAAAGAATACTGTCTGTGATTGTGCTTTTCTTTGCTATATTGCTTTTTTTACTTTTAAGTTTTCTTCTATTTTTCTCTCTTCTAATATTCTTTTCTATTTGTAAACTGTCTTTTGTTCTTTTGGTCATAGATTATTTATTTAGTAACTTAGTTTTTCACATTCAATAAAAGAATAATGTAATTCTACAATGTTGTCATGTCAACATGTCTATTTTCGGTACGTTTAGGTAGAAATTATAATGAACATATTTTCTTACAAGTGCAATGGTGTGTAAATTAGAATAAGTACAGTGGTATATGTGAGTGGTCCTAATGGTTTTTATTATACAATACTACTACTAATAATAATATTATGTATTATGTTAAATTAAGGTGGATATTTTTTGTTTAAGGTTAGTCTTAAAAATAATAATATTTAAGTATTATTTTTATTAAATAATCACTTCTTTAGTTTTATTTTGGAAATATGAGGTGATTTTTTCTTTTTATAATATTTACCATCTCAAACAAATTAAATATTTGATTATTTTTAATACTTTAATATAATAATATTATTTTAAAGATTATAAATGATTGCATTTGCAATAAAATAAAAAAAATATAACATTATTAATCTTCAAAGTATTGATAACGTATAAAATTATATATTCGTAATGTTGGGTTTTTAAAATATTGTTATCTTTTTGTGTTGATAAATTATATAATATATATTCTTGAATTGTTTTAAAAACACATAATTATAAAATAAAATAAATTATATGATGGCAGTATACAATATTTTACTCACTGGTAGAATTACAAACACTATATATTTTAAATTTATTGTAATTAATAATCTATAATTGGTTAATAGAGTATTTACATTTGCTGTAAATATTTTTAACAACACACTGGTACAATACATTTGTTGAAAAGAATTGTGTATTAATATCTTATCTTCATATCTTCATCTTTTACTTTTGATTCTAATACGAAGGAAGTAAGATGACTTTTGGATAGATGTAAGATTAACTTAATAATAAAACTTGTAAAAAAATGAGAGAAATTATGGGATGATTTGTTTTTTACCAATATTTAAAAAATATAAAAATAATTTGAACATTCAGAATAAATAATAAAAAAGTTATAGGTTCAAAACTAATCAATAAAATTTTCTTATAAAAATAAATTTCCATGTTTTTTATTATATGGTTTTATAACTTTGTTTAATAAAGTATGTATATTTATTTTATATTTTATTTATTATATAAAAACAAAAAATAAATATATTATCTTTTGTACTTGGTATTAAAGTTACATATACGGTAATAACAAGGTTTGATTATATAAAATTAAATTTTATATAATTTATAACTTTAAAATACTATTAAAAATAAAATAAAAACAATGCAAGTATACAAATAAGAGAATCACTGTTATGTATTTTTATAAGTATAGTAATTAATTCACATTTTCTTTTGAAAGTAAAAATTAAAAAATTAAAAAATAAAGATTGAAAAGATGGAATAAAATAATTTTTATTTTGTTCTTGTTTTGTATTGCTGACCATGTGAAACTCAAATACAACAAAGTGGCCCACAGTTCTTGAAAAATTGAAAGATACTCTGCTTAAAGTATTAGAACTGAAGGAAGGTTCACAATCCTCAGATCTAAATCCAAACAACTGAATACACTGATACAAACATTTCACCACACAATCACCTTCTTCATCAATTTTCCTCCTTCAACCTAATTAATCACCTTCTCATATTTTTTTGACTGTTCTGACTGAAGAACACAGACATGTGAGTCATTTTCAGTATGTTCTTTTACTTCCTTCCCCATGGGTGAAGCACAAGCATCTCCATTTCACGCATAGCTATAAAATAAAACCCCTTCTTTCAGCAACCTGCAACCTTGTGAAAGTTGGAGTCTTCTAGCACTTAATTTCTTAAAGTTAAGGCCTTTCGGGTTCACTCACAGACCTCGGAGAGAAAGATAGAGATCTGTTCATTCTGATCATTTCGGGTGTCAAACATTCACATTCACATCTGGGTCTGAAGTTGTGAATTCTGCAACCTTCATCTTGTGTCGCAAACAAAGTGTCCCTTTGAATAAGAATCCCAAGGGGTATCCGAGGATCTCCCAAATTTGTTGAATTTCTCTGGTTCTATGTTGCAGAAGGTGTGCAAGAGATACAGAATCATGGTGGGTGGAAATGGTTTGTTTTACCCTGTTGTGGGGTTTGCATCGATCGTGTTGTTCATATACATGTCTTTTGGGGACGTGAAGTTTGGCTTTGAGGAGGAAGTGGAATTGGCTTTTGTGGAGAGAAATGGAACTCAGTTTATGGTAGATGGGAAGGCTTTCTACATTAACGGATGGAACTCTTACTGGTTAATGGTGCAATCTGTAGATGAGTATTCCAGGCCAAGGGTGCGTGAAATGCTGAAGGCTGGGGCCAAGATGGGGCTTACTGTGTGTAGAACTTGGGCCTTCAATGATGGTGACTACAATGCTCTTCAGAGTTCTCCTGGTGTGTTCAATGAGCAAACTTTCAAGGTAGTGTTTTGTAGATTGTGGATTTTGTGCTTTTGTTTGTGTTATTATTCATAGTCTATTGTTCCACCCAGTTTTTTATGTCTTGGCGTCGGTTCTTTATGTTTTGTTTTCTGTGCTTGTCTATGTATGCTGACATAAGTAGATTTCGATGAGGGTCTAACGGTGACGCTTTGAATATTTTGGTTTTCTTTTGCTTTGATTTTTCTTTTTGTTTTATGTATTGTCTTCTCGCTCACTTTCTTTTTTCTCCCTAAAATTGAGCACTTGTGGTTGGGGTCTTCCAAAACTAGCTTTCTAACTGTGTGTACAATGATCGGTGCTCATGATTTGTCCGTGTAATTGCTGAGCTTCATTTAGGACCGGGACCAAACGCTGAATTTATTGAAGGGACTTTTGAATTGTGACATGATCTGTGACATCGTTGTTGGAGCATAGCTGAATACTGTGATTGTGACAATGGTTAACATTGTTCCTGGAAAGTGACAATCTCATATGCGGTAGGATGCAAATTGTGTTTGTGTTGCTCGATTGTATGCTTCTATGATTTGGCCCATGAGAAAGTGAAGTGTGCCAGATGCTTGTTATTTCACTTCCTCCTTACACTATCCTTGATCAATCTGTCACGTGTGGAAAATCTCCAAAAATGGCGTGGTTTTGGCTGAAACCAGTTTATGATTAACATATCAGAATTTAAAGTTTTATATAAACTTACATTTCGAGAACTTTTTATACATGCTTTTTAATATAGTCATTTATAAGTCATGTCTGATAGAAGTGAAAAAAAAAAGTGCTGTATTCTGTGTTTTTTCTGATACTTTTGGTCCATGAACCAAGCAAGTTGTTTATATGATGAATGAATACCATTTTGAACTCTGGTTGGGTAACAGGCCTTGGACTATGTTATAGCAGAAGCAAGGAAACATGGAATTAGGCTGCTCCTTAGCTTAGTAAATAACTTGCATGCATATGGTGGGAAGACTCAATATGTTAAATGGGCATGGCAAGAAGGAGTAGGGCTAAGCTCATCTAACGATTCCTTCTTCTTTGATCCATCAATTCGCAGTTATTTCAAGAATTATATCAAGGTATGATATTTCTATCCTTTTATTGTTCTGCCCCACCTCCCCCAGTTTCTTCGTGTTTGGAGTGGCACTGCTTTAGCATCAATATTTCATACTGATACATATCTATGGTGCATGAAGTTAGCACCCCAAACTTTTGAGTCTTGTGCATGAATAATTGTATTATTAGCCCAAAATTGTTATGATTTGCACTTGAAGGATTGAAGAGGGTAGAAAAGTAGACGGCATATTAGTCTTTGCTGGTCAAACTTGGTCTTAGCCTGTACATTTCTTTTCCTTTTGCTGCTGGGCATCTAAATTAAGCTGCAGGTTTGCAGCCTGAGACTGGCCTCAGACAAATTAATTGTTTCTTTTCAATATTTCTGCAGACAATTCTGACAAGGAAGAATACTATAACTGGAATTGAATATAGAAATGACCCTGCCATTTTTGGTTGGGAATTGATTAATGAACCTCGGTGCATGACTGATCCTTCTGGTGACACTCTCCAAGTAAGTACTACACCAGTGCTTTTATTAAGTGTTTATGTGAATAGCATTGCTGAAATATTAACACCTTTAAAGTTTAAGTTTGACTGATTCAAATTTATCTATTCTTTCCTTGAAATCTCTGTTTATAAAATATTATGATCTCTGATGATCTATGTTTTACGGTGCACTCTGAATTTCAGCCATTATTTGTTATGTTCTTTCTGATATTCGTTCTTTTTGAACCCCTTTTGTATAATACATGCAAGAAAGGAGCTTAGGAGTTGAAACATTTCAATTTAAGCATGTAATTGTAACTAAGATTTTACTTTTCTTGTGGCATTTAAGTTCAGGATAGATAAATACCATTCTTTCTGCTGAGTTTAGAGGGGAAAGAAAACAATAGAGGTTCATTTCACCAGTTGTTATGTAGGTATATCTGAGAATAGTTAGTTGTATACAATTTACTTACTTGTCATAGAACTGCAGGATTGGATAGAGGAAATGTCAGCTTTTGTCAAACTCATCGACAAGCGCCATCTCGTGACGGTTGGACTCGAAGGTTTTTACGGTCCTAATGATCCAAAAAGATTGACGGTGAACCCTGAGGACTGGGCATCTCGACTTGGATCTGATTTTATAAGGAACTCTTTAATCTCAAACATTGATTTCACCTCTGTTCATATCTATCCTGATCACTGGTAAGCATTGTGTAACTACTACATGCCTATGTCAATGATTTTGTATTTTCTTTGCCTGTTAATGAAGGAACTGAACTCTTAAAGAATCAAAGAACTCAACTATCTCAGCAATAATTTGTTTGAAACTTGAATCCCAAGACATCTTATGATGATTTTGATTAGCTTAATGTTTAGTATTAACTTTTCAAAAAACCTATGGATAGGTTTCATGAACAGGTATTTGAAGACTACATGAAATTTGTGTCCAAGTGGATGCTTTCTCACATTGAAGATGGTGATAAGGTACTGAACAAGCCCGTTGTGTTCTCTGAATTTGGATTGTCAGACATAAATTTTACAATGTCGGAGAGGAAAACAATGTACAAAACAATTTTAGACATATCGTACAAATCTGCAAAGAAAAACAGGTCTGGAGGTGGATGTCTGGTTTGGCAATTCTTGGTTGGAGGAATGCAGGAGTTTAGTGATGATTTTGGAATCATCCCTTGGGAAAAGACACCAATTCCTTCATTGTTCATTGAACAATCATGCAGATTGGCGAAGGTGAAGGAGTGGGCACATAAGGACAAGAGTTTCAAACAATTTTGTTAGCAAAAAGTGTGGAAATAAAAGCCCTTGATTTGAAAAGGGGAGAAATATGGGTTGTTTTGTGGTTTAAAACTAGTTCTGTAGAATATGGTTCTGTTTTCATCACCAATGGTGTAGTTGGTTAGTAGCGTATATATAGTGTGGTAACACATAGATTAGATATTACTCTATAAACACTTTTTTCAAAGCTTGTAACATCATCAACAAAATCAACCATCAAGTGTTTTAGGATGTGAGGCAATTTTTTTTTAACTTTTGAGTTCTATCATCAAATCCTCTTTTTTCTTATTTTATTTAAGATTTTTTTTTCTTTGAAAAATTGTCTAATTTTTGTGGAAAATTTAAATTTCCATATTTTTATTTAATTTTTAGTGAAGATATTTTTAAATAAAAAAAGTGAGTATAAGTTATTGAAAACATAACATAAGTGACTTTCATTTAAAAAAAAAAAACATAAAATAAATTAATTTTCATTTAAAAATCAAAGAGGATATGAGTATTATTTTATTCAGAATTGTTTTTGTTGTGATTGGTATGGCACAGCGGAAAGGTTTGGAAGAACGTGTAACGGTCAAAAATCAAGAAGGAAGGGGTGAATTGGTTCTTTTATAAATTATGATTTTTTTAAGGAACTTTAATTGAACAGTTTAAATGTTAAAGTTACAGAGTTAAAGAAAATAAATACAAATGATTTTATCTTCGTTCGAATTAAAAGATTCTACGTCTAGTAGTTAATCACTATAAACAGTGATTAACCTTTTTCACTAAAATTTCGTTTCAGTATTACAAACAGATTAATACAAATGATAAAAGACAGAGACACCTTCCTTCGACACGCGAGCAAAAGAACATGCTCAATCAACTTGAAGAGAACCGTTTCGACCTTAGATCTACTAAGCGCAAGATTCTCCTATTCAAAAGACTTGATTTGAGCACACTAACACTTGAGAACTTCCTCAAACTTTTTATGTATTCTTAAATGGTTTAGTTATCTTTTCACTCACAGAGTTTTCCTTAGGCACACAACTCTAATATTCTCAAATAAAAAGTTACTCTCTAAGAGTTGTGGAGAACTCTATTTATAAGCTCAGGTTCGTGTAGGGTCAGAAACTAAAAAGTGATAATCGATTATCATAAGTGATAATCGATTATTTGTGACCGTTATGGGGTTTTCGAAAAAGTGATAATCGATTATTCTGAGTGATAATTGATTATTTGCGCGCCATGGACAATATTAAACCAAGCAATGATAATCAATTATCCCTTGTAATAATCGATTATTTGCGCAAACAACCCTTTTTTATTTTAGCTTACGATAATCGATTATCCCCTATGATAATCGATTATTCCCAAAATAAATCACTAAATTAAGAAACCTTCTAAGTGTAACATCCACTTTTAATAGTATAAAACTACCAAAATAAAACGTTACATGGATGCTAAAAGAACAACTAGGTAAAACAAACCTTCTTCAAAGAAGAGATATACTTTTGTAGATCTATCTAACAACTCATCTACTACTCCGTCACCTCTAGCTAGAACAACTGAAAAGGTGAATCCCTAAGCTCACACCATTAGGTGATCATCGCAAAAGAGAAACAACATACAAAGACAGACAACAGAAAAGCAAGGGTAAACTAGTTTACAATTGAGGAACGATATATACACACACACTCATTTAAAACATGTTACATACAACAAACATATCACTACACAATCATCAAACACTTTATATAGGACACTTATTATGAATGGACTGTCCGAACTTAGAATGATTGTCGAGCTGTGGCGGGTTGTGCACTCGTGCTGGCTTCTACTGCTTTGCAAAACCATTGCCAATAGGTTTCACTCTACTACACTCACGAGGTTAGTCTGTTCTGGGCCTTGGAGCATACTGAAAGCCTCCAAGACTAAGACATCCTGCTACTCCTCACGACATGGATCAATCCTCTTTACGTGAGAATGAAAGACCATTCGAGTTTCAGGATAACCCCCAAGACTGAGCTCCTGCATTCATTCTAAACGTACTTGAACCTTACCAAGAGCATTCACTTTGGAGCTTACTTTGAAACCACATACTTTCACTTTAAATCACAACACAGGGCACCACCATGTAACCTCTCCGTGAGGATCATGGAATTACGTCCATAAACCATACTTTCAATACATACATAACCTCAAGAATCAAACATTATGTATTTCAATTCATATTACGATTCAATTCATACTCCACAACAAGTAGTAGAAACCAATCATGAACAAAAGAAATAAAGACTAACTAAATACCTGGACCAGTCGCTGAGCGAATCCACTTACTGAGCGAATCCACTCGTTGAGCGAATCCACTCGTTGAGCGAATCCACTCGCTGAGCGAAAGTCCTTAGACAGAAAACCCATTCTACAACCACTCGTTGAGCGAATCCACTCGTTGAGCGATAGTCCTCAGATAGAAAACTCATTCCACAACCACTCGTTGAGCGAATCCACTCGCTTAGCGAAAGTCCTCAGACAGAAAACCCATTCTACAACCACTCGCTGAGCGAAAGTCCTCAGATAGAAAACCCATTCTAAAACCACTCGCTGAGCGAATCCACTCGCTCAGCGAGTCTGCATAATTTGTAGCACCAATTATGCAGAATTACGCAACCTATACCAAACTTACCAACTCCAACTATTTTTCCCAACTTCTAACTCTCCTAGATTGTTTTATATACTAAATTAAACTTAACTAAGTGTGTTTAAACCCTTCTAACATCAATCTAAACAAGTAGCTACAATATCTCAATAAAAAACTCACAAAAGCTCAACTTAGAGACTCAAATTGAATTCTACCACTTGTGGTACAATTTCAAGTAACTTAGGGGCTCTAACAAATCCCAAATGACTTACCAAAACTCTCCAAACTGACCATTTGAGCCCATAACCTCTAACTCAAGTTTTCACTAGTTCACTTCCTTAGTTTGAGTTCTCAATCAAGTTGAACTCTACACAATCATCACCACTCACTCCTAACTGAAATTTCTACCAAACAAAGTGTTGAACATGACTCAAACCAATCCATAAGCAACCCAAACTTCATCAAATCAATTCACCAACCATTCCTCATCATTTCACTACCTTATGTTGTATAAAGGCTGACAAAATCACGAGCAGTATTTCCTGAGGCGTGTAGATTCACTGTCCTTAAGGACTTATCCGCGGTGTATTGTGCAAGTCCCCTAGGATACAACAAGAACTTCTCAGAATATCTCTGAGGATCTCAGAACTGGCAAGGATCTCTAAAAAAGAGTATAAAATAAACCTAGAATAATTTTAGAAGAGGAAAAGAAGAAAGGAGAAAGAGAGAAGATTGACTTGGGATGTGTTTTGGAATGGGGGAAGAGCTCTCTATTTATAGAGTTAGGAAAGAGTAAAATTAATAAAAGACAATAAAAGCCATAAATAATTTGACCGTTGCAGCACTTAAATATATGAACGTTGGTTAACTTTTTTGCTTTGCCAATTAATAAAATACCAACGTTCTAAAAAGGAACGTTGCCATCAATGTTTTACTAACGTTGCAAGATATTCTTTTGCAATAATATAGCCTTATTACAACAATTCCCCACTTATTGCAAAAGAAGTTGAAAGAAAAGATAAGAAACTTTTATTCTGGGTCTCATAGGATGTAATGCATCAGAGCTGGTATAACAAGCTATATGAACCAGTCTTAGATTGAGATACTTAACACACAGTGTAGTTGGTATAGCAAGCTATACGAACCAAAGACACTTGACGTGTGTTAGAGGTTTCTCAATCACAATACACCCCCACAATCCTTGCTGTTATCGTTGTGTTGCGCTTAATAGGTCATGCGCGTGTCCGATATTCATGAGTGCTCTAGAGATCATGCCAAGATCTCATGCAAGCGGCCACACTCGACACTCATATAGGTGATTTCATAAGGTGTATGCTGCAAATCATACACCACCCATAAGGGATATGAAAATCATTAGAAACTTTGTTTAAGCTAAAATTCTTTCACCACGTAGAATTTTAATAACAAAGTTTAGCCTCTCAATAATGCAGTCTCTAGCACTTTCACACACATCATAGGAATGGACATAATTGATTAAAATCAATTTAGAGCTATCAGAACTAACAAGTGACTTGTTTTTACCCATATGAAACTTATTCATGGGATCTCCAATCACAAAGGTTGGGTTACCATCACTTGTTTGTTTGCAAGTGGCTTAAGTCTCATTCCCCTCGATGTTTCTAATATCATTTGTCTTTCCATGAGTTTTGTCAGAGGATCTGCTAGATTCTGTTCTGACTTCACATAATCACTGGAAATAGTTTCACTCTTTAGCAGCTGCTTCACAAAATTGTGTCTCAATTGAATATGTCCATTCTTTCCATTGTAATTTTTGTTTTTAGCTATAGTTATTGCTGATTGGCAATCACAGTGTATTGACACCGATGGGTTGGTTTCATTCCTAGTGGAATGTTTGCCAAGAAGTTTTTCAACCACTCAGCCTCACTATCAGTCATCTCAAGAGCGACAAACTCAAATTCCATTGTCGATCTTGCAATAATTTTTTGTCTGGCTGATCTCCATGTAATCGCACCGTCCCCAAGTGTGAATATATAACCACTAGTAGATTTTGTCTCATCTGAATCAGATATCCAGTTAGCATCACTACACCCTTCTAGTACAGCGGGAAAACCACTATATTCAATGGCATAATCCATTGAACCTCTTAAGTATCTCATAAGCCTGGAAAGTGCATCCCAATGTTTTTAATTTGGACATTGAGTGTACATACTCAATCTACCTACTGCATAAGCAATATCAGGTCTAGAAAAACTCATCAAGTGTACTAAGCTCCCAATTATCTAGGCATACTGAGATTGAGATAATGATTCTCCTCTCTTTGTCATTAATCTAAAATTAGCATAATAAGGGGTACTCACTGGTTTTAGGTCATAAAACTTAAACTTCTTAAGAAGTTTCTCAATATATTGTTCTTGGGATAGTAATATACTATCTTCCTTCCTTATGATTCTAATACCTAAAAACACATTGGCTTCACCCATGTCTTTCATGTCAAAGTTTGATCCTAGAAACAATTTAGTTCTAGCGACAATCTCATTGTGTGTACCAAAATTTAGCATGTCATCCACATACAAACATATAATGACACAATCACCATTTTCAAATTTAGAATACTATCAATATCATTAAGTGAAAAGCCAAAATTTATTTTTTCGAGTAATTAAGTAAAATTACCTACACCCCCACAATTTTAAAAATATTTTTTAAAATTGGTAAACGAGAAAATACCTGGTTGTGCTTTTCCCTTTGTAGGTAAAGTATACGAAAATTTACTCAAGTACCTCATCTTCTTTGTCCTCATCCGCGGTTCTTACAAATGCGATCAGAAGCCATCGTTGCTGCAAGCACCTTGGCAGCCTCTGGAAGTTATGGATTTCGCAAACATTGTCTGAGTTCTGAAAACAAAGTTTTGATCCTCTGGGATTGAGTTGTTGATGTCAGCCATAAGTCCTTAAGATTGTTGTATAAAAGCTGACAAAATCACGAGCAGTATTTCCTGAGGCGTGTAGATTCACTGTCTTTAAGGAATTATCCGCGGTGTATTGTGCAAGTCCCCCAGGATACTACAGGAACTTCCCAGAATATCTCTGAGGATCTCAGAACTAGCAAGGATCTCTAAAAAAGAGTATAAAATAAACCCAGAATAATTTTAGAAGAGGAAAATAAGAAAGGAGAAGGAGAGAAGACTGACTTGGGATGTGTTTTGGAATGAGGGAAGAGCTCTCTATTTATAGAGCTAGGGAAGAATAAAATTAATAAAAGACAATAAAAGCCATAAATAATTTGACCGTTGCAGTCCAACGTTTTATTTTGCAATAATCTAACATTATTACAACACCTTAAACCTCCATTTTAGCCCAATTAACTTACAACCAAGACTAACCCTTTCTCTTCCAACAATTCAATCAACATAATTCACTTTATCAACATCAAATTCAACATCACCAACATGCATATCACAAATTCAACATGTTATACAACACCCATCATTATACAAAACATCAATATTATCCAATTAACTCAATTATCACTAACATCAATCAAGATTTTCATTCAAATAGTTTGATGCTCATATACTATCAAACTTACACCACATACTTAAATTAAAAGTAATTATCTAGCTTCACTTACCTCTAAACCAATTGTCAAACTCTAAAAACGCTCTGCCAATTACTTGAACCGCAAGAAATACCTAGACGAACCTACGAAACACCAAATTGGAAACGGACAGAGTTCTTAGAACTCTAGATGAATCAAGAACATGTAGGAGATGCATGATTACACATGCAACAGAACAATATTACTCTAAAACAGATTTATGAACGAAAGGGAGAAAAATGAGTCGAAACTTACTTGCTCTATTGAAGAAACTAATCAGGTAGAAACGTAGACCTCGTTATCGTGGTCGATTAGGTACCTCCTGATCGTCAAATAAATGACTTAGGAGTTAGAACTCTTAGGCTTTGTTCTTTTGTAGTGATTTGGGGGAGATGATTTGAATGAATTTGAGTGGATTTGAGGGTAATTTTTTTGTTGTTTTTTTGAGTGGATTGGTGAGTAATTGAGAGTGGATTTGGAATTAAAATTTGTGAGAATTAGTGTAGGATTTGATTGATGTGACTGATTTAAAAAATTAGTTTAATTGGTAGAAATTGAAGATTACCAAAATATCCCTAGTTATTAAAGTAATATAAAATGTTATTTATTAATGTTATATTTAATTGTAAAAATGTTTATAAAGAGACCAAAATTATAAATAATTTTTAAAATTAATTTTTAAAAATTATAAAAATTATAATGTGGTAAAATGAATTTATTTTTAAATGTAGTATTTGTTTGTAATATAATTTACTACCAAGTAGTATCAATTTATTTGTTACGGAAGTGAGATTGATTAATTTTAAACAAACATATAATTAAACGAAATTATAATATTACATGACCTAAAAAAAGTGCCAACATAATAACATACAAATATATTTGTAATAGTTCATGATGACCTTGCTTCAGTGAAGTATCGTTGCAATATAAAATGATAATTGTTGATGTTATATTTAATTGTAAAAATATTTATAAAAGGAAAAAAAAATTAATTATTAAAATAAATTTTTAAAAAGTAAAAAAATAATATATGTACTGTAATTATTAAAATAAAAAGTAAAAAAATTGTATATGTACTGTAATTATATATTAAAATAAATTTTAAAAAGTAAAAAGAAAACCACAAATGGCCTTCTCTTCCTGTCTCTCACCCTCGCCCTCTCTCTCAGCCGCCGCAACCCTCCCATTCTAACTCCAAACCCAAACCTTACTCTCCACTCTCTCCCCCACCCACCCATCCTCTCATGGCCCGAAGCCGAAGCCCTTGCAGAACCCAACCCGAATGATGCTCTCTCCCTTAACCTGCACCACTTAGATGAACTCTCCTCCGATAAAATCCCGGAGCAGCTCTTCCACAGTGAAGTACAGAATGGCAGAGTTGAAATCATTCCACCATCAGAAGCCACCACCCACCCTGCTTCGAAGCGTGTTGGAACCGAATAAAGCAGCGCCTGGAACCGAATACACCCGCTGAACCAACGCTTGGAACCGAATACAAGCAAGCGGAATCGAATACAACACCCAGCTTTCTTCTTACTCTGCAACGTATCCGAATACGCACACCCCATGACCGAATACACCTTCCACATCTCAACTTCTGGAACCGAATACGCAACCCTTCACGCTTTGCTTCTCCATCTTCAACGCCTTTTCCTGCTTCACGCAAATAGCTTCTGTATTAATATTTATTAACCATTCCTGGAATCGATTATCCAGTTACAAAATCGAATTGGTTGCATGTTCTCAGCTGGTATTATCATGTGTTAAGGGTAAAAAAGCCACTTGCCTTCAATTCATCGCAGATCTTCTCATCACAGCGTGATACAAAAAGGAGGTATCCAGCAAATCTCCTCGTCGCAAATCCACAAAAATGAACAACTCTGTGGTTTAGATTCATTGCTCGCAAATCCACATTAACAGTAAAATATGTTCATGCGAACACGGCCTTAGAGAAAAGGTAGAGAACTTTTCTAGAAAGATGGTACGTTTTAAAATAATGAAACTCGTTTATAATCAAAATATTTATAATAAAACCGTTTAATATTAAAATTATCGAGTCTCACTACTTTTAGACTATCACCACTTCTAAAAATACCATTTTTGTGGGGTTTTAGTCTGAGTACTTACAAAAGTAAAATGATTCCTATACAAATTGTTTCTACATTGAATATTTTTAACATTTACAAAAGGTTCTTCAAGTCTTCAAGTCTTCTTTGTATCATCATCAAAATTACTTCAAAGCAACAATGATTCACATTGGTAACACTTTTGGTCTTTGCAAAACTAATGACTTTTGATTTTAGTCCTTATAATCTATTTTGTTAGTCTTTCATGTAAAAATTAAATAATTGTATAGTGTTTATGAATTTTGATTCTACTCTATATATTTTCTTTTTTAATTTTCATTTTTCTAAAATTTCAATTCCTAATTTATAATCCTTAATATTTATTTTAGATAGATAAATTATTTTTATTTTATATATCTTAAAGGTTTATTTTTAAAAGTGTCAATAAATAACATATTGGTACACCTTTATATCATTTATGGATATTTAACCTTTTCTTTAAACACATTATTATTTAGGGTTATTTAATTGAAGTCAATATTTATTTTAAAACTGGAAATGTGGAAAACATTCGACATAACTTCAACTTCATGAGAGTCTTAATTAATTAAAATGTTTAGAATGAATAAGAGCCTTAATTAATTAAATGAAACTTATTTGTTTAATTTGAGGTCTCTATTTATAGAATAAATGAAAATAATCATATATAATCAATAAAAAATTCAATTATAGAAGAATTTGAGAATAAACCTATTTTTTATATTTGTTTTATTTCTTTTTATCATTTATTATTTTAAAAATCCATTTTTGCTATTTTATGTTTCTTAATTGTATTTATTTGAAGACAAGCTCAGCTAGCTTAATCCTAAAATATCCGTTTATGTCAGAAGTGTATTTTTGTAATACTTAAGAAGATTGATATTTATTTGATTTTCGAAACGAGAACAATCAAAACCAAATCCAGTAGTGGACTGGTTTAATTAAAATATAATTCTATGTTTTACGAAAATATTTAGAAATTTCAATTCAGCCTCTCTTTAACGTAGTCATTTAAATATAAGGGTAGCATGTTGGTTGATCTTGAAATGTTTAAAATCAGTAACTCCCCTGCATATTGTAGCACAGGGAAATAGCTTTCTGGAACAAAAATTGAAATGCATTGTAAAACTAGAAAGTAGAAAAAAGAAATACAAGGACTCCATAAAAATAACAAAGACTTTTTCTTCCTCTATTTTTCATTTCTCTGTTATATATTATTAAACCGTGGCCCAATCAATTGTGAATAGTGGAATGGCCCAACAGCTCTTGGCCCGCAACGTGATTAAAGCCATCAGGGAAAAAGCAAAGCGTGGACGTGGCAGATAACTCTGTGCGAAGGGAAGAGAGAGATCAGAGGTTCCAGAGGTTTCTTCCCAGGAGACCGAAGAAGACGATGGCAGCACGGTGGTCCGGTGGCGTCAAACGGCTAGGATGCAGGAGAGAAAAATGGAGAGAATGAAGTAACAAGTAAGTAAAACTAATCCTTTCTTTCTTCTCTTATTATTGTTTGTAATCACTGTATTTTCATATATATGAAGACGTAAAAGGAGAGCTCTATTTATAGAGCTCTTGTAAACAGAAAACAGTTAGGGAAAAAGAACAGAAACTAAAACTTAAAGAAGAAATGGACTTCGGTTCATATAACAGTAAAAGAATCAATAATGATTCTCAACAGCCTCCCCTCAAACTGGACGGTGTATGGTCACAAGTCCAAGTTTGGGAATAATAGACTTGAACTTGACGCGGTGAGGGAATTTGGTGAAGACATCAGCAAGCTGCTCATCGGATCTCACTGGAAGAAGGGTGAGAAGACGTTCCTGGATTTTCTCACGAACAACATGGCAGTCAAGCTCAATATGCTTGGTGCGTTCGTGAAAGCTCTGGTTGTGAGCTATGTGTCTTGCGGATTTGTTGTCGCAGTATAAGGCAGGGATCCCTGATACTTCAATTTTGAGGTCCTGTAAGAGGTAGCAAAGCCACTGTATTTCACATACAGTGGCTGCAAGTGCCCTGTATTCAGCTTCTGTGGAAGATCTGGAAACAGTCTTCTGCTTCTTAGATTTCCATGAAATGAGAGAGGATCCTAGGAAAATGCAGAACCCTGTAGTGGATCTTCTGGTATTAGGGCAAGTAGCCCAGTCAGAGTCACTGAAGCCTTTCAGTTGCATAGGAGAGTCAGCAGCAAAAAATAGCCCTTCAGAAGGCTTAGATTTAATGTACCTAAGAATGTGCTGAATAGCACGATAATGGTAGTCAGTGGGTGATTGCATGAACTGACTAAGCAAATTAACAGAAAAGCATAAGTCAGGTCTAGTATTTGTGAGATAGAGTAACTTCCCTATTAATCTTTTATAGGGGCCTGGATCATCCAGGTAGCTGTCCATTTTGTATAATGAAGTTGTATCACTTAAGAAAGGAGTGGAGGAGGGCTTGCATCCCAACATTCCTGTCTCTTCCAGTATGTCCAAAGCATACTTCCTTTGGCACAAATGAATGCCTTTCTTTGATCTAGCCACTTCCAATCCTAAAAAATACTTGAGTTCTCCAAGATTCTTTATGCGGAATTTCTTGTTTAGGAGTTCCTTTATGGAGTCGATTTCCATCATAGAATTTCCTGTCAAAACAATGTCATCTACATACACAAGTAGAGCAGTGAAACCTGTAGGGGTTGTTTTAGTGAATAAGGAGTGATCTGATTTAGACTGAGTGTAGTTAACAGATATTAGAAAGGAAGACAGTTTTTCAAACCACTGCCTGCTGGCTTGCTTCAAGCCATACAGAGACTTTGTTAGTTTGCAAACCTGCCCTTTATTGTAGTTAGTCAAACCTGGAGGCGGCTCCATGTACACTTCCTCATTAAGATCTCCATGGAGGAAAGCATTATCCACATCTAGTTGATGTAGAAACCAATTGTTTGAGGCAGCTAGAGCAATGAGTAGTCTAACCGTGGTGAGTTTTGCAACAGGAGAAAAAGTGTCAAGATAATCAATTCCCTCCTGTTGTGTGTAGCCCTTTGCCACTAAGCGAGCCTTGAATCTCTCAATGCTACCATCCGCTTTATATTTCGTCTTATACACCCACTTACATCCAATAGCAGTCTTTTCTGGGGGTAGCTCTGTTAGAACCCATGTGTTATTATCCTGCAGAGCTTTGATCTCTCGTTGCATGGCCTCTACCCACTCATTTATTCCTTTTGCCTCACTGTAAGACCTAGGTTCCTTGCATCCAGTGACAGCCATGGTGTACTTTTGATGCTGTTCTGAAAGATTATCACAGCACAACAGATTAGATATCGGGTAAGGGGTTTTAAGGCTATTTTTCACAGATAGGGATTGATTGACCTGGTGGATGTAATCCTTTAGGTAGTCAGGGGTCTTTCTAGGCCTGTTAGACCTTCTGTACGCTTGCATTTCCTGACTGTCTCCTGCATTGTCACTGCTGTCTGCATCAGCAGTGATTGATTGTGTTGCTTCCTGGTCAGCTGCTCCATTATGCATGCCATCACCAGTGTAGATGTGGTCTTTAAAAAAATCAGTGAGTGAATCAACTCTGTCCCTTCCACTATCTGCATTTGGATTGTTGTCCTGTACATATTTGTAAGGAAAAACATCTTCATGGAAGATAACGTTCCTGCTTATAAGTAGTTCCTTGGTGCTTATGTCAAGCACAAGGTAACCTTTCACACCAGTTTTGTAGCCCAGGAAAATGGCCTTTCGAGCTCTTGGGTCAAGTTTACCTCTGTTTTGTTCAAGAGTGGAAGCAAAACACAAACATCCAAAAATTTTGAGGTTTAAATAAGTAGGAGGTGAATTATAAAGCAGATCATGGGGGGTTTTGTTATTAAGAGTGGGAGTAGGTAGCCTATTTACAAGATAAACTGCATGACTGACCGCATAGGACCAGTATGCATTGGGTACATTAGACTGAAAAAGCAGGCCACGGGTAACGTTTAAAATGTGTTGGTGTTTCCTTTCAACAACAGAGTTTTGCTCAGGAGTCTCAACACAACTTCTTTGATGGTTAATACCATGTAGTTTGTAGAAATCCACACATTTAAATTCAGGACCATTATCAGACCTAATGGTCTTAATCCCTTTGTTGAATTGGTTTTTAATTTTAATGACAAAGCTTTGCAATAAATCTCTAGTTTGACCCTTATTATTCATCAAAAAAATCCAAGTGTGTCTACTGTAATCATCAACAATAGTGAGAAAATATTTATGCCCATGAACAGAGATAGTGTTAAAAGGACCCCATATATCACAGTGCACAATATCAAAGCATTCAGCAGTAGTAGAAGTACTCTTTTGAAATGACAGTTTTCTTTGTTTAGCATAGTGACAGGTATCACAAACAGTATTATAGCCTAAACTAACATAGGGAAAGTTCTCGCATATTTGTTTCATGACCCTGTCCCCTGGATGGCCTAGCCTATAGTGCCATAGGTTTACATCAGTTTTATTGAAAGAAAGAACATTCCTGGAAATATTTTCCTGATCCAGTTTAGGGAAACCCTGCAGATAATAGAGCCCTCTCCAAGAATTAGCATATCCAATCATCTTCGAAGTGTGGTTCTCCTTTATCTGGCAAGTCTTAGATGAGAAAGTTAGACTACAATTCAAGTCTTTAATAAGACTTTGAACTGAGATCAAATTGAAATAGAACTCAGGAATATGTAAAACATTAAAAATGATGAGGTCCTCAGAGAATTTCACAGTACCAGCATGTCTAGCAATGAGAGTAGTATTGTTAGGCAATCTTATAGAAATAGGTTTAATTTCATGGTATGTCATAAAATTCATTTTATCATGTGTCACATGGTCTGTGGCACCAGTATCAATTATCCAGGAAGAGTTACCTTGCTTGTTTGCAATATCGTTCCTCTGAATTTGATTAACTTTGTGAGTGGACTCATCTTCTTTGTCTATCATTCTGAGTAGTTTCTGCATCTGTTCTGCAGTAATAGAGCCAAATATGTTGTCCTTATTTGTAATCTGTGTTTTCTGAGCTCCTTCGGATTCAGTGGTATTCTGGCAAGCATGGGCAGAGCTCCATTCATTTTTTCTGTCTTGACTCCCTTCTCCTTTCTTGTACCAAGGTGGATACCCATGTTTAGAGTAGCACTCATCCACAGTGTGATTCATTTTGTTGCAATAGGAACACTGTTTGCCATAATTGGGATTTTTTCCTCTTCCTCTTCCTTGACCACGGGACCCATAGCCCCTTCCTTGTCCTTTCCATTGACTGTTTTTGTCAGCAGTGCTGGCCAAAACTTTAGCATCGGCAGACCCATGCTTTTCCTGTCTCTCTTGCTGTATAATGAGGGAAAATACCCGATTGATGTTTGGGAGGGGATCCATTAACAGGATCTGTGTCCTCACTGTATTGTAGGATTCATTCAATCCCTTTAGAAAGCATATCACGTGCTCCATCTCTCTGTATTTCAAGAAGGTTCTTGAAAGATCACAACTGCAAGGAATCTTGCAAGTACAGGTGGGTATGGGTCTCAAGAACTCCAATTCTTCCCAAAGAATCTTTAAGTCAGTAAAAAATTGACTCACTCCTCTTTCTCCCTGTCTAATGGAATGTATGTCTTGGAGTAAGTCTGAAATTTTGAAATGATCACCCTTGGAAAATCTTTCTTTTAGCTCATCCCATAATTCTTTTGCATCTTCCACATATATGACACTCTCGGCTATTTGTGGTGAAAGAGTTTTTGTTACCCAAGACAATATCATCATGTTGCACCTTTCCCATGCATCATATAGGATGTCATCCTTTTGGGGTTTCTTTATTGACCCATCAATGAATTTAATCTTGTTCTTGGACAGCAAAGCTCTTCTCATGCTTCTGCTCCAGGATGAATAGTTATTTTCACTTAAAGTTTGAGTGATGAGGGTTAGACCTGGGTTCTCTCCCGGGTGTAAGTAATAAGGACTGGAAGGGTTGTTGAAATCTGCTAGTTCCATGGAAGTTAAAGACTGAAAGAACAAACCCAGAAAATTTCAAGAAAATCAGTGGGGGTAGCGGAAGCAGAGTAGCTCTGATACCATATTAAACCGTGGCCCAATCAATTGTGAATAGTGGAATGGCCCAACAGCTCTTGGCCCGCAACGTGATTAAAGCCATCAGGAAAAAGCAAAGCGTGGACGTGGCAGATAACTCTGTGCGAAGGGAAGAGAGAGATCAGAGGTTCCAGAGGTTTCTTCCCAGGAGACCGAAGAAGACGATGGCAGCACGGTGGTCCGGTGGCGTCAAACGGCTAGGATGCAGGAGAGAAAAATGGAGAGAATGAAGTAACAAGTAAGTAAAACTAATCCTTTCTTTCTTCTCTTATTATTGTTTGTAATCACTGTATTTTCATATATATGAAGACGTAAAAGGAGAGCTCTATTTATAGAGCTCTTGTAAACAGAAAACAGTTAGGGAAAAAGAACAGAAACTAAAACTTAAAGAAGAAATGGACTTCGGTTCATATAACAGTAAAAGAATCAATAATGATTCTCAACATATATATACGATAGTAGAAGTAAGCAGTTTATTTAATGTTAACTTTGCACATTCAAAATTTGTAGAACATTAAGTAGTTTGAGTTCATGTGTCTTCAACTCATAAAATTTTGTGTCTTCTAAAGGTATTGCGTAAAACTTGCTGCCAAATTTCAACCATGAGTCACTGTAGATCCTGCTTTTTAACCCACCGATACCCGTATTTTTTCACTTCAAAATCATAAAATCCCACGTCCCTATCCTTCATGTTTGCACAAAGTACTACCACGTCATATAATCTAAATGTCAAACTCAAGTCATGTGTATTAAGTTTGCCCCGAAATATGCCTTGTTCATGGCAGAACTGTTGACGAGAGTAATAAAATAGGCACATATGATCTGAGTGCTCCACATATAGATCCCTTCTCGAATCCTCAAGAATTCTTGTTCTGTAAAGATCTTCACTGAGTATTGCACAGCACACAACACCAACCCAATTATTGTCATACACAAAAGGAGAGACATCTATGATTATTGAATTGTCCATGCTCACAAGCTCATTGTTGAACCACATTGGTATTTCACTTCCAGGGATAATACTTCCAAGACTTTTGAGGGATGGAAGGGATGTAAGACATTCCGAGTTGTACCATGACTGAGTTTTGTTATGCGTTAGTAGTTGTTTTTCAACACCAAAAGAGATTAAAAGAAGGAAAGTGTAAGGAAGAAACATGCACACCTGAACCATTTGTAGCATCCATGAAAAAGTCATGCTAGTGCACCGTTCCCTCTCAACTATTTCTGGGCAGTTGAACATCATTAATCCAGCCATACATTCATCTTCGTTTGGCACCTTATAGATGAAGCCTTCAAAATATTGCATCGGATACGAGTAAAGATTTAAGGGCAAGTGAGTTCGTGAAGGGAGGTCAGGCAAGTATTTCAATCGCTTGCAGTGCTGTAAGTTTAAATAATACAGTCTGAAAAGGTCCTTGAGGTTAGGCAATGTAACAAAATTGTTTCCCTTCAAATTTAACTTTTCTAAGCAACTTAACTTTCCAATGGCATCAGGGATTTTAACTAAGTTACAGAATCTTAGATCGAGTTCACGCAAACAAGGGAGAGTAGGAGAGGAGGGTAACAGACAACTAACTGACTCTCTTCGTGCTTTTTTTATTAAAGGGAATATTGAGTGGGAATGAATAGGACCTTTAACTGAACAAAGCTTCTTCAAATGCTCTGTGTTACTTGCTTCATCTAATAACTCATTAAACAGATTTGAACAACCATAGACAGTCAGATATTCAAGAGAATTCAGGCCCAATATGCTATTAGGTAAGCTTACTAAGTTTTCACAGTTTTTCAAATTCAAAATAGTAAGCTTGCTCAGAAGACCAATCGATGGACTAAGTTTTCGGAGCCGTATGCATCCTTCAAGAACTATTTCTTTAAGATTTAGGGCCTCTGCAACATCGGGCATCTCAACTAATTCTTCGGAGTCAGAGAGATCCAAAAGCTTCAAATTAGGTAGCACCTACAACGATTAGCAAAAGCAAGAGCCAAATTAATAATGACGCTTAGGTTTTCTTTAATTTTTTTTTTAGAAATATAAATTTAATATACATCACCTTTGTGCCACTCCATAGTCGTTGAATACTGCTTCCTCTCAATTTTAACATAACTAGTTTGTGTGGCTGAAAACTTTGAGGCAAACACTCAAAAGGATAATTGTGCCAAATAAGATATCCTAGTTCACTTGAAAGATGACTGAGACTTCCTGAACAGTTCATGTTCCCAAGTCTAAGAAACTTAAGTTGTCTAATTTTCGATAGACCATCTACCCTCACAGTTTTAGAACTTGCAAATGAATTAACAGCTACGACTTCAAGAATTTCAGTTGTCTACGTACAAAGAAATAAAATTTTTATATTTTTCGAAGGATTTTCATACTCTAAAAAAATGGCAACATAAAATTATAATTGAATCAATTAATTTTACCTGATTGTTTGACATAGCTTTGGCAAAATCTTGGTAATCCCACAACCTACTCCTCTTTAGGGGTTCCTTAGGAGATTCTTCTTTGACAATATACCTACCCAAGTCCATCAACAAGTTGTGCATATAAATACACCTATCCTCTTTTAATATTAGTGATTTGTCATGCAGAACTTGTAGACCATATTCAGGATGAAATCCACGAAAGTTTAGAACTTCCTTCACATATTCCTCATCATAATGGCATAGGGCACATGCAATATCCAAAAATATTTCTTTGTCTTCTTCATCCAGCTGATCAAAACTTATACGCAAAACATCCATAATATTTTTACTTTTCTTTTCTTTTAGCCTTGCCAATGCACTTTCCCATTGTGACACATTTCGACCAAACAAAGATGACCCAATTACTTCAATTGCCAAGGGATGGCCCTCAGCATAAGATAGTACATCCCATGCCAACTTTTCATAATCACTCAAAATATCATTAACTTTGAAAGCATTTCTACAAAACAGCTGCATAGCATTTTCGTTATTCAACGGCTGGACTTGATAAATGTCATCTACTCCATGAGTCCTCAATATATGTTCATCCCTAGAAACTACGATGATTATACTCCCTCCAACTAAACATTCACGCAACAAAATGTCTCTCTTCCCTGTAAACATCCTTAGTTGTTCAACTTCATCAACATTGTCCAGAACTACAAGTGCCCTAACATTGTGCAGCCTAGACCATATCAAACATGTTCCCTCAGAAGAATTTGAAATCTCTAGATTTTTCTCATTTAGAGACTGAGAAAGTACCTGCTTTTGTACTCCTAATGAACTTGAATCTCGATATATTTTGCTTACATCATCAATAAAACAATGAAAATCATATTGATGATAGATTCTTTCGTATAAAGCTCGAGCAAGTGTAGTCTTTCCTATACCACCCATCCCACTGATTCCAACAACTCGAACATTATTAACTGATTGAAGTCTACCCTCTATCCCAACTAGTTCTTCTAGTCTATGCTCTATCCCAACTAGTTCATCCTTTGGAAGACTACAAATTTTGGGACCCAAAGTATTTATTACGTTTTGAACAATTTCTTCAATTTGTACATATTGTGGCCTGAAATTTTAAATGCAATCAAGGAAAATCACCCAATAGAACAAAAAAGAGTATATGCATTTATAGAGAAAAATAATATATAATGCAAAAAAGAGTATATGCATTTTAGGGTGAGTCATTGTCGGGTTGACTCATTCAGCTGACATATCAATAAAGCTAGATTTGTCATCAAATTGATACCTTCTATCATCCAAAACTTTTCAAGAATTAATACATTACCTTCTATAAGCTATCTTTACATTGCTAAACCTCCTCCCAAACTCATACCATTAACACACATCAACCACTGTTTTCTACTTTTCCTAAATTCCTAACATCTCTGAACTCTAGTATAGAAAGGGATAATGAATATTTCAGAAAACAACAGGACATAGAAAGGGTTATATAACTCTCTGCATAATAAATATATAATTGTGATCAATCTTGAAACGAGAGAGGATTACTAACTTATTTCGAATATCCCAACCAGAGAGATTGGCCACTTCTGTGAGAGCTTCTCTCCATCTCTCAGCTTCCTCCATCTTTGCTTTGTCTTCTCTGAATCTCTTTTCGTGTTCTGCAAATGCTTTCTCATAACATTCACTTTGTTTGCGCACCACCGAAGGATCAACGTCATAAAAGACAGGAATAACAGGTCTTGGCGAAGTTTGAACGCAGTTACGTATCTCTGCCAGTTCACGCAAGCACCAGGTGGAGGAAGCATAGTTCTTTGAGAAGACAACAATGAAAAGTCGAGAGGTTTGAATGGCATGGAGGAGCTCGGGTGCTATGGATTCACCTTTTTTGAGATCTTGATCATCTTTGAAGGCATGGATGGCTTTTCTACGGAGAGCTTGAAAGAGAAAACCAGTGAAGTTCTTGCGTGTGTCTTCACCACGGAAGCTCACAAATACATCGTATCTGTTAATTGCATGAGATGAAGAAGCGGTGTATTGGACGATGGCCTTAGAAGACATTACTGAAAGGTAAAGTTGTTGAGAGAGAATTACTGTGAAAGTGGAAAGCAAACACTGAAGACATATAAATCCACCCAGTCTTTGTGGGAGACTCCAACTCTATTTTTGTATATATATTTAGTAGGAAACGTCTTTTTTAACAACTCTTTTTTAACAACTCTTTTTTTAACAATTTTTTTGACAATACGGTGATTTATGATGGGTTGATTTCAAATATTTTTCTGAAAACAAATTCAAACAAACCAATAAAGCAATGACATGTGGCCCATTATCAAAAAATTGTTAAAATTTATTGTTAAAATATCAGGATCCTATTTAGTATGATTCATTTCCAGCCTATCTATGATTTTGCTTTTTTTCCTTGAAGCTTCTCTCACATAGCCTTTTATTAGTCAGGTTCACATTTATGACTCTTTAACAAAAGCTAGTATGAATATTGAGGGAGAGTTGAAAAGTCTCAACTTCCAACATTTATCATTTCAGATTTTTATTCAACAATCTATGTTTTACATTAGGATTACGATAGGTTAACAACGCAAATTTGACAACATTTTTACAACGACACGTGTCAGCGTTGTATTGGACCATTTTGAAAAATTTTTTTTAAGAAATCTGATTTGAAAAAGGGATTAGGGTTCCAGATTTCATTATTCCGAAAGCACCCTTCTTCGTTCAACACTTTCTCTCTTCTCTCAATTTTAGGGTTTTCATGAGTTCCATTTGAAATTCTCTCTCTCCATTTTGTGCATTTCTCTCTCGACGTTTAACAATCTCTCTCGACGCTCAGCAATCTCCGTCGTCGCTGACCCCATTCGAAGTCTCTCTTTCTCTGTCAAGTTCGTGATTTCGACTATCTACGTTCACTGATCTCCGTCGTTGGTTTGTTCAAAGTGTCTCCTTTGGTGTCGATTGTGTCGAAGTTCTGAGCTTTTTTTGTGCAATGGGTTCGTCCGCTGACATAGGATCTTCAAACAAGGTATGTACTTTTTTCCTTTTCTGTATTCGTATTTTGGGGTTGGGCTTTTACTTTTGGCTTTTGTTGATCATTTTGGTGGGTTTTGTTGGTTATTTGTAACCAAAAATATATTTTTTTCTGCAATTTGTTCATCCTTCATTGAGAGGTGAGGTCCTGCACCATTAACATAGGACAGATGCACTTGTAATCGATTACTGGGACCGTGTAATCGCTTACCAGGGAAAAATTTCCCTTTTGTACTGAAAGTTGACAAGAACTACCCAAGCCTGACTTAAGCACTCCCTAGGGTTATTTTGGAGTCCTTTTGACTATGTTTTGAAGGTTTTCTGGATGGATCATTATTGGAATACTTCAAGTTGAAATACTTCAATATTAAACAAATAAAAAAGGAATAATGAAGGGTATTGAGTAGTGAAAAATTATAACAATATTAAAAACCACATACATTAATAGGAAAATGTAACAATAGTTCATCAAACCACAAGTTTTGAAATTAAAAAAGTACATAACAGTATTAGAAAACATACATAACAGTTCATCATACATTGGTGCACTAAACAACTCATGACCATTAAACTCTCTCAGCCATCTAAAATAACAAACATGAAACAATACCTTGAAATGAAACTCATTTATGAAGCTTAGAAAAACGTTATTTTGGGGAAATTAATTTCACCTAGTACAGTGGTCTAAAATTTATGAGTTAGTAGTCATTCGAAAGCTCTTTGAGTCTATATTCCAACAAAACAAGAATCAAGTCATTTGGAGTTCGGTAGAGAAAGTTAAGAACAAAACAAGTAGCAAAGGTCAGAAAAACAGAGTTGGGGAGTGTTATTCATCCAGGTGGGGAGTACAGTTGAAGTTTCTGTACAAATGACCATTTTTCCTCTGGTAATCGATTACATGAGTCTTGTAATCGATTACCAGAGGAAAAAGGGTCATTTGTACAGAAACTTCAACTGTAATCCCCAGCTAGATGAACACTACTCCCCATGCTCTATTTTTGTTGAATTTTTCATTTTTTGAGATGGGTGAGTGATTTCAATGTTATTGGGTGTGCTCCCTGCACCAATAATGAGGTTAGGTCATTTGTTTCTTAAAAAAAAATGTCCATTTAGGTGGTTTTCTCCAACTGAGGTGAGGTGCATGACCATTGTTGTAACACCCCTTCTCGGAGTCTCAGGAAAATTTTTCATTTTATTAATTAAGAAATATGTCATCTAATGTTGTTACAATGCACAAATTTTAAAAGACATTTTCAATAAATAATAGATCTGTCAACCAGAGGGAAAGATATACGTATAAGATAACATGCTGTCAACTTTGACCTTTGCTGACTATTTTAATCATAACTTTTTCCACAGACCTCCAAATGATGTGATTCTTTTTTTATTAGAAAGTAGACTAAAAATTCTTTCCAATGACTACTAATTTATAATTTTGGGACGTCTGAGTAGGTGCAGTTAATTCCTTAAAGTTAACATTTTATATATTTCTACCACCTCTGACCTTTGCTGGTTGTTTTGCTCAACTTTCTTCACCGAACTCCAAATGAGTTGATTCTTGTTTTGTTGGAATGTAGACTCAAAGATCTTTCAAATGATAACTAAATCATAATTTTTAGACCACTTTAGTAGATGTAGTTAATTTCCCAAAAACAACGTTTTTCTAAGCTTCCCAAACGAGTTTACTTTCAAGTTATTGTCTCATGTTTCTTATATTATTATAATTTATTTTATTTCTTTATAAAATGTCCATAATTCAAGGTAAAATAGTAGTATAATTAAGGTGTGATGTGATTCTACTAGCACAAGCCAAACACTTATATGGACTTCACCTACCTTGGTTTAAACACCTATATGAACTACTTTGTCCACAATTGTGTGGGGTAAATTGTGTTTTGATGCATTTGACACCATAAATGATTAGCAACATGAGACATCCATGCAAAAACTGGAAAAAATCACCCATAAGGACATAAAAATAACCCTGGGGAGTAATGTTCATCTAGTTGGGGAGTACAGTTGAAGTTTCTGTACAAATGACCCTTTTTCTTCTAGTAATCAATTACAGGGGTCTTGTAATTGATTACAAGAGGAAAAAGGGTCACTTGTACAAAAAATTCAACTGTACTCTCCAATTAGATGAACACTACTCCCCATGGTGATTATTGCTCTTGTTTGTGACTTTTTGCATTTCTTGTGAATGGGTGACTGAGTTCCCTGTTAATGGATGTGTTCCCTGCACCAATGAACACATTAGGCCATTGAATATATGTTAAAAATGTGATGGATCTCATCTAGCTTATATGAAAGCACATAAACGACCTTTTTTTTCAACAATTCAATGGCCTAACGTGTCCATTGGTGCAATAAAAACCGCCCATGACCATGAAACTCACTCATCCATATGAAAAATTGGAATAAAGAACCCAATTGAATGATGAGGGAACTCCCTCTTCCAAGGAAAAAACATGACAAAGCTTTGGAGAAATGGCGCACAGAAAGCTACTCGTAATCAATTACACACGCATAATGCTCGATCTTCTACTAGCTACTCGTAATCGATTACACATGCACATAACTGCCTATCTTCCTCTTCCTCACAACACCACTTGGATGCAATCATAAGCAACCAATTTTGTCGATACCCTAAGTCCTTTCAACCACTACTAAGTACATCCGCACATCCTTGGTCATAAAAATCAACCAACCAAGTGAAGATCTTGCAATAAATTTCACCAAATTAGGTCCAACCCCTCAATGGGGAGCTCTTCTTCCACAGCAGGGGAGTGGCGCTACACTTTCGGTACAAATTCGTGATTTTCCACTGGTAAGCGATTACAGGCTACTCGTAATCGATTACACACGCACATAACTGGGAACAATTGTCTTCCAAAAATAGAACTTCCAGGTAATAAAAAACAACCAATTTAGTAAACCTATTGTTTCAGTCCAACTCCTCATCAGTACAAGGACACATCAATTTTGACCCAACAAGTTAATGATTAAACTTACTCAACCAAAAACACAGACAAAGAAAATGAATATGAAGAATAATTAATCAAGAATAGTTTAGTTGTATTCATTTGCTATAATTTTGTACAATTCTGTAAAAAAATTTAATAGTATAATTATGTACAATGTCTATTCATTTGCTATAAAATAAGAATCTAAACCAAGAACACATTTCTAATGCTATAGTAATCCAAAATGTTGCAGCGTTTGAAATCTTCGGACGTTGTCCTCATCTAGGATCCAATCACATATATACTTCTTCCTAAACGCAACCAAGTCCTCATGAAATGAACATTTTGGAATTTAGAAACAATATGAAGACAACGATAATGTAATATTTATAAATTCATAATTTTACCTACATTTGTATAATAAGGCACATGCACTAAGAACTTGGAGAAATTAAAGTGAGGGAAGAGAAGTTAAGTCATGAACTACTCAAGGGAACAACTAGACTCTACATTTTTGCTGTTAATGACACATTATTTGAAGAGAAAGTCTATGAGCTAGCCTATGCATGTGAAGATCTTGAACCTAAAAGAAACTTTAAAGACATGTAAAGTGAAATATTCATAGAAAGAGTTTGCAAGTTGGAAGGGGAAAATGGGTAACCACATTCATTGCACGATGCAGAGTACAAAGAAAGGAAGAAACCATTGACAAACCAAAAAACCACAGGAACGAAGCGTGATACAGTGTGCGAATAAACAATACCTTTGGATAAAAGACGAAAATCGCTGCTAACAAAGTGACCACCGCACCCAACCGACGAAGGACAACGGCGAAAAAATGAAACTTTTCGACAAATGACACCAACGGTGGACCCAAGCGAGACTTCCTCCCAGCACTTCAATGGCGGACCGACACACACGACTTCGTCTAGATAGAACGGTGGACCCAAGAACGATTTTCACAGCGGTGGACAAAGAGCATTTCTTTGGTGGAGCGAGAGTTTTGAATGGAGAACGAAAAACTGGTGAGAGAGTTTCGTAGGGATGAATTTCACTTTGTGAAAGGCGCCAACAGGTTTCAGCATTTTTTTTTCAAAAACACCCTCGAAAACAAAATTAAACTTTCTAAAAAAATCATTTAAAACAACAAATGACAGAACGACACATGTCGTTGTGAAATTGTTGTCAAATTTGCGTTGTTGAAGAAACATTTTCCTTTAGGAAAAGTAAAAAAGAGTGGTTGTTGTGTGTTAGTGGTATGAGTTTGGGAGGGATAGCTTACAGAAAGTAATGTGTTAATTCTCGAGAAGTTTTGAATGATAGAAGGTATCAATTTGATGACAAATCTACCTTTATTGATATGTCAGCTGAATGAGTCAACACGATAATACTACTCAACCTAAATTACAAAAACCTCCGTACTGATTTAAGTTTATCTAACACATTCTGCATCTTTAAAGTTGTTTTGTTTGTAGACTAATTATAGTACATTTTGATGGGTTCTAGGACTTTCTCCATGGTAGTCATGATTTATCTTGTGCCATTATGTAAAAACAAAGGGTTTAGTAGAAAACATGCAAATGATAGTTTGAAAGTTAAAATCTTTTGCATTATATATTATTTTGTTCTATAAATGCATATACTCTTTTTTGTTCTATTGGGTGATTTTCCTTCATTTCATTTAAAATTTCAGGCCACAATATGTACAAATTGAAGAAATTGTTCAAACGTAATAAATACTTTGGGTCCCAAAATTTTTAGTCTTCCAAAGGATGAACTAGTTGGGATAGAGCATAGACTTGAAGAACTAGTTGGGATAGAGGAGGATGACACGACAGGATTAAGGATGTTCAACTGCCCAGAAATAGTTGAGAGGGAACGGTGCACTAGCATGAGTGTTTCATGGATGCTACAAATTCTTCAGGTGGGCATGTTTCTTCCTTACACTTTCCTTCTTTTAATCTCTTTTGGTATTGAAAAACAACTTCTAACGCATAACATAACTCAGTCGTGGTACAAGTCGAAACGTTTTACATCCCTTTCATTCCTAAGTCTTGGAAGTATCATCCTTGGAAGTGAAATACCAATGTGGTTCAACAATGAGCTTGTGAGCATGGACAATTCAATAATCATAGATGCCTCTCCTTTTGTGCATGACAATAATTGGGCTGGTGTTGTGTGCTGTGCAATACTCAGTGAAGGTATTTCAGGTAATCCAACAACACATTTTTACAGAACAAGAATTCATTTGAGAAGGGATCTATCAGTGCACCACTCAGATTATATGTGGCTATTTTATTACTCTCGTCAACAGTTCGACCGTAAACAATGGATATTTCGGGGCAAATTTAATACACCTGACTTGAGAGTGCCATTTAGGGACCACGAATTTGCTAAGTTTGAAGTGAAAAAATACGGGTATGGGTGGGTAACTGAGCAAGATCTACAGTGACTCATGCTTGTCTAGTATGGGTTTCTAAAGAGACGTTAAGATTGTTTTAGGATTTTAACTGGTCGGTTTTCTATGAAAACATGAAGGAATTTTTTTTTTCTTGAGATTCATCACAAATTCTATAGCCAAGATTGTTCTTGCTTACTTGTATCTCCACAAATTTTTAAAATGATCATTTTACCTTATGACTTTCAGAATATATACTTCAAAAACTTTTCGAAACAACTTTTTTTTAATTTTCGAATTGAAATTTCCGGAAGAGAATGTTTAGAATCAAATTTCTGAAATTGAATTTTCAAAACACGTGGAATACATTCCAAAAAAGAATTTTCAAAATAAGATTTATTTAATCTCACATAATTTTTTAATTTAGCTCCTCTTTCAAATCAATTAAAATTTATTCTATAAAATTTTAAATAACTTTTTAAATAAAATTTCCTACAAATATATTATTTTTAATTTTTATTTGTTTTTACTCTTCTTTATCTATACCTATATATAAAAGGATTTTCCTTTTACAATACTGTGTTATTGTGAATGTTATAAATGATTTTATTGATGATAATGATGATTGTTATTATTAGGAAAATATCATGATAGACACACTCTCATATTTTTCTAAAGTTGTGTATGGTGAGATTTTCCTAACAATGGTATCAGAGCCGATGATTTGTCTTGATGACCGGCTCGAATGAGTATAATGATCCCTATATCGAAAGTCTTCCTAACAAAGGGTATTCAGGTAAAGCGAGTTCCGTTAAGATGAACGACGGTTGGAAAGGGCGACTCGTGGTTGGTTTGTGAATGCTTCCGTTGGAGGGAGAGTGTACCTATAAGGAAGGGACTCACCCTTGAGGGGGAGATTGTTAGGAATCCAAGTGTGAGTCAAAATCTGACGTTGGATAGAAATGAGAAAGTAGAGCCGTATATAAAGGTGAAAGACCCATTAACCCATTGCCTTAAGATTTTGGGTAGAGAGTGATGTCAATCCCTTATATGGTTGGGCTCAGATGTCCTTGGTGTTTGTGTCTCCCCGGTGAACCTCCTCCTCGATAGACCCAACAGTTATGAGGTGATTAATCGAGATATATAAGCCTTAGTTGGACATCTTTTTAGAATTGTAGTGTAGACTACTTCAGTCCAAAAAGTGTTAGACATACTTTTCTCTTTTAGCATTGAACTTTCCATCTCCATAACTGTGTGATTCTTTCTCTCTAACACTTCATTTTGTTGTGGACTATATTCGACTGTAAGTTGTCGCTCTATGCCTTCATCTTCGTAGAATTTTTCAAACTCACAATATGTGTACTCCTTGCCACGATCACCTCTAAGTATTTTCATCTGTTTTTCACTTTGCTTCTTAACAAGGATATTAAATTTCTTGAATATTCCGAAGACTTCTAACTTTGCCTTTAAGAAATAGATCCATTTTATTATAGAGAAGTCATAATGAACAGAATGAAATACTGTGATGAACTTTTTTGGGTTTACAAATTTTCATCTGGTTGAGTTGGTGGCTGTGATATATTTTTTTTCCTGTTCTGTGGATAGGGGAGATTAACTTTTGCTTTACTTTGATGATCATGTTTGTTATTGTAATTAGTCAACTCTGACGTTTTTTAAAATTAGGTTTGGCAGGTGATCTTCTGGTTGTGTGTGCTGATATATTCGTGGCCATAATTCAGTTTTGTTAGCTTATTTACTTAGTTAAGATTATAGTGCATGTTTAAGTCAAGAAAGATAATCCATTATCGCTTGAATACCAAAAATACTTGGTGAATTGAACCCTCAGTCTTTGCAAATAGAAATTGAAACTTATCTTTCTATACTATATATGTTGACGAGCAGGGAGCTCCTTGTTACACTCAGAGGGAGTTCCTATTGTACATAGAATGAAAAATATGTACATAATATATATGGAACACGATTTTTTTAACCCATCGTAAGCATAACTTACCCACGACTGATAATTCAATTGGTCTAGAACAAATATTTATCTTTGATTAATTTAATATATTTAAATTAGAAATTATATTTAATTATCTTAAACAAAAAAATAAACAGAACTCGAAAACCTATTTTATTTATTTCCTTTAAAAATTTAACTAACCATTTTTTATGAATTCATTCAAAACTACATGTGATACGAAGTTTCTTAATTAATGGATGTAAATACTCACATACTTGAAAGTCATCCATCAAATATGTGAGAATACCGTAAAGGAAAATGATATGTCGACAACGAATTTTTGCCAACAATTTGACAACGTCAGGTGGCGTCTTTGCATTGGTCAAATTTAATAAAAAGAAAATAGAGAGAGGTTATCAGACTAAGAGCAAAATTGGAAGAAAAGTTTACAAGTTTAACATTTTTGGTTTCGCGGTTTTCGTTTTTTCGCTCTCACCTCTACACTTCTTTCATCCCTTTTATCTTCTTTCTCGATCTAACCTCTATCTTCTCTGTCGTTCTAACCCTATTCTTGTATCTTTTTTCTGATTCGAAGTCTGGTGGCGCTTTGGGTGTCATGAATTTAATTCTTTTTACGTTATGTGTGTTATAATGAATAAAGGTGTTATATTGAAAAAAGAACGCAGAATATTAATAAGTATTTAAAATGTAGGCAATGGTTTCAGAAATGAATATAAGTTGTGGAATTTGTTGACCAAAAAACCATACAAGTGAATTTAAGGGTCATTACTGGTTGGGAGGTTATGTTTGGTGACCCCAAGAAGTGGGGAAGAAGTCATTCTTACTGAGGGGACCAAGTTGGACAAGTGCAGAGCTAATCTGTAGAAAAAACATTGTCGTAATCGTTTACAGTGGCCTCGTAAACGATTACACGAGAGAAATCACTATTTTGTACAGAAAGTTGAACTAAAGTAGTCAGTTGTGGTGTCCTAGGTGATCATTGGCAAAAACTGTTAATTTAAAGCACAAGTCCACTTGTATTTACTTGGTGTTGGTGTTTGACTGGTGGTAGAGAGTGGTAGGTGATGGGAGGTGACCCCAAGAAGTGGGGAAGAAGCCGTTCTTACTGAAGGGACCAAGTTGGAGAAGTGCATGGCTAATCTACAAAAAAAAACACTGTTGTAATCGTTTACAGTGGCCTGGTAAACGATTACACGAGAGAAATCACTGTTTTGTATAGAAAGTTGAACTGAAGTAGTCAACTGTGGTGTCATGGGTGATCATTGGCAAAAATTGTTACTTTTAGGCACAAGTCCACTTGTATTTACTTGGTGTTGGTGTTTCAGTGCTGGTAGAGAGTGGAAAGTGATGGGAGGTGACCCCAAGAAGTGGAGAAGAAGCCATTCTTACTTAGGGGACCAAGTTGGACAAGTGCAGAGCTAATCTGCAGAAAAAACACTATGGTAATCGTTTACAGGGTCCTTGTAATCGATTACAATGACAAAAAGGGCCTAAACTTGATTACCATGACATAATTTGAAAGGTCTTTGAGTATAGATTCCAACAAAACAATAATCAACTCATTTGGAGTTCGGTGGAGAAAGTTATGAACAAAAGAACAAGCAAAGGTCAGAGTTGGCAAGAATATATGAAACGCTAACTTGAAAGAATAAACTGTACCAACTCAGATGTCCAAAAATTACAAATTAGTAGTCATTGGAAAGATTTTTGAGTCTAGTTTCTAATAAAAAAAGAATCACATCATTTAGAGGTCGGTGGGAAAAGTTATCAGTAAAATAGCCAGCAAAGGTCAAAGTTGACAACATCTTATCTCACCCAAGTTGCTCATCTCATAAACATTGTTTCTTTCCTCCATCATGGGGTGCCAAAACATCACTTCTCACCCTATACTCACACTTAACAACAAAATCAAGTGAAAACCATGGGATTTATGCCAAAAAATTAAAAATTTTGACTATGGTCACCTAGGTTACCACAACTGACTCCTCCGGTACAAGTTTCTGTACAAATCCTGAATTTTGTTCGTGTAATCGTTTACCAAATATTTGTAAATGATTACAAGTGTATTTTTGGGTGCAGAAGTTTCAAGACTTCATCTAAGTTGTTCATCTCATAAACATTGTTCCTTTCCTCAATCATGGGGTGCCCAAACATGACTTTCCAGCCTCTACTCACACTTAAACACTAAAATCAAGTGAAAACCAATGGATTTATGCCAAAAAATTAAAAATTTTGACTATGGTCACCTAGGTTACCACATCTGACTCCTCCAGTACAAGTTTCTGTACAAATCCTGGATTTTGTTCGTGTAATCGTTTACCAAGCATCTGTAAACGATTACAGGTGTATTTTTTGGTGCAGAAGTTTCAAGACTTCATCTAAGTTGTTCATCTCATTAAAATTGTTCCTTTCCTCAATCATGGGTGCCCAAACATGACTTTCCAGATTTTACTCACACTTAAACATTAAAATCAAGTGAAAACCATCGGATTTATGTCAAAAAATTAAAAATTTTGACTATGGTCACCTAGGTTGTGACTCCTCCAGTACAAGTTTATGTACAAATCTTGGATTTTGTTCGTGTAATCGTTTACCAAGAATTTGTAAACGATTACAAGTGTATTTTTGGGTGCAGAAGTTTCAAGACTTCATCTAAGTTGTTCATCTCATAAACATTGTTCCTTTCCTCAATCATGGGGTGCCCAAATATGACTTTTCAGCCTCTACTCACACTTAAACACTAAAATCAAGTGAAAACCAATGGATTTATGCCAAAAAATTAAAAATTTTGACTATGGTCACCTAGGTTACCACAGCTGACTCCTCCAGTACAAGTTTCTGTACAAATCTTGGATTTTGTTCGTGTAATCGTCTAGAGTGTCCTTGTAATCGATTACAGTGTCAAAAAAGGTGTAAACTTGATTTCCAAGGCATAATTTGAAAGGTCTTTGAGTCTAGATTCCAACAAAACAAGAATCAACTCATTTGGAGTTCGGTGAAGAAAGTTATGAGCAAAAGAACAAGCAAAGGTTAGAGTTGGCAAGAATATATGAAACGCTAACTTGAAAGAATAAACTGTACCAACTCAGATGTCCAAAAATTACAAATTAGTAGTCATTGGAAAGATTTTTGAGTCTAGTTTCTCATAAAAAAAGAATCACATCATTTGGAGGTCGGTGGGAAAAGTTATCAGTAAAATAGCTAGCAAATGTCAAAGTTGACAGCATGTTATCTCACCCAAGTTGCTCATCTCATAAATATGATCCTTAATTATTTTTATTTTAAGATTAAAATAAAAAGTATCAATTAATATAATTAAAATAAAAGTTAAATTAAGATAATTTAATTATGTTTTGATGTATAATTTAATTAATCAATATTTTTGTCAACTAATACAGGTAAGATAACTGTAAACTTTGTTTTATACTTTATTTTAAAGTTTTTATATTATTATTTTAAATAAAAATTACCTTTTAATAAATTGTATATATTCCTTATTTTGTATCTAAACAAAAATTAAGGAAACATAGATATTGACTGGAACACTGTCATCTTCTCAATTTTCTTTGATTTCACGGTTCAAGAGTTTATCATTATATATTTTATTTACTGTCGTAGTTAATAATAGGCTTAACTTTTGAATACAAAATCCAGTTGAGTGAGTAGTTAATTGATATAAGTTCAGTTTTTCAAAAGTGAACTCTTAAACAGTACAGTTAAATATTATTATAAGTAGTTTAATTTTTTTGATTTATTAAAAATATAGTTAACTATAGTTTAGTTAACTATGCCCAACCCTAATCAAAACCAAATCCTGTAGTGAACTGGTTTAATTAAAATATAATTCTAAGTTTTGCGAAAATATTTAGAAATTTCAATTCAGCCTCCTTTAACCTAATCATTTAAATCTAAGAGTTGATCTTGAAATCTTTAAAATTAGTAATTCCCCTTCATAATATTGTAGCACAGGGGAATAGCTTTCTGGAACAAAAACTGAAATGCATTGTAAGACTAGAAAGTAGAAAAAAGAAATACAAGGATTCCATAAAAAATAACATTCAAAATTTGTAGAGCTTGAGTTGATGTGAAGAGAAACTAAAAAAATAAAATATGAGAAATGAAATGGACTGTCTTGTAAGGAAAGACAATGAGCATTTCCTCTCACCTTACTTTTAAAACAACTGAATTTTACAATAACAATTTTCTGTCTTCTAAAGGTATTGCTTAAAACTTGCTGCCAAATCTCAACCATGAATCACTGCAGATCTTGCTTATTTACCAATCGATAGCCGTATTTTTTCACTTCAAAATTAGCAAGGTCCAGGTAGCTATCTATACAAAGTATTTTCACGTCCTCTAATGTAAATGTCAATCTCAAGTTACGTATATCAAGTTTGCCGCCTTGTTTACGGCGGAATTGTTGACGAGAGTAATAAAATAGCCACATATGATCTGCGTTGTACACAGTATTACTTGAAAAATTTTCACTGAATAATACACAGCACACGACACCAACCCAATTATTGTCATGCACAAAAGGAGGGACATCTATGATTATTGAATTGTCCATGCTCACAACCTGATTGTTGAACCACATTGGTATTTCACTTCCAGGGATAATACTTCCAATACTTGGGATGAAACATTCTGAGTTGTACCACGACTGAGTTATGTTATGCGTTAGTAGTTTTTTTCCAAATCCAAAAGAGATTAAAAGAAGGAAAGTGTAAGGAAGAAACATGCACACCTGAAGAATTTGTAGCATCCATGAAACAGTCATGCTAGTGCACCGTTCCCTCTCAACTATTTTTGGGCAGTTGAACATCATTAATCCTGTCATATCTTTATAGTCCTCTATTATACGATCGCGGAAGGATGCAAAATATTGTATCGGATACGAGTAAAGATTTAAGGGCAAGTGAGTTCGTGAAGGGAGGTCAGGCAAGTATTTCAATCGCCTGCAATTATGTAAGTTTAAATAATACAGTCTAAAAAGGTCCTTGAGGTTAGGCAATGTAACAAAATTGTTTCCCTTCAAATTTAACTTTTCTAAACAACTTAACTTTCCAATGGCATCAGGGATTTTAACTAAGTTGCAGAATCTTAGATCGAGTACACGCAAACATGGGAGAGTGGGAGAGGAAGGTAACAAACAACTAACTGACTCTCTTTGTGCTCTGGAATACAACAAACCTAAAGGCCACAAAAGCATTTTTTTTATTAAATGGGATTTTGAGTGGGAATGAATAGGACCTTCAACTAAACAACGCTTCTTCAAATGCTTTGTGTTCCTTGCTTCATCTAATAACTCATTTTTAAACAGTTTTGAACAACCATAGACACCCAAATATTCAAGAGAATTCAGGCCCAATATGCTATTGGGTAAGCTTACTAAGTTCTTACAGTTTCTCAAACTCAAAATAGTAAGCTTGCTCAGGAAACCAATCGATGGACTGAGTTTTCGGAGCTCTATGCATTCTTCAAGAATTATCCCTTCAAGATTTAGGGCCTCTGCAACATCTGGCATCTCAACTAATTTTCTGGAGTAAGAGAGATCCAAACGCTTCAAATTAGGTAGCACCTACAATGATTGGCAAAAACAAGAACCCACTTAATAATGAAACTTAGATTTTCTTTAATTTATTTCTTAGAAATATAAATTTAATATACATCACCTTTGTGTCACTCCATACTCGTTGAATACTGCTTCCTCTCAATATTAACTCAACTAGTTTGTGTGGCTGAAAACTTTGAGGCAAACACTCAAAAGGATAATTGTACCAAGTAAGATATCCTAGTTCACTTGAAAGATGACTGAGACATCCTGAACAGTTCATTTTCCCAAGTCTAAGAAACTTAAGGTGTCTAATTTTTGATAGACCATCTACCCTCACAGTTTTAGAACTCCCATGTGAATTAACAGCTATGATGGCTTCAACAATTTCAGTTGTCTACGCACAAAGAATAAAATTGTTACATTTTTCCAAGGATTTTCATGCTCTAAAAAAATGGCAACATAAAATTATAAATGAATCTATTAATTTTACCTGATTGTTTGACATAGCTTTGCAGAAATCTTGGTAATCGCACAACCTACTCCTCTTTAGGGGTTCCTCAGGTGATTCTTCTTTGACAATATACCTGCCCAAGTCCTTCAACAAGCGATGCATATCAATAATCCCACTCCTTTTCGATATTAGTGATTTGTCAAGCAGAACTTGTAGACCATATTCAGGATGAAATCCACGAAACTTTAGAACTTCCGTCACATATTCCTCATCATGATGGCATAGGGCACATGCAATATCCAAAAATATTTCTTTGTCTTCTTCATCCAGCTGATCAAAACTTATACGCAAAACATCCATAATATTTTTACTTTTCTTTTCTTTTAGCCTGGCCAATGCACTTTCCCATTGTGACACATTTCGACCAAACAAAGATGACCCAATTACTTCAATCGCCAAGGGATGGCCCTCAGCATAAGATAGTACATCCCATGCCAACTTTTCATAATCACTCAAAATATGATTAACTTTGAAAGCATTTCTACAAAACAGCTGCATAGCATTTTCGTTATTCAACGGCTGGACTTGATAAATGTCATCTACTCCATGAGTCCTCAATATATGTTCATCCCTAGAAACTACGATGATTATACTCCCTTCACATAAACATTCACGCAACAAAATGTCTCTCTTCCCTGTAAACATCCTTAGTTGTTCAACTTCATCAACATTGTCCAGAACTACAAGTGCCCTAACATTGTGTAGCCTAGACCATATCAAACATGTTCCCTCAGAAGAATTTGAAATCTCTAGATTTTTCTCATTTAGAGACTGAGAAAGTACCTGCTTTTGTACTCCTAATGAACTTGAATCTCGATATATTTTGCTTACATCATCAATAAAACAATGAAAATCATATTGATGATAGATTCTTTCGTATAAAGCTCGAGCAAGTGTAGTCTTTCCTATACCACCCATCCCACTGATTCCAACAACTCGAACATTATTAACTGATTGAAGTCTACCCTCTATCCCAACTAGTTCTTCTAGTCTATGCTCTATCCCAACTAGTTCATCCTTTGGAAGACTACAAATTTTGGGACCCAAAGTATTTATTACGTTTTGAACAATTTCTTCAATTTGTACATATTGTGGCCTGAAATTTTAAATGAAACGAAGGAAAATCACCCAATAGAACAAAAAAGAGTATATGCATTTATAGGACAAAATAATATATAATGCAGAAGATTTTAACTTTCAAACTATCATTTGCATGTTTTCTACTAAACCTTTATTTTAACTAGATTTGTCATCAAATCAATTGATACCTTCTATCATCCAAAACTTCTCAAGAATTAATACATTACCTTCTATAAGCTATCTTTACATTGCTAAACCTCCTCCCAAACTCATACCACTAACACACAGCAACCACTGTTTTCTACTTTTCCTAAATTTCCAACATCTTTGAACTCTAGTCTAGAAAGAGATAATGAATATTTAAGAAAACAACAGGACATAGAAAGGGTTATATAACTCTCTGCATAATAAATATATAATTGTGATCAATCTTGAAACGGAAGAGGATTACTCACTTATTTCGAAGATCCCAACCAGAGAGATTGGCCACTTCTGTGAGAGCTTCTCTCCATCTCTCAGCTTCCTCCATCTTCGCTTTGTCTTCTCTGAATCTCTTTTCGTATTCTTCAAATGCTTTCTCGTAACATTCACTTTGTTTGCGCACCACCGAAGGATCAACGTCATAAAAGACAGGTATAACAGGTCTTGGGGAAGTTTGAACGCAGTTACGTATCTCTGCCAGTTCACGCAAGCACCAGGTGGAGGAAGCATAGTTCTTTGAGAAGACAACAATGAAAAGTCGAGAGGTTTGAATGGCATGGAGGAGCTCGGGTGCTATGGATTCACCTTTTTTGAGATCTTGATCATCTTTGAAGGCATGGATGGCTTTTCTACGGAGAGCTTGAAAGAGAAAACCAGTGAAGTTGTTGCGTGTGTCTTCACCACGGAAGCTCACAAATACATCGTATCTGTTAATTGCATGAGATGAAGAAGCGGTGTATTGGACGATGGCGTTGGAAGACATTACTGAAAGCCAAAGTTGTTGGGAGAGAAGAGTCTTATTGGAATGACTGTGGAAATGGAAAGCAAACACTGAAGAAATATAAATCCACCCAAGTCTTCGTGGGAGACACCAACTCTATTAAATATATATATATATATATATATATATATATATATATATATATATTTAGTATGATTCATTTACAGCCTATCTGTGATTTTACTTTTTTTTCGTTGAAGCTTCTCTCACATAGCTTTTCCAATAATTGTGCTTATTATAGTCATTAAGTCACATTCTTCGATGCCTTTTATCAGTAAAAATGGGTTCACTTTTATTACCTTTAATAAAAGCTAATATGAAAGCGCTGTTTCTTACGTTACAGTGTTTACTCCACTAAAGATAATATAAGTTATGGAATTTAATTTTTAAATATAACCATTTACAACCAAAACAAAAGTTGCGTGAATGATGGAGGGTTGAAAAGTCTCAACTTCCAACATTTATCATTTCAGATTTTTATTCAACAATCTATGTTTCTTAGATTGTCGAGGGAGTGTTTTTTAGATATTCAACAGTTGGAAAATGGTGTTCCATACATATTAGTTCAGTAATACGTAGAAATGGATATTGGATATACAAAAGTAGTGTCACGGCTTTGTTTATGTTAATTTAATTCAAAAATACTAAAGTCGCACGTACAAGTAATTTTACTTCTACCTAGAAATGGATATTTTTACTTTATTTCAATAAAAAAAATCGGCCGTCAATTCATAGGTATCAGGCACAAAAAGTCGTAACAATTTCTCACCGGTTTTTTCACACTATGTACATGATGTGTTGTTGTGTTTTTTTTGGATATTTTTTAAAAATACCTAAAAAACACAGTAACACATCAATTTTCTAACAAACTTAAAAAAATTAAACCAACATTTAATGTTTAATGAATAAAGACAGTCCGACCACACTTTAATGAACACTAACGTCTTTCGGTAGGTGGCACGAAGCAAGATGGGTGGGTTGGTAAACATCGATGGCGACACTCCGACGGACAAAGAACTGTGACGCTTTAAGGAAGACGAACCATAATGACTGGGTAGGTGAGTAGACATAAACGACGGCAGCTCAAAACGTGTCTTTGTCGGTGGCAGTTCCAATCAAAGCTTTCAATGCTGCTGGTCACCGGAACGGACACCCCTTTGTCACGCGGAACTCCGGCAGACCACGCTTGCACCGACACGTTTCTGGGAAGAGGCGAGTTGGCTGGGTGGGAGGGAGTGGGACTCACTCTAAGGTTCGCTTTCTCTCTCTAAGCTTTGGTTCTCTCTCACCTTGCCTCATATTCAAATTCTCAAGAGAGAAAATGAACCTCTTCACTTTCAAACCCTTCCCCCAATTCTCTTTCCACGTCATTTTCATTTTTAAATTTTTTTTTCCACGTGGACCACCCAATTTTTGACACGTGTCCCGTGTCAAAATGTTGTCAAAAGTTGTTGTTGAAGTATCATTTTCCAAAAAATTAATCTCCTCTATCCACATATAGAGCTGTCATTTTAATTTGAAACCCCAAGACCAGCCCTTCTTTAAAATAAGCTCCATTTTCTTGGCCCACGTTTCAGGGGGCTTTTTCAAAGCCCTTGGCCTCAAAAGCCCTATGAAAGAGAATGATATTGGGTTAGGGCCGGGTCAGCCCCTTGACCCCAAACAACAGTTTTCTCGCACTCTCACAACTCCTTCTTCTAGCATCATTTCCTTCACATCTCTCACAAACTTTCTTCCCCGATCATTCTCTTACAAGCACAAACCTACTTCAATCTCTAAAATCCCAAGTTCAAATGCAGAGAACACTCCTCATGATCCCAACATCTTGAACAAGCATGACCAATCGTTGCCTTCTACAATCAAGCAATCACTCTAAAAGACCCCAACTTCTCGGAACAATCTCCACCAATCAAAACCCCTTTTGAATTAGACCCTCCATTGAAGGTAAGTATATTTTTTTTTAGCTTAGCTTTTAAATGTTGAAGTTGTAATATGTTAGTATGAAGATGCAGAATATGTTCGAACGGAATGTGATTGTTGATTTTGATAGTGAGTTGGATTGAATGATTACTAACTATAATTCTGAAGTATCTATAAAATGTATGTTGTGAACACTGCTTGTCCAGTTATTGTTGACCGTGAGTAGAAATTTTATTTTAAATTTGAGTTAAACGTCATTGAAAGTTTGCAAGATTATTTGAATAAACTTCTCTGCCATCCTAGTAAGTAGTACTGAGAGAGGATCAAGCATCTACTGTTTCTGTCAGTCAGCTCATCTATGGAGATCCTACATTCAGCAACTTTTATACTTACAAAAATAAGAAAAATATTATGACTTTTTTTCTTCTATAAATAGATAAATGATGAAAAATAGACACTTGATAAGAAAATTAAGATAAAAAGCAATGATGAAAATAATTTTTTCTCTGCATGCTACAATAAAAATTCATTATTGACCCTGTTCTGTTAAAAAGAGATTGATAAGTTTCACAGACAAAGAACAAAACGAAAGAATTTAAGAAGAAGATATTGAAGAATTTAAGAAGAAGATGCAGACTGAGTTTGAGATGACAGATCTCGGCAAACTCAGTTACTTTCTTGGCATGGAATTCATGCATACCGAGGCTGGGATGATTATGCATCAGCGTAAGTATGTGAAAGATTTGCTTGAAAGATTTAAAATGAATCAGTGCAACGCTGTGAAAAGTCTGTTGGAGGTGAATGTCAAGTTGATGAATGATGATGCAGAGGAAACGATAAATGAAACGTTGTATAAACAAATGATTGGATCACTGAGATTTTTTGTGCAATAGCAGACCTCATCTAGCATTCTGTGTTGGTGTAACGAACAGATTCATGAATCAGTCCAGGAGAAGTCATTTACTTGCTGTAAAACGCATAATCAGGTACATAAAGGGCACTTTGAATACTGGAATCTTATTTCCTTATGGAAGAAAGAAACGTGAGCTGGAGTTGATAGGTTTTTGTGACTCGGATTATGGAGGAGATATGGTAGAAAGGAAGAGCACTTCAGGATACATCTTCTTCCTGAACAAGGCACCTATCTCGTGGTGTTCAAAGATAGTTGCACTGTCCAGTTGCGAGGCTGAATATATAGCAGGATGCTATGGAGCTTGCCAAGGTATTTGGCTTAAAGAATTACTGTCAGAACTGAAGGTTACGAGAGAGAATGCTGTGAAATTAATGATGGACAATACCTCTGCTATCAATCTGGCAAATAATCCCGTAAAGCATGGGAGAAGCAAACATATAGAAGTGAAGTACCACTTCTTGAGAGACATGGTGAATAAAGAGAGAATTGAGCTCTCACATTGCAAAACTAAGGAGCAGGAGCAGTTGGCAGACGTGTTTACTAAAGCATTGGCTGGTGAAACATTTGATTTTCTGAAAAGAAGAATTGGTGTTGTTTCTCTCAATGAAGTTTGAATTAAGGAAGAGTATTGTGGTGTAATTCAAACAATATTCAAATTCGTTTACTGTTACTTTCAGTTACTGTTTTATCAGTAACTAAACTTTGTATATAAAGCTTTGCTTTTATCTGTTGCAACACTAGTACACTATCAGGATATGACACCGGTTACTTTTGGTTATAGGCACCGGTTCTACAACCGGTGTATATACCAGCGAGGTAAAAAAGGGTAGATTTTATGCCTCGGTTGTGAACTGGGTTAAAAAAATAGAATTTATGCCTCGGTTTTTGAATAACCGAGGCAGTAACGTGTTTGTTTTTTAATTTTTTCCACCAGCCTCTGAGCCTCTGTTCCTGAACTCTCACGCAGAAACCCAAAAATTGAACAGTCAAAAATTTGAAGTAAACAAGCAGATTCAGATACCAAAAATTGAAATAAAAATTGAATCAGGAAATAGGGAACAAGCAAATTGATTGTTCTTGTGATCTTCATCACATATGAATGTTTTCGAATCAGCAATACATGAATCCTGTTCAAATCCCTAACCCCCAATCCAGTCAAAACCCCTTCAAATCCCTAACCCCCAAATCCAATCAAAACCCCATTGAAATCCCTAACCCCCAAATCGGTTTGCCGTGACCACCACTGGCACCAGAAGAGGGCTGGACCGGAAGGGGGCTGGATCGGGTGGAGTGAGATCTGAGATCGCGTCCGGTGCTGGAGATGAGATCTGAGATCGCGTCATGGGTTGGGGTTGCGGGGTGGGATGCAGCCATGGCTTTGGGCAGCGAAAACGGAGCGGCAGTGTTGAAGGAGAGGTGACGACGACGGAGCAACGAAGTGGTGGCGACGAAGAGGCGGAACGACGGAGCGGATCTGGAGCGGATCGACGAAGCTGGCGGTGGATCTGGACGAAGCAGATCTGGAGCGGATCTGTAGTGGATCGACGACGGTGAGGCAGCAACGGGGAGGCCGCGGCGGTGAGGGAGCAGTAGCGGGGAAGCGCGAGCAGGGGTTGGATGGCAGCGGGAGAGAAAGAAGGGCTGGTGCTGGTGGAAGAGAAAGAAGGGCTGGTGCTGGTGGAAGAGAAACTCTCATAAACGAGAGTGGAAGACAGAACGTTAAATGGCTTCGAAAAATAAAGCAAAGGATATTAACTCGGTTTCATAGAAAACCGAAGCAGTATGCGAGCTACTAAAGCGGTTCTACACAAACCGATGCCTAAACATCTTTAAAAAAATTTAAAATAATTATATATGCCTCGGTTTCCTTGTAGACCGAAGTCGTATACCCTTTAGACACCGGTTCTGCAAAGGACTGAGGCGGTATCACGTATAGACACCAGGTGTGCCAAAACCGAGGCATATCAGACGCGTTCTAAAGCTGTTTTTTTACTGGTGCAATGATCAATATTATTCATTCATTCACTTTTGTTGTTTCCTCTCTTTCTGTATCCCACTTCTCTGTTTCAATAATAACAAGCACATAAATCCAGGATAGCAAGTAAACAGCAATACTGGTACTTCCAGCAGAAATGCCAAGCTGATACACAATTCCATATTGGAAAAAGAAGAATCGAAGGTCTAAGATTATCTCCAAAAGCTTTCCCCAAAGGCCAGTCACCTTCAGATGATCCTGTTCTTCATACCACCACCTTTCCCAGCTCTGTTCAGCTTTAGCAAACACACTTCCACTGTACCAAATCCAGTTCATAAAATCATCAAAGTCATAAACAGTTTTTAACCAATCAAAGCCAGAAGGATTGAACACAAATGGCGCCATAATCCATGACACTACTAAGAACCAACTAGTGATCGTCAACGCTATATAAACAAAAGTGTCAGTAGCTACAGGACTATGTGATGCATAAATTACAAGTATTAGCCCCAACTCAATTGCTTTCACAAAATGGCTACGAGCAAAGAGTCTATAGATTTCAGCAAATCTCTTGTGCTCAACAACAAAACCACGACCAGTAGCTCGATATTTCGCCCCACCATGCAGTACAGTCCGACCAAAGAAATGACTACGAGTGCCCATTGAGAATGTGTAAAAAACTGATGAAAGCTGGAGCTGCATTGTCAAGAAATCCCATATGGCTTGAAGGAACCCATGCTCAAGGGAATTTTCTACAATCATGGGAAGGGCAGTGAAAAGTCCAAGTTGGATGATGAACTGTTGATTCAAGATGGTACCAAGTGCTTCATTGTTATTGCTGTTACTTTCCATTGCATTCTCAACACCACTAAGCGCAAGATATAGCCGACCCCATAAAAATGCATATACAGTCAGAATCACCATCATTGTGTTAAAGAAGAACCCCACAGTAGTGTAGAAGAATGACAGCATCCGGAAAAAATCCAGCCTATGTCCCAATCTGTACACATCTCTACTTAGGATTTGCTCCCCATTTCCACTAGCAACCTTTGCTTCAAACATTGATACTTGATTCAACCCAACATCCCTTCCTTTTCCAACCTGAATGTATTCATGGTGAGTGACATTCCCTCCACGAAGAGTACAATTAAATCCAGCAAAGATGTCCTCACTTATGTTGATCACTCTGGAAGCTTTACTGATACCACCTCGAGTCAAGAACCAAAATCTGTCAAATACATCTGGGTGACCATAATGCATTCTAACCTTCAAAGGATTTGCCAAAACCCTCTGCCCTAAGGTGACAAAACTTGTTTCCTGAGCTGACATGAACCAGGCAAGAGAAGAAACAGAACCCGTAAAAATGTGTTCCCTAACTCCCAAAATAGTGGGTCTTCGGATACCATAGTAATGCCTGTATTCTTCCAAGAGATTTCGCATTTTAAGAGCTTCCTCAAAGTAGTTGTCCTGATTCATATCAATAGTCTGGACTGCATCACCACGGGTGAAGATTATGGCATGATTTTGATTTTCTGGCTTTCCTTCCCCGAAGCTTCAAGGGCCCAGGCAACTTTACTCGGTAAATTTCCACCTCATTCTGCAACTGTTGGCCATACTTAACAAGAACAGAGTAATACTCCTTCTCATCCCTTTCAGTGGTTTTCTCATCAACATAAGCAACTCGACGAGCCTCCTTTTTTTGCATTAGGTACAAAATTTCATCAGCCTGAGGATCCTTCTTTTCCTTCTGAGTTCATAAGCAACTCCAAGAGTCTCATTATTTTAATTAAAAAAAAATTATTTAAAGAGTAAAATTGAAAAACAAAAGTGAACACCAACCAGAAAAATCCTTTTATATATAGATATAGATAAAGATGAGTAAAAACAAATAAAAATTGAAAATAATATATTTGTAGGAAAATTTATTTAAAATTTTATAGAATAAATTTTAATTGATTTGAAAGAGGAACTAAATTAAAAAATTATGTGAGATTAAATAAATTTTATTTTGAATTTTTTTTTGGAATGTATTCCACGTGTTTTGAAAATTAAATTTTAAAAATTTGATTCTAAACATTATTTTCATGAAATTTCATTTCGAAAATTCTAAAAAAGTTGTTTCAAAAAGTTTTTAAAATATATATATATATATATATATATATATATATATATATATATATATATTCTGAAAGTCATCAGATGATCATTTGAAAAATTTGAGCAAATGCAGGAAGTAAAGTCTGCAAGAACAAACTTGGCTATAGAATTTGTGGTGAATCTCAAAAACAAAATTTCCTTCATGTGTTCATAGAAAACCGACCAGTTAAAATCCTAAAACAATCTTAATCTATTTAGAAATCCATGTTAGACAATATGGTTCAAATAACTTGGTCGATATCTTAGATTATTTGACTCACAAAGTTTTATTATTCATGTTTTATATACTTTATGTTACATGACACATGAAAATATAAGCTTCAACGTATTGAAGTAAAAAAATTCAATCTAAAAGATGACCCATTTTTATTTATTATTTTTCAGTTCTAACTTTTGCTTTTACATTTGTCTAATAATGCTTGTTGATAGATCAAATCTTAATCTTTAATTATAATTCTTGTCGTTTTGTTAAATTCTAATAATTTTTTTTGTGTAAGTGAAAAAGTAAATTTTCATGTTTGGAACATGTGTAATGTAAATAGATCATTTAATTTGTATTCTTGGATCAAATGTTAATAGGTTCACATTGTATATATATGTTTGGAATAAGTAATTTACACATGTTTATTTAATTCAAACTTGTATACTGATTTACTTAACATAAAAATACAAGAATAGATTATTATTCTAATCATAGACATTTGGAATCAGAAAAATATAACTAAAATTTCACTCAAAAACGTTTGGAATGAATAAGAGTTTTAATGAATTAAGGGAGACTTATTTAGTTAAGTGAGACTTATAGAATAAATGAAAATAATTATATAATAACCAATAAAAAATTCAATTATGGAAGAACTTGAAAATTAACCTATTTTTTTATATATTTTTTAGTTCTGTTTATCATTTATTATTTTAAATTTTCACTTTTGTTATTTTTATGTTTCTTAACTGTATTTATTGGAAGAGCTGACTTATCTTAACCCTAAAATATCCATTTATGTCACAAGTATATTTTTGTAACGCTTTAGAAGATTGATATTTATTTGATTTTCGAAACGACAACAATCAAAACCAAATTCTGTAATGAACTGGTTTTATTAAAATATAATTCTAATTTTTGCAAAAGTATTTTAGAAAATCCAATTCAGCCTATCTTTAATCTAGTCATTTAAATATAAGGGTAAGCATGTCGGTTGATATTGAAATCTTTAAAATTAGTAACTCCTCTGCATATTGTAACACAAGAGAATAGCTTTCTGGAAAAAAAACTGAAATGCATTTTAAGACTAGAAAGTAGAAAAGAGAAATACAAGGATTCCATAAAAAATAACAAAGTCTTTTTCTTCCTCTATTTTTCATTTATCTGTTATATATACGATAGTAGAAGTAAGCGGTTTATTTAAAACTAACTTAGCACATTTAAAATTTGGAGAACATTAAGTAGCTTGAGTTCAAGTGAAGACAAACTAAAAAAATGAAACATGAGAAATGAAATGGAGCGTGTCTTGTAAGGAAAGACAATGAGCATTTCCTCTCACCTTACTTTTAAAACAACTGAATTTTACAATAACAATTTTCTGTCTTCTCAAGGTATTGCTTAAAACTGGCGCTACGGAGCTGCCAAATTCATTGCTAAAGTTGATAGCTGTAGATCTTGCTCGTTTACCCACCGATACCCGTATTTTTCCACTTTAAACTTAGGTAATAGTCCATTGTCGTGGCTTGTTTTAAATCTCAATTTCAAGTTATAGCCAAGTTTGACTGCTTTGTCGCACTGTTTGCCCCAAATGTTTTCATTTTCTTCGTAGAACTGTTGACGAGAGTAATAAAATAGCCACATACAATTTGAGTTGTCCATATTCATCCTTCTCAAATCCGCAAGAAATCTTGTTTCGTAACTGAGTATTGCACAGCACACAACACCAACCCAATTATCGTAATGCACAAAAGGAGTGACGTTTATGATTATTGAATTGTTATTGCTCCAAAGCTGATTGTTGAACCACATTGGTATTTCTCTTCCAGGGATAATACTTCCAAGATGTGTGAGGAATGAAAGGGATGTAAGACATTTCGACTTGTACCACGACTGAGTTATGTTATGCGTTAGTAGTTGTTTTTCAACACCAAAAGAGATTAAAAGAAGGAAAGTGTAAGGAAGAAACATGCACACCTGAACAATTTGTAGCATCCATGAAACACTCATGCTAGTGCACCGTTCCCTCTCAACTATTTCTGGGCAGTTGAACATCATTAATCCAGCCATACGTTCATCTTCGTTTGGCACATCATAAAAGAAGCTTTGAAAATATTTCATCGAATACAAGTAAGGATTTAAGGACAAGTGAGTTCGTGAAGGGAGGTGAGGCAAGTATTTCAATCGCTTGCAATGCTGTAAGTTTAAATAATACAATCTGAAAAGATCCTTGAGGTTAGGCAATGTAACAAAATTGTTTCCCTCCAAATTTAACTTTTCTAAGCAACTTAACTTTCCAATAGCATCAGGGATTTTAGCTAAGTTACAGAATCTTAGATCGAGTTTACGCAAGCAAGGGAGAGTGGGAGAGGAGGGTACCAAAAAACTAACCGACTCTCTTCGTGCTTTTTTTATCAAAGGGAATATTGAGTGGGAATGAATAGGACCTTCAACTGAACAAAGCTTCTTCAAATGCTCTGTGTTACTTGCTTCATCAAATAACTCATTATTAAACAGATTTGAACAACCATAGACACTCAGATATTCAAGAGAATTCAGGCCCAATATGCTATTGGGTAAGCTTACTAAGTTTTTACAGTTTTTCAAATTCAAAATAGTAAGCTTGCTCAAAAGACCAATCGATGGACTGAGTTTTCGGAGCTGTATGCATCCTTCAAGTTCTATGCCTTCAAGATTTAGGGCCTCTGCAACATCTGGCATCTCAACTAATTTTTCTGAGTAAGAGAGATCCAAATGCTTCAAATTAGGTAGCACCTACAACGATTAGCAAATACAAGAGCCCAATTAATAATCATTTTCTTTAATTTTTTTCTTAGAAATATAAATTTAATATACATCACCTTTGTACCACTCCATAGTCGTTGAATACTGCTTCTTCTCAATAGCAACTGAACTAGTTTGTGTGGCTGAAAACTTTGAGGCAAACACTCAAAAGGATAATTGTTCCAATCAAGATATCCTAGTTCACTTGAAAGATGACTGAGACTTCCTGAACAGTTCACGTTCTCAAGTCTAAGATACTTAAGGTGTCTAATTTTCGATAAACCATCTACCCTCACAGTTTTAAAATTCAATAGTGCACGAACAGCTACGACTTCAAGAATTTCAGTTGTCTACACACAGAATAAAATGGTTATATTTTTCGAAAGATTTTCATACTCTAAAAAAATGGCAACATAAAATTATAATTGAATTTATTAATTTTACCTCATTGTTCGACATAGCTTTGCGGAAATCTTGGTAATCCCACAACCTACTCCTCTTTAGGGGTTCCTTAGGTGATTCTTCTTTGACAATATACTCTGCCAAGTCCTTCAAGAAGCAATGCATATGAATAAACCCATCACGACTTATTATTAGTGATTTGTCGAGCAGAACTTGTAGACTATATTCAGCATGAAATCCACGAAAGTTTAGAACTTCCTTCACATATTCCTCATCATGATTGCCTAGGACACATGCAATATCCAAAAATGTTTCTTTCTGATCTTCATCCAGCTGATCAAAACTTAGACGCAAAACATCCATAATATTTTTACTTTTCTTTTCTTTTAGCCTGGCCAATGCACTTTCCCATTGTGACACATTTCGACCAAACAAAGACGACCCAATTACTTCAATTGCCAAGGGATGGCCATCAGTATAAGATAGTACATCACGTGCCAACTTTTCATAATCACTCAAAATATGATTAACTTTGAAAGCATTCCTACAAAACAGCTGCATGGCATTTTCATCATTCAACGGTTGGACTTGATAAATGTCATTTACTCCATGCGTCCTCAATATATGTTCATCCCTAGAAACTACGATGATTATGCTTCCTCCACCTAAGCATTCACGCAACAAAGTGTCTCTCTTCCCTGTAAACATCCTTAGTTGTTCAACTTCATCAACGTTGTCCAGAACTACAAGTGCCCTAACATTGCGCAGCCTAGACCAAATCAAATATGTTCCCTCAAAAGAATTTGAAATCTCTAGATTTTTCTCATTTAGAGACTGAGAAATTAACTGCTTTTGTAGACCTAGTGAACTTGAATCTCGATATATTTTGCTTACATCATCAATAAAACAATGAAAATCATATTGATGATATATTCTTTCGTATAAAGCTCGAGCAAGAGTAGTCTTTCCTATGCCACCCATCCCACTGATTCCAACAACTCCAACATTATTAACTGATTCAATACATACAAGATTTGCTAATTTTTCAAGTCTATGCTCTATCCCAACTAGTTCGTCCTTTGGAAGACTACAAATTTTGGGACCCAAAATATTTGTTACGGTTTGAACAATTTTTTCAATTTCTACACATTGTGGCCTGCAATTTTAAATGAAATGAAAGAAAATCACCCAATAGAACAAAAAGAATATATGCATTTATAGGACAAAGTAATATATAACGTAAAAGATTTTAACTTTCAAACTATCATTTTCGTCATTTGGAGTCAGTTTCCATGTTTCCTCTTAAACCTTTGTTTTTATATAATGGCACAAGATAAATCACGACTACCATGGAGAAAGTCTTAGAACCCATGAAAATGTATTATAATTAGTTTACAAGCAAAACAACTTTAAAGATGCAGAATGCGTTAGATAAACTTAAATCAGTATGGAGGTTTTTGTAATTGAGGGTGAGTCTGTAGTATTGTCGGCTTAACTCATTCAGCTGACATATTAATAAAGCTAGATTTGTCATCAAATCCATTGATACCTTCTATCAACCAAAACTTCTCAAGAATTAATACATTACCTTCTATAAGTTATCTTTACATTGCTAAACCCCCCTCCCAAACTCATACCACTTACACACACCAACCACTGTTTTCTACTTTTCCTAAATTCCTAACATCTCCGAACTCTAGTATAGAAAGGGATAATGAATATTTCAGAAAACAAAAGGACATAGAAAAGGTTATATAACTCACTGCATAATAAATATATAAGTGTGATCAATCTTGAAACGGGAGAGGATAACTCACTTATTTCGAATATCCCAACCAGAGAGATTGGCCACTTGTCTGAGAGTTTCTCTCCATCTCTCAGCTTCCTCCATCTTCGCTTTGTCTTCTCTGAATCTCTTTTCGTGTTCTGCAAATGCATTCTCATAACAGTCACTCTGTTTGCGCACCACCGAAGGATCAACGTCATAAAAGACAGGTATAACAGGTCTTGGGGAAGTTTGAACGCAGTTACGTATCTCTGCCAGTTCACGCAAGCACCAGGTGGAGGAAGCATAGTTCTTTGAGAAGACAACAATGAAAAGTCGAGAGCTTTGAATGGCATGGAGGAGCTCGGGTGCTATGGATTCACCTTTTTTGAGATCTTGATCATCTTTGAAGGCATGGATGCCTTTTCTACGGAGAGCTTCAAAGAGAAAACCAGTGAAGTTGTTGCGTGTGTCTTTACCGCGGAAGCTCACAAATACATCGTATCTGTTAATTGGATGAGATGAAGAAGCGGTGTATTGGACGATGGCGTTAGAAGACATTACTGAAAGCCAAAGTTGTTGAGAGAGAATTACTGTGAAAGTGAAAAACAAACACTGAAGAAATATAAATCCACCCAAGTGTTTAAGGGAGAAATTCCAAAGCTAAACTCCAATTCTATTTCAGTCTCTTTCTATGAAGATCATATAAATCATATAAAAGCTCCTATATGTGATTTTGCCTTTTTTCGTTGTAGCTTCTCCCACATAGCTTTTCCGATAATTGTGCTTATTATAATCATTAAGTGACATTCTTCGATGCCTTTTATCAGTCAAAATGGGTTCACTTTTATTACCTTTAATAAAAGCTAATATGAAAGCGCTATTTCTTACGTTACCGTGTTTACTCCACTGAGGATAATAAAAGTTATGGAATTTATTTTTTAAATATTACAAAATTTACAACCAAAACAAAAGTTGAGGGAACGATGAAAGAGAGTTGAAAAGTCTCAACTTCCAACATTTATCATTTCAGATTTTTATTCAACAATCTATGTTTTACATCATTCTCACATATTTGATGGATGACTTTCTAATAGTAACTACTTACATCCATTTACTTAACAAACTTCGTCTCTCATGTAGTTTTGAATGAATTTATAAAAAATGGTTAATCAAATTTTTAAAGGAAATAAATAAAATAGGTTTCCGAGTTCTGTTCATTTTCTTATTCAAGATAATTAATTATAATTTTTAATTTAAATATATTAAATTAATCAGAGATAAATATTTGTTCTAGACCAATTGAAGCTATTATTTTCTTTTTTATATATAAAAATGATGTACTTTTATACTAAAATTACTAATGACCAAATTCCAAAAATATTATCAATCGTGAGTTAGTTATACTTAGGAGTAACGACTTCAGTTAAAAATATGTACAGAAGGACATCCACGTTATTAGATTGCCAAACGGACCGGTCGCTCACATCAATGTATGAGAGACGCTGTACGGAAGGACATCCATGTCATCGGATTACCAAACGGACCGGTCGCCCATATTAACGTATAACGTATGAGACCCAGGAAACTACACTTCTACTTGATGTGAAGGGTTATGTACTGTAGGGTGGCCGCCCACATACCCCGTGATCACACTATTGTGAAAGGTTATGTATGGCAGGGCGGACACCCGCGCGCCTATACTCAGAACTCACCCGAAGCCGCCCGCCCGGACCGAGGACCCGTCAGGATCGGCCGATCTCAAGGACAAGACCCGTGAGGGCGGCCGACCGTGTTACTAATCATCCTAGTTTAAGGTAAGTAGGGTTTAAAAGCTATTTGGGCTGAATTGGGCCGTGATTAACTTTTCACTAATCCCAAGCCCATAGCAAAAACTATAAATACAGATCCAGGTGAGTTGTAGATAAGTTACATTCACTGCACATTCATTACTGTCTAAGAAAAACGCCTTAGTTCTCAACTGACTTTGGCATCGAAAAATCTTTTGCAAGTCTTCCAGCGGCGAACTGAAAAGTGAGCACAATCTGACGTACGGAAGACGAAAGACCAACACTGCCCCTCACATCCGAAACATGGTCCATATAGATTACTTCAGTAATATGTACAAATGGATATTGGTTATACCAAAGTCGTGTCACGGCTTTTTATGTTAATTTAATTCAAAAATACTAAAGCCGCACGTACAAGTAATTTTACTTCTACGTACAAATGATGATAATTTTACTTTATTTCAATAAAAAAACAAATTTTCTTTATATTTCTCATCTATTTCTTTTCCATCAACTTCTATTTACATTCACGTTGACTCTTTAGCTTTTTTTTTCTTTATTTCTTTTCCAGTAGAATTTAGTAGGAGTGAAAGAGATGGAAAGAATATAAAAAAAAGAAGACAAAAAGAATGATTAGATAATAGAAAAGAGAAAAATGTTAAAAAAATTGCATTACTCTAATGTTCTATTTCATTTGCTAAAATACAAAATTATTTAACTTTACAGAACCATTTTCATATAAATTGTATTACTGATATGTATTATTTTAAGACCAAATGGATATTTAGGTGTAAAGTTCAAAGAACAATCCTTAAAATTTCTGACACAAATCGGTCGTCTATTCATAAATATCAGGCACAAAAAGTCGCCACAGTTTCTCCCTGGTCGTCAACATAGTATAGAAAGATAAGTTTCAATTTCTATTTGCAAAGACTGAGGGTTCAATTCAGCAAGTATTTTTGGTATTCAAGAGATAAACGATTATCTTTCTTGACTTAAACATGCACTATAATCTTAACTAAGGAAATAAGCTAACAAAACTCAATTATGGCCAGGGATGTATCACACAACCAGAAAATCACCTGCCAAAACTAATTTTAAAAAACGTCAGAGTTGACTAATTACAATAACAAATATGATAAGTAAAGCAAAAAATTAATCTCCCCTATCCACAGAACAGGAAAAAAATATATCACAGCCACCAACTCAACCAGATGAAAATTTGGAAACCCAAAAAAGTTCATCTCTCGTCTTCTATGGTCTTCTCTACACATCTTTCCATTGTCAATACTGCAAACATAAACAGACCTCTTAGCTAAAGGGACAAATACACGAACATATGATAGCAGGTAATTAATTCAGTCAAGTAAAAGTTCAAATGTGATAAGAGGAAAGATGGAAAGAACCGCACGAGCCTTTATATAAATAACAACAAGCAACAATAGACAAACAAGACACGCATAATAGGATAAGCGGCAGTGGTATTTTCAACAACACCTTCTGCAGCTATAAATCCAAGGGCTGAACTTTTTTTCAGAACTTTTAATATTTTTTCAGAACTTTTTTAATATTTTTCAGAAAAAAAATACATATATATGGGGGCTGGGTTGTCAAATGATAGCCATGGTTCAGTGAAATTGATATTACACTATTAATTTACTCGGGCTTATAGAAAAATTGAGAAAACTACGCTGATTCACTTATTTATATTCTTCTTTTTGGTGTAAATATATGTTAGGATATTTATCCTATTTTATCATCATTATAGTGTGTCAAGGGTTACCCTATTTATCATGATTATATTGTGTCTAGGATTACCCTATTTATCATGATTATATTGTGTCTAGGGTTACCCTATTTATCATGATTATATTGTGTCTAGAGTTACCCTATTTATGTACTTGTGTATCAATTTATTCTTATAAATAGAAGATTATGAAAGGGATCAATTAAGCCCTCAAGAATTATTTCTTTTCAATCTTAAGTTGGTATCAGAGCGGGTCGATCCCGCTCTGGTTTCTGTCTCGTAATATATATCTGTCCAGCGCCACAGTTCTTCGTCGCCCGCCGCTGCCCGTCGCCGGCCACCATCAACCGTCGGCCACCGTCTTCCGTCGCCGGCCACCGTCGCCGCCGGCCACCGTCGTCCGTCGCCGGCCGCCGTCGTCCATCACTGTCACAGTTTCCTTCGTCTAAACCCTTAGGGTTTTCTTGTTCCTTGCACGTACTATTTGTCTTCTTCAAAAATGGCGTCTGGCAGTACTCTTTCCTTCTCTGGAAATCCATCAATTACCTCCGAGAAGCTAAATGGAAAAAATTATCTATCATGGTCTGCTGCCGTTGAAATGTGGTTCCTTGGTCAAGGGCATTATGACCACCTTGAGCGAGATGGAAGCCATGTGCCTACTGAAAAAGCTGATCAGTGGAAACAAGCAGATTTCCAGTTGTGTGCCTTGTTATGGCAATCAGTGGAACCCAAACTTTTTGTATCTTTGAGGGCTTTCAAAACTTGTTACTCCTTTTGGAAGAAAGCCCAAAGCATTTATGCCAACGATATTCAACGTCTCTATGACACTACGAACAAGCTTGCATCTCTTAAAATGGCAGACCATGATATGGTGTCCTTCATGGCTGAAGCCCAATCTGCTGTCGAAGAACTTAGGATGTTTTTGGAAGTAGATCCATTAGAGGATATAAAAAAGAAACTAGACTATTTTTACATGGTGTTGATCCTTCGTGCCCTACATCCCGATTTTGATCATCTCAGAGATCAAATTCTAACTAGTCATGAGGTCCCCTCTATGGAAACATTGACCACTCGGCTTCTGCGTGTCCCGGTATCTCAAACTCAAGAAGCGCATGAACTAGTGGAACCATCTGTCATGGTTGCCACACGAGGAAGAGGAGGACGTGGCACTAGAGGAGGAGGACGAGGAGGTCGGGGACGTACTCAATGCACATATTGTAAAAGAATAGGTCATACTCAAGAGAATTGCTACTCCTTACATGGTTTCCCTTCCAAAACCGCCAATATTTCAAAGACTGAAACTTCCACTTCGAAAACTGAAACCTCCACTTCTATGTTTTCTGAGGAAGAATATCAAAAGTATTTAAGGTTAAAGTCTAACAGCTTGGCACAACCATCTCAATCTCCCAATACATCAACAGCCTGCGTTTCTCAATCTATGGAATGTCAGAATTCATGGGTAATTGACTCAGGTGCTTCTGATCACATTTCTGGTAATACCTCTTTGTTCTCATCTATTTCCTTTCGAGAAAAACCTCGTTTCATAACCCTTGCAAATGGATCTAAAACTTCTTCCAAAGGAGTCGGTCATGTTTCTTTGTCTCCCTCCCTCAATCTCAACTCAGTCCTTTTTGTTCCTAATTGTCCTTTTAATTTAATTTCCTTAAGCCAGTTGACTAAAATGTTAAATTGTTCAATAACCTTTGATCATAAATCTTTTGTTATACAGGAGCGTGGTTCGGGGAGACAGATTGGAGAAGGATATGAAGCTGGCGGATTATACCATTTTGGATCTCGTCCAAGGGTGTCGTGTGTTGCTGCTCCTAATCCTAAAGTGCTACATGATCGACTTGGCCATCCTCATTTGTCCAAATTAAAAAAGATGTGTCCTGAACTTAGTGGTCTCCAAACCTTAGAATGTGAGTCATGTCAATTAGGAAAACATGTTAGATCTTCCTTTCCTAAAAGGTCTCAATCAATATGTAATTCTCGTTTTTCCATCATCCATTCTGATATATGGGGACCTAGTCGTATCTCCTCCTTTAGTTTTAGATATTTTGTTACCTTTATTGATGAATATTCAAGATGTACTTGGGTTTATCTTATGAAAAATCGTTCTGAATTGTTAGCTATCTTTACATCCTTTTTGAATGAAATCAAGAATCAATTTGGTGAAGTAATAAAAATATTCAGAAGTGATAATGCAAAAGAGTATTTCTCATCCTCCTTTTCTGCCATCTTGAGTTCCCATGGTATCTTACATCAGTCTACTTGTCCTCATACACCACAGCAAAATGGTATAGCAGAACGAAAAAATAGACACTTGGTTGAAACTGCTCGTACCCTTTTGCTTGGTGCCCATATTCCTGTCCATCACTGGGGGATGCCATTTTAACTGCATGTTATCTTATTAATAGGATGCCCTCCTCCTCTCTTGATAATAAAGTCCCTTTCTCCATTTTGTTTCCTAATGATCCTCTCTTTCATACATCTCCCCGAGTGTTTGGCTGTGTATGTTTTGTTCATGACATGTCTCCAGGTCTAGACAAACTCTCCGCTTGGGCTCTCAAATGTGTCTTCTTAGGCTATTCTCGACTTCAAAAAGGATATCGGTGTTACTCTCTTGAAACTAAGAAGTATTACATGTCTGCCAATGTCACATTCTTTGAACAGACTCCTTACTTCTCTCCATCTGTTCAGGATGTTTCTATCCTCCAGCAGGTCCTTCCTATTCCAATGGCTGAGTCAAATAGCTCCACTGTCTCTATCATTCCAAGTCTTGATCACAATCCTTTTACACCTGTTTCTTCACATACTGAGATCATCCCACACAGGGCCCCAATGGATAGTCCACCTCCCCAAGACAATGGTGAATCTCCTACTTCAGATTCTTCTCCCTCGTCACCTCCTCCCACGCCTCCTGGTGCAAATGATTTAGCATGGCCTATTGCCCTCAGAAAAGGTACTCGTTCCACTCAGAACCCTCATCCCATTTATAATTTTCTAAGCTATCATCGATTGTCGCCCTCCTATTTTTCTCTTTTATCCTCAGTGTCCTCTGTTGTTATACCCAAGAATGTGAAAGAAGCACTTGATCATCCTGGATGGTGACAAGCTATGATTGCAGAAATGCAGGCTCTTGACCACAGTAATACTTGGGAGTTGGTGCCCCTTCCCCCAGGAAAAAAGGCGGTTGGTTGTCGATGGGTGTATGCAGTTAAAGTTGGCCCTGATGGTGAAATTGATCGGCTCAAAGCTCGACTTGTTGCAAAAGGTTACACTCAGGTTTATGGTCTTGATTATTGTGACACTTTCTCTCCTGTAGCCAAGATGACTACTATTCGTCTCTTCTTTGCCATGGCAGCAATTCGTCACTGGCCACTTCATCAATTGGATATAAGAATGCCTTCCTACATGGTGATCTTGAGGAAGAAGTTTATATGGAGCAACCTCCTGGGTTTGTTGCTCAGGGGGAGTCTGGTATGGTATGCAAATTGCATCGATCTCTATATGGCCTCAAACAATCCCCACGTGCTTGGTTTGGAAAGTTTAGCTCCATTGTTCAAAAATTTGGGCTAAAACGTAGTGAAGCAGACCATTCAGTTTTTTATTGTCATTCTTCTCTCAGGAAATGTGTTTACTTAATAGTATATGTTGATGATATTGTCATTACAGGAAATGATGCTGTTGGAATATCTCAACTAAAAGAGTACTTGTGTAGACATTTTCAAACCAAGGATCTTGGAAGTCTCAAATACTTCTTAGGCATTGAAGTAGCGCAATCAAAAGATGGAGTTGTAATCTCCCAAAGGAAGTATGCTCTTGATATATTACAAGAAACAGGCATGATTGATTGTAGACCGGTAGACAGTCCCATGGACCCAAATCAGAAATTAAGGACAGAAGAAGGTGAATTATTCTCCGATCCAGAGAGGTATAGGAGGCTAGTTGGCAAACTGATTTATCTCACTATTACAAGGCCAGATCTATCCTTTGTAGTTGGAGTGGTTAGTCAGTTCATGCAGGCTCCATGTGTTGACCATTGGAATGCTCTCATTCGCATTCTAAGATATGTAAAGAAGGCTCCCGGGCAAGGATTGTTATATGAAGATAAAGGAAGCATTCATGTCTCTAGGTATTGTGATGCAGATTGGGCAGGATCACCTATTGATAGACGGTCTACAACAGGATATTGTGTTTTTCTGGGAGGAAACATTATTTCATGGAAAAGTAAGAAACAGAATGTAGTAGCCCGATCAACCGCGGAAGCCGAGTATAGGGCAATGGCATCATTAACATGTGAACTTATATGGGTGAAACAATTCCTTCAAGAGGTTAAATTTTGTGACATCCATACTATGAAGATGTATTGCGACAATCAAGCTGCTCTCCACATTGCATCAAATCCAGTGTTTCCCGAGAGGACTAAACATATAGAAATTGATTGTCATTTTGTTCGTGAAAAGTTGTTGACCAAAGAAATATGTACTGAGTTTATTGGGTCAAACGATCAACTCGCAGATGTATTGACCAAATCATTAAGGGGTCATCGGATTGAGTTTATTTGTTCCAAGCTTGGTACATACAATTTGTATGCTCCAGCTTGAGGGGGAGTGTTAGGATATTTATCCTATTTTATCATCATTATAGTGTGTCAAGGGTTACCCTATTTATCATGATTATATTGTGTCTAGGATTACCCTATTTATCATGATTATATTGTGTCTAGGGTTACCCTATTTATCATGATTATATTGTGTCTAGGGTTACCCTATTTATCATGTACTTGTGTATCAATTTATTCTTATAAATAGAAGATTGTGAAAGGGATCAATTAAGCCCTCAAGAATTATTTCTTTTCAATCTTAAGTATATATTTTTAGGTTATTAAAGCAGAAGCTGCTTCATTAGAAGCAGGTTATCGTCCCCTTAGGGACTGCAGTCGACAGATATCACATGCACGAAGGCACAAGTATACATATATAGTTCATTCAAAAGAAACCGCAATAGCTCAGAAATAGCAGTACTTTACAAAGTACACCAACTTATGGTGATCCGGATTTAATGCATTGAGGCCTTAGACAGATATAATATTTCACACAAACATTAGACATTCACAAAATACACCAACACATGCTGATTCCAATACTAATACAGCGTGACTTAAGCCAGATCAAATATACAATAAATATGAATAAAAATTACCTCAATTCACAGTCAACTCTGTGATTTTTTCCCTGTAACAATCTGGAATATCCGGAGGCCCCTGCTGAATGCTTCATTGAAAAGTATTCTGGTTTGCATATTCTGAAATCCAGGCAACCATGATAAGAGTGCCACAGGGGCCATAACAATGACTCCGAACATTATGTCATATAGACGAGCCACTGAAACAACACCATCCCAAATGATAGTGGACTGCAAAAATGGTCGGAATACTTGGGCAATTGATATCAGGCCCCAACCTGTGGGAACGAATGCCAGCAAGCTAGTGAAAATATCAATGAATTTGAATTTAGTGAATTCCAGCAAACCAACTATCACAAGTATTGCAAGAATTATGACAAGGAACTGGACCAGCCGATAATAGATGTGCTCTTTAGCTGCGTATTTGTTCCGGGCATACACAACCACCACATAAATCCCAGATATAACAAGCACATAAATCCAGGATAGCAAGTAAACAGCAATACTGGTACTTCCAGCAGAAATGCCAAGCTGGTACACAATTCCATATTGGAAAAAGAAGAATCGAAGGTCTAAGATTATCTCCAAAAGCTTTCCCCAAAGGCCAGTCACCTTCAGATGATCCTGTTCTTCATACCACCACCTTTCCCAGCTCTGTTCAGCTTTAGCAAACACACTTCCACTGTACCAAATCCAGTTCATAAAATCATCAAAGTCATAAACAGTTTTTAACCAATCAAAGCCAGAAGGATTGAACACAAATGGCGCCATAATCCATGACACTACTAAGAACCAACTAGTGATCGTCAACGCTATATAAACAAAAGTGTCAGTAGCTACAGGACTATGTGATGCATAAATTACAAGTATTAGCCCCAACTCAATTGCTTTCACAAAATGGCTACGAGCAAAGAGTCTATAGATTTCAGCAAATCTCTTGTGCTCAACAACAAAACCACGACCAGTAGCTCGATATTTCGCCCCACCATGCAGTACAGTCCGACCAAAGAAATGACTACGAGTGCCCATTGAGAATGTGTAAAAAACTGATGAAAGCTGGAGCTGCATTGTCAAGAAATCCCATATGGCTTGAAGGAACCCATGCTCAAGGGAATTTTCTACAATCATGGGAAGGGCAGTGAAAAGTCCAAGTTGGATGATGAACTGTTGATTCAAGATGGTACCAAGTGCTTCATTGTTATTGCTGTTACTTTCCATTGCATTCTCAACACCACTAAGCGCAAGATATAGCCGACCCCATAAAAATGCATATACAGTCAGAATCACCATCATTGTGTTAAAGAAGAACCCCACAGTAGTGTAGAAGAATGACAGCATCCGGAAAAAATCCAGCCTATGTCCCAATCTGTACACATCTCTACTTAGGATTTGCTCCCCATTTCCACTAGCAACCTTTGCTTCAAACATTGATACTTGATTCAACCCAACATCCCTTCCTTTTCCAACCTGAATGTATTCATGGTGAGTGACATTCCCTCCACGAAGAGTACAATTAAATCCAGCAAAGATGTCCTCACTTATGTTGATCACTCTGGAAGCTTTACTGATACCACCTCGAGTCAAGAACCAAAATCTGTCAAATACATCTGGGTGACCATAATGCATTCTAACCTTCAAAGGATTTGCCAAAACCCTCTGCCCTAAGGTGACAAAACTTGTTTCCTGAGCTGACATGAACCAGGCAAGAGAAGAAACAGAACCCGTAAAAATGTGTTCCCTAACTCCCAAAATAGTGGGCCTTCGGATACCATAGTAATGCCTGTATTCTTCCAAGAGATTTCGCATTTTAAGAGCTTCCTCAAAGTAGTTGTCCTGATTCATATCAATAGTCTGGACTGCATCACCACGGGTGAAGATTATGGCATGATTTTGATTTTCTGGCTTTCCTTCCCCAAGCTTCAAGGGCCCAGGCAACTTTACTCGGTAAATTTCCACCTCCTTCTGCAACTGTTGGTCATACTTAACAAGAACAGAGTAATACTCCTTCTCATCCCTTCCAGTGGTTTTCTCATCAACATAAGCAACCCGAAGAGCCTCATTTTTTTGCATTAGATACAAAATTTCATCAGCGTGAGGATCCTTCTTTTCCTTCTGAGTTCCATATATCTGACAAGCAATCACATACGTGAATTTCATTAAAGCAGTCCCATACTCATGGCCTTTGAATAACAGACTAACCGAGCTGCTTGCTCTACTTAAACTCTTAGAGGAAGGTGACCTTTCAGAGATGGAACTATGTAAGCTATCTGGTCTCATTGAAACAAGTTCCCGGGCACCTTCTCTAATATCCATTTCTGATGCAGAATCCAGAAAAGTCAACATCTTGAGAGCCCGGTAGTAGTACATCATTCCTCTAACTGTCCGTGATAGGGTCTGGCCCCTATAGGAAGCCCAGAGCCTCAAATCCCTAAGTTTATCAGTCCAAAGATCACTGTCCTTAGTCATTCCCTCTCGACGCATCCTCTCTATAAAATTTTTCCACTCATCATCATATATAGTCTGCAAATAGTACAGGATTGAAACCCCATCTTCATTCTCATTTCTGAGCTGTTCTTTATTGTATAACACTTCTTCACTATAGTAAGGTGTTAGCACACTGAAAGCCATCATTTTCTCAACTTGGGGAGCATGGGGCATGTTCATAAAAAGTGAGTTACTGAAGAAAGCAATTCTCCGTCTAGCTTCTAAATTTACTGGAATGTTTTGCATTGAATCATTGGATGTAAGAATTGTGTACAAGCGCCGGACCTGCCGATAGAAGTTCTCATTCCTGGCGTCAGGTAACTGAATGGCATTCTCAAAAAGTAGACCTGAAGCAGGATTCTGTTGAGCCAAACCATCCTCCTTTAGCTGATCAGGATTTCTTTGCTCCTTGAAAAAGTCTCGGATAGCAATCTCATAAAGGGCTTGAAGGGTATTCACTACTTGGTTAGGATCTTTGACCGGCCTGTTTAATAACTGAACTAGTTTTATCAACTTGTCGTGGAGCTTAGGCAGTGCAGTTGTATCAAACAATTTAGTGAATTTTTCAATCTCGAGAGAGTGACCAATTTCCTGAAACAGAACAGTCACAATAGAATGCTCTTCGGTGTTGTGCTTGATAATCGCAAGAAGCAAGTGCTTGACACTGTCATAAGCTTCAATGACAGCACAGCGTCTGTATTCACTCTTGCATATCTTCTTATAAAGCCTCTTATCACTATCATCAACCAGTTCTTTGGCCTGACTGAGTGCCAACAGTAGCTCATTGCAGAGAAGAAAACATGGCCAGCGGATTACCCTGACATTCCAAGAGTTCTCAGGCAGCTCCAGCAACTCAAACTCTTTGTCAGATATAATATCCTCCTCCCTAAAAGACAGAATTATCTCATTCCATATCAAAGCAAACTTGTTGGCCTCAATCTGGTTAGACTCAAGCTTCCTATAGGGCCGACCAAGACCGTACCTGAGCTTCAGCCTGTGAATGGCATCCTTAAACTTACTCTTCAATGTTCCTCTTGTATTCAATAACTGCTCCTCCGGCATGAGATTAAACTGAATTGCACTGGCAAAAAACTGGAACCTCAATTTCAGCTGCTGCATATTTCTTATCTCACCCAAGTGTGCAAACAACCCCACACCCGCCCCAGCAAAAGACGAGTATATCGAATACCAAATCTGTATATCCATAAGATAAATCAACACAACTGGAAGCCACAACAACCCCACAGCCAACCGGTTGCTGTTATGAAAAAACTCATGCCATTCGTAGCTAACATTTTTCAGGTCCAACACTGCCTTTGACGGAGCAATCATGGGTTTCACCTGCAAAAAGTAACTGAAGCAAAATTTCGTGGCCAGCACCACAACCCAGAAAACTGAATACTTCACATTGTCCACAAGACCTTCCCTCAGACCACGTCCCACAAAGCTCCTGCTCTGAAACCACCATGACAACATGTAGAAAATCTTCCAATTTGTTTTCTCCACAAAATTCCTAATCCAAGGAAGCACAAAAAGAGCCACAGCTAGAAGCTCCGGAATAAGGAAAACAACCACAACCTCCAGAAAGTTCACCACCCGATCATTCGCTGCTGGTGACCACCGCCTATCCTGGTTCCTCTGCGTCCAAATCCTGGCATAAAACACACCAAACACAACAATCCAGGCAGCAGCCACAACACACTTCAGCACCATCCTCACTCCAAGCCCAATTGTCTCCCGAGACACCAACCTATACTGCATCCCCACATCAAGCAAACTCTGCACAAACCTCAAACCACTCCAAGTGAAAAATATAGTCAAAACCCTGACCTGCACAGTCCTATCCTCCAAAGCCTGCCAAGGGAACTTCCTCTCTTCCCAAGCCACAATAATAGCAGCCTGAAGAAATAATATCAACATCACCCAAAGCCTATCAAAACTCCTAAGCAAATTCCAAAACGACCTCTGCTCCACAAACCCAGTCTTCCCCACATGCTTCCCACCACCACCAGCAGTAACAAAGAAGTTACTCCCAACATCAAGAGGCCACTTCAGCTTCTCAAAACACCTCCTACTCCAAAAATATTCATTAATATCATCATAGTTCCTCCAAGCACTATGAGGAGCAGTACCATTCCTACTACTATCAACCTCACGCTTAACAGTCTCATAAATAGGCTTCACAACCATGTTCAAAAACGCGTTCTCACCGGAAATCGAGGGCATAACCGGCTGCCCAGTGTTCTCGTCGATATAATCTTCCAAAATTCTGTTCAACTCGTTCGCCATGTTGTGGAAGATATAGCAGATGCACTCCGGCATGAAGCGAAGATTTGCAGCCTCTCCCCAGATCAAGAGGTACAGAGACACGTAGAGCAGCTCACGTCGAAGGTCGTCCCCTGCGCCTCCACGCCGGTTGTCGGAGATCCAGATGTTGGACTTCTTCCCGAGGTAGGAGCACCACGCCCCGTAGTTTTTCAACAACTTCTTGCGGAACCGCCGGAGCACGCCGGCGTCGAGCGTGTCGATGTTGTCCGGCGGCGGCGTGAGGCGCATCTGAGCGTTCGCGAGATGGAGAACCAAATGCTCACGCTGGTTCCGAACGTTGTCACGCTGGAATCCAAAAAAGAGCGCAAGCCAGTCGAGGAGGTCCATGTTCTGCTGCCATTGCCCGAAAGGAGGTCGTCGGAGGTCCCCGACTGCCCGCATAGCCGCCACCGCCGCGCGGACCTCTGGGAAGCGGAGCGACGGGTGGTCCGTGAGGAGGTTGTGCAAGGGAATGATGTTGAAAGGCTCATCGTCCCGGCCCGGAGCGCCGGCAGCCGGCGGCTGAGGATGACGGTGGCGGAGACTCATAGCATGGGAATCGAAACCCTAGAAGAAGGATGCAACTGTAACAGCAGTAGCAGTAGTACTACACAGTAACGGGTTTTGAAGTTGAAGAAGGTGCCGAAAGTGTGGGTAGTGTTAGTTACAGAGAGAGAGAGAAAGAGAGAAGGTGATGAATGGTGATGGTGGCTAACGTGCGCACTGGTGAAAGCTGAGGGGGAAGAAGAAAGGCGCCTTAGAAGCGCGTTGAGATACTTTCACATTGCTTATTTAGTTTTAATTAATTGCTGAGTTAATCAAACGGATTAAATATTTTCCTAACCAATATTGCCTAAAACTTGTACCTTTTTCGTCTCTTTTGAATTTATTTCTTGTTTTATTTTAATTAATTTACCGATGAAGTTTTTGGTAAGCTCGAATTTGACCTAGTTCTTGCTTCGCTTTCCCCGTCGTTGTCTTTTTTTTCTTTTCTTTTTCTTGTGGTCAATTTATGGATCGTGATCCCTAAATTTGAAAATAAAATTGCAATTTACGAGTATCGTTGACCAATGAATCCAATTTGACATCGAAACACAGAAAATAAAATTGTGGGTTGATGTGATCGTGTGAGAATATCCCTCCCGGCCATCTATAAGAAGCAGCCTCTTACAAGGTGCTAGAACGAATTGTATTGAAATATATGTACTTTTTATATTTTTTTCAGTTAAAATATGGGTAGTTAATTAATTTGAAGCACTGTATTTTTTTTGTTTGACAGCAATAAAGTAACTATGAAATAATTTTGTATTATGTTGAAGTTGACAAATTGGATTTAAAGCCAAAGAAAAGTGAAAAGGTAACGTAACGTGCAATTTGAATGGCGGAGACAGACAAACGCTACGCGCTTCTCTCGTTTCAAAACCGCTGAAGCGTACGTAATAAAAAAATAAAGAAAGAGAGAAAAATCACCACTTTCAATTTTGAACGCTAACACAATATGGCTCTATATTAAAAAAAATAGAAAATACATTTTAATGTGTTAGTTAATTTTAATGTTGAAATAAAAATGTTATGAATATATGTCCAGTCTTTGTAAACTGTATTTTCAATTGATGTAATTAGATATTGTCATTTTTACATATTGTATTGATAAATTTGAATTTAAAAAACTGCATTTTCATTTTTGTTATATTTGAAAATTAATTAAGACAATACAAAAATGAAATTATTCTCGCGAGTTAGTAGGAACGGGTAACCTGATAAAAGAATTGTGAGGTTTAAATCAAGGATCACAAATAAATTAATAATAACATTTATAAACTTGGCTTGATATTGACAAGGAATATTAAAACAAATTAAACATTCTCAAATCTTTTAAATCAATTTAAATATTTTTAATTTATACAAAAATGTTTTCATTATCATACGACGTTAAAAAATATGTATTAATTACGTTGAATGATTGTATAACGTTTTTTTGGCTTTTATTTTTTTTTTATTTGAATATTTAATAAATATTCTAACTGGCACAAATATATTTGAGAAAGATTAAACACAATTTATTTCCATCTAATATTAAAAATATAAATTTCAAAAATAAAAATAAATATAAGCTTAAATCTTACTTCGTCGTCTTCATGTTAAGAGTTGAATTTTTGTTTAGTACTCGGTTTTAAAAATGAAGACATTTAGTCCTTATATTAGTGTGTATGTTAGTGTGATGTGGTCGTACTTTTATTGTCTAACTTTTTCTCTCTTTTGTTAAGTTTTTTGTTTGATGATTTGTTGAATTTGTTCTTTTTTTTTAACCTTATTCGTATATTTTTCATTTGTTGTTCAGTTTTTTCTCTCTCTTATTAAGTTTTTTATTTGATGATTTGTTAAATTTGTTCTTTATTTGTGGATCTTATTCGTATATTTTTCATAACATACAGATTCAATATCTTCATTTTAAAAATTGCATATTAAACAGAAATTCACTTCTTAAAAACGAAATAAATATTTAAACCTAAATATAAAGAAAATATGCATCCATCTAACCTGATTCCTGGAAGCAATATTATTATTATCATTTAACTTTGTATAAACATGAAATTTCTTTATTTATATATATATATATATATATATATATATATATATATATATATATATATATATATATATATATAGATAGATAGATAAAGATATAAAGATTTTGTTAAAGCTGCTACCCAGTTTTCTGGCAGGTTAGTTGTCCAATGGAAGAGTGGCCCACTAGATTGGACCTAATCATAAAGGATGTGGAGCAGGTATTTTACTTCTTCTAGTCTTAATGGTTAAGAAAATTGTAATTAATATTTAAGAAAAATAATTAAAAGAAATTCAGACATTAAATTCCTTAAATATCTAAAGATATTTTTGATAAAATAATTTTACTTCACTAAAATCTTTATATTCCGTAAATATATTATGCAAATGATAAAAATAATTAATTAAGGCATTAATTGTACATTGAACATGTTTTCATGATATCAAATAATTAGTTAATGAAAATGAGACTGGGCGAATATTATTTATTTAAAAATACATTTACCATCACACTATCACGTTATTACAACTTGCTTCTTAGTCATACTAAAGAACTTTACATGGGTCAAATTCCTAAATTTTGTAATAAATAAATATTTTAAAAGTTATGTTTAAGCTTATTTTTAATTTATGGATATTATAAAAAATCGTTGTAATTTATTAAAACTGAACTGTAAACTCTTTCGCAGAAACATTTTGCTTAACAAAGGACATAAGTTTTCTCTTTGTACAGCGAGAATTTCAATATAAAATATTTTTAAATCTTTACTATAAAATAAGAAAACGCATTAAACTCTAATAAATAAGAAACAAATATAAAACGTAATTGAGATTTATCTTTCCTTCTCCCTTTCCGCATACTCTTTACCTACCATTTTATTATAAACTTAATGTTTAAGTTATAATTTTAGAAACTTTCAGAAAGAAAGTTATATATATATATATATATATATATATATATATATAATAAAAAAATTTATGCCTAGAAAGTTATCATAATGATTGACAATTGATGGCTAGTGTAAAACTATTTATAAATGTATGAAAACATGAATATTATTAAATTTAGGTTTGAATAGATTCAAAAACACACAAATTCATTTCAAATCATGATTGTTGAAGTCTACTTATATTATAATAATAATGATGATGATGTGTTTAATATGGTAAGAAATAAGAAAAATATCACAGTATATTAGATGTGCAAATATTAATAGAAACATAATTAAAATAAATTAATTTTCCGATCTTTGGATACGTGAATTATCAATATTTTTGTATTTTTATTAAAACTTGAATTTTAGTGACTAGCAATATACTAGCTGTACCGACAGGTCCTCCTGGCATAGACCGAGCGAGCGGTTAACACAATGTCGCCCACCAAGATCACAATCAAGACCGGGCGTCCAAACTAACATATACCGACCGGTACTCTCCAGTCATAAACCGAGAGACCCTCCAAGAACGTTCGGTTCATGAATGGACCGAACGGCCAGCCAAGATGCAATCAGGACCGAGCGTCCAGCCATTCAGGAACCGAACGTCCGTCCAAGATGGCAATCAGGACCGAGCGTCCAGCCATTCATGAACCGAACGACCGCCTAAGATGGCGATCAGGACCGAGCGTCCAGCCATTCGTGAACCGAACGTCCGCCCAATATGGCAATCAGGACCGAGCGTCCGTCCAGTGTGACCAGACAGTAGAACCAGATGGACGCCCACCCAGGTTGACATCCCTGGCCGACCATCATTCCCAACCGACCCGCACTTTGTCGACTACACAGTTAAACGCTAATGACTCATTACAGCCCTTAACGAAGATTATGGTATGATTGGGTCGTTATCAGGCCCACGAAAGGTAAAAGCCCATTACAATCAGTATAAATAAAGGATTTCAGGTATGAGTTCTGGACAGATTGCTTAGAACGCAACATATGCATGCATTATAGAACGCTCTATCATATAACTAACTTGAGCGTCGGAGTGGCTTTGGCAGGTACCCGACCACCCGGCTTGGAGTAGGAGGGTGACCATCTGGAGTACATAGGGAGAAACCCTACACAGTGCGTCCAATCCTCGGCAAAGAGGTTGCCGTCCGTCTAGTTTTGGTCCGGCCTTCTTCAGCTTGTGGGATTCAGCAGCGTCCGCCCAGCTCTCGTCAGCTCCAAGTGCCACCAAGCGCCAAAGCTGCTTGTTCTGCGTCCGTCCGGTTTTCAGCAGCGCCTAGAGCCCCTGGAGATAGAGCCGCTCGATCCGCTTCAGCTGGAGAGAAAGCGTCCGCCCGGTCCATAGCAGCTTCATTGCTCGTCCGCCAGCCTTTACCATTCGTGATCGTCCGTCCGATCTTCAACAAGCTTGTGTGTTTTAACAGGGCCCTCACGGATTCGGTCGAAACATTTGGCGCCCACCGTGGGGCCGAGTGGGTATTCCCCAGTGTAAACACAAGGAACCAATGAGGGGCACATCAGAAGAACGTCAACTCCCGGCCCTTCAGCCCTTTGCACTCGGCTTCATCAACATTACGCAAGTCTCGGTCGTCCGGCCTGATTTCCTGGCCGTTCGACCTTAATTCACGGTCGTCCAGCCCCAAGCCTCGGCCATCCGGCCTCGTACTCTCGGCCCTCCGGCCTTAGTAAGTTTTCGGCCGTTCGGCCTCATCTCTCGGCCGTCCGGCCTCACCTCAGCCAAATTCTGCATCCGTCACCCGGCCATTTGGCCTCCAAGGTACGTGTTTCGCCTCTACCACCCGGCCATTCGGCCTTAGGTACTTAGCCAAATTTGGCATCCAACATCCGGACATCCTGCCTGAACTCCCGGTCATTCGACCTCAACTCCCGGACCGGCCTCAACCAAATTTGGCATCCGCCACCCGGCCATTTGGCCTCCAAGGTACGTGTTTCGCCTCTACCATCCAGTCATTCGGCCTTAGGTACTTAGCCAAATTTGGCATCCAGAATCTGGTCATCCGGCCCCAACAAGCTCTCGGCCGGCCGTCCTCAACGAGCGCTCGCCCATCCGGCAGCCAACTCTCGGCCACAAGGCCTCAACATGCGCTCGTCCATCCGGCCTCATTAAGCGTTCGTCCATCAGGCCTTAACTCTCGGTCATCCCGACTCAACAAGCGCTCGTCCGTCCGGCCTCAACATGCGCTCGTCCATCCGGCCTAATTAAGCGTTCGTCCATCAGGCCTTAACTCTCGGTCATCCCGACTCAACAAGCGCTCGGCCATCAGGCCTCAACTCTCGGTCGTCCGGCCTCAGCATACGTTCGTCCATTCGACCTCCAATTAATTTGGCCATTCGGCCTTCCGTACATCCGTTTCGGCCGTTCAGCCTTGTAGGTGTCCGGTCGCTCGACACCTACTGCTTGGCCTTCTGTGGCCTCAACATCCAGGTATTCGGTCGATCGGCCTCACAAGAGTTCGACCATTCGGCTACACAGGTACTCGGCCACCATGCCTGTCATCCGCCCGAAGATTCTCCAAGAACTCCTGGGCTAGGGATGGTCATTAACGTCTATTGGGAAGTTCTCCTGGGCCACGGACCATTATTCTCATAAGTGCTCTCTGGGAACCACCATTCTCATCCGAGCATGTTCAACCCACCGGTCTACCTTACACGGTATATAACCATCTACTTTCTTTAAACTTGCAATTCGATTATATTCCCTTCGTAATACAGGTAACCCGCAATAATTGCACGAGTGCATATTCGCAAAAAGGGCTCTCCTCAATCATCTCGCATTAAACATAGAAAAAGTCCAACTTGATGAACGGAGAGTTCCACCGAGAACCACTATCAACTTGGCCGGACGGTGAACGGAGAGTTCCACCGAGAACCATTGTCGTCCGCGCCAAAAGTCCAAGTTGATGAACCGAGAACCGAGAGTTCCACCGAGAACCACTGTCAACTTGGCCGGACGGTGAACGGAGAGTTCCACCGAGAACCACTGCCGTCCGCGCCAAAAGACCAAGTTGATGAACAGAGTGTTCCACCGAGAACCACTCTCAACTTGGCCGGGCGGAGAACAGGGAGTTCTTTCTGAAGAACCACTGCCGTCCGGCGTGACCACAAGTTCCGAAGACCCACAACCGATCGGTCTCCTGGCCTCAATCTCTTGGCCTCCGCGGCCTCTACCGCTGAGCCTCCCGGGGCCCCAACCGTTCGGTCCCAACATGGCCTACTAAGGCCTTAGCTGTTCAATATCAGTAGAGCCTCCGAAGGTGTCAACAGTTCGGCCTCAGCCGTTCGTTATCCAAGGGAGTAAATCGACCGGCCGTTCATGGCCTCATTATAACTTTGCCAAATTGGGCAACAATCGGTCGTCCGACCTCAACAAGCTCTCGGCCATTTGGCCTTAGCTGTCGGCAATCCGGCCTCAACTCTCGGTTGTCCGGCCTCGACAAGCACTCGGTCATCCGGCCTTAGCCAAAGTTGGAGTTCGCCATCCGGCCATTTGGCCTCCAAGGTACGTGTTCGACCTCTGCCACTCGGCCATTCGGCCTTAGGTACATAGCCAAATTTGGCATCCAGAATCGGGTCATCCGGCCTGAACTCCCGGCCGTTCCAGCTCCACTCCCGGACGTCCAACCTCAAGTTCTCGGTCGTCCAACCCCAACAAGCTCTCGCCCATCCGGCCTCAAGCTCTCGGCCACCCGGACAAAAGCGCTCGTCCGTCCGGCCTCAAAGAGCGCTCGTCCATCCGGCCTCAAACTCTCGGCCACCAAGCCTCAACTATCGGCCGTCCGGCCTCAAAGAGCGCTCGTCCATCCGGCCTCAACAAGCGCTCGTCCATCCGGCCTCACTGTTAGCCATCCGGCCTCAAATCTCGGTCGTCCGGCATCAACATGCTTTCGGCCATTCGGCCTCAACTATCGGCTATCAAGCCTCAACTCTCGGTCGTCCGGCCTGAACAAACTGTCGGCCATTTGGCCTTAGCTATCGGCCATCCGGCCTCAACTCTCGGTCGTCCGGCCTCAACAAGCTCTCGACCATTTGGCCTCAGCTGTCGGCTATCAAGCCTCAAGTCTCGGCCGTTCGGCCTCAACGTTAGCCAGATTTGGCATTCAACATTCAAGCATCCGGTCGTGAACTCTTGGTCGTTCATCCCAAGTTATTCGATCGTCCGACGTAAAGCGTCCGGCCATTTGGCCTCCAAGGTACGTAGTCGACCTCCACCATTCGGCCAAAACTGGACTCAGGAATTCGGGGGCCATCTACAAAACCCGTTCGCATAATAAAATTATGCTCGGGCTTGGGAGGCTTATGTACCGACAGGTCCTCCCGGCATAGACCGAGCGAGCGATTAACACTGCCGCCCACCAAGGTCACAATCAAGAACGAACGTCCAAACGAACGATTGTCCGAGCTTTCATGGAACGAGCGGTCTTCCAAGGTCGCCCATCCAGGCATGGACAAAACCCCTTCGCACAATAAAATTATGCTCGGGCTTGGAGGGCTTATGTACCGACAGGTCCTCCTGGCATAGACCGAGCGAGCGGTTAACACAATGCCGCTCACCAAGGTCACAATCAAGACCGGGCGTCCAAACTAACATGTACCGACCGATACTCCCCAGTCATAAACCGAGAGACCCTCCAAGAACGTTCGATTCATGAATGAACCGAACGGCCAGCCAAGATGCAATCAGGACCGAGCGTCCAGCCATTCAGGAACCGAACGCCCGTCCAAGATGGCAATCAAGACCGAGCGTCCAACCATTCATGAACCGAACGACCGCCCAAGATGGCGATCAGGACCGAGCGTCCAGCCATTCGTGAACCGAACGTCCGCCCAATATGGCAATCAAGACCGAGCGTCCGTCTAGTGTGACCAGACAGTAGAACCAGATGGACGCCCACCCAGGTTGACATCCCTGGCCGACCATCATTCCCAACCGACCCGCACTTTGTCGACTACACAGTTAAACGCTAATGACTCATTACAGCCCTTAACGAAGATTATGGTATGATTGGGCCGTTATCAGGTCCACGAAAGGTAAAAGCCCATTACAATCAGTATAAATAAAGGATTCCAGGTATGAGTTCTGGACAGATTGCTTAGAACGCAACATATGCATGCATTATAGAACGCTCTGTCATATAACTGACTTGAGCGTCGGAGTGTCTTTGGCAGGTACCCGACCACCCGGCTTGGAGTAGGAGGGTGACCATCTGGAGTACATAGGGAGAAACCCTACACAGCACGTCCAATCCTTGGTAGAGAGGTTGTCGTCCGTCCAGTTTTGGTCCGGCCTTCTTCAACTCGTGGGATTCAGCAGCGTCCGCCCAGCTCTCGTCAGCTCCAAGTGCCACCAAGCGCCAAAGCTGCTTGTTCTGCGTCCGTCCGGTTTTCAGCAGCGCCTAGAGCCCCTGGAGATAGAGCCGCTCGATCCGCTTCAGTTGGAGAGAAAGCGTCCCCCCGGTCCATAGCAGCTTCATTGCTCGTCCGCCAGCCTTTACCGTTCGTGATCGTCCGTCCGGTCTTCGACAAGCTTGTGTGTTTTAACAGGGTCCTCACTGATTCGGTCGAAACACTAGCAATTAGAGTTGTAATAGAATCACAAGACTCAGTATACGGGAAACTAATTATTTCCTAGTAGTGTTTTGATTGAATTATCTCATAATGGAGGTTATATGATCATTATTTTGTTGTGTGAAACGTAGATTATTAATTTGATCGGTATAATTGAATTGTGATTGAAAATTTGTTAAGAAATATGATGTGATATGTTGGTATTTTTTTTTGTAAATACTAATCAATTAAGATATATCTTTTTAGTCAATTTATTCTATGCAGAGACACTTTTGAACTAAATAGAGGTATTTTTTAAATGAGAAACAAAAAAATAAAATTGTGTAGATACACCAATTTGATTATTTAATATATTTGTGAAGTTTTTAAAATTATGCAAACTCAATATTGATAGACAAGCTAGCCAGTTGAGCCAAAATGAAATTTTAAAAATCTAGAAAGATCAAGTTGTTCTATTAGTTAGTAATATATATATATATATATATATATATATATATATATATTAAGAACCTAGAAAATAGAGTAATAGAGTAATAGAGTAGATAGGTGTATTAAAATAATGAGACGAGCTTTTTACTTTAAAAATAATCTTATAAAATAGATAGAACTTTCTAAAGCTCGGTTCATTATCTAAAACACTTCATCTCTCTAAAACACTATTCTCTACTCTTTCTCTCAGCTTCTCTATGAATTTCTCACTACCGAGTTGTCTGATTGATGATTAGGAGGTACCTAGACGTCCACGGCGTAGAGGGCTACACAACTGACCGATCAGTTTCTTGATTCTAGCTAGTAAGTCGTTTTCCCCCTTTCTCAGCATGTTCTTAAACCTGGATCATGCAATTTCTGCTAAGTTGCATGTGTCCTTGTAGTTTTATCCTTCAATTCTCAACTCAATTTAGATTCTAAGAGCTGTTTTATATCACTGATTGGTGATTCGTAGGTTATGTTGAGTTTCCTTGCAGTGCAAGGTACTAGTTGGAGTAGTTTCTGTGAGCTAAAGCAGTTTATCTCTAAGGTAAGGGGAGCTAGATACTTCTTTAAATTGGTTGTATGATATGTATATATGATAAATTCTGAATTGGTATGTGGTTTCGATCACTGTTTATGTTTTGAGTAGATTGAGTTGTATGTGCTGGAATGTTTAATCTGTGAAACTATATTGCGATTGCTTATGAACTTGATTTGGAGGAAATTTAATTGTTGTGATTGAACATATTGGAGGTACTTGATGTGAGAAATCTGTTGTATTATTAACTAAATTGAAAGTATAGTGAATTATGCATGTTTTGAGTCTTTTTAGAGGAAGTAGAGTAGTGAATTGGAGAGTTAGGGGTTATGGACTCAATTAGGCTGTTGGGACTAGCTTGGGGAAGTCCATTGTGGACTTGTTAGAGTCATCAAAATGATTAAAAACAGGTTCAAAGTGGTAGATTTGATTTGTAGTCCATAAGTTGATGAATTTGATGTTTTAGAGTAGAAATTGATCCATAAACACTTTAAATTGATGTTAGAAATGTTTAGAATTACTTAGACAAGTCTAATCAAGTATATAAAACAATCTGAGAGTGTTAGAAGTTGGGAAAGATAGTTAAAATTGGTAATTAGGTGGTTGAGTTGCTTAATTATGCAGAATTTGTTCTGCAGATTATGCAGACTCGCTATGCGAATAGATTCGTATAGTGAGTTACCCTAGGTGAGATGCTCTCTGCTAGGGCATTTCGCACAGCGAATGGGCGCGCTGTACTAATGGGTTGAGAGGGTTGCTCTCTGTTTGGTGATCCGCATGGCGAATTGGGGCGCTATGTGACTGGTTGGGGTCTGAAACTATTACCAATTTTATTCGAATAGCGAAAATGGGCACACAAGGATAGTTTGGGAAGTCTGAGCAACTATTTGGAGACTCTCGCATAGCTGATTGGGGCGTTATGCGAGTGGTTAGGGTCTGATGCAGTAAAAGGGTTTATTCGCACAACGAATTAAATCGTTGTGTGAAGGGTTATGAGGGGTGAGTCTCTGTTTGAGGGTTCGCATAGCGAGTTGAGTCGCTGTGCGAGAAACCTCTAGACTCGCTATGCGAGAAGGTGCGCTGAGCGAATTGTTCAAGTCTAGTTTATTATTTTCTTATTGGTTCATGAGTTGTTTGAATGATGGTAAATCATTGAATGTTATGTATGAATGTGTATTGAATTATATGAATATAAAAGGTATAAAATGGGAATTCAAAGTGAATGAAAGTATGATTTCAATGTGGTAAAAGTGAGTTTCAAAGTGGAATCTCTTAGTGAGATGTAAGTGTGTTTGAGAATGAATACAGAGGAAGCTCAGTATGGGGGTTATTCCTAAAACTCTAATGAACTTTCGTTCTCACATAGAGAGGATTGATTCATGTGGTGAGAGTAGTGGGAGGTCCTAGTGTAGACGCTACTTGGAGGTCTATTGCGCGAAACTGACTAACCTTGTGTATGGTAGGGTGAAACCCATGGCAATGGCTTTGCAACGCAGTAGAGGCCACCATAAGTGCAAAACCCGCCATAGCTCGGTATTCATTCTCAGTCCGGACGGTTTGTTATAGGTCTTAACATATTAGAATGTCTAAACTAATTTATCTTGCCTGAGTTAGCATGTGCATAATCTATGTTCTGTAATTATATGAATGTTTTTATATCTAGCTTACCCTTCTATTTTTGTGTTTGTGTGTTGTATGTGTGATGTTTCTTCTTTGCTATGATCATCTTGTAGGTGTGAGCAGAGGAGATGAGATCTTCGTGGAGCAGACGCTTGATGAAGAGAATCCAGTCGTTTAGTTCGTTATGGGGTAGTATTGTAGATAGTTTCGAAATAGATCGGTTGAATATAATTCTATAGTTATTATGGATAACTGTATGGATAATACTTTATATTTTAGTCAGATAATTGTACTATCTTATCATGCATGTGATGACTATAGATTATATAGTTTATACTATATATTTTTGGGATGTTACACACACATATATGTGTGTCTTTAATCCCTTTACTTTGATATAAAATTGAAATTATTCCTTATTGAAAACTTTGATACATTTTGGTTTTCAAGCTTTAAAAATAAACTAATATAATTTTTTTCATCTAATTATGTTTAATTCTTTTTACCTATCAAACAAGTTTCATTTAACATTTGAGTTATTATATTGTTTAACACATTCTTGTTTTCATATTTACTAATGAAACATTTGACACATAAGAAATTTAAGATAATTGGATTAAAAAGATTATATTCATTATTTTTAAAATTCAAAGACAAAATTGTATGGAAGTTCCAAACATAGGCGAACTCCAATCTCGCATCAAAATTAAAAACTAAAACATAAATAATATATAAGCATAATACTATAATGCACCTCTTAAGTAAGGACATTATAGGTTTTACAGTGTATACTTAGATAAGGTTTAGGAAAATTTAGTTTGAATTATGGGTGGTGTCATGGGTCTTTTTGGTTGATTATCGAAAATCTAAGAAAAGGGTGTGAGAGGTCTTTTTTTGGATAAACCTTGCCTAGGTAATGGAGTGGTATTTGGGTGAGAGTTTTTCGTGATTCTTGACAAGCCTTAGATAATGGTGAGTTAAAAAATGGAAGCTTATAAAAAATACAAAGATTATGCAAGAAATAGAATGAAAACACACAATTTATATTAACATAAGGATACAATTGGAATTGAAACGAGGAAAGGTAAAATGGTGAGTACCTTACCAAAGATAAGCAACCCTTACTCTTGATTAGTCTCTTGACATAATATTTGTTAGCTCTAAGATGGCAAGACTTGATACACTCTTTGGTAGCACCAAAAAGACAAGAGAAGAAACTAATTAAGAAAATTTAACTATGCAAGCACCATTTTCACTAAAAGAAACACAATAATTTTTTTGTAGCTCTTAAAATTAATTTATATTGAAAGAGTGAGTTTTGCAAGGTCATATGACTTTTAGGTCTTGACCACAGTAAAAATAGTAATATAACCACAATAATGTGCTTTACTAATATTATAATTTATAAATAGGGTAGTTCATGTAATTAGGTATTAGCTACCACTTATTGCCATAACTTTAGAATTATGTGTAAAAGAAAAAAAATACCAATGTGCTCTTATATTCCGAACAATAAATTGACTAGCGAATATGTAATAAAATATATACTTAATTGAAATGCAATTTTAAGCACAAACATCGTGATAGGTGACCAAAACTCCACTAACTATCATCATAATCAATGGATTCATCATTATATTATATTATTATTCTTATATTAAAAAATGTATGATTCATTGCAAAAGTCTGCAAATGGCATCGAGACAGAGACTTTACCTTTCCCTCCCCTGCACATGCACCTTTTGTTCGTCTCATCTACCTTGTATTTCTTTTTTTATTAACAAAAATAAATATGATCAAGTAAAATAATTGACTTGTCTAATCTATATAAAAAATTGTTATAAACAAAATGAAAAATTCTATTAATACATGGTCTGTGAAATTTAAGCAACAAAAAAATTGAATTGGGAAAAAACACAAATCCCATAAAAAGAAGTTTTCGTTCTCACTTCTGCCATCTATGGCATTGGAGTTTCCTTCTCTCTTTTGACTATTTTTTATTTTCTACCGTAACTCTCACAGTTGTGGGCTTGCGGCCTCTTCAATTGGGTACCAAACAATGCGATTCAATAATACCTTATTCTTACTTAATATTTGATTATTCATATGAAAATGATATTTCATTGTACTTGAAAAATTCTTATAGTCCAGAAATTCGTTAGAAAAGAACTTTGGGTTGTTCTGAAATAAGCTAAAAGAATGAATGAATAATGATTCCTTAACAAATGTCTAACTCCAGTAAATTTTGGATAAAATAAGATGTCTTTCAAATTTGATGAGAACTAGTCTTAGTCCATACGGGACACCTTCTTAATCCTATGCAATTATAAAATGTTATAAATTTTATTCCTTACCCTATATCATTTTGACCTGACAAAGGACCAAATTACTACAGTTTACAAAGTACAAGAATCAAAACCACCACCAGTTTTAAAATATAAAGACCAGAATCATCCTTTACTTATGCTTTAAAGTTTTACCCCTAAATTTTTGTTCATATACTATAACTAATAAATAATATATATATTGAGCATATAAAGTAAAAAAAACAAGGGGATTACCAATAATCTAAAGTTTCATATACTTTAAAATATAAGTTAAAAAAATAGAAAAGAGCAAGTGGAGGATTTTCTGCATAAATACTAGACAATCCTCACATCTCAAGGCATTTTTTACATAGGAAGATAAACCGTCACATTACATAAAACTTTTATTCAATGCATACTAAAACACGCAATGATTTGAGGGTTTGAACAGAGTATTAGTTTGGCAGACAAGTATTGTTCAGAAAAGTTGTTGATCACCCTGACCATCCTCTCTGAGGACCCACAGAGCTATGCACATTCAACCTGTCAAGTACCGAATTGAAATCAATGGCCTGTCCACTCTCCTCCATCCTCTGGATCACACTGACAACATGGTCTCCCCTGAATCCCATGCTCACCAATTTCTCAATCAACTCATTGTAGGGATGGTTGCGGACAAACTGCGACTGGTTGGGATTTCGAACCATAAGATTATGGCTTGGGGGGTTCTGAAGGGAACCACTTGTTGGAGGATATCCAGGTTGAGTAAAATGAGGTTGTGGTGGATGATGTGTTCTTCCTCCCTCACCCTCATACATCATGTATGCACTACCAGGAGGAGGAAGGGCCGGGAGAGAACCAGTAGGTCCATACATTTCACTTGGTGGTGCAGGAAAAGAACCCTTCATCTGCTGGGGTGGAGGCTGTTGTTGAACTGTTCTTCCAGCTCCTCCATATCCATATGGTATTGTGTCAGCTCGGCTAGATCCTGGCGGTGGAACTCCTGAATACGGCACTTGCATGGGCATGCTGTTTGGAAGTGTTTCTGCAGGTGATGGGTTTGTTGCTTGGTTCGGCTGGTATGGAGGGTACATAGCTGGAGAGGGGGGTCTTGTTTGAGATTGCATTGAGGGTGGCTGAGGTGATGGCACCTGCTGTGACCACTGTTGTTGCTGCTGGAGCTGCTGCTGGTTGTTGTTGAGGTTGTGGCTGTTGCTGTTGATAGTGAGAAAATTGTTGCACGGGTGGGGTGGGTGTTACTTGAGATGGTGTTGGTTGTGGGGCCACAAGTTGGGGAGTTCGATATTGTTGATCAGAAGGCAAATACTGGTTCTGGGGCACAGGTGTATTCTGCAGAGGGGTGGGAGGCATGTAATAAGGAGGTTGCTGAGGGGCTTGAGTCACATTTGATGCAGGTGCCTGAGCCTGAGCAGGAGGCGCTGCAGGCTGCTGCTGAGGGGAAATTTGATGAGGTAGAGCAAGAGCCAACTGCTGGTTGTTTGCATCAGATGCATTGTCAGTTTTTTTAGGATCTGTGGTTGGTGATGATCTCTCCTCGTTGGACTGTGAATGGGTGGAGGAAGATGATTCTTTCTGAGCAAGTTGAAGCTTGGCCAATTCTTTCTGAGTGTCAGCCAGCTCTTGCTTGTCTCTTAAAATTTGTACAGACCTGTGAACCTACAGAAGAAACACAAGAGTGTTTAAGGTTGGGAGTACTGTTCAACTTATTCCAGTAGTAATGAATTCTTAATTTAGCAATACTGCACAGGGTTGGTAATTGTGAACCTTGATGAACAAAGTATATTAAAAATCTGCAAATCGATATAAGACTGGCTGGGTTTGCATATTCAGATAAAGACTAATATTCTAGGTTCACATTACCAAAGAGCAACCCAAAAATCCTGACCCATTATGGTATTTCTAATCCAACTCCTTCGGGGCCAGAGATCTGTCGTAAGACCAACTAAACCATTCGACTTATGCCCCGCACCAGCCCTTATATTCAACACAAAGGATCCCTACCACTTGTAGCACTGAGCAAGCTAGGAACACCAGGGTATCCTGCAACACAATTGGAGATAACTTCGTCTTTTGAAATTACCTCGTGGCTGTGCTTGGATATCCTAGCTAAAGAATCAGAGATTGAGAAAGATGAAGAAAAATAAACTGAAATCATTAAAAAAGGATTTAGATCTCCAAAGAGTTTATTTTCGACAAAAAATACAATGGTGCCTTTTATCCAGGTCCAACTTTGTAAAATGTTTTGACTGTTGATTACACAGGTACTTTTTGCTAGATTACATTTCCACAAGGACAATGAGACTTGTGTTTTGAAATGAGCTAGGAAGTAGGTGCTACTCTGGTGGTAATGTGGTATGCATATCAACCAGGTACAAATGAAACACATGTTACAGTGCATCTATGCACCTGATAAAATATCTAATGATGAGCACACATTATTTTTTATTTTATTTCAAGTTGAGTACACACTATAATTTTTTTGAATATCTAATGGTGAGCAGAGCAAAATGGATTAATATGGAATAGAATGCATTTTCATTCTATTGTTTGGAAAGTGAATGAAACAGAATGAATTACTATGACTATTATTCCCATATTACCCTCATTCAAACAATTAGAGTGTGTTTGTGGTAAGAAGGAAAAGAATAGATGACAAATAAAATAATGAATGTCCATTTTAAGAGAAATAAAGAGATATGAAAAAAGAAAAGGAAAAATATATAAAAATGTCGCTTGTAAATTGATTTTTAATTCACACGACCTACTGTGATTAGTGAAAATCAATTATGCTTTTTAAAACCAACCATTATACATTATTGGCAGTTTAATACCATCAGTAATGTATAAAACAGCTAGTAAATGCAGAATTTGTCGCATTTTGAACAGCAAAAACTACCGTAGGACTGCACAATTTCTCAGTTTCAAACCGCCACAAGGTCCAATTGTCTCCCCACTCACAATTCCATGCAGTATAGCAAGGAAACAAAGGTACACCCTTTTTTTTTGTCTCCTCCCATTTCCACCTAACCAAACCAGGAAAATCCCTTATTTCTCATCTATTTAACCTCTCCATCCTCTCTATTTCGTACTAATTTCATCTTCGCCAAACATGTGCCAAGAAAAATAAAGAGAGAAGCAACTAAAGATTATAACAGCAATTAAATTTCAGTAGAAACTAAATTATTTTAGTAATAAAATAATGCATTTGAACAGAGTTGAGTTAGAATTTGATATATCAAAATATCATTCTGCATAAATGGCCCTAAGAAGTACCAACTTTTCAGTGCAGATAGAGACATGGAGGCAATTACCCTTCACAGCTCCAGTTTTGAATGAAACAAAAATTCTGGTAAAAAGGTTTATTGCCTCTGCCTCGGAAACTAACCACCTACGCATGCTTGTGCACAAGACTAAGGATATCAATAATCACTAACTGTTATTCATATATGTTCCTGTCCTTGGTGCTTTATATCTTGCTTATTCTTGCACTTAAAAATTTACTTGGTTGCGGGTGATGGTAGACTAGGTAGGATTCAAGGTTGTCAAACTCTGGAATGAACTCTGACCTATTATGAGCTCACGTTCCCAGGTAGATAAAGCAAGTTAACTCACTTTCAAACTCTTTCTAAGTAAACTCATACACTCATTAAACTTTTGTAAACTTGTGTAAACTCTCAAGTCAAGAAGCAAGTCAGCAAGTTCAAAATCAACATAAAATTCCCCTCGTTGACTATACTCAACAGTTTTTGTTAGTACTCAAACTATTTGAAGAAATTAAGTTATGTTTTAAATGCTTTCAGTGTAAGAACGTGTGTTTTTATGAAATTCATATATGACTTGGTCATTCATGTAATGTTTAATCTTATTTTAGCACTATTGTACTATCATTCTTTGTTGTTGTGGTTACTAATTTTCTTTACTATGAAATTAAAATACAATCCTAAAAGATATTATCTCATGCAATTCGTCATTAATAAATTTTTTATTATTCTTTTTTTACAGTAAGTAAACCCTTCCAAGTTTGGGAAGGGATTTAGTGACTTTTTCCCAGGAAAAGTCATGGTAACTTTAGTTAACTTTGCTTAATTTTTAACTGGTTTCCTTTGTATTTTTTTTTTTTGGAAAATTGAAGTTGGTCATTCAACACATCAAAATTAACTAAAGTTACGATATTTTTTTCAGGTTTATGAGTTAAATCTGTGAGTTGAGTTACACTAGTAGGCTGATAAAACAATCTCTATTAGTACATCCAATTCACTTATTTCAGTTAACAGAAATAAATGGGTAGGATGGGTGGGGTTATTGTGATTAATGGAGTTAGCAATCAATGGATGGTTTTGATTAAATTGAACATGGATCAATTGGATTTTTTTTCAATGCATTTTTGACAGATCACAAAAGCATTAATAGATTCTTTTCTATCCATCCAATATAATCCAACTGAAGATTTGTCCAAACTATCAAAATAACACCCCTAGGTCCAAGTACAGGTTGATTCAATCAAATCAAAATCATTTAAGGAAAAAAACTTTAATATCTCTTAGAATTGTGTCAATATATATCTGTGTTTGTTCTTGTCTCTATTATGCTTATAAAATATCATATAATCTGGCAGTTAGCAGGTTATTAGGTGACTTGATGACACTATGGAGAATCATATCTACGGTTGGGAGGAGGCTGGCTGAGAAGATAAAAACAAGGGTTTGCAATACCACTTATGAATGAGTAAAATAGTAAATTAATGATTATAATTACATCAATGATTTAGATTCCACACCCCCCCAAAGTTTGGGCTGGAGGATAAAAATTGGAAGATAAGATGGAATGATGTTAGTAACAGCACAATATAATTTCGATGCTAACAAACTATTATAGATATTATCAATTATAGTAGTGACTTACTTCTTGAAGGTGCTTTTCAAGAGATTTCAGCCTTGAATCTTGCTCCACATGGTCACGAGTTAAATCTGATCTCATTTCTCCAATAGATTTGTCAAGATTGTAACAGTATAATTCCAACTGTGATAGCCTTGAACTAATTCCCTCTAGAAAACGCATGAGGTTGTCAGCATATTTTTTCATACTCTTCTCTACAGTCGCAATCACATCTTGGCTTAAAGAATCTTCAGGTGGATTATAGGCAGTAGCAGGAAACATTGGAGTCCTCGACATCCTTGCTTTGTGAAAATCCTGCAGAATGTTTGTGGATACTAGATTAGAAAAGACATCATATAAATCATAGCCAGTACAAGAATACACATCATATAGGAAACAATAAGCATGAGAATGGTAAAGAAAACTAAGAAGAAAGCAAGCACAATAATTATGAGTAAACAAAAAACTCTGGTTACCCATAATAAGCAATATGATTCAATGAGAAAACATCACTTTACCACTTTAAGCATAAAACAAAAATTATGCTATCATCAGTCTCCTCATCCTAAACTATGGTATTTCCCTAATTTTCACCGATTCCCTTCTAGACATGATTCAAGGAATTGAACTATTGCTTACATCCATCCTCATATATCTACACCATAAAAGGTAAATAACACATTAGTTTTATTTTGGATGTGAGGACCGATCAATTATATTCCAAACATCCAGTGAATCATGACAATCAACCAATCAGTCAAGCTAACTAAAGTGCACAAATTAAAAGCATCACAACATCTGAATTGCCAAAACATATATAAGTGGCACACTTGGACACAATCCCTCATTGATTCTATTTCTCCCAACTGACAACCATGTTGACCTCGTACATCTCACACATCAATGTATTCAAATTGCATATGAAAAACTCAATCATGTGTACGGATAAAGAAAACCCAAAACTCAGGATACAAATGCACACTACAGCAGATCACTCCTTTTTCCTCTCACATCCAATCAAAATACTTCTCTTCTTTCAAAGTCAAACAGCTAATGCATTCATGCCCTCCACACTCCTAAATAAACTCCAAAATACCTTTGGCCCACCCAGATAAACACATATTTCAGTAAAACTTTCAATCACAACACGAACTCACATTCTAAGATTTCACTAGCCATTACAGAACAGCATAAACCCAAAACTGGGCAAGTCACTCGAACTTTTCCTATTTCAACTCCCAACAACCCATCCACCACTCAACAACTCAAATAAACCCTCAACGAATTAATTAAAGCTTCTGTTACACCAATAAGTCAAAAGTAACTTCACCAACCAGAAGGAATTCCACAACACTTGATGAAATCAGCTTCACATTCATTCACCACAATTTTACTAAAACATTCATACAACCTCGAACTGACATCCTAGCATGTCACCAACCCTAACTCAGCAAGTCACTCCAATCTTCACAATTTCAACTCCCAGCAACTCATTCACTTTCCGAAACCAACGTAAACACCCAAATAACCCATCCAGTCTCAACAAATTACAACCAAAACCACGATCAGGGATATAGAGAATGGGAGAAAACATAAAACAAAATAGAAACATCCACCGTCAATATTACACCTTTATCACTAAAAATGATAACTTCCCAAAACCCTAATAACTTTTACTCCAAACGGCCGAGACCCATATCCTGAACTTGCCCTCAGAGACCATAAACGCGCGAGTCAACGCACGAATTGACGCAAAAGGCACATGGGTAAATATACCATAGTTGAATTGGGAGCAATTACCGGATCCGTGTGATTGCCGTTAGAACTGGAATCGCGATTGGCGTAGTCATCGTAGGAGCAGAGGATGTCGTCGGAACCGAAATCAAACCCTTTGGAGGCAGAGTTTCCGCGACCCGATGATCCAGACGCCATGGCCGGAGCTTGAAGATGATGGATGATGCGTACAGAAGAATGAATTCAGAGAGAAAAAGGGTCCGAAGAGAGAGAAAAAATCTTCAGAGAGAGAGAAGATGTGTATAGAATGCTGCGTCGTTACTTTGCTTTTCCGCAAAACCAAGTATCGTATTGGTAACACTTTTCAAAAAGGAGAAAATGGTAGGGTTTTTATAGATATACGAACTTATAAGATTTAAAATAACAAAAATATGATAATTATATTCAGTTATATAAGCAACTTATAAATCAGTTTTTCTACCCAACTTTCTAATGCTAAATTAATTCTTAAAATGTCAAATTAATTTTGAATAATTTACAAAAGGATATAGCTATTGTAATTTTTTCTAAATCCGAGAACTAAGCTAAAATTCACCTTTTTAATAAATAAACTATTATTGATCGATTCACACATTCAGATACAAAATAATCATTTAGCCATTTTATTTATTTTTTTATATAAAAATAAATAAAAGGTGTGAGAAAGAGAATAATGTGAAAGAAACGTTTAAAAAATGAGGGGAATTGTGTTGGAAAAGATGAGAGGATAAGGATGAGATGCACCGACCACTGTTTTTTAGTTGTTGAGATGTTCTTGATTTTGGTGTGTACTGTAATGTATCATCCATTCATTATTATTATAAAATAAATTAATATAATTTAGTTATCTTTTCTCAAAGTTTTATATTAGGACCATATGATTGACTTTTGTATTATTAGTACTTGTGTTCAAAAAGTATTTCATAAAAACCACTCCAAAAATTGTTTATTATATTCTATTAAATATATTTAAATGTTTCATAGCCAAACTACTGGTCCCTATACAATAGTTAATGGATTGAAAGTTATATTAATTGATCTAAATGTTAATGATAAAAAAGGATAAGTATCTTCTAAGAAGAATATAAAATAAATAAATAAGTTGTAAAAGAATTTTGAACTAAATACAATGAAATACGTACATTTAAGGTTGAATTGAAGTAGATGCTATTATTATTGTACTAAAAAAATGCAACGTTTTAAAGAGAACGTATAGATGAATTGTAACAATAAAAAAAATAAAAGAAAACTTCAAGTATAAAATATTTTTTATATTATTATTATTATTATATATTAAGCTAAGAAATTATTTTTACTTAAAATGTTAGTATAGTTTTTGAGATGGATGGAAAAAGTTTAAATGATTAGATTACTAGTTTTAAGCGATGTTAGTCAAAGTTTCTTAATAAGGGTTGTTACAAAAATTGTCGTTTAAGTGGAGAAGAGGAATAGATGGATATTCTATAAGTATAAAGTAATAATATTAAATATTGGTTGAATATTTTTTGTGACAAAAGATATATTTGTAGATTTATAGAGTTCATGAATATAGAAAATATTAAGATGTTTTGTTAATATCCTGGAAATAATAACAGATAACAGTTATAATAACATATCTTTTCAATATTTTAAGGAATATTATTATTACAATGGACCTTCTTTGGCCTTTCAATGATATCAATTCCACTTTTAAATTGGTGTTTTTTTGACTTATTTTAAGGTCACGTTTATAAAGAAATAATATACTTTAATAAATTCAAATGAATGTGTAAATATTTTAATAATCATAAAATTATTTTAATTCAGTGACCTAAATATCTGTGAGCTTTTTTCACAAGACTCACTCCACGATGACTCACTCAACGAGTAAAAATTTGAACTCTTTCAAATTTAAAAATTTGAAATTTAATTCAGTGAAGGGTTGGCTCGTCCAATAAATCTACGTAATTAAAAAGACTAGCAAATATATTAGAGTCCGAATTGATTCAAGTTTAATCTTTCATCTTTTTCCTCAAGTCAAAGGAATTATATATTTATTCTAAAACCACCTTTCATTAAGCCAATTTAACCTAATTGATATATCAATTTATTTCATGCTAAATCAAATCATTTTATCACTCATGTATTCATTCACTCTCACATATTAGTAACAAATAACATCATTATTATACATATCTCATCACAATTTTTATTCACACAAATAAATAATCCAATATAACAACATGAATAAGAAAATAGTTAGTTTTTCTTACTTGAACTAATTTTATGATTCAATTAAGTTTCAAAGACTTTAATTTCTTACAATATATTTTTTCTAAACTATAAAAATCTTAAAATTACCGACGAACTTTTACCGACAGAAATATATTTGTCGATAAATTAGACTTATCGATAGATTTTACTTACGAAATCATTATCGATGGATTATTCTGTCGGTAGTGCATATTGCACTTATCGACGAACTTTTTGTCTACAAATCCGCCAGTAATGCATATTGCACCTATCGACAAATTTTTTTACCAGTAAATTCGTCGGTAAATGAAATGTACATTACCAACTGAAATTTATCGGTAAAACGAGAGAGAATTTTCTCATCCATTTTTCCTAATGTTTAGGATCTAAATGTTGTTATATATATATATATATATATCTCACACACACATTTCTTCCTCGTTTGTGCAAGGGAGCTTCTTTTTCTCCAACTTCTTTTTCTTCTCTTCCATTCCATTGCAACTACAAATCAAGACCGCCTCCATCTCCGTTCAGCAAGGTCGTCGCTCTGTTCAGTCAAGTCGCCTTTATCTTGGTTCAACCACATCACCCCTATTTTTTCTCTTCCACGAAAATGATGCAACCATCCATTGCCACCACCGCACACTACCACCATCGCACATTGTCACCACCACACATTGGCATCACCACACACTTTGCTCTAAGTTCGACCAACACTAGAGTTTATCACTTCATTTAATGTATTCAATATTCTGTATTGGTAAAAATAATGAAGAAACAAAATTGAAGAAGAAGGAAAGCGGAGGAAGAAGATGAACCAGATCGCGATATTTGCCGACAAAATTTTTTTGTCGGTAATTATCAACGACATTACTAACGAAACAAAAAATTCGTCGATAAAATTTACGAACAATAGTTTTACTGATAGCCAAAGGTTCGTCGATAGTCGTCAGTAATATCAATTTTTATTGTAGACAATAAAAAATTCATAACCCTTTTCAGCCACATGCATTAACCTAACAACACATGCATAAAAAAAAATTAAAAATGACTCAAAAGAAGTCATCTTAATGATAGTATGGAAACTATTGTTATAATTAAACTCCACTAAAGGTAGCACATGTTCTCAAAAGATCCTTTAAAGACTATATCATTCTCTTAGACGAACCATATGTTGGAGGATGACAGGTAGAATTCATTCTCAACCTTGTTTTTGAAGCATCCTACACAATCTGCCAAAATGTACATGTGAACCTTAAATTTTTGGCGAATACTATGCTATAAGGCACTTCATGCAATCTCATTATCTTCTTGATATACATTTGTGCTAGTTTAGCCATAAATATTCTCTGTTTCAAAGGCAAGAAATGAGGGATCTTGGTTAAACAGACCACTATCACCCATATAACATCATGACCTCTCACTAACTCTAGCAAACAGGTAATAAAGTTTATATCAATGTTATCCAACTTCCACTCCAAGAGGTCTCTAATTATCCACCTTGACCTTCTGATATGTTAAACATGTAGAAACTTATTGAGCCAATTCCTTTTTCATGTCATACCCACCAAAATGTCTCCTTTAAAACCTAATACATCTTAGTCAAGCCTGAATACGTACTAATTAAGATTATTCTTCTAACTCTCTTCAAGAATCATCTTCTTTAACTCCTCGTATGAAGACACACCAACTTTCTCTCTAAATCTCAACACATATGTTTCATCACAATATCTTTAACATTGTGTAACAAAATAAAAATATGCAAATAAAATGAAACAAATTAAGACAAACAATACATCTTGTTCACTTAATTAAGTTTTAAATCTTTGTCGATTTTCAATCAAATCTTTATTGAACTTTTTCTATTTATTAAGTATTCAATATTTTTCTATTGTTTAATTTTCTCGTTAAATAGATGATGTAATTATTATCTTGCTTTATCACATTACTTCTTTAAAACAATATCAAAGGGGTTTATTTTCGAGAGTTTTTAAAACCCCTTAAATCTTCAGCGGTTTTAGAAAATGACCCCTTGATAAAGCAAAATAATAAAAATGTAAGATTTTATACACAATATTTAAAACAATAAAAGTTACTTGTTATTTTACAATAATAGCAATATTATTTTATATTAATTATAAAACCTTATTTTTTTTATAAAGTTAAAACAAATAAACAAAATAACATAACAAGATAATATTTATAGTCATCCAATTAAAAAAACTTAAATAATAAAAACTCAATTGAAAAAATATTCATCAGATAATTTTTTTAAAAAGATTTAATTAAAAACACACAAATTATAAAATATTTTAATTAAATTACTTTTTTCATAAAATTAATAATAATATAAAATAAGAATAGATTTGATATAAATAAATACATACTTATCCATATTATCATTTTAGGGAAGGATAGGAGTACCGGTTGAAACAGTACACATAAAAACGGATCCATCCTTCAGTACCATGTACTTCTCGGGACGTATGCAGTAAAGGACAACACTTCAAAATTCCTTTATACAAATATCAGATATAAAAAATAATCTTTGGATCCAATAATAATGAGAAGCAGGTAGCTGTTTATTCAATTAATTATTATATCATTAAATACTACACCTGTTAAATATAATATACAACCAATTAAAATAATCCGATAAAATGCTATTTTCACTCAACATATTTTCTTTATTAGATTTTTAATAAATGTAATAATTTTTAGGTTTAAACCCTCATTTGTTCATCGTATTTGTGTGTCAATCTCAAGTGGGTCATCGTTTTTCTTTCGATTTCAATTGGGTCCATAAACTTGTAAAATTGAACCAATTAAGTCCTCTCCGTTAAGTTTTAACTCACGGTATTAAAATTTGCTTACATCTTATATTACGTGGAATTTATTATTTAATTTATTATTAAGTCTTGTATAAGTGTTATATACGTGGCCTTTATATTATATTATTTAATTGTATGACTCCTACCTATTAAACGACGCCGGTTTTGATTGATTAAGAACAACTGATTTGTTGAAACTAATTGAGAACAGGTGATTTGTGGATTGGGGAAAACACAGACGCCACTGCTGGATCCGAATATCAGAGAGATGATGAAATTTCAGCAGAAAAGAGCTCTTCCAGATTTGCTGGAGTTAGGGTCTTGGATAGACCAGATCGACTCACAGAACCAGCACCAGGGCGAGGTTGTAAGTAACAACTCAAGTCTTCAGGTGGAATGTCTCCTCGCCTACAAGCCCCTTTCCTAAAATCAGCGCCACCGCAAAGATCACTCATGCCCAACCTTCATCTCTATGCCAAAACCCGACCAACATCTCGCACCTCCAACATCTGCGTGCTCATCTTCATCACCATGAACCATGCCACGCTGTCACCACCGTGCCGAAAATCGCACAATCAGGCCTAAACCATCTTTGCGGCGCGACACCAAGCAAACCCTAAACGCCTAAATCGAACTCGCCGTTGTCGCGCAACCAGCAGAAACGCAGAAGGCGAGACCCTTCAATAGAGTCCTCGCCGCCTCGACCCTGCCGCCTCGACTTCACCTGCCTTATCTTGGTTGTAGTGGTGGGAAATGTGCAATCCAAGCCAATCTAGGGTTGTTTTCATGAACACAATCAGTTTCTGTGGGAGAGCCTTTTGAGTCGTTGTTGGCTCTGAACCAGGAGAACTCCATGAGTGAATTGATCATTCAATTTGAAAGATTTTGAGGTTATTAAGGGATTGGAAACAAACAGATTTCTTCTTTCTTTTTCCTTGTCATTTTCCTTTTATTTTCTTAATGATTCTATCATTGTTTGATTTCCTGTGTAACTGAGCAAAACAGTCTAATCTTCTCGGATGTGCCGTGGGAAAGGTGAACAGTGTGATCTTCACGGGTTTTTCGTTAAGGGATATGAGGCGGCGTTTGGACAGTTAATCAAGACTTAATAACAAATTAAATAAAAAATCCATGTAATATAAGATGTATATATATGTGTGCACCACGTCATCAAAGTTAGACGGCGTTACTTAAAACTTAACGGAGATGACTTAATTGGTTCAATTTTACAAGTTTATGGACCCAATTAAGACCGAAGAAAAAAACGATGACTCACTTGATATTAACACACAAATACAAGGACCAAATGGAGGTTTAAACCTAATTTTTATATTTATAAAATTTATTTTGCAGATCAACAAGTGTGTCAAGAAGAAGCAATCATAAGTAGTTAATAATTGGGAAAGTCCGTCAATAATTTTGAATAGTTGAAGATTATTGAAAACCACAAACTCAAATATTAAACGGTGCTGATTATTAATAATAGCAATCAATATTGTCCATAATTAATAAATTGAGGACATTATTAACCACTAGTTTAGACGCTCGTTTAAAAAACGTTAAAATTCAATATTTTCATTGAAATTCACTTTAAAAATGTTTTGAAACATATATGCATTAATACAAATTTGTTTGTAATTTTGAATCGAATTCTAAGGAAAAGGGATTTTTTTTTAGTTTTTAATCAATATTCTTATAATATTTAGAGGGATTTATGACATTATATTGATAATTATATTTATTATCGTACATTATTTTGAAATATATTATAACTGTATTTATTATGAGAATAATATATATATATATATATATATATATATATATATATATATATTGTTATGAGAATATTTATTATATACATTATTTTTAATTGAAGGAGAGTTACAATAAACATAAGACATAGTATATTACAATTTCAAAAATAATATACTTAGCACTTCTTAAACAATTTGGTTATTATAATTTCAAATTACTAATTTTGTTGTTTTAGGTGTATGTACTGTGCAAACGAGCAAAATTTATGTTTGTTTAAAGCGGTGATGATTGTTCACTTTACTTTGATTGTCCGGACTATATGAATTATGTAGCTACGACGTTCTTGCTCTTGTGGAAAGGTAATCTGGAAAATCATCAAAATTATCATAGCTGGAAACCCAAGTCTACACATGAGTTTAGTCCGATAGCTGGAATCCCAAGCTATACACAACCAGGCCTCCTGCTATTCTCACCACATGCGCCACCATTCTCTACTTGAGACTCGATGACCATTAGAATGTGGATGAACGACAACTTAGTCTGACCATATTCATACTTTACAATTCCATAACCATTTCTAAGATATTCCTCCTTGGAACACTCGTTCATATCCATATAATACAAATCACATCATACTTCTCCATATTCATATTATTCCATTCATATCACATTTTAAATATCATACCTCCTTAACAACATCTTTCCTCATCCATAACACTTTTAAATAACTTCAAACCGAACATTAAAACAACATCACCATTGAGCACAGCTAACTCAGAAATATCAACACTTATTATAAATAAAACCTGATGGTAGAACACCCCTATATGCGAACATGACCGTACGGGATATTGTTTCCCTATGGTGACATGACCGAACGGTCATATAAAGAGTGAAACTCAAACATGAGCCTAACAATATTAGCTTGATCTGAGCACTATTGAATTAGACCGAACACTTATTGATTAATGCCAACCACTAGTAGACCATACCGAACACTATTATCTTAGACTAATCATTATAGACTTAGGCCGAACACTTAGGACTTAGGTCGAACGTTATAACCAGGCTAAACACTTTAGTTGAACCAAATACTTATTATGAGACAGAACCTTTTCTCATTATTCAAAGACTATAACAAAACTGTATTTACTAGACCGAATCCAAAGAATTGACTGAATATTATAGAACATCTATAATTGGACATAATCAAATACTAAAGCTTATAATTAAAATCTAAGATCTTAAACTGAATACTACGTGCTTAGACCAAACACTCTTAGTTTCAATTTCAATTACATAATTTTGGTAATATGACGAGACCGAGTGCTTAGTGCATCACCGAGCACTACTGAAACTAAGGGCTGGCATCTGACCGAGCACTACCAAGACAATTCAAGACCGAGCAGTCAATAACAGTTATAGCCTATGACAGACCGAACGTTGTTTATAAACAAAAGCTATGTCTAGACCGAATGCTACAATTCATTGAAAATCAATACTAAATCGAACGATCATTAACTGAGAATCCACAATAGCAGAACTCAGTTAAGACCAAGCACCAAATAAAAGCCGAACGGTCAATTAAAGACCTTCAGCAACTACATAATTCTGCAGAATAGCTACAGAATTAAGATCGACACCAAACTCCACCAATTTCACTCGACCACTGTTCCCTAATCATACAGATATACAATCATCATAAACACAACATCAATTAATCCACACCAACAGTACCGAACACCCAATTCATCCAATTTTACATTCATACAGCTTTATCCCAATCAATTTCATACACATGCATATTTATCAAACAACATCTTCATACATCAAAACCAAGTAATTAAATTATCTAGCTTCCCTTATCTCTTAACCGGACCGAACAACTCTACCACTTCAGAAATTTTCTCCTAACACCAAAATTCTCAAGAACCTACAGTTCACTGATTTTTGGTAATGGACCAACCCAAAATACCAGAAAAGTGATCAGGAATAAGAAGAAGAAGATGATGAACACATGCAACCAAAAATGTGACTTGCATATGACAGACAAATTTTAGAATCCTACAAGAACCCAGAGATTGAGACTTACCCGTTCTAAACGATACGTTGATAAGTGAAAATTGAAGTTCTTGATACCAGGGATGATCGAGTGTGGTCAGATGATTGAAAAGATGAAATGAGATGAAGATTTTCTAGAGAGAATGAGGAAAAAAGAAGAGGTTTGAGTTTTTAGAGAGATGCGGATTCTGAGAAAATGGGATGAGCTGTGCTTTGGAAAAATCCTATAAAATGCTCAAACTCTTTTAGTTGAGACATTTGTCCCTCTCTTCCAGGTGTCATTTTCAGGGTTTTACATCCTCTCTATATTTATAAAGAATAAATTCTCCATACTTTGTTTCCTATTTTGCATTTACATAGTTGAGGTCGTTATGATATTCTTAAAAATAGAGCCGATATATCTTAATCCAAGAAAGGTGAATTGGATTTAAATCATCTTTTCACAATTCTTTGAAAATATTGATTCTTAGAATCAATTCACAAAGGATTATGAACAAGATAAAATGTAAAAACTAAAATAAGATCACACACCAACTTTTATACTGGTTCGACTCTTAATTTGAGCCTACATTCAGTCATCTTCCAACAACCTGAGTTAGAGGGATTTCACTATATTTCAAAGAGTCAAGAATACAAAGACAACACTCAATTATATCCTCACACACTCCAATACAAAAAATTACAATCAAGAGAGGCTCAAACAGACACTATTTTATACCTTACCTACATAGCTAAGGTGACTAAGAAAATCTATATAAGAAAACGAAACCTGGGTGCACCACTTATGTGTAGATCTTACAAATGTTCTTCCTTTCTTGAAACCTTGGAGATTTTTGAGATTCTTCAAAGTGGTTGGTTGATTTCTCCAAGAATATTTCAAGACAACTTCTTGATGTACTCCTGTTTCACGTTTTGTCAGAAAGATGCAAAATACTTCGTGATAGAAGCACGTTATATCACACACACACACACATATACAAGATATGAAATTATGATGCATTTAATCAATGAGGCCCAACTCTCTATTTTGATCGATTAAGTTATTACCTTAATTGATTAAAACAAGCAGTTTTATGCTTCTAATGTGCTTTAACTAATTATGAGCACTTCTTAATCGATTAATACAAGCAGATTTATTCCAATTTGATATTCTATGTAACTAAGACTCTTCTATACAAGAATTGTGTATCTAAGACTCTTTCTTATATGATTTTAATTCTATTCTAACAATTTTATCACTTAAGAAAGAACATCTAACAAGTTCATCATCAAAAATATTTTTACTATATTTAAGAGAGCTTCCCCTCTCAATAGATACGATGTTGTGTGGTGATTGTTGTGGATATCATTGATGGTGGTTGGAGTCTTGTTGTTACGTGTTGGGGGTGTGGCTGCTACTATATGGTAATTTTGGTTGTCTTTGGTTTACCATGGTGTGGTGTGCTCATGGTTACTAGTTACTGTGATTTGTGATGCAATCTTTTGTGAAGTCTCTTATTGTGATTCAATTTCTACCCTAATTTAGAGTAAGCATTCGTCCTTGAAGAAGAAGAAGACCCTAAAAAACAACAAAGCCAATATAATAAATATAATAATAATATTATTATTATTAATAACAATAATAATAAAAATGATAATAATAATTATTTTATTTTATTTAAACTAATAATCCATAATTTATTTTAGCTTAATTTCTATCAAAGCCATTTTCTTTCAATATAATTTCATAAAAAAATTATTTTAAATAATACTCACAATTCATTTTAACATAATTTACATTAATTACATTTTATTTTAAATCACTTTTATGGCCAAGGATAAAATCATAATCATCCAACTTTATCAATTAAAACAATTTTATAATCTATCAAACTCATCACATAGACTTTCCTCTCATTTCTCTTCATTTCTCATAATCTTTCCCTTAATCCAAACAACACCACCTTCACCTCTCTTTATCCTCAAATCCACTCCATCAAATATATCTTCAAAAACAAACACAAGATGTCCATTATGATGTTAATTTTAAATTAAAAAAATAAAGGAAAATCAATTTATTAACCTTGGAATGCTTACACAATTTGGAGTTTATTGCACTTAATGAGTTTTGTTAGTATATTGGACAAATGCATGACCTAGTAAGTACAAGACATGATAATAAGAATTATAGGATGTATTATGATAGATTAACCAATTACACACATTAAATGTTTTTTGTTCATATACTTTGTTATACCAATTACAATGTGTTAAACTTTTTAATCTAGGATTGATTCTTATAACTTGTTAAACTAATTATGATATATCTTATATAAGACATAAAATTTTTCTTTTATATTTTTCTTTTTTCTTTTTGCAATATGTAGGGCTTGTTATATATTGTGGATATTACAAAAGAAATATAATTCGACATTGCTTAGTTTCTATATTTTCAAAGGGTTTATATATAATAACTTTTCGCACATTATCAAAGTGGGTAGTAAAAGAGATAAGCTTCCCACTCATGAAATTATAGGTCTTATTTGGAATTTATATGCATATTTTAGTTCATTTTTCTATGGATCCTCTCTTGTGTGTGCGACAAGGAGATTCCTAGTTGCTTTTTTACATCTTTCACACATAAGAAAATGGTAAAGTATTTACTATATTTCTTAATTGCTTTATTATTATATTAACAAGTTGATGAAATAAAAAAAATCATGAAATCACACATTTTTTTGTTTAATAGTAATAACTTAATTTTAACAATATAATTTCTTTTCTTTATAAGATATGTTTCATATTTTAAAAAGTTTATTCAGTCAAATTTAAAAATATTTGTAAAGACTTTGAAAATAATTAAGAATTGAAGTGAACTTTATAAATTGAATTTGAATATTTTATTATTAAAATACAAAACTTATAACTAGAAAATAGGCGAGTTCTTATTATAGAAGGTTATCATCTCTCTCGAAACTATTCTTTTTTCTTTCTTTATCTTTCTCTAAATTTTTTTTACCTCTCTGTAAATCTATTTAACATATTTGCAAACAAAAAATATGAAGGCATTTAGTATATTTCTTAAATGTTTTATTATTATATTAACAAGTTGATAAAATAAAAATTATGAAATCAAGAGACTTTTTTTTCTGTTTAATGGTAAGAACTTAATGTTAACAATATAATTGTTTTATAAAATAGGTTTCATATGTTAAAAATTTTATTAAGTCAAATTTATAGATATTTGTAAAGTCAGATTTATAATATATGTAAGAATTTGAAAATAGTTAAAAGTTGAAGTAAATTTTATAAATTCGATTTAAATATTTTATTATTAAAATACAAATTTTATAACTAGAAAAATCATTTAGTCGAATTCAATTATAAAAGTTTACCATTTTTCTAAAAATTATTCTCTTTCCTTTCTCTATCTAATTTTTGACCTCTCTAGTAATTTCTTTTACATTTTTGCACACAAAAAAAAAACATGATGAAAGTATTTACTATATTCCTTCCTTGTTTTATTATTATATTAACATGTTGATAAAAAAAATTATGTCAATCACTTTTTGTTTGTTTAACAAAATAACTTAGTATTAACAATATAACTTTTTTTATATAAATTATGTTACATGTGTTAAAAAGTTTATAGATATTTCAAAATGATATTTATAAATTGAGTTTGAATATTTTATTATTAAAATAAAAAGCTTATAAATGAAAAAAAAATCATTTAATCAATTTCATTATATAAAAAATCATCATTTCTTTGTAAACCTATCATCTTTCCTTTCTTTATTCTTTTCTTTAAATTTTTTATCTATCTACTCATCTCTTTGAATATAAAAAAAATCGTAGAAATCCTGATGTAGAACATAATCTTTTTTGTTTAATCCAAATTTTCATAATATTAGGTTCATTTATCCTTTCCTTGAGTCGTTTTGAAAATCTTACACACAAGGGTTGTTGTGAGGTCACATGTGATTCAAATGGTTCAAGATGAATCTTTATTTATATGAAATCACTAAGACGTGTTTAAATTTGGATTTTCTTTGTATAGGTAGAAGATCATGTGAGAGTTAGGATCCTTTAAGCTCACTTAAGATTAGGACTTAATCAAAGTAAGGGGAAGTGATGTGAGTCCATTTAACCTAAATATTATATGGAACAATAGGAGTATAATTAAACATATAAGAGGAAGCAAAATAAAGGAACACTGAAGGGTGACACCCAATGGTATGACGCCCAACGAGAATGCAACAAGAGTTTCTAGCATTTTCAGTCTATCATTGATAACTTGGGTTACAAGTTACTCCAAAAAATCACACCCTCAACATTATGCACGTATTACATGTTTCATATATGTATTCTTTGCTTATAGGCACATAATTAGGGTGATATGTTTGATTAGTTACTCTTAATTCACTTGCACCTCACTTATAAATAAAGGTCAACAATCATTGAAAAAATCAAATTTTGAATATACTGAAACTATGCAGAAATTGAATTGTTCTCTCTTAATCGTGAGTCTCATCTTGAGTGTGAGCTTTAAGTGGCGACTCAATCTTCACTCATCTTGGAGCATCTCCAAATGGCATAGATCACTCCATTCCAAGCATCATTCAGTTGCATATCTTCCAATTCACAATTAAAGTCTTCAACAATATAAGTTTCATTCTAATGTTGATTGCTATTTTGTCGAACATGTGGTGTGTATCAATGTTCCATTCGCAAATTAGCTTGTATCATGTGGTGACATCAGAGCTAGGTGTGTTGTGTTTGTGACTGAGTTGATTGTGTTCATCATCTTTCTCTTTGACGATATTGTTCGGTCAATTTTAATCGGTGCATTCACACTTTTGTGTTATTTTATTCGGTGAATATATTGTGCTATGAAAAATTATAAACGTATGAAGAAACTGTAAGCATATTATAATTGTTTATAAATTTATGTGTTTGTTATTGAAATGTTTAATTTTTAGCATAATGTAAATATGAGGCAGACATCTTAGAAGACTTTATTTATCTTTGCTCTTTTCAAAATGAAAGTGATAAGAAAATATTAGATTAATATTCAGAGTGAATTATGAGTAAATTGAAAGTTAATTTGAAAGAATCATAATCAAATTAAAAATATTTATTTTACTTTTAAATAAATAAAATAAATATACCAAATTTTTAATAAAAAAAGCTACTTATATATTTCTAATAATTATTTTTATAATAAACCATGACTTTATACAATTTAGTACTAAATTTTAATAAATGAATGATTATAAAAATATATATATATATATATATATATATATATATATATATATATAATAATAATAATAAAATATCACGTTTGGATCAAATTGATATCTATAAAATTATATAGTTTCCTTTAAATATGATTATTATTATCTATTTTATTTATCTAATATTAGTTAATAACGCTACCAAACTGATTACGAATTACGTGCCTACGGCTGGGGTGAACAATGACATTAGAATGATAGAAAAATGATGAGAAATCCATTAAAAATTAAAAATTAATATATACTTAAATCAAGAAGCACTTTTCCTGCACCTACTCGCAATTATTTAGGAGCTTATCATAAATCAAAAGATCTTGAAAGATTACCTAACAAATAAGATTTTGATAGCTTCAAAAAGATTTGATCCATATTTATGATTAACACGTGTTGATTAGAAAATCATTTTTCAAATAATATTTTAGATTCTTTTATAAATAAATAAAAATGCAATTGGACGAAGAAATCTTATTAAAAAACTAATAAAAAGGTCAGAGATTAATAGTCAATTATTAAAGGCAAAAATGCGTGGTTCTGTGTCAACGCCCAGTTGTCATTTTCTCTCTTAAGTTATGCATAATACAATTTTTCAGAAAATGATAATAAATATTAAAAAGTAAAAACAATCAAAAATATTATTGATATACTTCTACAATATTTTTTTAACATTTTTAATGCTTTAATCATTATTCATGTGAAAATAAAATATAAAAACTTTTAACATTAAAGAATACGTATAATAACAAAATTAGTTTCAACACTGTTTTTGTATTATATATCTTAATTGATCTTAGAGTTGTATCAAACTTTACTTTTTTTAATTGATACAGAAGACTTCGATAGTTGAATGTTATTGAAGACTTTAACATGTATTTGCAGACATAGATTTGGAGGTATCGAATTATATTAAACTTATAATCTATTTCTATTTAAATTTTATACTTTTATTTTTGAGTGTAGCTGTGTTGAAGACATTGATTTTCCATTATATGATTCCCCACGAAACTAACGCTTAGATATTACACTTGCATGCATTCCATCAATTAAGAAATTAATGTTGCAACTTACAACTGCAATATAAGGCAGAGTGATATTAAAAGTGAACCAAAATCTCACTAATGAAAATTTAAAAACATATTTCAAGCAAAGGAAATTATTACAAGAAAGAAGGGAAGGGGGAAAGAAAAAAGAAGGTAAAACTGATGGGAGAATGAAAAGGTTGGTTGAACAACAAATGACTACAAATTCTACTCTAACATGCTAACCCTGAAAAAGTGTTCAACTTTTTCTCAAGAGGAGAGGGTCTATGATGGTATGAATGGAATGCAAAAGAAGAATTATGTATATAATCATTGCAACGAAACCAGCTATTAAAGCTCTTGTGGCTCCATCACAATATTTGGGAACTGAATCACATATTGGTAGCCAACCTGCATAACTGTTTCCTTTCTTCCCCACCTGAGCTATAGCAATTGCTGCAGATAGGCTTGAGACAACTAGCATGGTGAACACCTACCCAAAAATCAACCATTAGTATAACTCTAGCTAGAATTTCACTCATCTATAATGTAAAGTGCTCATATTACAATACTAATAGTATATAATATATTTGCTCATATATTAATTTTATCTACGTATATAACAGGAGTATTTGTCAACAAAAGAATTATTTTAAGATGGTCATCTCGTAATTATTGAAAACGATTCAAATTAAATGGTTCTATTTTTTTTTAATATTTTCAATTTTGGTTATTGCATGGACAAGTTATAGAGATTGAGAAAAATAGATAAGTGACAATCATTGATGAAGAATTTCTTAAAAAATTAAGAATTAGTAATCCTTTAAAAATTCAAAATAAAAAGGATTCAGTCGGTTAATTACATTAATCATATTATCTTATTTAGTTTAGTTAACATATGGTCTATTTTCAAGTTAGTCAGGTGACATTGTTAGATCAATCATTATACGTCTTAAATATTGGTCCACTTTGAAACATGTAACTTCGTTATAGTTTTGTTTTTAAAAAACTTCTTGATGAACGAAAGAAGAAAGAAATATTTAACCAGTCTTAAGCTTTGCAATGTAAAACTATTGGGTATGGTAACAATATGAATATTAAATTATGAAATCTGATAAGGTTTACTAAAAGAAACCTTACTGTGTCTTTTATTTATCAAGCCACCAATATATAAATACATATTATAAGATGTCAAGATTAAATTTACGTAAAATTATATATGTTTATCAAATAATATCTATGATTATGTTGTTAGCAAATATATCTCCTAATTATTATGGGTTAGCTACTATGGATTAATCAGAGTAATGTGGTGTATGTGTTGAGACACAGATAACAGAAAGAAAGAGGAGGGTTTAGGACATTTACCAAATCCAAGGCCACCACAAGTTGCCAGAGCAAGCTTTTCGCAGGAAGAAAGAGGACAAAAAATCCATAGACAGTGATAACAGAGTATGCAATCACGAAGTACCTAAGTAGAACATCATTTTATAAGTTTTCAGCAACATTTTCTTCACCAAAAATGATTAACAGTTATGAATTATAGTGAGTAGAAGACACTTACTTGAAGGCAGGGGAATTGGTGTATTTAGCTTCAAAGGAGACTGTGAAGATGGTAGTTCTGTCATGGCTAGTAGCCATCATAATGACTGCAGAAAGTGTTGCTGCAAAAGCCAAGAACCTCAGCAGAAGATGGCACAACCACCTAGTCTTGGCCATGGATTTCACAAGAAAAAAAAAGTTGGTGAACTAAACCTCAAGGGATGGTTTAAATTAATAGATGAACATCATGAACTGTTGAAATTTGAAGGATGTTAGGAAAGAAAGTAGTGGGGCAATGCACTGAAGTTATAGTACAGATTCGGGTTGTGTTAGGTGAAATTTTCATCTGTCTAAGAGTCTATGCCACCGTCATTTAACATTTTTTTCTAGTTTTGCTGCTACCACCCTTCCTTTTGTGGTGTGCATGTAAGCAAATTCATTTTTATCTTAGTTATCTGAGCTTAATCGATTACGTTTATGTTAAAAAAGTTAATTAGATTAGTTTTGTGTCCTTTTCAGGTTCTTTTACTTGCCCAAGAAAATGTTAATTAAGATGCTAGATAAAGCAGGTGTGAAATTTCCAACCTAAACAGAAAGCTAAATGGTTTTAATATTGTTGTTCTGTCTCTTGTTTTGTGTCTTTTGTTTCAGTTTCAATTGGTTCAGCTAGCAAGAAAGGTTACTCCCTTTTCAAGAGTCAGCACATGCTGCTTCTCGACACTAAAATGTTGATTCAGAAGCATTATTTGGTACCTAATGTACTGTGCCAAAAGTCACCAACACGTTTGTTTGACCAATTTCGTTTTACATTACCATTCAAGGGGTAGGAGTAAAAATAAATTAAATAAACTTATTTTTTTATGATATCATAATTTCCTATAAAGTTCATATTATACGTCAGAATGGATATTGCCATCTCAGGTAGATTGATATTCAAAATACATATATTATTTATCATAAAAAATTATTAAAAAGAAATAAAAGAAGAAAAAAAGTAAAGGAGTTCAACAATATAATAACTTATTTAGTGGCATTTTTTATTTTTATTATTTATTTTTAAATTGTATTATATAATTAAAACAAACTCAATTAATCTTTTTAATTCTTAAATCCAAAATGAAGAAGTTACTTATTATGATTTTTTTTTCTTGTTGGATAATTTTTCTTAAAACATCGAAACAAAGAAAGATATGATTTTCTATTTTTGTTACAACTACTTGAAATTGCTTTCTTATAAAAGCGGATGTGATAGAAGAGAAAAAAAATACTCTAAATTAAAAATACTAACTTTTTTTATCCTGAATAAACACATACAATTTTCTATTTAAATACGAGTTATTTAAACATAAGTAACTTTTTAGCAAATTTATTTAGCATAAACAGTTATAGCCATAATCTATTAAGGTGAAACATAGCATAATTATGATGTCATTAAACATATGACTTTTATTTACATGTTTGTATGATTGTTATTTGTTTGTTTTTCTTGGATTTGTAAGGTTAAAGGATCCTTCGTACATTTATGGGGATTGTGTTTAACTTGCAGGGTTGCATCCTTATCCAAAAACTTTTAATACTGAGTTTCCTTCAATTGAAATATTATTAAAGAAGATAATAAGTGGCAAATTTGACAAACAATTAGGTGATTTGTTTTGAGAGATATGAACTAATTTGAAATAAAACATAATTACTTGTGGTCATTATTAAAATTCAGTTATTTTTTTATTTTTATAAAACACAAACCACTACAATTTTTAACTCTAATATGTTTTTCTTCTTTTCTATTTCTTAACTTTGCAAGAAATTTACCATTCAACTATCAAAATGAACAAATTGTAGACAAATATAAAATTGGATAAACTTTATTAAGAAGAGCTACGTCGTTTTGAAGAAGTTACATTTCACAAATATGATTTTAATTTTATATTTTTCACAATTGGTAATATATACACGATTTCAATATTAAAATATAAATAGAAATCGTTCCTATTAAACACAATTTTAGTATAAAAAAATCGTATTTAGTAAGCATAATTTCATTTAAAAAAATAAAATCGCGAATTCAATTTTAATGAAAAGAAATATGTGTATCTCAAAAACAACTTTTTTGCATTATTGAAAAGAAAAAGTTAAAAATATATGTATAAAATACGGTATTTTCAAATCTAAGTCACACTTCATGTAAAATCTCATAAAATAACATTTTTAGAAGAGGTTGTAGTTTAAAAATAATTAGTCTCAACAATTTTAAAATTAAAAAGTTTTAATATAAATAGTTTTGCTATGAACAAATTTTAAAACGTACAATATTTCTAAAAATAACTTCTTTAGACTTCTTTGACTTCTCTATAGAAGTTTTCACTCTTTGTTCATCGGTTTGAAGATTAAAGACTGCTTGAGTGACCCTTGAGGTGAGATCTTTAAGTTTATTCGATCAGTTTCTAAAAAAGAGTAAGTTAGTTTTTTTCTTTGGTCTGTTTCGTTTCCCTTGCATGCGAGCCAACTGTGTTTTGCATGTGTTCTTTGAGTCTTCTATAAGACTTTTTGTTGATTAGTGATCCTAACAACATACTTTGATCATGATTTTGTAGTTTGTAGATACATATAGAGTTTTGTGATCTTTGAGAGCGGTTTAGGTTCTATAGAGCTATTTGAGTTTCTAAAAAATAAGGGAAGCTAAATATTGTTCTTAAGTTTTACTTTAATTTGAGTTATGTGTGCATGAATTGTCGGTTGTGATTGATTTGGAATGTATGTTTGCATTGATTTTATAATTGAAAAATCAGTTTGAGATAGGTGATAGAGTGTCATTTGATATGTTGGAAATTAGTATAGAATTTGTGGTACAATAGGTGAAATTTGGTGGTGATTTCCTGTTGAATGAACTTGGTGTTGGTGGTTTGAGAATATGAATTTTAGGATCTAGTTAGTTAAATGTGTTGTTGAATTCTGGTCACTTGGTATGTTGAATTTCTATTTGAACTTTGGTTGAAATTGGTTTGATCTAATGGATTGAATTGCTGGCCATATTAAGCAAATTGGTATTCAATTTGATGTTTAAACATGTTTTTGAATTAATCACAGTGTTAAGAATACCAACTTGGTCATTTGGATAAGCTTTGAGTGCAATATGATCTTATTACTTTGATTTTAAGTGATATGCAAATCATAATCACTGATTATAGGCTTGTATGATACATATTTTGTGAAATTTAGTTGTCTGATGAATTTTTCCATGTTGAGTTAAACTAGTAGTTTTGAATCATTTTAATCATTGTATGTTGGAATGTCGATATGTTGCATGATTTGAAATTTCATTTGAGGTGAATTGAGTCATTGAATTGTGTATAGTTTGATTATTGGTCGATTTTTGCATTTGTGGTTGGTGTTAGACTGATTTTGCAGGATTTTGATGTCATAAAGTTGTATAATCCTGTTCTACAAGAATTATGTGGACTCACTAGGTGAGCTTATTCTCATCGAGTGAGCATATTTGGTCATTGAGCGAGTGTTTTGCCAATCACTTTTAGCTGAGTGAGCAGATCTGGTGGATGAGCGAGTAGATCTAGTAGTTGAGCGAACATGTCATAATTTTAACTAAGTTTACCTATACCTCTTATGATGTGCTTAATGTATGTAATTATGTGAATGATGAAAAGATGATTGGTTAATAACATGATTATGAGTATGTATGGTGTTTATTCAAGTATGATCTAGTACGATGATGAGTTTGTGTAGTTTTCTGTGTTTAATGAATCTTGTGTTATTTGAAGTGGTTTTAACAATATAAATAAATGTTTATTTGAAATTGAGAACGCTTATGGACTGTGATATGGTTGTGAATGTGAATTGACATGTGGTATGAGAAGAAATTTAAGGAGAAATTATGATATTGGTTATTTATAGTGTATGTATTGATATAGAGATTTTGTATTGAGAGTTATCCTAACACTCTTAATAACCATTTAATCTCAAGTAGAGAAGGTTGAGGTATGGTGAAGAGTAGTTGGAGATCCTTAGTCAAGTGGTTGTTTCTTGGCCATAAATGTTTGACGAATTAACTTTTGTATGTGGTAGCTTAGGTGAACGAGTTGTTCCACCACACACGGGTGTAGACTCTTAGAGTCTGATATCAATATATGTATCCAAATGGTCAAGTCTAAAATGAATGATTATATATCTTAAGATTGATGATTTCTCTATGTTATATTCTTATTTCTATAAAAATGTTATATGATTGTTTTTTGTATATTAAATTACCCTTTCCTTTTTGTTTGTCTGCATGTGTAGTTCTTCTTATTTGCAATGATCACCTTAATGATTTGGACAAATATAGATGCTCTCGTTGATCCAACACAGGACGAAAGTGGTGCTGAGTTTTAGATTTAGACGGTTAGATTTCTTGTCTTATTCAATTTTATAAAACAATATTATGATTTTGCCTTGGTGTAATAATACTCTTAATACTCTTAATACTACTGGGTCCTTGTATATATGTGTATATTAGATGTTATAGTTACTTTATGAGATAACTATAATAGTCTTATGTATATATTTTCTTGAGTAATTTATGTGTGACATCTCTTTTAATAGTTGTATGCTATTAAAATGGGATATTACAATGACTTACCTAATTTTATATTTTTTTTATAATTTATCCATTTTAATAATTTTTTTATTAAATTATATCAAAATAGTATAATTTTCAACTTTGCATCTCTCATCACTCTTTATCATGATTCAAGATCAAATTCTTAACATCACAAATTCTTATTAGAGGCAAATTTTAATTTTCTTTTGACTAAGGAGGAAGATCCAGCATGTCTATCCTACTCTTCACCCATTAATTTAGGTTTTGTTCACTTGAATGGATTTGGGGAGAGTAATTTTATGTTTAAATTGACAGATTAAATGAGTTTTTATTAAGTGATAAAATAACATTCAATTTAATTTGTGTTTCTGCTGAATGGGATCGGGAAAAACGCCTGCTACCTCCGTCCGGAAACACTCCTCCTTCACCAATCACCAATCGGTCCTTCTCCTCTAGCCTCCTGTGCGCTCGGTATCAGTGTAAATGGGTTGACCTGTAGCAAACACTCCGACGCTCAAGTCAGAATTGGCTTTCGCAAGTCTATATGATTATCAAAGAACAGAGAGTTTACCTTCTCCTTTGACTACTATTTATATGATTTTAGAGAATGTTTCCCATTAATTTACCATTTAATGACTTTCAATGCACATCTTAAATACTTGACAATGATCGTTACCTCATTAACTACATATTCATGAGCATTCAACTGCTGTCTCCAGTCCGTAGTTTTAGAAGTCCGTCCGACCGGACATACTGTACTTGATAGATCTGATCGGACACATTAGGCTGAGACACCCGATCGGACATATTAGCCTTGCTTCTACCCACTTGGTCATTGTCTAAACCTTCCTGGTCGGTTACCTGCCGTCGATAGTAACAATTTGTAAAATAGATATTATAAAAAATTAATAATCTTATATCGTGCAATCATTTGTAGCTAAATGACAAGTAAAAGTATAAAAAAGTTTAATGATATAATTTATTACTAAAGAATTTTCACTTTTGATTCTTGTTTGGAACTTAAAAAGACCATTTTGATAGAAAAGTAAAATAAAAGAAGAAGCAAACTTTAGAAATAGAGATCATGCACACGGCAGTTTAAATATGTAGAGGGGAATAATTAGTGGAGATGTGGCAATTATAAGTTCATGTCCCCACTTGTTGTTTTCGTTGTCAAATCACATTTTCTTTAAATTTTAGAGTAACTTAAGTTCAACCTATTCAATATAATATTTTTCTTTTTCTTTTTCATTCGTCATTGATTTCTTCTCCTAGTCAAGAAAGGCCATGGAAAAGAAAGTCTACACATTAAAAGATAATCACCTTATCCATCTCGTATTACTTTCATGATGTGATGGAATTAAGTATCAACCAAAATTTATAAAAAATTATCAGTGTTCTAAACTTTACCCAAAAACAATTATTAATGATTTAAAATGATAATAGTTTCACCTTTCAAAAACAAAACCTATAAATGGACTAATGTTCTGAAATTTAATTGTATAACTAATTTATTCCAAATATTTAACTGAGAGAATTTCTGTATCTATAACGCATAACGTAACATTTTAATTATTAGTTTCTCTCAAAATAAATATTATTTTTTTAAGTTTGATTTGACAATCGTAACTTTTAATTAATCAAATATATATTTCTAATTTTACCTTTAATGACTAACATATTTAATGTTGTTGGTATTTTTTATGAAAAAATTAAATTTCAATATTCTTGAAATAGAGAAAGAGTTTATACTAATTTATGTTGGATTTGAAGAGTTATATGAAAACTTAAAGAGAATGTGTTTTGATAATTATCTTTGAAGATGTTGATGTTGTAGATGTATTTACTCTTAACTTTTATGTGTTTTTGAATTTTTTTTCGAAAGGTATTCGCAAGCTTTCAATTTATCATGTAAAAAATTTATTTAAGACTAGAAGTATTATAGTTGAAATGAAGCATGAATTTATTATTAAAACATGAAGCTTATAAATAAAAAAGAAAATAATTATTCAAACTTCATTTTAGAAAAAATCATTTTCTCTTCTCGTCATCTTCTCTGCTCTCTATTTTGAAATATTCACTAATCCTTAAAGCTTCTCATAGGAATCTGGGTGGAAAACAAAGTATGTCCAATCATAATTTATTTCTCTTAGTCCATAATCATAAATGTATGTTGTGATCATCTTTTATGTTCAAATTTAACTTTTTTGTGAGCATAATGATTTTTTATATAATATCTTAGGCTAGACTAGCGAAATGACTTTGCTATTATTGTATTTTATTTATTTATGCATGTTTTGTGTGTTTGCTTGATTGATGTATGACTAGTGTGATTTGTGTTAGGTTAAGTATTAAAAAGTGATAATAAATTAATTGAGTGAAATTAGTTCAAATTGATGTTATTTTAAAACCAACCATATCATATTAGGCATATGAAATGAAATGAAGAGAAAAATTCTGTTTGAACTAATATACTCCCTTGATATATTTTCTTGATTTTTTGAGTAATGAGGAGTTGTAGGGCAAGCCACCTCTTATTGAGAAAAAATTGATTAATTGAAAATATAAAAGATTTAGTTATTGGGCAAGTCAAAACTCGTACAATGAGCTTTTAAATATGATTTCTAGTAGTTTGGTCATTCCATAAGTCAAATTCTCGACAAGTAAATTTATTTAATTAAAAAGTCGGTTGTTATTGAGTGAGTAAATTTTCACTTCGTAAAGCTGTTTTTATAAAACCCTCCAATGGTTAGTCCTGGGTGAACTAAAACCATTGGTATACTATTACCTTTGGCTGAACGAGAATTTTTTTTAACTAAATGCAACGTGTGTTTTATTTGTTAGATGAACTAAGTCTAATTGAGTAAGATGAAGTATTATGAACTTTAAGAAAATAAGTTTTTACCCTAATGCTAAAAATTGGTTTATATATATATATATATATATATATATATATATATATATATATATATATATATTAAGTTTGAATATTATTATAATGTAATGTTATTAGCATTTAATTTGGCTTGGATGTATATGTATGATGCTTTAGTTATGATATAACATGCAGTATGTTGTACATAAAGTTATTTTTTATGAAGGAAATATTATGTCGATTATGTTTAGGTGGTGTATTGAAATTGAAATTTTGAAGGAGATGATCCTAACTCTATTATTGTTTGACTTTACATGGAGGAAAATATCAGGTAGTGAAAGTCAAAGAAGGTTCTTATGATATAGTTTGTAGTGTGAAAAAGAATTATGTTTAATAGGTAATAGGAATTTACCTATCATATGAATGAAATTATATGTAGTTTTGATACGTCGACAACTTAATAAAGGTAGTATGATGTCAAAAATTTATGACATGAAGCTACTTGGACAAAAGGATTGAAAAACATTTGATTTTTGATATATGTTAAAAGAGTTTGAAATTATATCCATTAGAGTTAGAGATTGAGAAGTAAATATAACATGTATATGAATTTGATACATGCATTCTTATATAAAACTTAAAAAAAATCTAACTTACCCTATTTGTATGCTTGTGATGTAATGTTTATCAACTGTGATGTTTATGTTTTGTACAAGAACAAGGATATTGTAGGAAGGAAATCTCAACATTAATGAGCTATGGATCAATTCAATGATTTATGTTTTATAGATGGTTTGATTCTCTCTAAAAAGGATAAGGTTTAATGTCTCTTTATGTCCATATTTTAGTTCAGAATCTCAAATAGGTCCCCTTCTTGTTCGGCGTCTCAATTAGATCTTATTTTTGTAAAATTGAATTAAATAGAGACTTTCCGTTAAATTGAGATGAGCTGTTTAAGTGGCTGATTGTGTTTTTTAATGATGTGGAATAGATTATGTGAATTTTATAACTTTGTGATGTGAAATTTTATAATTTTTGAATTAAAAAAAAACTAAATTTGTCAAATTGGGGAAACAGTGGTCCTTTGAATTAGGGTTCGTGGAAGAAAATGGATAATGATATCTCATTCATGTTCTTCTTCAACGACGGTGGAAATCACTACAGTAATAGATACACCCTCACTTCCTAGGACGATATTGGCGGCGATGTTGCCTCCTCCCACACACCCCATGGGTTCAACTTGAATCTCTCGACGCTACTCATGGAGTTTTGGCCGCTGGTGGGGTTCGACTTTAGGAAAAAAGTCGGTGGAGGTGAGGAGCAAGAGGTAGAAGCTTCAGCCATGCTGAGGTAATGAGATTAAGTTGTTGGGGAATATGTATGCAAACTTCTTCAAAATCGAGTAATGATTTCAAAATTGGTGGGTGGCTCACACTAAAAAGATTGTCAGATAATACAAACTCTGCAGCATGAGATATTGAAGATGTCACTTTGAAATACACGTTTTGATGCATCTATCAACCAAACTGGTTGGACCCCAATAAATTGTAGACAAAGCTCTTCAACAGTTTCATTGAGTAATATGCCATAAAAGAATTTGTTTTTCTAAAAGTTGTGCGTTTTTCTAAAAGTTAGGAATCGAACAGAAATTTACCTATGCAGAAAATCATCAATTTTAAGGTAGTTGTGCGTTTTTCTAAAAGTTAAGAATCGAACAAAAATTTACATGAGACTTAACATTGGTATCTCATCTGTTTGCAGTTTCTGATTTTTTTTTTAGTTTTATTTAAAACTAAAGTTCATGCCAACAAAGTTAGAACTAAAAACAATTAAAATTTCTAAATTTCCATTTAGTTTGCCGCTGCACGAACTTAATGTTTGCTTAAAAGTCTTGGCAACTTCAATAAATTTGTCAATGTTTGGTATAAGGCCATTAACAGCAAGATGAGTAACAAAATTTTTAGCCCATTGGATCAAGCCAGGGTGCTTGGTTTCATCAATCAATTTTCTTACATTCATCTTTTCCACCACTCTGATCCAACTCAGAAAGCTTCCAATATATATATATATATATATATATATATATATATATATATATATATATATGAATACCCTGTCATCATGTAAGCAACCCGAAATTGGACATTAGCTCAATCATAGGCATTTATCATAGGCATTTTGTGGAAGGATGGAGGGAAATTGCACATTCACATATGGGTTTATCTACATGGAGGAGAACTGAAATTTTCTTGTGCAGAGGATTGGACTTAAGAAGAAGTTCACTTTTGGGATTCCAGGTCTCTTCAATAAAGTCGTAAACTACATCTTTCAGAGGTTAAGGGCAATCTGCACCCTCAGGGCATAAGCACCGTCATCGTGCCCTATTAAGTGTTTTTGGATGGATCCCGTTTGCGGGTGCAGCAAAGCTCTATACGTCGGCGCACAGTTTGCAAAAATGGAGATTCTGTGAAGTAGGGAATGGTGGTTTCATCCCTTTGTGTGGTCACTATTTCCATCAAGATTATCATGGTTAGGAGATGAACTCCAAGTACGAACATCAACTTCTTCCTCCACAATCGATGACCAAAGAACCCTAATTGCTTCCGTCACCCACTCAGTTTCCTCAATTTCTTTTCACAATTCTTCATTTCAAACAAAGGTGTTCGGTTGAATTAAAGTTTCCCATATTCTTTTAATTAAAATTAAAAATTACACCTCAGATTTGCTTATTACCGTATAAAGTATTCCACATCATTTAAAAAAAAACACTGTCAGCATGCCATGTAATACATCCTTTGACGCGCCAAACAAGAAAGGGACCTATTTGAGATTCTTGACGAAAATAGGGACTTAAGGAGACATTAAATTAAACCAAAGGATAATGTGTATTTAAAAAGTTATAAACAAGAGAAAAAAGTTCTATGACTGTATTAATCATCTAATACTTTAAGTAATTTATTAAACAATTCTTAAAATGTTTTAGAATATAATAATAAATTAAAATAAAAAGGGTAGAATTATGTGTTTTCAAAGTTTAATTTATTAAAACCTTACCTAATCAATTAACTTGAGTTTTTGAATTAAATAAAAAGCTGAGACAATCAATTTACATATTACAATTGATTAAAACGAAAAGTGTTGTAACTAATTTTGAATTATCAATGAGAATAATGGATTACCAGTTTAAAATATTAAAATAGTTTATTATCTAAATTAGTTTTCAATCATAATTGTTTTTGAAGTTTATAAACAAAACTTTGTTTCCTTCTTCTACAGAACCAATTCCATTTTGGAAAACAAATTCTCTGAGAGAATTGGATTAATTGATTTAATATGTTATGCTTTAAATACAACTAAACAGATAAATGAACTAGATGAATCAAGAAACTTCAAAGAGACTATTAAGAGTGAACAACAAAAGCTTTGGTTGTGTGCAATGGAAAAATAACTTGAGTAACTTAGAAAAAATAACACTGGAGACTTGTAAATTTACCTAAGGGCCAAAAGGTGATTGGATGCAAATGGATCTTCAAGAAGAAAGGTGAGATTCCAAGAGTTCAGAAGGCTCGATTTAAGGCAAGATTGGTGACAAAGGGGTTTAATCAAGTCGAAGGTGTGGATTACAATGAGATTTTTACACCTGTGGTGAAACACTTTTCAGTGAGAATTTTGATGTCAATTGTAAACGAGCTTGATTTATATTTGGAACAATTGGATGTTAAGACTACTTTTCTACATGGAAACTTAGAGTAAACAATCTATATGAGCCAACCAGAGGGATTTGCACTTGATGATAAGGTATGCCTCTTGCAAAAATCATTGTATGGTCTAAAACAAAGTCCCAGACAGTGGTACAAGAAGTTTGATGACTTCTTAACGAAGTTGAACTTTAAGAGATGTAGTTATGATAATTGTGTCTATATACTCGAAAAGGGAGTTTGGTTGTATCTATTGTTGTATGTAGATGATATTCTAGTAGCAAGCAAAGACCCAGGGATGATTAATGATCTAAAGCATGCACTGAATTCAGAATTCGAGATGAAGGATCTTGGAAAAGCTAGTAGAATTCTTGGAGTAGATATCATTAGTGATAAGATGCAAAGTACTTTATTTTTGTTTCAAAAGATTTATATGAAGATTATGGAAAAGTTTTGAATGTATAAAGCTAAACCAATGAGCACACCTCTAGCCCATCACATGAAACTCTCAAGGAGTCAAGACATCATGTCTGATGTTGATAGGAAGAAGATGGAACCTATTCCTTATGCTTGTGGAGTAGGCATCATTATGTATAGAATGATTTGTACTAGACCAGATCTTGCACATGTTGTTAGTGTTGTGAGTAAGTTCATGGCAGAACCTGCATAGGCTCATTGGGAAGCTCTAAAGTGGATTCTCAAATATGTGAATGGATCTCTAAACTCAGGTCTTCTATATCAGAGAAAGACTCATTTTAAATCCATCATTGAAGGTTTTGTTGGTGCTGACTATGCTTGATGTTCTGATACTAGAAAATCTCTCTCAGGTTATGTGTTTACTCTATTTGGAACAACTGTGAGTTGGAAGGAAATCTCCAATCTGTTGTAGCTTTGTCCACCACAGAAGCAAAATATAATGCTTTGGTTGAAGGGGTAAAAGAAGGTTTATGGCTAAAGGGAATGCTCTTTGAACTTGAATTCAAACAGAATAGTGTACAGATCTTTTGTGATAGCCAAAATGCTATCATCTAGCCAACCATCAAATGTATCATTTAAAGACCAAGCATATTGATGTTAAACTACATTTCATTAGAGATGTGATTGATTCAGGTGCTATTGAAGTGATGAATATTGACTCTAGTGACAATCCAACAAATATGTTAACTAAAGTGTTACCTAGAAATAAGTTTGAAAAATGCTTAAGCATGGTAAGTTTTAGTTATGTTTGATTTCATGGGAGTGGTTATATAAACTACATTGAAGTGTCAAGGTGGAGAAATGTACAATTGACTCTTCATTACAGTTTTATTATTTTCTTGTGCATAACTATTTATAACTGTTCAATAGTTATGATTGATTATTTTTCTTTTTGTTATGTTTATCGTTATGTGGATGATGTATGTAATTGTTGTAGTTAACAGAATAATAGACAATATTATGCTTTCCTTTATTCTCTCTATTTTGTATATTTTGTTTATACTTGTTTGAACCAACAATTGATTTATATTAATATCCAATGAAACATATTTTCTTAAGTGTATTTAAGGGTTAATCTTATAATTACTTACTATATTGTAATTATAATTACTTATGTGAGAGCTTTCATAGAGACTTAAAGAGAGTGAATTGTAGTTATTTTAAAGTTAAAAATACCGATACTGAATAGAGGATAATTTATGATCTAAGCTAATATAAATTTATTGTGAAATCTTTCTATTCTTTTCTCTTTATATTGATATTAACCAAACGTTTACGAATCTTAATCACTTCTCTGTTGGTCAAGTGGAGTGACACTTCTTTTCCTTCTAGATCCGAAAACGAACCTCGTAAAGAACCATCTCATACATTAGCAGAATCACATACATAACAGCTCCCAAACGCAGATTCCTCAAATTCCCAAAGACATCACAACAGAACACAGTCCCAATTGTTCCAATTCCAACACAACACTGTCAAAATGCCAGTTTCATCTTCTCTTACCTTAACACCCACAGTCCCAAGAATCGCCGCAACAACTCACGCTTCCCACAATTCTCACCCCACCCATCTCAGATTCACTCCCAATTTCAAACCTACCCATCTACGCGCCTTCCTCCCACTAACTTCACTCGCCCCCACGCGGCACCGCCGCGCGGTTGGACCCGTCTGCCTCTTCACCGGCATAGTCGAGGAAATGGGCAGCGTCAAGCAGCTCGGCATGGCCCCGCATGGCGGCTTTGACCTCAAAATCGCTGCTTCCACGGTCCTTGACGGCGTCAACCTCGGCGACAGTATTTCTGTGAACGGCACTTGCCTCACGGTGACGGAATTCGATGGCAAAGTCTCGGACTTTACGGTGGGGCTGTCGCCGGAGACGCTGCGCAAGACATCGCTGTCGGAGCTGGAGCCCGGGTCGCCGGTGAACCTGGAGCGCGCCGTGACGCCGACGAGCCGCATGGGTGGGCACTTCGTGCAGGGTCACGTGGACAGTACGGGGGTGATCGTGTCGAAGGTTGCAGAAGGAGATTCCCTTTGGGTGAAGGTGAGGACTGAAAAATCGTTGCTTAAGTACATTGTGCCTAAGGGGTTTATTGCTGTGGATGGGACTAGTTTGACTGTGGTCGATGTCTTCGACGATGAAGAGTGTTTCAATTTCATGTTGGTGGCTTATACTCAACAGAAGGTGGTGATTCCTCTGAAGAACGTTGGGGACAAGGTGAATCTTGAGGTGGATATTCTTGGCAAGTATGTGGAGAGGCTTCTTGGTAGTGGTTTTGTTTCATCCTATACTGATAGTTCTTGATACACATGGTTGAAATGTATGCTTGTGATAGATTGATTATCTTGATTTTGCTTTCTGAAAAAAAAAATACAATTTTGCTGGTTTTATATGGTGTTTTGTCTATGTGATAGGTGTTTGCAGTTTTGCATTAGTTCTTCATGATGCTATTGTGAATGTATGTTTGAATGTCAGTTGGGCGGGGGGAGGTTCAAATTGCTCTTAATTACATACAATTTCCCCTTTCAATTTGTGTCTTAGAATCCGGGTACGTGCCTTAAAATTCCCAAAACTAGCGCATTTCTAACCTTTATTATCCTTATTTAGTCTTAAGTTTGAATGAACTTCATATTGCAAACTTAGTTTGCAAAAGTGACTTTCTCTTTTTGTCCATTTAAAACTGAGTTTCGATACAAAATTGAAGCAATTCTCAGTTTACAGTTGGACCCAGCTGAAAACTGGACATGCCCTTAATTTTATCTGCTTTGATTGGTCCTGATGTGGCTTGGTTAGGAACTCAATAACATGATCAGACGTTGAACTAGAATTAAATGTATGGTAATTTGTTACATTCATATGGGACTGAGTCAGCAGGTAAATTCTTGACTATGTTTAACTTATGTGGTTCGAATATTCCAGATTTTAAATCCAGTTGCAGTCATCTCAACCTTAAAGAATTTGTTTCCATTATATTGATAAAGTCCGATTATAATCACATTTCACATGCAAAACATGTAATCACACAAGATATGAACAAAACTCTTGAACACCAACACCTAATGTAGAAACCTACTGCACTGGAACACCAAACTTAGGTGTAGAACGAATCACAATGGAGTTTGGAAGAAATTATACATTGTGACAAATATCTGAAAAGATTAAAGATCAAAGTGAATATGCAACAAAGTCACCAAAATGTCTTGAGATGAAAACTTTTACAAAAGATTTCATAATGGATGCTTTTCTAGTTCTTGGAGTTTTTCTTGATGTAATAAAATGTTTGGTAGCAAGTGTAATTGTTAAAACAGGAAAGCACAAAAACCAATTTATAGAAAAACATTTCTGATATGATTCAACCGACTGTGCATAATGATAATTAATTATATTGTTCTTTGTTGTAGCTGGAGACACAACTAGAACATCTTAATTATTTTTCTCATAATTAATTCTGGAAAGTCAACAAGAAACTCAACAAGAACAACTTAATTGATTATTTTAGTAATAATCGATTAAATGCACATATGTGTTTTGAAACAAAATTCAAGATAATAAATTATGTAAATTATGATAATTGATTATTTTGCTCTTAAGGCTTTTTTAAAGATTTTTGAAATATGTAAGTTCAAATCAAGCCTTATGATGAACGAGATGCAAATTATGACTTAAATCAAATCAAAATGCACGACTCAACCATTCCTGCATGAAAGCTATAAACACTCAATACACTTGGTTCATCATCAAAATTGTAAAATAAAGTCTTCAAACACCAAAATCCTTGATCAACTGATTCAACAATCTCCTTTTTCATGATGATCAAGACTTCATAAAACTTTGCATTATGCAGCTTTCATGTAGTGTAGTCTGCACAAAGAATAACTTTCTCCCCTTTCAGTTTTTATATAAAAGAGCAATGATAGGAAAGGCATAGAAATATTGAAACAGAATATATTCATTGATTGGTAAGAATATTATATTCACTAATTGAAGAAAAAGCATACAAGATAACAACCAAAAGAAACTAGGCGAGAACAAAAAAAAGAGGCAAAGACACAGGAGGACTAATCTATCATTTCTCAAGCGCCCCTAAATTCTTCACAACTTCTCATTTGTTTCATCAAGGAGCATTTTGTAGTGCTCTTGTCTCTCAACTTGCCAATTGTACCTTGTCAAGTTTATTTAGAAATGTCAGAGAGTAGTTGGTTAGGTTTCACAAGAATTTTCTTGGGTTTCTCTAGCTCCACTTTTGGAAGATCATCCTTAAAGATGAATCCATCTCCTTCTTCAACCCTATGTGGTGAAGCTCACTTTTATTAATCTTGTTGGAGTCAAAAATAATTTTAAAGACTTCATCTGTGAAATCTACTTTGTTGTGTTCCAATGCGTTGGAGATGAACACAACATAAGGAATAGGGTAAAGGGCTAACTGCCCGGTCTTCATGATGTTATCCACCACAATTCTTGCCAATCCATTTGTATGCCATTTTGAAGGCATAGATGATCAATATGTCTTTAGTAGTCACGTGATTTCTCCTCCTAGGACAAGAATCCACGCACTGACATATGTCAACAGTGTCTCATTCTTCTTTAATCTGCTTGTCTTGAGCAATGAAAAATTCTGGATGTTTGGGTCTCTAGGACAACTCTTACAGACACCAAACTAGTCAAAGTGTTCAACTTCCAATAGTAATGTTGACTCCATCAAGCTTGAGACCAGCTACATCCTTCAAAATTGTGCCCTCAAGTACAATTTAGACACCCTTCACTTTGGAATGCATTACACCATTTATCAACTTAATGTTTAGTGTAGAAAGCATGAACTGAATTCGGATGAACTTGTCTTCCATGTCAACAAACTGCTTGAGACTCTGATTATCTAACAACTCCTTGAAAGTAATTATGGAGTTCTTGAACTAGCTGATGTTGAAATACTTGTGGGCTATGATTGTTCTATCCTTTCACCCTTGCTCAATATGATGTCTCACATCAAGGTTTGAGATCCACCCTTCAATTCACCTTCTCTTTGCTTCCCATCACTAAAATTTTGTGCATCCACTCCTTGTTCGTTTTATTTTCAATACTTTGGCATCGCCATTTCAACCCAAGAGGATGAAATGAAGTGTGGTCCACAACAAGGGACTTCCTTACTGAAAACCACCCAGGCTCTTACTGAAATGCACCCAACAGTAGTTGAAAGGTGGATATCAAACCCTAATGTGAGACTTCCTTTTAATCAAGAGTGGAAGGATTTACATTTTAAGCAAGAGTGACAAGGATAGAAAAATCATAACCTACAAGTATTTTAGTATCAACTGGTTCAAGAATTTTGGATTTACTTTTCAGGAGTTGTCAGATCACATTATGAAGACTAGGTAGTTGACTCTTTACCCTATTCCTTATGTTGTGTCGATCTTCAAGGTTTTGGAACACAACAAAGTCTATTTGATAGACTAAGTTTTCAAAATTATATTAAATTCCAACAAGATTAATAAAAGTGGATTTTGCCGTATGAGACTGATAAAACAAGGAGATGAATTTGTCTATAAGGATGGTCTTCCTGATGGGGAGTCAGGGGAACTTGAGGAAATTCTTGTGAAACCTGAAGGAACCACTCTCACCTTTTGAAATGATGTTGCTTGACAAACTTAAGATCTACAGGCAGGTAGAGATGCAAGAGCACTAAAACAGGCTTCTTGATGACAGATGCGAAGTTATCAAGCATTCAGAGGCGTTTGAGAAAGACACATTGTAGGGGGTTTGAATAAGAAGATGAGGAGTGATGGTTTGGTCCTCATGTGTCTTTGCATTTATTTTGTGCTCTTGTGGTTTCTTTTGGTTGTTATCTTGTATGGTTTCTCTAGTTTGTTTTGTTTGTCTTCAGTTTTTATTAATGTTGTTTTGGTTCACTGGTGAATATAATGTTCTCATCAATATCCCTGAATATATTTTCTGTTTCAGTATATTTCTTTACCTTTCCTATTATTGCTCTTTGTTGTGAATTCCAAAGAGGCTGTATATTCTTTATGCAGATTACACCTGATGAAAGTTCTATAATAAACGTATTATGAACTTTTGGTCGTAAAAAAAAATACATTATTGTAAAATAAAGTTTTCTGACATCAAAATCCTTGATTAGCTTGATAAAAATGAGGTCATCATGATAGTTGTGTTAGTCACTGTAGACAGTTAACAAAAATATTAAAAAAAGAGCACCATGATAATTGAGATATTTTAGAATGTGATATTTTATAGATGTTATTTTTGATTGGCGAGTCTTTTAGAGATTTGATGGTTAAATGAGACTTTAGTTTGATTTCTTAAGTATTATAATGTTAATAGTCAGTCTATTATCTTCAATCTTGATAATGGTTGTCATTAGTTGTTCTTATGTTCTCACATAAACAAGTGTTCTCACTAGAGTTGTTCCTACTATATACGTTGCCTTTCGTATACACAATTATCAACGGATGTCATGAGTGAAACGTCTATAAGACTATAAGACACTTTTAATTCTGATGAATATTTTAGTCTGTGATTGCTAATATTACTTAGCTTGAAATGATTGATTTCTCCTTGGTAAATGTAAGGTACTTAATTGTGTAATCAATTTTACGGTGACCTTTTGCTTATGTTGTCATTGGACACTAGAGGATTATCTCACTTTACACCTTGGAAAGATAATTTTTTATGCACTTGTTCTGGACATTCTGTATCAATTATTGATCAGGAAACTTTGTCATCAGTGCAAGTTATGTGAGGGGCAGATTCAACTTTCATAGCTGTCATGTCATGCTCTTGATTAATTATCTTGGCAGACCATTCTGTTCATAAGTGTTTTTACCTTCAAGGCAAGTAATGGTATGAAGTTGTATGCTGTATAAATTTTGTGGTAAGAGTGATTGGAGGCAAACAGTTTATAAAGACATTAATCTTTTAAAGATTCGTGTGTTTCAGCACTTATCTTCCATTTGTGAAATAAATTCTGTAGAATTAGTGATCCAGGATTGAGCATGGCTATAACCTACAGATAAAATGTAACAAGGCAAAACAAGACAAAAGAGTCATTAGTTGAGAGAGAGAGTGAGAAGCACGTGGAGAAAGGGGAATTAAGGGCCAGGAGGGGTTCTCGACCCAAAACAACATACACCAAGTTGAAAGATTATCATCGGCTAAAAGAATAATGTTAGAAGGGCCGTTAGAAGAGAGAGTAGGAAAGGAAATTGTGGATGATCCGTTTTTCACTTTGGATCTTCATGTTTTTGTCATACTATCTTCTGCCATTTTTCTCTGTTCTACATATTCCACTGACACCGTTTTTTTTTTCTTTTTTTTTTGCAAATACAGTAATTTTTCGAAATGAGAATGAAATTTAGTGCCATTTAATTCTTTTACTGTTATTCTTGTCTTGTGCTGTTGCCACATTACATTGGTGCTTTCATTATGTCATGGTGGAAAACACACGCATGAATGAACTCTTGCCGGACGTTAAGCAAATGTTAGAGATAATGGAATCACGTGAGAAGGAGCATGTTGCTTGTTTTGAAACGTTAAAGATGACGTTGGAGATGGTACTCAAACAACATTCAAGTACGAAATCTGCTTCGTCAAACAGTGGGCATAATCAACCATTTCAGGTTAGGAGCATCAACTTGATTTTCCCCAATTTGATGGATCTGAGGTTCTGTAATGGATATTCAAGGCCGAACAATTTTTCAGCTATTATCAAACCCCGGATGACCAACGTTTACTTATTGCATCGATTCATTTAGATAAAGATGTTGTTCCCTGGTGTCAAATGATGATTCGTGAAATTCCCTTTCATTCTAGGCTCGCTTTTACAAGAGCTTTGGAGATGGAATTTGATCTTTCTCCGTATGAGGTCCTGAGATCACGTTAGAGATTTGAAACCTTTTATTCGAAAGGATGTTATTGCCCAATCACCAACCTCACTCCTCATAACTATTTCATTGGCCAAAATATACAAAGAAAAATATACCACCAAACCTAAACCATTTCTCTTCCAATTCTTTCAAAAAAATCAAACCAGAAACACAAACCAAGCCAACCCGCAATCCCTAAAATCCATCAGCTTATCCTCACTTTTACCTTCCCCATATTATAAGCCAACCAATGTCAAAAAGTTAACCTTTGCTGAAATGCAACTAAGAAGGGATAAGGGCCATTGTTTCACTTGTGATGACAAATTTTCTCTTAACCACAAATGTCCTAACAAACTAGTATTTTGTTTTGCAATGGGAAGAAGATGAAGAACCTGAATAGCAACCTAAGCCACTTGATTTAATTGAAGCAGTTGTGGCTACAGGTTTTCAAGACTATCATTTGTCCTATAATGCATTAAATGGCTCTCCAGGCCTAGGGACAATGAAATTCCAAGGGTTAATTAATGGTGTCACAGTCCAAATATTATTAGACAGTGGAGCATATCTCTCTTATTAAAGTATCCTGACATTGAAATTTTACTTGGGAAACCAATTTATTACTTTAAATGGAGAAAAATCATCCTTGCCACAACCAATCTACTTTAACCATATGAGGAGAATGCATCATATGCATGCCATTACTCAACTATTTACCTTACAATTTTTCCATATTGATGGTTCAAATGATCAATTATTAGATTTGCCAATTGACATGGAACTAGAACTTGCTATGCTTTCAAATACTTATAGAACAGTTTCTGATGTTCCATCTGGATTACCTCCGAGTAGATCTCAAAATCACTCCATTCCCTTGGTTGAAGGAGCTGATACAATTAAGGTGTGTCCTTATCGATACCCACATAGCAAAAAGGATCAAATAGAAGTTATGATAACTGATATGCTCACGGAAGGGATCATTGTCCCAAGCACGAGTCCTTTTTCCTCTCCAATCATTCTTGTCAAAAAGAAAGATGAGGTTTTGCACATATTATAGAGCATTCCATCACAATCAATGATAGTTTTCCTATTCCAACTATTGATGAGTTATATGGAGCAACCTATTTTTCTAAGTTGAACTTAACATCTTGATATCACCAGATTCTTGTAAAGGAGGAGGATAGGAATAAAACAACCTTTAGTACACACCAAGGTCACTATGAATGGCTTGTCATGCCATTTGGGCTCACAAATGCCTTGGCTATGTTTCAATGCTTGATGAATGAGATATTTCAATGTTACTTAAGGAAGTTTGTCCTTGTATTCTTTGATGATATACTCATCTATAGTCCCACATGGTCAGCCCATTTGTAGCAGTTGGAGGTGGTTCTTAAAGTTTTGCATCAGCACAAATTATATGCCAAAGTCTCCAAATGTTCTTTTGGATTAGAAGAGGTGGATTACTTAGGCTATACTTCGTTAGGAAGTGGAGTAGCAATGGATCAAGAGAAAATACAAGCTGTCTTAAATTGGCCTTGTCCTACTAATCTGAAGCAGTTAAAAGGATTCTTGGGACTCACAAGGTATTATAGGAAATTTATCAAAGGTTATGCTTCCATTGCAACCCTTTATCTAATCTGTGGAAGAAAGAAAGCTTTCGTTGGACTCAACAAATTACTGCTACTTTTGAAAATCTAAAAGTTGTAGTTACCAAAGCACCCGCGTTGGCACTTCCTGATTTCTCCAAGTTATTTACTCTAGAGACTGATGCCTGGTATAGGAATTTGTGCTGTTTTGAGTCAAGAACAACATCCGATAGCCTTCTTCTCTAAGAAACTTACCCCTTAAATGCAAAGACAATCAGCTTATACAAGAGAATTTTATGCCATTACAGAGACAGTTGCTAAGTTCAGATATTACTTATTAAGACATTGATTTATGATTAAAACTGATCAAAGAAGCCTAAAGTCGCTCACTAATCAGGCTATTCAAATGCCAAAATAACAAAAATGGAAAATTGTTGTGATACGATTTTTCTATTGAATACAAACTTGGCAAGGAAAAGTTGGGTACAGATTCTCTTTCAAGATCATTCTTCATGGCTTGGTCAGAACCAAAATTACAAATTGTTCATGTATAGAAGGAGGCAATACAAGCTGACCCTCAGTTATAGTCTATCAACGAACTATGTTTGCAGAACAAGGCACCAGACCGTCATTACTCAGTCCATGATCAATTGTTGTATTGGAAGGGCAGGTTGGTGATTCCTAATAGTCATAACTTTGTAAAGTAGATTTTGAGTTTCATACGTCTTATTGGGTGGACATGCTGGTTTGGGCATAACCTTGGCTAGAATTTCTGCTCAATTCTATTGGCTGGGTATGCAAAAAGATGTAAAGGAGTTTGTGCAACAATGTTTAGTTTGTCAGTAGGCTAAAAGTGACACTACATTACCAACATGCTTATTACAGCCTCTCCCTATTCCTATGCAAATTTGGGAAGACTTAGCAATAGATTTATCATAAGACTTCCACCTTCTAATGGTTTCACAATTATATTGGTGGTGTGATGGATAAACTATCAAAGTATGCTCATTTCTTCACTATGAAAACTAATTATACTAGCAAACAAGTGGCCAAGCTATTTCTTAAAAATGTAGTAAAGTTGCACGGGTTTCCAAAGACTTGTGTGAGATGGAGTGTTCACCAGTCAATTTTGGCAGCAATTGTTTAAGTTCAATGGACCTACAATTAACCTTACTACTGCATACCACCCTCAATCAGATGGTCAATCAGAAGCTCTTAACAAATGTCTTGAAATGTACCTTAGATGCTTCACTCATGATTCTCCTAAGGATTGGGCTCAATTATTACCTTGGACATAATTTTGGTACAACATTGTCTGTCATAATAGTAGTGGCATGACACCTTTTAAGGTAGTTTATTGAAGAGTTATGCCAAAGTTGATTAAGTATACAATTGACAAGGTGATCATGTGTCACTCCAAGAACAACTTTTGACCAAAGACCTTACAATTGATAAACTGAAACAGAATCTACACAAAGCTCAAGTCCATATGAAGAAATATGCAGATCAGAAAAGGAGATTGGAATTTCAAATTGGTGATTTGGTTCTAGTAAAGTTACAACCTTATAGACAACACTTAGTTGCTTTGAGAAAGAATCAAAAACTCAGAGTTAACGTACTTCAGACCATTTTTAGTCATTGGAAGGATTAGTTTGGTTGTGTATAAACTCCTACTGCCAAAATACATCTAGTGTTTCGTGTTTCTCAACTCAAACCATGCAAAGGAGAACATACTAAATCTTATATTCCATTTCCCTTTGAAGTGCAACCAATAATTCAACCAGTTAAGGTATTACAAGAGAAGGTTATTGTTAAAGGCCAATAGCAAGTTCAACAAAAATTGGTTCAATGGCAAGGAGTCAAGAATGAGCAAGCTAAGGAAGACACTAGAGCATTACAACAAGCTTTCCCTGACTTTAACCTTGAGGACAAATTTAATCTTAAAGGAGAAGGCATTGTAACAAGGCAAAACAGGGTAAAAGAGTCATTAGCTAAGAGAGAGAGTGAGAAGCACGTGGAAGAAGGGGAATTAAGGGCCAGGAGGGGCTCTCAGTCCAAAATAACAAACCCCAAATTGAAGGATTATCATTGGCTGAAAGAATAACATTAGAAGGGGCCGTTAGAAGAGAAAGTAGGAAAAGAAATTGTGGATGATCCATTTCTCACTTTGGATCTTCTTGTTTTTGCCACACTATCTTCTATCATTTTTCTCTGTTCTGCATATTACAATGACATAGTTTTTTTTTTTTGCAAATACAGAGATTTTTTGAAATGAGAATGAAATTCAGTGCCATTTAATTCTCTTACTGTTATTTTTGTCTTGCTGTGCTGGTACCCCATTACATAAAACTTCGATACTGTTTCTTAGGTGGTTTTTCTGTTGTTTTGTTTCCGAATTAAAGTTTTAGCTTGTTAATCTACATAAGTTAAGTTATACTAGCATAAGTCGTTGAGGTGAAGTTCCAATTCACTAATTTACTGATATTCTCTTTAATGGATGGTCAATCTCTTTGTTGCGTATGTCGGAAGTTAAAAAAGTGATGCAAACAGAAAATTCCTCATACAATGTTCCTAACCGAAAGAGAAAAGAAAAACATTCATGAATAAGAGATGAGAAAACACCGTTTAATACGGAAGAAATTGTGATATGAAGCACAGACATGACTTGTCGCTTCTGATCTGTGTTATTTGATGGTTTTTATGTTTTCAGATAAGGAAATTTTTTTCTGTGACACGTCATTTGTAAGTTTCGTTTAACTTTTGTTTGATAAATAATGTGTTTGGATTACTATGCACTGCTTTGGCAGTAATATATATATGTTCGGTGAACGTCATTTGTATTATGAAAACTAGCGAAAACACATTCTGTTGACCAGTGAAAACAATGTGTTAACGAGTGAAAACAGTTTTTATTTTTTATGATAATAAAAAAGTAATACATTATAATTATAAAAATAAGTTAAATAACTTTACAAATTTGTTATAAATATTTTTTATTTATTTTGTATGTATTTTTTTTACTATAGATAGTTTATTTTACTTTAAAAAAATAATTAATTTAAAAAGTAGTCAAATAAAAAATTGGTTAAATTTAGAAAAAAAATCATTTAAAAGGTAAAATTGGTAAGATAATTATTTTAATGTATAAAATAGTTACTTATTAAAGGATAAAGTTGAAAAAAAAAATATGTATATCAAAAGAATTATTTATCTTATATAATGGTAAAAATAAAAGTATATGATTAAATATATTTTTAATTCCTAATATCTTTAAATTTAAAAATTCATAGTTATAAATTCAATTGTGTTAAATTTTTAAACGGGACGTATCAGTTTTTGAATTATTTACTTTGTTTAACATGTTTAAATTCAAATACTAGTATGAAAATTTGTTTAACATGTTTAAATTTAAATACTAGTATGAAAATTTGTTTAACACGTAAATAAAATTTTAATGTCATTAAATTAAGATGACTATATTCACTGTTTTTTGAAGTTTACAAACTAAAATGCATAAAAAATAAAAAAATAATTTCACATCCATATTTACTAATTACAAGTATTTTAAACTCCAAAAATACATAATGTAATTAATGATATATATATATATATATATATATATATATATATATATATATATATATATATATATATATATATATGAATGTGTGTAATGATAAGAAATATATTCATGTTTTAATCTTTTGAAGATTTTATAACGTTTATATTTTTCGTCTTCAAATCATTTTAAACAATTATATTTTGTTCCTAAATTAAATTATTTATCTATATGATATGTGGAGTGTTTTTTTATGTAATAAGTGAATTATAATATAAGTTCATGAGTCACTTAGTGTATTTTATGACTTTTATAATGTGAGGATAAAATAGATATATTATTTAATCTAGAAAAAAAATAGACAATTTTTGAAAATAATTTAAAAATGAAAAACATATTTAACCTCATAATGTTGTAAAGTTCTTTTAACATGTCTCCACTACTTACAAAATACTGTGATCATATGATCATAACTCAGACTGAAAAATTTGACATCCCAGACATGTTATTTATGTTTGGAGTTTGGCTAACCTAATTTAAGGACTTCCCTTTTTGTTTTTTAACATTTTGTTACTCTTTCTGCTTATATTTGTTTTCCATTGGTTTTTTATTTCTCATAGTATGCTATCTATGCTTTCTTTCTCTAACAGATACCAATTCCTTTTTTTGGTGCCAAACGACTGTGCCACCACTTTCTTCTCACCTTCCTTTTTCATGCCTAAGTGTTAAATTATTGGTTAAGTGATTCTTTTAAACTATATTAATGTGTTTTATTTATTCTTAGTGTTGGTTTCCTACTTTCAACTTTCATTTTTTAAAGTATGTTATGTTCATGAATGCGTCATCACTCCTTTTTGGCCTTTCTTTTCTATTTTCTTTTTTTAAAATTCTTTTTACTATTGATTAGAGATTTTATCATGGGTTACCTAAATCTATTTTCTATAGCGATGAACTGTGGTTTGATAATAAACAAAGTCTTGTAAAGTTAAAAGTTAAAAAGTTACAATAAGAAGATATTTTAGATAAATATCTCATTATTGTTTTCCTCGTTCTACTTTTATCCTTGTTGTAAGTAACTGTTTTGTCATTATCTACACATTTAACGTTCATTTTCATGCATGGTTTATGTGGAGATTTTATAAACTCTCGCTCAAAGTGTTTTGATATTTTATGTTTATTAAACTTTGAGTTAATTTGTAATTAAAAAGAATAAAAAGTGTAACTTGTAGGTCTCGTAGTTTTAGTGTACTAAAATTACTTCCAATAAGTTAAAATGAGCTACGTGAAGTCCAACAAAATTTTAATAAGCTAAAATGATATTTGAGTAAGTTAAAACGATGTTTTAATTAGTTAAAATAACTTAAAAGTGACATTATAGTGATTTTAATTTAATAAAAATTAGTTTTAATCAATTAATACAATGCTAGTTTCATTCCTTTCAAATATTTAAATGATTTTAAAGTAATAAAAAAATTTAATAAATTAAAATATTTAAAACATTGTTAACTTCACTTTTTGAAATGTTTAAGTGATCTTAATTTTTTAAAACGTAAATTTATTCTAATGAGATATTCTATCTTATGAATATAACAAGTTTACAAATATTTTAATTAATTAAAATACTTTTTAATCAATTATAATATATGTAAACATTCCGGTGATGACTCAAATCACCACTTGCATATGTTATTTCTATTAAAACTAACTAATGCCAACAAATGAAAACTAACAACACTTAAAACAATAAAATTATCAACTCAAGACTTATTTGTAATACCTCATATTAGTGGAATTATTCTACTAATGTAAATTATTTCAAATTTAATATTAAAAAAACGCAACATAATATATAACTTACGTATTATAATATTTCTAATAAGTTACATAATAAAGTTTTACACAAAATATAATATATATAATGTACTCTAAATTAGAATTTTTTTGTAAAACATTAAAAAAATATACATGCGGAGTCCCCTTCTACTTATACCACTCTTGATCTATCTTACTGTTAAGATCTCTCACTTGTACTTGTTATGAGGAAAGAGAATGAAAATTGTGTATCTTATTCAATGATAAGGAGAGAATACAATTTATATATACAAACAATATAAAAATGAAATATAAATATAAAAACAAAATATAAATATATGAACATAAATGCACATATATGAACGGAAAATAAATTAAATCCAATATCCCCCTCAAGCTGTAGCATATATATCCTAAATGTTCAGCTTGGACAACAAAGATTGAAATTGTGCTGGATTCAATATGCTTTGTCCTCTCATGCATGGTTGGATTCTGTGCAATTTGTATAGCAGATTGATTGTCACAAAACAGAGGAATTGATTGTGGTAGAGGCTGTTTCAAATCATGGAGCAAATAATTGAATTTCTCTTGTTGTGGAAGCTAAGACTCTATATTCTGCTTCAGTTAATGATCTATATATAGTACCTTGTTTCTTGGATTTCCAACTGATTAAGGATGCACCATAAAACACATTAAAACCAGTCACAGACCTTCTAGTGTCAGAGCAAGTAGTCCAATCAAAATCACTAAAAGCCTTGAGAGCATGTTCTGTGTTGGAGGGAAAGAATAATCCTTGTCCTGGATTGTTCTTGATATATCTCAGGATCCTTATTGTTGCTGCATAGTGATCTTCCAAAGGATTGGAAAGAAATTGACTGAGAGTACTAACAACAAAACATAAATTTGGTCTTGTGTTGGTTAGATATAGTAACCTGCTAAGAAGTCTTCTATAGGCATGCACATATAAATAGGGTTTCCCTATTGTCTTGGAAAATTTTGTGCCTGGTTGTATGGGAGTAGAATCTGGTTGACATCCCAATAATCCTGTATCTTTTAGTAACTCTAGAGCATACTTCCTTTGTGACAAAGTAATGCCCTGTTGAGATCTTGTAATTTCTAAGCTTGAACTTTGCATTCAATAGAGCCTTCACAGTTTGGATTTCCTGAATTGCATCACTTGCCAAGACTATATCATCTACATAAACAAGTAAGATGGTGATATGAGCATAATCACTTTTGACAAAAAAGTGAATAATCTGATTTTGATTATATGTAGCCCAAAGAAAGTAAAGTAGTTGTCAACTTGTAATTTCATTGTCTAGAGGCATGTTTGAGTCCATATAAAGACTTCAACAACTTGCAAACTTGCTGGTTTTTCTGTTTTGTAGCTAAGAGGAAGAGACATGTATACTTCTTCATCTAGATCCCCATGTGAAAAGGCATGGTAAGTTATGTTCATAATTGATTTCAGTATTAATCATATGGTTCTTGAAAACAACAACTCAGTTAGTGGGTATTCTTGATTGAATTGCATTCAGTAGGAATAAGTCTTCCTCTGTCGATCTATCTTGCAAGTATCTCCCGGGTAGCAGTAGCCAGGCAAGAATATATGCACACATGTTTTCTTCTTTATCCAATCCTCTGTGTAGATACACCTTTCCTCCCTTGTACCTACCAAGATACCTAAGGCAATCTCTGTATATATGCTTCTTTGTAGTCCTCTTGTTATGCAATGAATCTTTCATGTGATACATGCAACCTTCAACTTTAAGTCCAACAATAAGTAGCCAGACATCATTATTGACTATGATGTCTACACCCTTTACACGTGAATGAATATCACCATTTATGACATAGAGATTATTGTAGAACATTTCAACCAACTCAGGATAGCAATCTCTTTTCAGTTGAACAAATTCTACTAGTCTTGATGAGCAAGCCAATTTGGAAATAAGAACCCTTCACCACTAAACAGAGACAATTCGAGTGACTTAAGCGGAACAACTTCCTTTATTTTTCTCCAGCACATGAACCTATTTCAAGCAACATCATCGCTTATCCATCCGGTTGGACTTGCGTTCCTTTCAGTTCGGGCAACTCTCTTGTAACGTTTAGATGATGAGGATGAGGCCATTTTAGTGAAGGCAATGAAGAATCTTACTCAGTTTAGGTTTTACCCTTTTTAAAAAAATTAGTGTATCATAGATTTCCAAATCTAGTGTTTATTACGTCTCATGACAAGTCAATTTAGCATCAAGCCCAATTTAAATTTTCGAATCATAAAAAGCGCATGTGAATCATTCACAATCGATTCTATTATTTTTTAAATCGATTCTATTTTAAACCCAGATTCACATATAACATAGAAACACAGATATATAATGAAATTGATTCTATTAATATCGTAATCGATAAAAAATCGTGAAATTTGTTTTTCAAACAAGTTGATCATTCAGACAGGCACACATCATTCATAAACACAACATGCTTTCACAAACATATTTAATGATGCATGAATGCATGAATTTGACAGCAGAAGTTACTATATTGAGTTACTCAAGGATTTTGATGTATTCTATTTGAACCTTATCCTTAAGCACTTTCGTGTCTCTGTAGTAGTTCACTTCCCTGCAAAACATTCAAACGGTTTTGTTGCAGGTACCCAAATGAACTTGGGGCCTTTTTGGTTAGTCTTGGGAGGTTGTTCTTTAGGAATCCATTTATACTTTCCTTTAGGAACACCAACCTTCCTATAATAACAGTTTCTCACTGTATGACCAATAGTAACCTATTCCTTGTTTGTTGATAGTTCTACCTTTTGACCTTAAAACAACTTTTAAATTATCTCTTCCTATAGTAAACTTAGATAGCGTGCTAGTTAAGTAATCAATCTTTTCTAAATGAGCAGCGCAATTAACACATTCTTTTTCTACAATCTGAATTTTAGTTTTAACATTTTCTGTAGATTGCAAAGCAATTTTTAGTGCATTTTTAAGCTTCTCATTTTCACCAACAAGGTTGTTAATTTGATATTCGAAGTCTCTTCTTTCAGAGTTCAATCGATTTACCTTGTATTGTAGTTTCATAGCTTCTGCATGCAGTTCTTGATATGTGTCCAACAACATATAATACTTCACTTGGCTCATTTTCAAAATCGTTATCACTGTCTTCTGACTGTGCTGAACCATCCATGAAACACAGGTTTGACTCCTCCTCTACACTTTGATCATCATCACTTGATGAATCACCATCACTGTTCTCCCAGGCAATGTAAGCCTTTCTTTGCTTACTTCTTCTCTTTTCCTATGGATACTTGGAGTCAGCCTTTTGTCTGTTTTTCAACTATGGACACTCCAGCTTTATATGACCATCTTTACCGCATTCACAACATGTAACAGTGTTGGTTTTGGAGTTTTTTCTTCCTCCTTTGAAATTACCTACATTGTTAGCATCATGATGTAGGTAAACTTTTTTACCATCATGTTCATGACTTCTTTTTCAAATATTTCTGCATCAGACTTTGCATCAGATTCAGCCATGCTGGAGGTCCTTTTGTTGGTAGCTTTTAGTGCAATCAATTGCTTTTGTCCAATCTCATCTTCTTCCCTTAATCTACCAAGCTTCAACTCGTGTTCCCTGAGCTTGCCAAAAAAAGTAGCCATATTCATGTTAGTTAAATCTTTTGACTCGGATATGGCAGTTACCTTTGGTTGCCAACTTCTGTTTAGGCTTTTCAGAATTTTGATGTTGATTTCCTCCTTTTCAAAAGCCTTGCCGAGAGCCATCAAGTGGTTGACTATATGAGTGAACTTTTCTGCACATCATATATGGTCTCTCCAACTTTCATTCTAAACATTTCGTACTCCTGCACTAGGGAATTATTTTTGGCCCTCTTGACTTCATCTATTCCCTCATGTCTAACTTCAAGAACTTCCCACATTTCTTTAGTTGTCTTGCATTGGGAAACCCTGAAAAACTCATCCATTGTAAGAGTAGAGGCAATAACATTTCGAGCTTTTACATCATACTGTGCTCTCCTATTTTTCTCTTGAGTCCACTCAGAAAAAAATTTCAAAAACAGTTTTTCAATTAATCACATGAGTGGGTTCAAATGGATCATTGAGAGTAACATCCCACATACCCTTGTCTATTGAATCAAGAAAGATTTGCATTCTGATTTTCCAAAAAGCATAGTTTTCGCCAACAAATAGAGGTGGTCTATTTGTGGACGCACCTTCACCAAAGGTCTGAGAAACAAAATCCATTTCAGGATTGAATAATCGATTATACAAAAAGGTTAATTGATTTATTTTTCAAATAAGTTTTGAAAACCAGCTCCGTTGCCAATTGTTAGAATTAATGAGCTTTGTTTCTCAACACCAAGAGGGGATGAATTGGTGTTTTATAAAAATGTGCACTTTTGAAATCTTCTTCGCAAATAATATGATTCTTTAAACCTTTCTTGGGCAGTAAGCAATATGCGTGATGTAACAGTATGCATAATCAATTAAAAACAAAATGTAATTTATTAATGCAAAGAGATAGGGAGAAGAAAAATCAAACTTTGATTTTTATATTGGTTCAACCTCAATGCCTACATCCAGTGTCCTTTCAATCAACCTGAAATTGAAAGCCAATTGAACTATAGAGATCTGAATTTTTACAACAAGGCTTTTACAATGACCAATCTGTCAAAATGTAAACAACCTCTTTAGCTCACTAATCTAATATAGCCAATACAAAAACCTACAGCAAGAACAATCATCTCCTGCAATCACCCCTTTGAGAAGCCTCTCAAACTACAAAGAACTCCTTGTTCTTCTTCCTGGCCTCATGCATAGAGAACAACAACACAAAGTTTACTAATCTTCTTCTCCTAATCAAACAAGAAGCACCTCAGTTGTGCAGAACGATCAGTCTCTTCAATACAATAGTATGTTTCACAAGAATTCTTCAAGATCTTTTAATCTTTCACGTTCTTGATTCTTGTAGCTTCTAAGTAATTTGTAAGCTTTCTAAACTCAATAACAATCAGATATGAAAATGTTAGAATCAATTCTTCTTACAGAAAACAATCAATGCATTAATATATAGTTTAAGTCAATCCTGACGCAATTAAATCGATTAGCCAACTTATGTAATCGGTTACATTAAACAGGTGTAACAAAATTATAACCAACTTGGCTCCTTAATTGAATACGCAATTAATACAATCGATTTCCATTAAATTCTTAGTCAAACATATTTAAAATATGACCGTTATAGTAGTTAGACAAACATAAATCAGTTTTCAAATCTTAACAAACTTAATTGAATACATAATCCATGTAATCGATTAAGCTTTAATACTTAACAGATTTTAGAAAACTTTTCTTCCCAAAATTCGTCATAGCACATTTAAAAAAAGATATTTGCAAACACACGAGTTTTAATCGATTTACCAACTAATGTAATCGATTCAAAACTGGTTGTTTTGCCATAGTTTAAAACTCAAGTTGTCTGATGACCTTAATTGATTATCACAACACTGTATTCGATTAAGTCATACAGATATGCTTTTGTACATGTGGTTTTTCTATTTCCAAAACATATACTGTGAATACACGTATATGATCACTTTACAAACACAATAGTATGCATCAATCAACACAATATGTCAAATGTGGCAATCACAATATATGCATATTTCACAATAAGCACAAACACATAAAACACATAACACAGTACAAATATATATGTTTTTATTAACAATGTGTTGTTATCATAAAAAACAAACATCATAGGGGTGAATTTAGCGAACATTGTGCTCTCCCTTTCAAAAGAAAACTTTTCATGAAAGATATATAAGAGGTTGTGTGAGATTGATGATGGTTTTATAAAACATATTTATAAGGTTTTTAAAAGGAATAATCAACTAGTAATATAATAAGTAATAAAATATTAATAGTAAATCAATTTTGTATGAGTTCACCTTGACTTCACTTTATTAAGATTAATTTTTAAATAAATAACAAAGAATTTCACTAATAAAATTAATTTAAAATATTACTATTATTATTCCTAACATATACTATACAATGTTTTTATTAAATAAATACACAAAATTTATTTAGGTTGGTTTTTATTTGATTCAATAAATATATTAAAAAATACGATCAAACTATTTTTATTAAATTTTTTATTTTAGAATAATCAAAATCTGTATTTATTGAAATAAAATTCATATATCATAACTAACATAAAAAAATTTGATATTATGATTATTATTTATGATAATACGATCAAACTATTTTTATTAAATTTTTTATTTTAGAATAATCAAAATCTGTATTTATTGAAATAAAATTCATATATCATAACTAACATCAAAAAATTTGATATTATGATTATTATTTATGATATGAGATGTATTATTTTATTATTAATAATACTTGAAGTAACTATTATTACAATAATTATGTATTGATCTTATAAATAAAATTAATATTTTCTGAAAAAACTTATTTAATAATTACAAAAATTCAAATTTTCTTATTAAATTAATCATAAAAGAATATTTTGGACATGAATCTTTCTCTTCTAAACAAGAAAGATTCAATTCCAATTATCAAGTTAAAGCCACCATTATATTTTCTAAACTCTGTTAAGTTTAAGAATGAGTACACCTAACATGGAGTTGAAAATGTTGTATTCAAAGCTTTTGAATACTTTTCGACCAATAAAAACAACTAAGATGGAGTTGAAAATTAATGTGTTCCAACTGTACTGCTTATTTGGAGTCATCTCCGCCATTGGAGTCATCTCCACCATTCACGCCTCCCTCTTTAAGTTTATTCCTTGTAACAAGATCTAACTCCTCCTACAAAATATAAATAAAATAACAACAAAGCTTTCAATGATGTAGTGTTTTTGTTCAGAGACAGTAAAAACTACGTAGAAACTGAGATGGTTTCAATAGAAAGAAACAAATTGAAAGATTAAAAAAAAAATATATATATATATATATATATATATATATATATATAGAAATTTTAAATTAAAAGAAAATTATTATAATTTTTTTATGAATTAAAGTTATATTTCAAAATTAAAATATATTAAAGTAAATTAAAGAATAAAATATCCAATTTAAATTTATTTTATTTTATTTAGTATTTAATTTTTTTACTAATTGACTTATTGTGTTTAAAAAATAACTACCAATATAATATTAATCATAACCAATTATATTAAAAAAATAATTAAGTTTTTAAACAAAATAATCCATTATCCATAAAAACATAATTAATTTTATACATAATGTATTATCATTTTAGTTTATATACTGCAAAAAAAATGTTTAAAACGCATAGTTTCATTTTTATTATTTTCTTCGGTTTTCATCTTTCCATGCTTTTTCCTCATGTTCTAATTAATTCAAATATTTTTTACTTTGCCTGTGATTGTGTAGTTAGTATTTATTTTATTATTTATTTAAAAACCATTTGTCATGATTCATAAAACTAATCTTCTAGTATTCCCTCATTAACAAGTTGTTTTCCCTATTTATAATTTTATGATGGCTCAATTTCTTATTTTATAAAACAAATAATAACATTTCATGCATTCATAAAAATAAATAAATAAATAAATAAATAAATAAATATATATATATATATATATATATATATATATATATATATATATATATATATATACTAACTTAATTTACAAATCATTATTTTAATTTTAATTTGTAAGACTTGTTTGGTGAATGAAAGAACCGTTTTCCATTCCATTGTCTTACCCCTTCCAATAAAATATAACTTACATCTTGAGATTGATAAATGAGTTTTGACCCTTGAAGTGTTCAAAATGATCCACCTATTATTAATATTATTTTTTCAATTAAATATTGATTGAATGCTTGAAATGATTAGTAAGCTATCATTATTTGATTTAGATTACTCAAAAGATTAGTTTGTGTTATATGTGACTTTATTGGATAGTTAAAACTTGAATTTCAATTGTTAAATATTTTAATCATGCAAAATGAATTCTCTCTCCCTCAAACCAATACCAAACTTTGTCTCTATCAAAGTAATTAATAGTAAAACCAACTCCTTTTAGATCTTTTGCTTAATAGCTATTGGTTACTTCTATTTAATTTTTTCATGTTTTATTTCATAGTTGCTATCATGTATCCTCTCTATTCCATTGATATATTATTGGGCTGCTTTAGGAGTATATCTTCTATTTATAACTGTCATGTTTAATGAGTTTAACCTAAATAGTAGTTACAAGTCACAAACTAATCATATAGGTTATAGTAATAAGATACTCGATCATCTTAAATAATGTTTTAAATTAGCACTAAATACAATTATATATTTCAAATAAAAAAATGTGTTACCAAAATACTAATAAAATATAAATTTCAAGCGTCTTGAAAGGTTGAAAGGTTGATAAAGAGATGTCATCTTTAATTAAAAAAAAAACCTTTGGTTGATTTCATTATATATTATATATGATATAATAATAATAATAATAATTATTATTATTATTATTTTTAAGCAAGAAAAAGGGGGAAAAGGTAATTTTGAATAAGCAAAGGCAATAAACAATTGCCGCGTAATTAATCTTCATGACTATTCCGTTATTACCCTCCAAGCTCTCAAAACCATTCATTTCCCGTCTCTTTATATAACGCAGTCAAACCCGATTATTTATAAACGAACATACTCTTCAATTTTCCTTCTCTCTCACTTCTCCCATTTTCCCAGAAATATTTTCCCGGAAAATCCCCAAAAATTTTCTAGGCAGCCAAAGGCTCCCACCATGACCAAATCCGCCTTCCTCGCTGCCTCCGTCGCCGCCGCCTCCGCCACTGCAGTTTCCCTCTCTTCCTCCACGAAGCTCTCTCTTCAGGTACACGCCCTCAATCGCGAAATTTCCCTTCTTTAGTCGTGATTCTGTGTCAAACCGCGGGATCTGACAATTTTCATGTGAAAATTCTCCTCTTTTCGTTGAAATTGAAACGCGAGTTTCGGTTGTGCAGGACGGCGGGGCACGGAGAGACCGCGGCCGGCCATCGACTGCGGCGAGTGCGGCGAGTGCGGCGTCGTTGGAGAAGTTCGCGCCGCGTTTCGACGGGTTGCGGTTCATCGAAACGCTTATTACTGCGCACAGATGAACGTGCGTTGCGGAAACGCGCTTTTGGGGTTTTCCCTTCAGCCTTTTTGATCTTGTGCTGTCTAGAAAACTAAGAAAACAAAACTCATGGGAAATGTTTAGATCTCACTTTTTAAGTTTGTTTTGTTATTTAGAAAATGGGAGAGAGATTGTAATACTACGGAATTGTTACTGTTATTTGATATGATGCTTTCTATTGAGTTTTTTCGAGCCTTGTGTGAGTCGTGACTATTAATTTCTATGTAATTTATGAGGGAAATATTAAAAAAAATGATTAATTAATTTATTAATTTTTTTTATATTGTTTATTATCATTTATGTATATATTTCTTAAATTTAATTTCCGTGTTTTGTTGCAATTGTTACTTGTTCGATTTGGTTAAAAGATGTCGGAGGCGTGTCCGACTCAGTTTGTGAAGACGGAATGGTTTGAGTGGGAAGGGGCACATGTAGTATATTCGGCGCATCGTTGTTTGCACCATGCATGGAGAGAATTAAAAACACCTTTTTTTTACTAACATTTTTAAATAATTTGCATATTCTTATGTTAGGTAGAAAAAGAATTTAAAACAAAAATAATAATATTGAAAAGCATTTAAAAAAAGCTTTGTTTCAGAAAATATTAATGTAAATGACCTCTTATGGAATTTTAATTAATATAAATGAAACCACTGGACAATTATGAATAAAACTATGAACGTGTCTCTTTATGCTTGTTTTTTATGTATAACTTTTAGCCTCGAGTTAAGAGAGCTTAACATTTAAAATTAATTGATTTTGATATTTTAGAAGGCAAAATGTATTAAAAGCATCATTTTTTTTTCTTTAAATCGTTACGTTCTCTTTTATACTTTCTTCAAACAATAAGGCTATTTAAGTAATCCTAGATTTATTTGATAAGTAAAGAAAGTTTGCAAAGTGAAATTAAAATCACGAAAAACGAAGTGATAAAATACGTGATAAACTTTTTTATCATAAACTAAGAAAATTTGCAAAACAAAAAGGATATAAAATAATAATAAACACTCCTTTTACTAAATCTTATATATTAATTAAATGTATGCAGTAATAAAATATTTTTAACGTAATCAGTTATAAACTTTATATAATTGATTATGTTAATAAAATTTTAATAGGTTCAATTATTATATTAGTGATATATGTTTTTTTGTTATATACAATAATTAATTAAAAGAAAAAAGTAAAATAATATTTATTTCTTTTTATTTTCTTCAATATAAACAATTTTATTTTTTTCTCTCCTATCTTTTCTTCCCTTTCCTTTTTCATCTTTCAATTAATCTAAACAAAACATTAAGAATCATAACATATAATACAAATGTAGTATATCTAAATCTAAATATTAATTCAATTAATTAAGTTAATCAAACATGCATATTATGGTTGAAATTTAAATTAAATTTGAACAAAAGGAAATTATAACTAAATATTAAATAAATTTCAATGTACTAAGACATTCCTTTAATCTTTTAATTGGATAACTATTATTATATTATTAATATTTTAGGAAATTCACATAAAAAATTCAATATTTGATTAATTTATATAAAAATTATGATATCATATTTAATAAAATACAATGAATTCATAATTTTTTAAATATTTATTTAACTTTAATAAATATGAATTTAAATTCACATTTCGATTCTCAAAATTTATCTTTACTTCTTATTTTTGTTATTTTTCGTCTTTGAAGTCTTAGATTAACTAGTAAAATGATGTATTTTTTTTTATAATTTCAACATTTCATGTATTTTTGATTCGGAATACTTTTTCATTTATATCGAACTTGCTAGTTAATAAGTGATCCACATAGATATAGTCAGTATTTTCCAAATCACATTAAATTATTGTATATATTTTTTTCTCCCTTAATTGTTTTTTCTTTGTTTCTAACTTATCTTACTTGTTAATTAAATAATTTGTTCATTCTGAGAACACGAAAATTTATCACCACTTCCTTTTATAACCATCATGTTTTAAGTTATTAATATATAATGAAAAAATAGTTAATAAATGTAAGATAGACTTAAATATTTTTTCTATTTTTATTTTTGTCCAGTTATTTAATATAAGATTCATTCTTTGTAATGTGATTCTTATTTTAGTAAATTATATTCAATTTGATCCTTTATGTTACGACATCTAATTGTTAAAGGAAAAATCAATACCCACCTCTTGAACATGATCACTACCATGAAGTTAAATTTGTTTAGTTTTCTATCGTGAGGATAAAGGGTAGGAAACAGTCTAATCCTAATTAAGATAGAATAATTCTCACAAACTTGGATGAAGTTAAACAAGCTCGTACAATTATTAGTAGTAGATAACCCTAATGCATCGTGTTGAACAAAACTTTAATATATAGATAGGATTTGTTTTCATTGGATACGCCAACTATTTTGATTACAGCTTGATCTTAATCATCCAATGCACTATGGTTTGTTCCCCCCAAAAGACATGATGCGTAAAGAAAGCCCGCAAGAAAATTGATATTTCCAAAAAAACTCGTCATCAACTTTTTATGAGATTGAAATGTTATACCATGATTTGAAAATTTTCCCCTTTATGGTGAGGAAATTTCCTAAAGCCCTTCCACACTTTTTTCTGTTTACATTAATCTCCTTTAGTCATGGATGCTTTAGGTGCTATTTTTGTCCATTAGCATAAAGCAATTCACCAAATGAAACGAGTGTTGGAAGGGAATGGGATATTGCTTCCTAGTCCCGGAAAAGATGATGTGTGATGAATGCTTTTGCATAAAGGTTAGGATCATGCACAAAATTGTCATGGTAGGTTTGAAACATCCTTAAAGATTCTTACGAACATGTTGGTTAGGGTTTGGACTAGTTCAAGAATGAGAACTGTTCGACAAAAGTCCTTCAACTGCCAACTTAATCTTCATGCAAACTAATGGCCACGATAATCTAGTGACATAGTAATGGTGTGGATGGCTCAGTGACTTCTTGTCCAGAAGCTACTAAGCTCCATTGGGTATTGATTATTGTTGATGTGAAATTCTATTAGGTTTGGAAAAATTGAAGTTGATATTTCAAGATTATTTTTTTTTATCGTTTTAGGAGAAGGATAAGCATCAAGAGTAAAAGTATAGGTATGATCGATTTGAGTGATATAAGTTTGATAAAAGTTTTGATTAAAAAAAAGTTTAGAAGTGACACTTTTTTTAGAGTTTCTAAGTGGCAATTTCACCTATGAAAAGTTAAATTAGCAATCAATGTCAATCATTATTTTGATATCGTCTTATATTTTAAATTTTAAATATTTATTTGCCATTTTAACATTCAATAATAAAATGGTTAAACACATTATCAGTGTAGCAAAGAATTTTTATTTTCTCAATCTACGTTGTGTAGTAAAATTTTGCTAAGTTATAGCGAAAATCATAATGTTATGAGCAAAATTAATTTATGATGTAAGAGAATTTTGTAACAAAATAAAAGAAATCATATTAATATTTGAAGTTGCATTTAATTTATGTTACATTCTGTTAAATATAATTAAATGTGAAAGTAGAATTGATATGAATCATGACTTTTGAAAAACATAATTCTGATCTTCGTATGTTTAAAGATCAAACATGATCATATTTAAATTATTTTTTTTAGAAATTTAGGATAGTAAAATGGTTAATCCGACTTACTTTAACTAAATTTGTTATTGATTTAGAAAATAAAAGTAAGATAAGTTGATCAACAAAGCGAAGTATGAACTTTGGCCCTTCTTATTAGAATATTGTGTTATTTTGCTTAAAAAAGCATAATAATTTTTTAAGCTTGTGTTTTGATAAGTCTTAATATTATATATTTTGATATTAAATTTGGTTTTTATTTACCACTTATTGTTTATTTAAGCTATTTTTCAATATTTTTTTTATAAACTTATTTTTAACTTTATTATTATTATTTTATTTTTTATCTTTATTTTTAGGTTGAGAAGACAAATTTCAATTTAAATAAAATTTGAATATGTTATTCCCTTTAATTTAGTTTTGTTAAGTTGATAAAAATAATAATCTTGCAAAGTCACATATCACCTAAGATAAGGAATGACGTACGTGATAGTAACTATATAATGAACTCTAATTTCAGGCTTTAGATGTCCCAAGTTAAAGACACTTTAAATTTGTATTTGTTTTTCTTATACTTTTGTTATTGTTTTGATTGACAAATGTTAATTCTTAGTACTTTATTAGTAGGTAGAGTTGAACCTCTAACCTCTCTCGTCCTCCCTTCCAAACCCTTAAAATCAACCTTATAACTCCCAAATGTTAGTCGATGAGTTGAACCCACAACCTCTCACACCCTCATTTCCATTTTAACTACTAAGTCACCTTATAATTCCTTTCTTATAGTCTTGTAGTAGAGTGTTGTGAGGTTGAGTTAAATTATTGCTTTGGAGAGTGTGAGTGTCTATATGTTGTTAAATTTTTCACAGTGTTATTACTTGCTTGTCACTTAACAACGATCGTGGTTTTTCTTCAGTTTTGGATATTATATGTTATATTCTTGTGTTGATTTTATTTATCTATTGGTAGGGTGATTCTCGAGGGTAAAGACAATGATATTGTTCACGATGACACATTTTTTCCCATTAGAGTAGTATAAGAGCTTATGATTCGATAGGATATTCTTAGTATGTTTTGTAGTTGTAGCTTTGTACGATCTTCCACACCAGAAAAGATCAATTCCTTGTTGTTGATGAATTATCCTTGGTTGCTGAAGTTGCAATATTATTGCAAGTGCTGATTTAGAGAAATTTGATGGAAGGATCATTATCGGTGGAAATGCCATCGTGCTAGCATGGTGAATTTGCAACTGGGTTTGTAGAGGTCCGATGAGGTTCAAGCATATGGATCTACAAAACTTTTCATAGTGGGGCTTGTGGTGACTTGCGTGGTGTCTAATGGTGGCTGTGTGATGAAGATGTTGCTGGCTGTGAGTGCTAGATATGTTGGAAGAAGATTAAGGTGGAAAAAAAAGGATATTGTGATTAATTTATTACAATTTGCTGATGATACTTTATTTATGTGTGATGCGAACAAAGAAAATTTAACAACCATAAAGACTATATTAAGATACTTTGAGTTTGTGTCAGGACTAAAGGTAAATAATTACCACAAAACAAGGATTGAAAAGATGGGCACTGGGAAGGAAACTATATAAAACTTCTATAGGTTTCTAATTGTAGCCAAATGAAGAGAAGTTATTCATGATGATGAGTATTTTTCAAATCAAGATTTGAGCAAAGAAAACATGCTTAAGTGAACCCTTTGACGCTTAAATGAAAGACATGTATTGTAAGTAAGGCCCAAACCTTGAGTCACGAAGAAAGGCCCAAAAGCCTTTTAAAACAAAACCCAAATATTGAAAAGACCACGGAGATAAAATATCTCTTCCAGAAGCACCCAGTCTCGTTAACCTTTGATGATGAATAGAGAGAGGAACAGAACAAAGCTTTAGGTTCGTAGTAGAGAGAGAAGCTATGGAAGGCACACAAGAAGACCTTCGTTGCAGATACAGTAAGAGAAAAGATAGATCGGAACAAGAGAAACAAAAAAAGGTAAGAAAAGCTTCAACTTCTCATATCTGTAAAAATGATAAAATCGTACTGTGTATTCTGTATGTTCTGTGTTACAAACTATTGAGGGGAAAACCTAACCTTTTAAAAGTTAGGAAAGGGGAACGGGAAAGACACTAAAAAGTCTAACTACCCTAACAGATTACTATCATAAAATAGTAATCTTAACAGAAAACTAACATCAATAGCCTCCCCTTAAGCTGGATTGTGTATGTTTACCAATCCAAGCTTGGGAACGATAAACTGAAAACGCACACGGTGAGGAAGTTTCGTGAATATGTCAGCAAGCTATTCGTTGGAGCGAATAGGTAGGAGATGAAGGAGATTCGCTTGAATCTTCTCTTGAACAACATGACAGTCGAGTTCGATGTGCTTAGTCCTTTCATGATAGCTTTGATTGTGAGCATATGTCTGGCAGACTTATTGTCACAGTAGAGAGCAGAAGTCGTAGTGGTCTCAACATTGAGATCTTGTAGGATGTAAGAGATCCATTGGATTTCGCATACTGTAGTAGCCAGTGCTCGATACTCTGCTTCGGTGGACGACCTGGAAACAATACTTTGTTTTTAGTTTTCCATTATATAAGAGAGGATCCAAGGAAGACACAAAAGCTAGTGGTAGATCTTCTAGTATTAGGGCAAGTTGCCCAGTCCGAGTCACTGAAAGCTTTGATCTGGATATGAGAGTCAGCAGCAAAGAAGAGGCCTAATGGCCGAATTTAATGTATCTAAGCATGTGCTACAAAGCCCGATAGTGGTAATCAGTAGGTGAATTAACAAATTGACTAAGAAGATTAACATAAAAGCATAGATCAGGTATAGTATTAGTGAGGTAAAGAAGCTTCCCTATTAGCCTGCGATAGGAATTTGGATTTGTCAAGTGATTTTCAGTTTTGTATAAGGAACTTGTGTCACTTAGAAAGGGAGTTGTGCAAGGTTTAGATCCCAGCATCCTTGTTTTTCAAGAATGTCCAAAGCATATTTCCTTTGGCATAGGTGTATTCCTTTCTTAGATCTAGCAACTTCAAAGCCCAGAAAATACTTTAGCTCTCTTAGGTTTTTGATCTGGAAAGCATGATGGAGAAGAGCTTTAATGTGGTCAATTTCTGTAATAGAATTTCCTGCTAAAATAATATCATCTACATATACAAGCAGGGCTGTAAAATTTGTGGAACTTTTCTTAATAAAAAGGGAATGATCAAATTTAGATTGAGTGTAATTAACAGAAATTAGAAAAGAAGACAACTTATCAAACCATTGTCTACTAGCTTGTTTGAGCCCATATAGAGACTTTGTTAACCTGCAAACCTGTCCTTTCTCCTGAATATCCAACCCTAGTGGTGGTTCCATGTACACCTCTTCATTTAAGTCTCCATGTAGGAAGGCGTTATCTACATCAAGTTGATGTAGATGCCGATTCTTTGCGGCAGCAATGGCCAGAATCATTCTGACTGTGGTTAACTTAGCAACAGGTGAAAAGGTGTCTAGAAAATCTATACCTTCTTGCTGAGTATATCCTTTGGCTACTAAGCGAGCTTTGTATCTCTTTATGCTGCCATCAACTTTATGCTTTATCTTGTAAACCCACCTGCAACCAATGGAGTTTTTTCCAGGAGGGAGTTGAGTTAAGTTCCAAGTTCCATTATCCTGCAAAGCTTTGAGTCCTTTCTGCATAGCTGTAACCCATTCATGATTTTCCTTGGCTTCATTATAGGATTTTGGCTCTTTAGCGGCAGAAACAACTAAAGTGTACTTTAGGTGTTTTTTAGACAAAGAATCATAACACAAAACATTGAAAATGAGATAGGGGGTTTTGTAATTATTCTTAACATGTAGAGAATCAGATAAGGAGTGATTAACCTGATGGATGTAATCATTGAGATATCCAGGGACCCTATTTTGTTCTAGTGGGTCTTCTAGGACTGTCGCTAGCATGGTCATTACCAGTATTGGTGCTAGTGTTTTCTGTGTGATCAGGTTCCTGCTCAGTATTTATATTCTCAAGAAAATTTTGAGTCCCATTACAGTTAGGACCATACCAGAAATCATTCGGAAAAACAATTTCTATCTCCTTTTCAGCACAATTATTAGCATTATTCTGTTGATTTTTATAGGGAAAAATATTCTCATAGAAAATAACATTCCTGCTTAGAAAAATCTCTCTAGTATTCACATCAAGTATAACATATCCTTTAACCCCATTTTTATATCCTAAGAAAACACCTTTCCTAGCTCTAGAATCAAGCTTGTGTCTATTATGTTCTAAAGTGGAGGCAAAACAAAGACAACCAAAAGTTTTTAAGTTCAAATAAGTGGGAGGATTGTTATATATCATGTCATAAGGAGTTTTACCATTAAGAACAGAAGTAGGAAGCATATTTATCAAATAGATATCATGAGAAACAACATAACACCAATAAGCAGTAGGGATACCAGATTGGAAGAGAAGACTACGAGTTTTATTCAATATATCTTGATGCTTACGTTCAACAATAGAATTCTGTTGGGGTGTCTCCATACAACTTTTTTGATGTTCAATACCATAGGAATTATACATACTAATACAATTAAATTCAGGGCCATTATCAGATCTAAGAGTTTTAACAGTTTTTCCAAACTGGTTTTTGATTTTTAGGATAAAATTCTGTAAAAGCTATCTAGTTTGTCCTTTATTGTGCATTAAAAAAATCCAAGTGTGTCTACTATAGTCATCAACTATGGTAAGAAATTATTTATGTCCATGGATAAAAGATATAGAAATGGGTCCCCATATATCACAATGTATTAGATCAAAACAGTTAGCAGAAACAGTGGTGCTCTGGGAAAAAGGCAGTTTATGTTGTTTAGCATAATGACAAATATCACAAACAATCTTAGATGGCATTTTAACATAAGGAAAACTTTTACATATTTGTTCTATGATTTTGTGACCTGGATGTCCTAATCTATAGTGCCATAGGTCATCACTAACATGTTTGCAAGAAAGAACAATCTTAGGTACATAGTGCTGGGTAAAAACAGGAAATGACTGAAGATAGTAAAGGCCTTTGAAAACGTTAGCATGCCCAATCATCTTCAAGGTAGAGTTGTCCTGAATCTAGCAGGTCTTAGAAGAAAATGTTAGAATACAATTTAAGTCCCTTGTTAGACTTTGTACAGATATAAGGTTAAAAGAAAATTCAGGAATGTAGAGAACATTGAAAATGATAAGATTTTCAGAGAATTGAACAGTTCCAGCATGTTGGGCTGTAACCACAAAATTATTAGGAAGTTTGACTGTTATGGGTTTAATTTTCTGAAAAGTAATAAAATATTTTCTTTCACGGGTCACATGATCAGTGGCCCTAGTGTCAATGATCCACAGGAAAAATTACCTTGGTTGTCTCTAGGGATGTTTCTCTGAATCTGACTAATGTTGTGAGTATTTTGTGTCTGGGTACCCTCTATGATTTTTAATAATTTTTGCACCTGTTCAGGAGTAAAACCCTGCATAGAATTACTATGAGTTTCCTGTTGAACATTTTGAGTCTGGGTAGAGGTAGAATCTTCTTTGCAAGCATTAGCATAACTCCATTCATTTTGGCCTCCCCTATCCTGACTGTTTTGGTGATCATTCTTCTTGTACCATGGTGGAAAACCATGTTTAGAGTAACATTCATCAACCGTGTGATTCATCTTATGGCAATGGGAACATTTCTTCCCATAGTTGGGATTTCTCCCTCTTCCTCTTCCTTGACCCCTTGAATTAGTGCCACGGCCTTGACCTCTCCAATTAGTCTTGTCAGATGTGTTGGCTAAAATTTTGAAAGAATCATTTTGGCCTCCCCTGTCCTGATGTTGTCTTTCTTGCTGTATAAGGAGAGAAAAGACCTTGTTGATGTTGGGAAGTGGCTCCATTAGAAGGATTTGAGTCCGAACAGTTTGATAGGTGTCATTGAGTACTTTTAGGAAGCAAATAACGTGTTCAGCCTCTCTGTATTTTAGAGAGATTTTAGATAGATCACAAGTGCATGGGTTCTTGCAGGTACAACAGGGTATAGGCCTGAGAGATTCTAATTCTTCCCAAAGAATTTTTAAGTCAGTGAAATATTGACTGATATTTCTTTCTCCTTGCTTAATAGAATGGATATCTTGTAATAAATCTGAAATCTTGAAATAGTCTCCCTTAGAAAACCTGTCTTTGAGTTCTTCCCAAAGATCTTGGGCAATGTCAACATAAAGGACGCTTTCTGCAATCTAGGTTGAAAGGGTCTTGATGATCCAAGATAGAACCATTGTATCACATCTTTCCCATGCTTCAAATAATTTGTCAGTTCTGGTAGGCTTTTGGATACTGCCATCAATGAATTTAATTTTGTTTTTGGAGAGTATAGCTCGTTGCAGATTTCTGCTCCATGATGAGTAATTGGATTCAGTAAGGACCTGGGAAATAAGGGTAATGCCTAGATTTTCACCAGGATGAAGATAATAGGGGCTTGAGGGATTAGTGGTGGGATCTGTGTTGTTTTCCATCGTGTCAAGAACAGGTCAAGATGCCAAGAACAACTCAAGAAACAGGTTGCACTTCTGATACCATATTGTAACTAAGGCCCAAACCTTAAGTCACGAAGAAAGGTCCAAAAGCCTTTTAAACCAAAACCCAAATATTGAAAAGACCACGGAGATAAAATATCTCTTCCAGAAGCACCCAGTCTTCGTCAACCTTTGATGATGAATAGAGAGAGGAACAAAACAAAGCTTTAGGTTCGTAGTAGAGAGAGAAGCTATGGAAGGCACACCAGAAGACCTCCGTTGCATATACAGTAAGAGAAAAGATAGATCGGAACAAGAGAAACAAGAAAAGGTAAGAAAAACTTCAACTTCTCGTATCTGTAAAAATGATAAAACCGTACTGTGTATTCTATATGTTATGTGTTACAAACTATTGAGGGAAAAACCTAATCTTTTAAAAGTTAGGAAAGGGGAACGGGAAAGATATTAAAAAGTCTAACTACCTTAACAGATTACTACCATAAAATAGTAATCTTAACATAAAACTAACATCAATAACACGTGACGTGAGAAAATAAATAAAAAACATTAGAGTTGCGTGGTGAATTTCATCATCGTTCTTAACCTAGGAGACACTCTGTAAGTAGGTTACAAAAGTAAAAATCAACTCAAAATATTATAAGTTGAGGGTAAGATATCATATAAAAGTATATTAGTATCCTTATACTACTTGACAGTTACGACTAAAGTCGACAGATAAAAGCTCACAAACTACTTCCCTAACTTGCAATCTCCGAAAATGGACTAAACAATATATGTAAAATAAACCTAGTACAAAATATTAGGTTGCGCTAATATATTACAATCTTGTTATTTATTTAACTTTTATGATAAAAGTAACTCTTCGCATGTGGTATTATAGATGCATTGACAAAATTTTAAAGAGATAAAAAGTTGGAAGATCCTATGACGTTAAGGATGTGATCAAACTTAATTGATGAAATAACGTGATGTTATTGTTATGTTTTGGAACCATTTTGTATTTGATTATGCAATTTAATGCTTAATTTACTTTTCATTTAAGTTTAATATATTTATTTTAATTTATTTTGGTTTAAGGAGTGCTTTACACGGTAACATTGAGTTTGATTATCTCATTTTTAATTTTAAGGATAAATTATTCCCTATTCCCATCTCATAGATAATGATAATGAGACTTTTATTCTATTCTCATTCATCAGAAAAAGAATATATTTGTTATCTCTTTACTATTTCAAATACTAATAAAATATTTTTTTTAAAATTTATATTATCAAATATTAATCTAAAAACAATAGACCTTTTTTTTGTCTAATATCAAATATAAAATGAATAATACTGATAAAAGTAAAATAAATTAAAAATTACAATTGTACATATAATACAAATATAACTAATTATATTTATAATATTATAGAAAATAGTAAAAGTAGAAAAATGTACCTTAAAATAAGTTAAAAAATTAAAAACTAAAAAAAGTTGCATATAAATTTTTTAAATGATTTAATAAAATAAAAGTGTTTTTAATAATTTAAAATGAAAATGAATATAAATATGAAGACAAATATATAATATATAGATATATTATTCACATGTTTAATTTAAAAAAATTAAATATCACTTATATTGATCTTGTTCAATTAATAAAACAAATTCTATTAAAATAAAAATGAATAAATTGGTTGGTTAGTTTGTGGTTGCCTTTAATTAGTGCTCAGTTGTTTATTTATTTTTTAATATGTTTATCTTTTAATTTCACCCAATTTTCTTTTATTCAATTTTTTAATAAGCAATTCTAGCAAAAGGTATAATTATGTTTTTTATTTTTTTCTTAAATCAGGAAAAGTAAACTCTAAAACGATATTGATCCTGTTTTTCTCGTTTATATAGATTCTCACTTGATAAATAAATAACACCTACCTAATTGCCATAGTTGATTAATGAATCTAAAAGTAACGAGAAAATGAGTAACTTATTTTTTCCTTCTACAAAATCTTTTAAGTGTAGAGGGCAGTTAGAAAATCACATTTTGTCCTCAAAAGAAAATGTATTAAATATTTTGTATTCACTAAGTATAAGACTAACTTATAATATATTATAACTAAAGACAATCTTCATCTTAGTGAATTAGTTTATTGAAGTTAAGTTAGATGGAATTAGTACAAGGTTGTCTTAGTAGAAGGTTGTCTTAGTAGAAGGTTGAGAAAGAACTTAATAAGAAGAAGAGGAAAAAAGCAATAGAGATGAGTGAGATAAAAGGAGGAGGAGGAAGATTAATGGTGTGAGAAGTTGAAGATTGATTGGCTGGTTTGACATCAGAGCAGTCAAGACCAAGCTCTCCTCCTTTGCACTCATTGGCAAAGAGACCAGGAGGGTATTTGCCATAGATGTTTATGTAGCTAAACATAACTTCTGCACAATTAGTTGACAAATCATTGATGTCACCAGCAAAAGGGCAAGCAAATTGCTTGAAAGCATCACAACACACCTTCGCTGGATACTGGGGTCCCTTGCATTGGCTTGTCAGCACTGTATAGTTTTGGTTCTCAAAGTCAACTTTACAAGCTGCACACAACCCATCACAACTTCAACAACTTCTCAAAAAATTATTAAGTTAAAGACTACACATTCAAAAGCAAAAGAAAAATGAGAGATACTCATATCTTATTCTCTAATTTTTGAGAGAATGTTTGATGAGGTCTCCATTTCAAGATTAAAATTCCAAAGATGTTTATATCTCTAAATGACATGTCTTGGCTAATGAACTGTAAGATTAAACGATTTTCATTTGTTTTTGTTTTAAAAAGTACTATAGAAAGCAAAAAAGATATTAGTTCAAAAGGAAAAAACACGCTTTACCATTATTCAAATCCAACGTTGGAAACTAGTAAAGATGATCATAAAAGTTTGAGTGGCTAATGGGTTCACATTACACCAGTTTTTATATTCTGATAAAGACATTTTCATTAGTGGCTAAGCATTAGTACGGCATATGTGAGTCATATCTCCACTAAAACTTTCCTATTTCTTAGAGATCAATGAAAAAAATAAATGGTACCCTTCAAATCTAAGCTGTAAACAGGTGTTATTTTATTGGTAAATTTGCAGTTTAGTATTGGAAATGTATCCAAACATAACTTTAATAAAACGTTTTATACCATAATGTATGGTTTAACTTTGATAAATCTATTTTAAGAGAATCATTGAAGGAGGAAAAAGGGAGAATAATTGAAAAAAAAAAGAAAGAGGGTAAGTTAGATTAAAAAAAAAAGAATAAACATAACTAATTCAAAGGATTGTGTCTTAAAAAATAATCTCTTATTGTTTTTTGCTCACATGTCACCATCCAACCTTCGCATAACCCATTTGTCTTCTAGAAAGGGATCATTTTTAAGAATTAACCTGATTTCAAGTGCTTCTTCAAACATTAAACATGATTTTCACATTTTTGAATTCAAAGATGTATGGCATGTCAGTGTTCCTATTTGAAAATCTTTAAGAACAATAACAACATGGGCAAATTCTTCCAACATAGTTTCACATCACGTGAGTTCATAGTTTCCAATAGTAATAGAAAAGAGCATCACAAAAATGTCACCTTTCTTAGCCTGTAGGAGGGCACGACCAGTGGATGCCTCAGTCTCAAATATATGATCTGTGTCGAACAAAAAACTCAATCACCCATGATCAAAATTTGACAGATGAATAAAAAGGTTGTAACTTTGAAGGAAAATAATGTACCAGAAATGAATGGAGCAGCAGAGGCCGATGTGGCTAAGAGGAAACAATAGAGAATGGAAGAGAAGAAGGCATTGGAACCCATTTTCTCTTTCACTCTCTTTCACCCTTTTGATTTAAAATTTTTTCTTTTTCCTTAGAAGGGTGTGTTTCTTTTGTTGTCTGGTTTTGGTGAGATGAAGAACAGACACTATTGCAGGAATTGTGGTAGAAATCGAAGGTGTTGTCAAGCTGGCAAAGTTCCAATGGCTCTCCGCAAATTCTCTTGTTTTTGGTAGTTTTTGGTAGTTTTATAAGATCTTCTTTCCCTTTAAATAGTTATATAATCTATTATTTTTTATAAATTAAAATTGTAAACGAGGAAGGTGAGGGAATTATCTCTAGATAGTTTTTTTTTTTACATTGAAAACTTTTTTTTGCATAAAATTCTTTTAATAGTCAAATATTAATCTATTTGTGGTATTGGGTTGGTACAAAGTTTTTTTTATCGGTTGAACATGAGTACTTTGTTATGAGATACTTAACTAAATGATTTGTTTTTTTTTTTATATAAATGATATTTAAATTTAGATTATAGGTTAGGTTTGTAGTATTTTGTTCACGGTTGAAAGTTTTTAAATAAGTTTATAGTTACATTTTTTTAATTCAGTTCTATTTCTTTTAAAAACGATTGAATTACTTTGTAATTTTTTAATTATATTTTTTAATTTTTTAATACTTTTTAAAAATGTTTTTTTATGTATAAGATCTATAACATGTAATGTTGCATGAGAATGTATATATGTTAGAATCAGATGTCAACGTAATTTTTAAATATAATTGTTTTGTATCTAATTTAGTTTATATATATATATATATATATATATATATATATATATATATATATCTTTTTTATTCAACTAATTATCGGGTATGTTTAAGCACAAATATTTCTTTTTTACTTTTTTTATATTATATTATTAAATTAAAAATATTTAAATTATATTTATTACATTATAAATAAATTTTTTTTATAATTTATTTTACATATGATTGTTATTTTAATTTTTTTAATTGACATGTATATAATATGTGAAATAGTTTTAAAAATATGTAAATAGGAATATTAATTGTACAATTAATATAAAAACATGTATATATTAATTGAACAATTTTATATACATAGGAATAATTAATTAATGTAAACTTTTATATATCTTATTATTAACCGTACATTAATGTATATAATTTATATATTAACGTACATAAATAGTGTATACTAATTGTATGTTAATAATAAGAATAGTGTTTATTTATATATTAATTATACAATTAATTGCACATTAAAATTTATATGTTTAATTAATATTATTAATATATAAATTTTATATTGAAATTATTAATTTGTACATTTATTTGTGAACAACTAATCATAGGTATAATTTTATAAAATTTATTGTACAATTTAAAAAGATAATTATTGTAAACACCTAGAAAAATAGAGTATTAGAGTTGATACGTGTTTTAAAATAATGAGACTGAGTATTTTAGTGTTAAAATAATTCAATAATATAAATAAAATTTCATAAACTGATCTGATTATCTAAAACACTTGTCATCTCTCCAACTCTTTCTCTTAATTCCTTTTTCCCTCTCTCTAACATTTCTAATTCTTGAATCATCTGTTTGATGATCAGAAAGTGTCTAAGCAATCACGATGGTGAATCCTTCATTCTCTATCGATCATATTTCATTCAAGAGTAAGCAAGTTTATGCGCATTTTCTTAAATTCGTAGTTCAAGACACATGCGACTAGAAGTTTTCTCGCATGTGTCATTCGCTGATCGTTTCTAGTTTCTTATTGATAAGAGGTCCTAAGAACTCACTTTGATCACAATTCTATGGTTTGTAGGAGTATATATAGTTCCTTGAGCTTGAAGTAAGGGTCGTGAGCGGATAGTGCTTGATAGCATCCCTACTAAGGCAAGGGAAGCTAATGCTTAGGCTTAAAATTTGAAATTCAATTTTTATTGAGTGTTACTACGAGGATACGATGGTTTAATTGTATTGGGGATGATTGTTTTAATGACAATTGTGTTTTGATGAATATAATTAGTTGTATGTTACTTGATGCCTTGTATGAATTTATGTCGAATTGGAATAATCTTGTGAATGTTGTGGTTAAGAAATTGATGATGTTATTTTGGTTGGAATGTTGAGAAGAAATGAGTTAGTAAGAATTATATAGGTTAATTTTTAATCAACAATGGATGTTTTGATAGGTGAGTTTTAAAAGTAGTGGTCTAAAGGGAGAAATGGTGATTTATGTCATGTTGTATGGTATTTTTTAAACTTGTTTGGGTAATGAGTTAGTTAATATATGGTCTAGAATAAAGTGGTATCAAATTTATGTTTTGAATGGTTTTAGTTGAGTTAAACAGTCTATATAGTTGTGTAGGATTGAACCAGAAGTGGTTAGAATACTTGTATAGCAAGAGTGGATAAACTCGGACTAGTTGTGTTGTTGACTAGGTGAACCAAGTGGTGTTAATACTCATTGTAAACCTAAAGAAGCAAAACTTGTTTAATCTTCTTCAAGATTAATGGAACCCCTTAAGAGTTCTTAAGGGAAAACTAAACGTAGCTTAGGTTGAGTGAACTAGTATAAAATTTGTGGTGTATTGATTTGCTCTTTGAACGCTTTCTATATGCACCCTTTATAAAAACCAATGTCTGAACATCTTATTTAAATAATATCTTTTGCGAATTCATTAAACGCTGATTTGCGAAAAAGTTTTAAAACATTATTCAACCCCCACTCCCTTTCTAGTGTTTTCCTATGATTTCACCGGGTCGGTGCTATCATAACACCATTGATGGGTAAGAGCCTTCCACTGCTTAGGAGGAGAGTATCAATGATGCCATCTATAAAAGGAATTCGACGACTCCCTCCTATTATCGAAGAGTGATGTGTCTCGGGAGTAGGGGTTGTACTTGCTTTCCTCCTTGTTTCCACAGACAAGACCAATTCAAGGAGGGGTTTTCTAGACTAATTGCATGATATCAAGGGTTTCCCTCCCCTCTTCCTTACTACTTGTTACTTCATCCTCAACCCTCCTTTTCAGCCTGATATTCTACAGCTTCAAGGTGTTTGTCTCCCCAAGACTTCCTTTCTTAAACTAGACAAACTCAAATTGCATCTTTATGGCATCTCTTGTTAAGATTCCTATAAATCACGCACATTCGTCATTTCTTGTTCGCCTTCTTCACCAAGACAACATTAGCTAACCATGTTGTGTGTCATGCCTTCTTGATGAACCAATCTATAACAACTTTTTTGTCTCGACCTTGGCGAGCAACCTTCTCTCTTCTCCTAACTTCATTTTCTTTTGCAAAACTAGTTTAGCCTATATGGAAATGGAAAACCTATGGGAGCCTGCCCTCGGGTCCACCCGTGAGAGGTCAGTTGTTGTTCATACGAATATATCGACATTGTCAAATAAGACTTTGCCTATTACTTGTTCTTTATCCTCGCCCACTACTACTCCTATCTTTAGGTCCTGGTCCTCACATACGGTAAACATTTTCGTTTCCCTCACAGGCTCTATCCTTGGGTCATTGCCGATTCTTTGGTCAAGGTTGCCTCCTTCTATAACTGTGTGGAGTGCTCTCGCCCGTTCGACATTGTTAGTTTCGAGCAAGGGAGTTGGGAGTCGCAGGCTTGCAATTTAGCACTCTCAGGTCATCTTCTAGTCATAGTGGACGATGATAATGTCTTTGGACAAGGACGAGAACTTCATAGCAAGGCGAGGGGTGGACATCACGACACCCAACATGATAAGTAATGGTCGACCCAAGATGATGTTATTGGACATGCTTATGTCAATGACCAAGTACCAAATTCGTATGATCATTGTTAAACTACCTTCCCCAAAGGTCGATGTAGCCTCTAATAGACACCCTTTCTCTTGAAAAGTCGTATACAAGTTCGTCATAAGGGGTCATTACTTCCTCTGGCAACTCCAACTTCTTATGGAGCTTCTAGTAGAGTATATCTACTAAACTATCCTAGTTGACCTTGACCTTTTTGATAACAAAGTTCTCGACTTCTATTGTTATGACTATAGGGTCAACTCTATCCAGATCTAGCCCTTGGAAGTCGACATTTGTGAACATAATTGGTGGCAACCTTTTTCATCGAGAGTTATTGGATACTGAGAATCACTAATTGTACAACACTTAGACGCCTCTTTCTAGCTGTGATAAGGATTCTTCTCCCACAAACCCTCTATATATGGTGTTTGTTTTACCCCTCAAAGGGGGTCCAGGATCAAAATACATGTCCTCATGTTGGGTCAATTTCTCTCTCTTTTCTTCCTTTTCCCTATCTTGTCTACCCTTTCTTCAGTCAATAGGTCTTTGTCACTCGAAATGTGAAATTCCTTCATTGCCACATCTTACAAAACGCTTAAGGTGGTCAAGTCAGATTAACTCTTTAATCTTATCCTTGAGTGTAGCGCATTCATCCGTGGTGTGGCCATTGAGGTGATGGTACTTACAATATTTTTTCATGTCAACATTTGACCAGTTTTGAGATTTCTTGGGTGGTGGTATGAGATCTTCTTGTAACACTTGCTTCAACACACGGGACCTAGAGCTTTGAAGGGCGTGTAACGCGAGAATCGAGTAGTTCTAGGCTCTCTCTAACGGGAACTACCCTTTTGATAAGATTCTCGTTCAACACCTTAGTAGGTGGCGTAATACACCAATCATCTGCAAAGGGACCCTACCTCAATATTGTGATCATATAGTGGAGAACGACTTCGGGGTTCAAGTGTTTGATCTTTAAGGACACTTTATTGAACCTTTCAATAAAGATTCATATAGATTCTCTCTTTTCTTGCTTAATGTTGAGGAATGCGAGGGAGGTAAGGTGATGACAATGGCTCATGCGAATTGTATTATGAAGGACGACACCATTGTCTCAAAATAATTGGTACAATAGGGGAACTACGAGTGAACCACTCTAGGGATGTGCCCTTTAGAATGGTGGAAAAATCTTTGCACATGATGGCATCATCAATCGAGTACAAACTAACCTAAGTGGTATAGATGACAATGTGTTCATCCGAGTTAGTGCTACCATCACACCGATGTAGGGTAAGAGCCTTCCATTACTTAGGAAGGGGGGTATCGATGATGTTGTCTATGAAGTGGTGCCAACGGCTCCCTCCTCTTGCTGAGGAGTGGTGTGTCTTGGGAGTAGGGTTATACTCACTTTTCTCCTTGTTTCCACAAGCAATACCAGTACGAGGTGTGGCTTTTGGATCAATTGTGTGTTATCGGGGGTTTCCTTCCCTTTTTCCTTACCCATCGTTAATTACTTCAACCTCAACCATCCTTTTCAACATGACCTTCTTCTGCCTTGGGATGTTTATCTCCTCAACAATTATTTTCTTAAACTAGGCGAACTCCAATTGCATATTCACCTAGGCTTCTAAGATAGTGGCTATGTCAGCCAAGGAGACTCTCTCTTCTTTTTCTCCAACCATACTGCTTCTAGTAGACACCATAAATGCTCTCTTTAAAGAATTGTAGCCAGCCCCACGGTGACACCAATTGTTCTTACGAAATCGACCAAGGACGCTTCAAACACTTTCAATCTTCAATCTCTAGGGTATTCGTTCTCCTCTTAAGTACTCATTCTCTTTGAGCTTGATAGGAGTTATGTATGTAGAAACACTCCAACTCCTAAGTCAATCTAGTCTATCAACAAGCAAAGAATATAGTAACTAATGAACATAATTAACATACTTTTTTAGGATGTGCTATTTATATTTACTGTTTCTGGACTTTTGCTTGGATGGGCCTAAGCCTATTGACCCAAATACTTGTTAGCTTATGAATAATCATAGTTAACCATAGGTCATGGTGTGATGTTCTATTGGACAAAATAGATAGAAAATCTATTGGAAAAGAAGTTTATTCGGTCTAGTGTATCACTGTGGGAAGCGCTAGTGTTGCTTGTAAATAAGGACAAAAGTTCAAGGCTATGTGTTGATTATCGGTAGTTGAATAAGGTTACAATCAAGAATAAGTACCCTTTGCCAAGGATCGACGATTTGCTTGATCAATTGAGGGGTGTCGGTGTATTCTCTAAGATTGATTTGAGGTCTGGCTATTATCAAATCTTAGTCTAGCCGGAGTTAGTCCCCAAGGTCTTTCATGAGCATGTTGCTCACATAGGTGTTTTAGCTTTTAAGGAATCTTTAGTTTAGTGGGAGTTAGTCCCTTTTGTATTTGTGTTTTATGTTTGATTTAATGTATGCATACATTGTCCTTGGACATATTTGGTTTAATAAATATATGATTTATTATTCGAATATTGCACTTTGTACAATAAGGTTATTATGTTAATCTCATTAAGATAAAGTAAGAACTAGTTGAAAATAGACGTGTATAGGTCACCTTCCCGTGATTTTCATGCTACACATTTCATGATGAATTCATGTCATTTGGTTTTGTCAACATTAGTGATCATTGTTAGGTTTTATTGCGATTGATGCAATGAAAATTGGTTCGATATGCGGATATAATCAATTGACGGGACTTTTGAATTTGCTCAAGGTATATAATGGCATTTTTGAGCTCAAAAGTCTAACACATTTGTAAAGATTTATATATATATATATATATATATATATATATATATATATTAATATATATATATATTATAAAGTAATTATTAAATGTGTTAGGGCCAATATATTTTATTAGCCAACTTTATAAAGTGATCTAATTAAGTAAATATGGCTAAGGGTATATTTGCCATAAAAGATATATTGTGTAGACACCAACAATAATTTTAATTTGTTAAAGGGGTCAAATTATAATTATTGAAACTAAAGAAAAGTAACGGCCAAAAGTTACTTAAAGGGTCATGATCCCTATCTGTGAGCATGTCGTGTCATTCTTGTTTATTTCTCTTTATCCCCATCAGAAGAGAAAATTTAGAGAAAAAGGCTAAAGGTACTCTGTAGAAGGAAGATTAGAAACTCATTCAAGTTGTTAAAGAGATACTGAGAATTGCTTTAATTAATGGGTTTAATGCATATCAATTATAATGGTTTATTACTCTTAATTGTTAAATATGTGAATCATAAATTCCAACAATAACTACGAATCTTATAGGTAATATCTCATGCATTAATCCAGGTGTCAATTCTTACCAATGGAATATTGATTCTGGTACCACATCTCACATATGTTGGTATAAAGATTTATATGATACTTATGTTTATATGTCCAATTCACATGTTATTCTTTCAAATTATGTAAAAATCCATCTTAAAGACGTATGAAGCACAAGACTTACTAAAGATATTTTCTTACATTAATGTTTTGTATATTCCCACATTTAGATTTAATCTTTTATCTTTAGTTTCTTCACTCAAAGCAAACATTTTCGTTTTATAATGGAACCTAACAATTTCCTTTTCCAGAATCTCACCTCAATGAAGACGATTGACATTGTTAAATATCGACATGGTCTCCTGGTTTTTCATTTTCCTAATCATAGTTTGCCCATTGTTAATTTAGGACATCTTTCTCATCCTGTTTACATCTTATTGCTTCTAAAAATTCTTTAGCTGCTCTTAATGTATTTAAATTTAAATAACATGGTGGTGAGATATAATTTTGTTATTAATTTATTTCAGTAACTTCCACGGTTTTTCATCTGACAAAATAGGACTAGGTATGTGGACTATTTTTTAAGAAAAAAAAAGAGAGTTTCTGATTAGTCTAATATGTTTAAACTTAGTTCATGAAATCTCATTACATGCATTAGACAGTATATTGCGCTATGAGCTCAGAATTCTTCGCTGGATATTTCCTTTTGCAGCTCCATGGTTGCATTCTGCACCTCTATCAGGAAATGTGTAAAAGATAAAATATTCTTAATCTTTTTATGTTGTCACTGTTGATTTTTTTTAGGTCTCTTTATGCATTTTTCTAATTACATAATTCAAAATTAAAAAATAACTTTTAAATTCTATAATTTGATTTTTTTTATGAAAAATATGACTTAATTATTTAAAAGTTAATTTTTTCATAAATTGAAAGAGCAAATCAGGAGGTTTATATATATATATATATAATATGGAGTATAAAAGGAAATTATGATGTAAAACAAAAAAAACAAAACCTTCTCCGATTGTGTTCGGTTTCCTTGGCCCATGCAACTTACGATGTTGGGCCACATAGTTAACGAAAGTTTTGAATATAAAAATTTGACGAAAAAAAAAATAGAGAGATTAACTATGTGAAAGAGTTTGTTTAAGATTGTTTTCAAGTAATTGGGATAGATAAATTGAAATCAATTTCTTTAAGTTAAAAGTAGCTTACATATAAATTAATTTATGGAGTTGCTCACATAATTTTTCCAAATTGTTATTTTTAACCTGAGTATAAATTAATTTTATCCTACAAAATTATTTCTATTTTCCTTTTTATTGGATAAAAGTTGAAACAATTTGTTGGGTCTGTCGAGACATATCAAGAAAAAATACCATCAGGTCTTTGTAGAACCTCAATCCCAAGAAAAAATCTCATCTTTCCCAAGTCAGATATATCAAATTCTCTTAACTGAGAGCTTTTAAACTCAGACATCATGACTTCATCATTATCAGTAAAAATTAAATCATCAACATAAATACTTACAATGATAATTTTTCCTTCTTTGTTTCTCTTGGTGAATAATGTCTGCTCGCTGTCACACCGCTGAAATCCTTCACTAATGAAATGAGCTTCAATTCGACTGAACCAAGCTCGCGGGGCTTGTTTTAAGCCATACAAAGTTTTATGCAACTTATAAACCAAATGCTCACTACCCTTCATTTCATACCCTTTTGGTTGCTCCACATAAACATCCTCTTTAAGATCACCATGAAGGAAAGCCGACTAAACATCTAGTTGAAAAATTTGCCAATTTTTATGTGCAGCTAGAGCAATAATCATTCTTACTGTATCCATCCATGCCACTGCTGCATAAACTTCTGTATAGTCAATTTCATGCTTTTGAGAATACCCCTTGGCCACTAATCTAGCCTTGTACTTATCAATCTTTCCATGTTCATTGTATTTGATTTTGTAGACCCATTTTATTCCAATTATTTTAGCTCCAATAGGTAGTGCACTGAGTGTCCGTGTTTGATTTTTTTTATGGATTTGATTTCTTCATCCATAGCCCATCGCCAATTCGGATCTTTCATTGCTTCCTCAAAACATGTGGGTTCATTTGACACCATTAATGTCATATGGGTCTCATCCTCCGACAGACCTTTGCCAGGAACATAATCATCCATCCATGTTGGAGGTTGCCTATTTCTTGATACTAATACTCGATCTTATCCTTCACTAGAAGATCTTCTCCTTTGCTGGAATTCTTCTCTAACATCAGTATTGTTGTCTGCATATATTTCTACAACATCATTTCTTTCATTCTCACCTGCATCTATTTCTGCATCATTCTCACCTGCATCTATTTTTGCATAATCTATTTTTGCATCATCATTCCATTCTAAATCTGGTATAGGTTGTGTTCCATCCCAATCCCATTGTTTGTCTTCCTCAAAAATCACATCTTTACTTATGAGAATTCTTTTAGCTATGGGATCAAATAGCGTATAGCCTTTAGATTCCTCACTGATTCCCAACACAGTTTTCTAATAAGAAAAGAAGATAAAACAGTTTTACAATGAAAAGGAAACTTTTTGATAAAGTGAGCTGAAAACTTAGATTGTGGACAAGAGCCTACACAAAGGCTATAAATAAAGAAAGCTAAACAAATTAGAAAGTTGTAAACAAACTATACAACTTAACTATCTTAGCTAATAGTCCCCCTTCAAGATGGAAGGAATATGTTGTTGATGTTCATCTTGGAGATAATAGAAGTGAGGATGAAATGAAGACATCAACAATTTGATGGTGTTTTTGAACATGAATAAGTCTAAGAACTCCTTTTTCAACTTATTTTCTGATGAAATGAAGATCCAATTGTTTTCTTCTTTCGTGATGTGAGGATTGTTGGCAATTTGTATAGTTGCCTTATTGTCAAATAAACTACTGCAAAAGAATTATGAATATGAAAATTAGTCATGTCGAAGGCAACATGTTCATCTAAAATAGATTTTTGCTAGTGAGGAAATCCAATTGTATGTTTGTGGCTCAAATTCTCTTAAATTTGGCATATATAGTGAGTGTGATGTTTTGAAATCTTGGAGCAGTTACATCTTTCTATATAGGATAAGAGAAAAAGATACATTAGTAACGTAACAATGATAATCAAAGAGATAAGAAGAAGGAGTAGTAATCCTGGTTATTCTGCGTAAAGGTTGAGTAACAATATTAGAATGATTAGTACTGTAATTAGTATCAAAGCCACATAAGTTATGAATAATAACAAAATCAAAATCTGATGAGACAAAATCGTCTAAGAAAAGCTAGATTGTCTAACAACTCATGTTTTGAAGTTTATCAAGTAATACTTAACAAAATATTGTTTATAAAAAAAAAGCGTTTACACAATTGGATATGTCAAAAGGCATATGCTTGACAAATAAAATTGTCTATTTAAAACACTAGGACAAAATATACATAATGAATATTAGAGTAATTTTGACCAAATAGATAGCGTCTGATGCAATAAAGATATACATATAAATGCTATACGTTTATGCATGTACATTCAAGTTACTTGCATCACCAAGCGTATGTGAAAATAAACCATGTATGATGATTAAAAAGAGGCATTAAACATTATTGAAAAATATATATATATATCACACATCACAAGAACATAGATATTGTCTGATGCAATAAAGATATACATACAAATGTTACACGCTTATGCATTTACATTCAAGCTACTTGCATCAAGCGTCTGTCAAAATAAATCATGTGTGATGACTAAAAAGAGGCACTAAAAGTTATTGAAATATATATATATATATATATATGTATATATATATATATATATATATATATATATATCACACATCACAAGAACATAATGTGTCGGGATAAACGATAGTCATCCAATTAAGTAATATGCTAGCCTAGACTTGCGCTAAACAATAAAAAACTTATGACAGAGTATTTATACTATATAACGTCTGAACTAAATAAGATATGTATGATCTAATGATAAAGCATTTAAGTGCTAACCTCGCTCAAACACATACACAAGTTTACGAAAGCACTCTTATAAGACAAGTGTCTAAAGAATATATCTTTTACATCATCTAACTCAACTTGATAATAAATGATGCATTAATTAAATGATGTTGACATATGCAAATATACTCTGAACACATTCATAATGTGTTGTACGATCATCAACGGATATAACATCCACAAAAAAGTGCTTTTGTGCTTGCATACTTTGCTCTCTTTATCTGTGTAGGAAATGACAACACCTAGCTTAACTCATAAGCTCTACACAAGGTCAGAAAGACGTTGAGAGATAAGAAGACATTGTTAGAATGTTTTATCAAAGCTTCTTTCCCAAGAAAATCGTACAAGCTATTTACGCGAAAAAACTCTGTTACTATACAACGTAGACCTGGGTTTGACTAAGCTATCAAAAAAGGCTATGAAGCCTATCTTAAAATCAACTCAATATCCAACAATATATCTCACAAGATAGTCTAAGTGCATATGTTCAAGATTGATCATAAATATCAACCCTACTATCTAAGTGCATATGTTTGATGCTCTTCAACCTAAGAAAAATGACAAAGATATGAAAGAATGAATGAAAGCATGCTTTATCAAAAGGGAATGAGAAGAGTGAAGAGAAAATAGAAAAGAGCTATAATCATAGATTTATTTGGCTACTCTATCTCTGAGCTTACAACGTTTGAAGCTTTCAGAGAAGAAAAGAGAAGAGAAGAAAAATAAGCCCTTGTTTAATATCCACTCTAAACAAAAATTGTGCTCATAACGTCTAAATGTTCAAAGAAGAGAAGAGAAAACTAGAGAGTCAACCAAAATCAAGTGTTTTGCTCTTACATCGTCTAATGCTTTCATCCAAAAAGAGAGAAAGAGAGCAATTACAAGAATCCGGGAATATATTGCTTTAATTAAATATTCTCTCAATGAGAGTTATTATCATTATTGTAATCAAACACTTGTAAATTAAGGGTGGTGTAAGAATAATTGGACTAGTCATGATTGACTAGTGGAATCAGAAATGGTTTATAATACTTGGACTACTCAGGATTACTAAGTGAAGTAGGAGTATTTTATAATATTAGGACTAGTCAACATCGACTAGGTGAAACATGAGTGATTTATAATACTTATTTGACTAGGTGAACCAAGAATGTTTTATAATACTTGAACTAGTTAGGAGATTAGAAGACCAAGAATGCTCAAAATACTTGTAACCAAGAGTGAATTATATATATGAATATAGAGTTATGTTATTATAATTTTTCTTTTTAAAAAGATCTCATTATAAAAAGAATAAATAAGTTTATTATTTGTATCAAATAATAATGATTTATGGGTTGCTCCCTCCACCTCCACAGCCTTCTCCCTCCACCTCCCCAATTATCTTTAATTCCAATTATATCCTTAAAGTTAAAATTTTTATTTTTATTATTTTATTATTTTAATATTTTAATATTTTAATATTTAAATATAAACTAATATAAATATACATTATTAAAATATATTAAAAAGATATTCAAAAATAATAAATCAAAATATTAAAATATCTAATAAAATAATAACAGAAACATAAAATTAAAACAAAGCGGATGACATCCTTCAACGGATGTCAACATCCGTTTAAGGCGAAACGGATGTCGACATCCGTTTTGCCTTAAACGGATGTTGACATCCGTTGAAAGATGTCATCCGTTTAGGCTTCGTTTTCATTTTACGTTTTAGGGTTAAAGGATTATTGGAAAGATTATTGGAAGGATTATTGAAAGGGTTTAGGGTTTAGGGTTTAGGATTATTGGAAGGATTATGATTACGTACCTGGAGAGGAACCACGACAAGCACATTACACCACAAACGCACTGCACCACGTACTGCACCGAAAGCAAGAGGAAGATTGCTTGATAATTTTTTTCACGATCACTGAGCTTTGCAGAAAAATATTTTACTCATACAAGGAACTACGTAGGTTATCAGTGAAATATGTTATAAATGAGTAAAATTAAAAAACAATAATTCTAAAAATAAAATTTTACTGAGGGGCAAAATAGTAAAGGGGAGGTGGAGGGAGAAGGCTGTGGTGGTGGAGGGAGCAACACCCATGATTTATATATAATAGTAAGGTGCTAAAAAAGATAAAGACTTCTATCATCATCAAATCCCTCATCTTGAATTTATAAAATTTATTCTTTTCGATGTCTTGTTCAAAATCATTATTCTTTTGGTGAAGGTAAGTTTTTCCTTTTAAAAAAAATAACGTTGTTGGATTTAATATTTTTATCTTGTTTTCTTTGGCATTGTTCCAATCCTATCAAACCGTCCCACCAATAAATAGCAAAAGACAAAAGATGCATGTCAACCAAACAAAGGTTAATTGAATTGGGCGAATACTACTTCAATATTTAATTACTTAAGTACTTTCTAACAGGATACCACACAATTTCAATTATAAAACTTCCTGACTTTTATAAAACTAATGCATGCAACTTTTGATAAGATTTATAAACTAATATTAAAAATGAATATACAATTAGAGACATCTTACCAATTTGATACGAAGCTTGGTACTTATAAAAGAACCCAAAGCCACCCAGTAGCAGGAAAAACTTTCAGTGTTATTTTGACTGAAAGACAATAGTTTTCAACTTTTGTTGTGACAAATATAGAATAAAAACGCAAACCCCACAAATAATTATGAGATTCTATTTCTTCCATTGAGATGGATAAGGATGACACGCAGTACTTTCATTAAGAAAAAAATATCAAACATGCTGTCCTTGTCTGCTCTCCAAGTACAAAAGATTAGGAAGGTTGATCAGTTTGTTATTATATCTTAAGTTCAAGTATATTAACTTTTTTGTGACAGGATTAAAGTATCTAATTAAAAAATTATGTGCTTTATTATTTTTTATTGTTTTAGTTACATATTCTCTATATTACTCTATTTATTTTGAGTTACATGGTGGACTTTATTGTCCAGACTAATAAAAAATTCTCTGGATGATATCTAGCTGCTCTCTTTTTTAATTCTAAATATTGGAATCACATTTTTAAAATTTTAAATTTTAAAGAAAATATAAACAATTGAAATAGATGTAATTTATTTATGTTTTGTAAAATATAATTTTTATCATAAATTTAATATGATTTTCTTTATTTTATATTCTTTTATTTTATTTAAACTTTTTAATAATTTTTTATACGATGGTAAATTATTGATGAGCTTTGAGATTTTAATATATCTAAAATGACAAAATACATAATAATGCTTAACATGATTTTATTTGAAAAATTGAAATTAAATTTATATTATTTTTATATTTTTAAAATATTAGGATGACAGACAAGCCCTTAGACATTTAAATCCATCCGCCTGTATAGGCCTATCCATACTCTGCATTAACTCTTTTTAATATTTATATAAATACAACTAAATATTTTCCTTTATTATTTTATTAATTTTATATACTATAATAGGCATATATCTAGATTTTATTTCATAATCTATTTTTATAATATGTTCACTTGTTTTCTTGTAATAAATAACAAATTATTAATTTTAAGTTTTTTTCAATAATTTTAATATACACTGTAAAATTTTGTTTTTATAAGATATTCTGATTCAATAGTTTTTACATTTTGTTTCATAATTCATGTGATCTGGTCTATACAAACTTATAGTTAGCTCTAGTTTGGTTTTAGCATGGGTGGAAACGACTAAAAGGAGGTAGATGATTCTGTCTCTATAAAATACAATTATATTTAAATATATTTAATAGTAAAAAATTCAAATATTCAAAATATTTATTTATTATGATTTTTTAATTAATTTTAAATAATTATTTATCCTATTCAATGCACAGACTAATAAAATATTAACTAAATATATGTTTAATTTCAACATATTTGGTTTTCTAAATATGTTAACAAAATTATTTTATAACAAAGTATTTTGCCAATCTTTAAATTTTATAAATATATGTATTTATAATCTATGATAAAAAAATATAAAGTTATATTCAAACTCAAAATATCATGGATCATGACAAAACTTAAGAACTAAAATTTATATTTTAACGCAAATTCATTTCAAGAATTAAAAATACATTAACAAGAACCAAGTTAATTACATTGCTATGAAATTAATATATAGTATAATTAAAGTATGGCTATATGCTTTCTATAAGGCAAATATTGACAACTTTATTAAAGTTATTTTTTTAGCATTCCATACTTTGAAATATTTAACATGGATATTGTAAAATAGTATATATTGACCTGCTCCCACCAAAATGGGCTAAATGGAAAAGGTGATTCTTATTACTTTATACAATAAATACAAATATATACATACATATACATATATATATATACATACATATACATATATATATATATATATACATACATATATATATATATATATACATATATATATATATACACATATATATATATTACAACAATATGGTTGTTTACTTAGGCCATTTGTTGTGAAGTTAAAAATTGAAAGAGTTAATAATTGATTGGTTAAGAGTTTGATAGGAGATATGGATGAAACGGTGGAATAGAAGGAGATAGTACTACTTAAAGATAAAGATTGAAATGATGTGTATAAAAGACAAACATAAAACAGAAATATGAGAAGACAGGAGTTGTGAGACCTTAACAATCACTATGTATTTGTCATACATCAATGCTTCTTGTTTCCCCCTTTATTCCATCTCTATCACATTTCAAAACTTATCCAATGCATTTACTAGTGTTTCATTCATGGATATTTGATTGAAAAAAAATATTATAAATAACATCAACCTCATATAAAAATGAACTTATACTAATAATAGAAAACTATAAAATAAAAACAATCAATACAAAATCGGATAAAATATTACAACGGTTGTTTAATGACAATAAGAAAATAATAATAATATGTGAAAAGTTTATAACACAAACTATGATTTCATATTATTTGATTCTAAATATATTTATACTCTCAAAAGAAATAATTTTAATCTAAATATTACAAAATTCTATCTCAAAAAGTATTAAGAAAAGTTAAATATAAATTTAAAATATTTTTAACTAGAATATTTAAATATAATAGACCTTAAGTTTATTATATAGTTAATATCAATAACTTTCTTAGGTGACGTGAAACTTTTTAATATGTATTATTTTTATCAAAAAAACATAAAACGAATGCATAGAATTTCTTTATATATATATATATATATATATATATATATATATATATATATATATATATATATATATATATATATATATATATATATTCACTTGTCCGAAAGAAGTTTGATTTGTGAAACAAACTTAGGAGTTGTAGGAATCAAAGTTAAGAACAAATTGGAAAGAAATAAAGTGGTACGAGAAATAAAATGAATTAATAGGAAAAGAAATGCTAGAATTGAGATATATTGTCATTAAACCTTGAATAAATGAAAAAGACATTTCATAGTAAAAAGTAATCAATTCAAAGCGTAAATAATTTTAAAAACTGTAACAAATATTTCAAAACCTAAATAATGTAAGAAATTATTAGAAGAAAATTTATAAAAGAAATATGAATATTATTAAAAACATATTTATATCAATTATTCATAAGATTTTACATTGATTTCTTATCCGATGTAAAAAGTGAGATTATCCGGTTTTAGAACACATATAATATATATAAAAATTGTAACGATCATAAATACTCACCTATGTAACATCTTTTGAAAAAGTGTTAAAAGGAGATGAGAATATGAAATAAACATATTACATTGGTTATGTTATCCTACTGATGTAATATGTCCAATCTAACAGAGAAGACGCTATTTAAGGAGACACATTATAACACTTAATGTGTCTCATATAGTCACAAAGCACGATATATAAGTATATATTATATCGGTTAAAACAACAATTAATATAATGTAATGTATCGCATTACTTTTAAGATACCATATTGTAAGTAAACTTAAAATACCATACAATATTGCCAATAAAATATATTTCAGGGTTGATCTAGACTAATGAATAGCAAAATTAAGTATTGTAACGTTTCAATGTAAAAGGATTAAAACATAACTAAACTAATCATAACTGCTAATAAAAAGTAAGTATCACTCATAAGTTTAAACCATAACTAATGCTATTTTCTAATACATAGAAAATGTCTTGTCCATTTCTCTGGAATCTCTTTTCTATTTGTGTTCAATGGTTCGTCATCAACAAAAACCCAAAAATATGAAATCAATATTGTTTTTTTTTATCACAATAACATATACGAAACCTATAATCGGTTTTTCATAATATTTAGAGTGTTTTAATACCCACTTCCAATAATCAATAATACTAAGAAAGTTATGATATAACTTCAATGACATAATAGCCACGTTTATAACTTTCTTGTTTTCAATTGCATTAATATAAGAAATTAAACTAAGTTAATTTGTTGAAACAAAAACAATAATATGATTTTAATAGTTTCAATGAAAAACTAAATACCAACGTAGATTATACAATGAAGTGAAAATTTATCGAATAAGATATAATATTTATTAATAACACTAAAAGTCAATAGTAATTTATAACACATTATATCACTACAAAAAATTAGATTTTTACCGGGGGTTATTTTTTCCGTTTCCGGCGGTTTTAACCCCCGAAAAATATGTTACCCGCGGTTAGAAAAACCGTTGGGAAAACCTGTGTCGCTAAGTAATTACCGGCGGTTTTTTTAAAAACCGCCGCAATTAGCGGAGGTTTTGAAAAACCGCCGGTAGTAGTGGGGGTTTCACTAAAACCGCCGGAAATAACCGGGGTTAAGCAAAACCGCCGGTAATTTGTGAGGGTTTATGAAAACCGCCGGTACTTTTGAGGGTTTTCCAAAACCGCCGGAAATGTAAATAATTTAATTTTTTTTAATATTCAAATGACTTGATTATCATTAATAAACCAAAATTAAATAATATGGAACCAAAATTAAATATAAACATTAAATATAAACCAAAATATTATTATATAAATTGTAAACATTAGAAATACAATTAATGTTTCTTAAAAATTAAAATTAACATGTTATGAATAATAATTATAGTTTTGTACTTCTTCAATTGTCTTCTTCATTTGATACTTTTTCATTAACTTCGTCATTTGGTACTTCTTCATTTTTTCCATCATTTGATATGCTTCCTTTTTCAAATACCTAAAATATAAAACAATAATTAGTTAATATTTTAAAACGGTTCAATTCACTAATATCTCTTCTACCCTCACAAAGTAAGCTAGTGTTTGTGAGATGCACAACCTGCATGTGGGTCATCACCATTTATGCTACACCAACAAAAATTAATGCAAGGATTTTCCTAAGCTGCTTGCTTTGCCAACTTTTGGAACATAAAGTTCTAAGCTTTCTCTTTACCTGTTTACCTCTTCTTTTTTGAAATTATACACTTGTTCTCTAACTCCTTCAGGGTCCGCTGTTGCAATTTGTCATAAAAGTAGAGTGCATATTCAAAGACACATTATACCTTGTCATTTCTAAAAAAATTGAAATTAAATCTTACCATTTCTGTGTTTACTTAATCAGCAGTAGTGGATTGTGTATCTTTCAATTCTCAATGCATATTTATATACACACTAGATTACTGAGTTTGGAAATGAAATATAACTCTTATTTTAACTGCTATTTCCACTGTTTTTACTTAGAAGTTGAAATCATACTCACAGAATAATTGGGAACAGGATGTGACCATATCAGAAAGATGGCATGTAATTTTCACCAAACAATACAGCTCACCCATTGCCGAAGGAAATGGGGGAAACAACAAAGAAATACAGTTAAACGAAAGAACAATATAATAGAAAGTTGGCCATAATTATAGTCTTGTAATGCATTATGTATAATTACTTTTTGGAGGAAGATGCATGTTGCAATAAAGTCACATACGTCACGTGAACCTTTATCATAAAAAAACCATCCCATCAAAACGGGAAAACATAGGCAAAATAACTAAAAATGGCTTATCCATATATTTAAGACATATTTTAGATATTAAACAACTATTAATAACATACACAATGTTGTATTTGAGTTTTGATCTGATGTTATATTCTCGTGTTCAAGTTTATGACAGATTAAACAATCATTAACATTTTTATCATAAATTTATTTAAATTTTTCATGCAATTCTGATCTCTCTTGCTTGTTATTATGTACTGTAAATTTTTGTAACATGTTATTGCTCTCAGTTAAGAATTGTTCTAACTGATTCCCTTCCCTTTTCATTTCCAGAAGATCAGCCTCAACCTTTGGGATGCTTTCCACATCACTGGGCAATCTATTTGATCTCATCCCAAGTGATGCAAAGAAAAGAAGGCTATGGAATTATTAATGGGGTAGATGTAGATGAAGTTCAAACCTTAAGATTAAGCTCGTTATACAGGACCTTTACTTTAACATCATTTCTGGCTTTTATCAAGCGAAGCAGAACTTGTTCTGCAGAAGCTCTCTGGTGTTGCTTCTCATAAAGTTATGCCAACTCCTTCTTTGATATCTTTATCTTCACTTTCCCACTGGCATTAGGAGAAACTCCCAGTCTTTTTTTAAACTACCATTGTAAAATGAGATTAACCACATAGTTTGAACACAACCAGTTTGTCAATATGTCTTGCATAATAATAATTAGTATACCTTAGCTCTTTTTATCTGATAAGCATTATTATTCAATACCTTAGCTCTTTTTATCTAATAAGAATTATTATTCAATACCGTGATTGATGTTGAGCTGCAAAAAACAAAACCAAGTTTATGAATTCATTCATACTTTAAAATATATGGAAGAATGTTAAAAAAAAATTAGAATGTTGAACAAGAAAACCAAGGAAGCCATGACAGAGGATATCACAAAAGGAACACGGTTTTCTTTTCTCTCTGTCTCCATTACCAAATCTATATCCTTTTCACCATCACATTATACTCAAATCAAATTTAAATTTACTAGCAGAAGAAAGGGAGGATGAAAACCCTATATTGCATCGCACGACGATTACTCTGACTGATACCGAATGCGGTGACACGCCTCGCTAGATCCTCCATAGGGAACCAGATTTGGGAAGAATGAAGAAGGAAGAGCAAAACCCCTCCCACCAGATGAAAAAATCGAATGAAGAAAGGGAGGGAGCTCACAACGGTGCCGGTGAGGCCAGAAGCAACTACTGTCGTCGATGACGGAGATCTGAATGACGACAGCTTCAACCGTTTGACGAAGGTGTAGAAGAAGAAGAAGGAGTGGAGAGTGGAGCTGGCCGCACCAGTACCGTCGCCACCATGCTCGCAGTGATTCTAGTCAAGAAGAAGATGAAGCATGGGCACGGTGTGAGAATGAAAGTTATTTTCGAGAAAGACGAAATCTAATTTATGAGCGCCATAAAACGAAAAAATACTTTTACCTTACTGGCAGTCTCTTATTAAACCGTGGAATTTATTTTATTAAAAAAAAATTACAATTTATCTGCGGTTTTCAACAAAACCGTAGGAATTTAGAGAGGTTTTCAAAACCCCCGTTAATAATCCCCTTCTAAAATACGTTAATTTTGTAGTGTATGAACTACAAATAAGTTCATATTACACACACCGTGATGTACTTGGACATTTCAAGTAACCTAGCACTCCAAAACACATTTATCATTTTTTATTAAAGAAAAGGATAAACATATAAAAATACAATTCATGAGGGATGGTACTAAATCATGATAAAGAAAAGCAAAAAAGCCTATACTTCATGAAACATAGGAAACAGATATTTATTATAAAAAAAATTATTGACTACAAAAACATTTTATTTCGTAATTAAAACATAACCATATACTACATTTTTCAAATATGAACTTTCTCTATCAATTAAAGATGTAAAAACAAGTAAAGAAAGAAAGATAAGATTCACACAAAATTTTATACGAGTTTAATTCAAATAAGCATATGTTAAGTCTCTTCTTCCAAACAAACTGAGTTTGGAAGGAAATACACTATAAAAAGATATTATAGAATTACAAGTTTACCTATGCAACTTAATCTCTAACAATAAAAAATGACTCTTTAAAGTGATATTTCGCACAATTATCTTTAACTTGCCTTCACAACAAGTACACATTAATGATCAAGTTTACAACAAATAAAAATAAAAGAAAAAAACACCTCAACTGTAGATGTTAAACTAAAAACCAAACTAATTCACCACTCATCTACATCCAACCATGCTTGAAAGTTTTTTTGTCTTTATTCTCCAAGAATGTTTCTTGACCTTTCTTGCTTCACAAATCAAAGTTATGGATTCTATTTTTCACTCCAAAATGAAGACAAGACCCATGTATATTCAAAATATGTTTATGTTATTTTTAATCGATTATGATTTTAATATAATCGATTAAAACAATGAACAAACATTTTTTGACATGTATTTTAACAGATTCAATAATTAGTTAAGGTCAAGAATTTTTAATTTTTTATCAAAAACCAATCAAACACTTTTGAAACATCATCAAAAACACGTTACTAATCAATTTGCTCCCTTTTAACATAATGTTCCTCTATTAAGTTAATTATAATTTTATATTCGAAAATAAAATTTAATTAAATTATTATCGATGTTTCTTCATTTTTATTAGTATTAAAAATGATATTTAACGAATTAAAACTTTTTTTTCAATAAATTATAATTTTATTTTAAAAAAATATTAGTTATATTTATTCTCATATAATTAATTTTGATTTATATTTTATTTTTTTTATCTCTACATGACTTTTTATATAGTGATTCTATTCCTTATCCCTCTTTGTTTTCTTTTACTCTAGACTTCTGTTTTTGAAAGTTTTGACAAATTTGATTTCTTGAATTTTATGTTATCTTTGTGTACTAATATTTTTATCCTCTTTTATGTTAGTATATTTTTCTTTTTATTTGTGTTCTTATTTTTATTTTATATGTTGAATTTATATTAAGATTAGAAATTAGAAATGCACGCGATTTTATTTTTCTGTATTTTTTTTTTGTGTGAATCTTTTAGAGTTTTTAAAATAAGCTATGGACATGCACTACAAAAAAGTAGGGCATTACCGAAGGCCAGAAGCCCTCGGAAAATGCCAAAAGCCGGCGATAATGGGTGTTTACCGAAGGCCTATCGACGGCCAAAAATCCTTCGGTAAATCCCTTGTCGCTAACCATTACCGAGGGCTTTCGCCCTTCGGTAATTACCGAGGGCCAGAAGCCTTCGGTAATTACCGAAGGGCAAAAGCCTTCGATAATTACCGAAGGGCAAAAGCCCTCGGTAATTACCGAAGGGCAAAAGCCTTCGGTAATTACCGAAGGGCGAAAGCCCTCGGTAATTACCGAAGGGCGAAAGCCCTCGGTAATTACCGAAGGGCGAAAGCCCTCGGTAATGAGCATACGATGGTATTTACCGAAGGACGAAAGCCTTCGGTAATGGGCATACGAGGGAATTAAAATTGAAAAACATATGAAATTTAAATAAAATTAATTACTACAATTTAATAAATAATTTTGTTTAAAATAAATCAAAATATAAATTTTAAATAAAAGACCTTTGATTTGAATTTCGCAAACCTTTAACTCATGTTCATATACCGTTGATATGGATATTTGTTCAAAAATCGTATTCAAATATTATTTTCACCCATCCAGAAGTTACCTAATTAAGATTTTTAAAGACGCTGAGCCAACGTGTCGATCACCTATTCATCAATACAACATTGAAAAGTTTTCTTAAAATATTGTCAGCAAGCAAAGAAAGGGACACTTTTGTCTATATTAATAATTGGAAATAACCATCCCAAATAAAGACCAAAAGAAAAATTACTTAATTAGCCATACACATATCAATGTGTATATTATTATAAATTTTAGGTTTAATAACTATTTTGGTCCCTCTTTTTGTAGGGTCTGTTCAAAGTTGTCCTCATTTTCTTCAAAAGTTCATTAACATCCTACTTCTCGCAAAAACGATGCACGTTAGTTTTTTGGTTACCGCGTTAAAAAGACTAACGGCACAGCTCCCCAACTGGCAAAAAACTGATGAGTTGTACAGTTTTGGTTGACATGTTAAATTGAATTGCTGAAGCAAAAGGATTCATGGATTTCATTCATGGAGGTTTGTCGCAGATCCGCGATTCAGTTGCTGAATCATTCATGGAGGTTTGTCTCTGGAACGACTGTTCAGAATCCTTGACGTGTTCGAGACGCTTCGTGACCTAATTCCCAAATTTGAAGCCCTGTTTTTTGATAAGTTTAGCGTCTCGCTCAGGAACGAAGTGATTACGATTTGGAAAAGGCTAGGGAAATCAATTAGGGGAATTTTTATTGAGCTGGAGAATTTAATTTGTCGAGATCCGGCGAAGACGGCGGGTCCCGGTGGCGGTTTGCACCCGATAACTCGCAACGTGATGAACTACCTCCGTGCGGCGTGCCGGTCGCGGCAGAGCTTGGAGCAGGTTTCTGAAAGAGTACCCGAAGCTTGATGATAGAGTCCACTCTTCATCTTCTCTGTTAGTGCAAATGGATTGGATAATGGAGCTGTTAAAGAGCAATCTGGAAGCGAAGTCGAAGATTTACAAGGACCCTGCTTTGTGCTATGTTTTCTTGATGAATAATGGGAGGTATATTGTTCAAAAGGCCAAAGGCAACGTCCAAAGGATTTTTGCAATCCTCACACGGTGTTGTTTCGAGGGGAAGAACAACTCTGTGATGAAGTCATCCCTAACCCTAATCCTTTGCTTTTAAATTTCGGAACAACAGTAGCACGAATCTCCAAGAACCCTAACCTTTGCTTTTAGATTTGAGAACAAATGTAGCACGAATCACCAACAACCCTAACTTTGCTTTTAAATTTGGAAAAAACAACCATGAATCCCTTTGCTTTCAGGATGAATCAGCAATTCAATTTAACACGTCAACCAAAATTGTACAACTCATCAGTTTTTTGCCAGCTGGGCAGCTGTGCCGTTAATCTTTTTAACGCCGTAACCAAAAAGGACTAATGTGCATTCGTTTTTGCGAGAAGTAGGATGTTAGTGAACTTTAAAAAAAAAAGGAGGACAACTTTGAACAGACCCTACAAAAAGAGGGACCAAAATAGGTATTAAACCTAAATTTTAATCACTTGAAAATACACTATTATAACACTATCATAATTGAAGTATACTTTTAATCATCTTCGAGGCATTCAATTATTTTTTATTATCAATAGTGAGAACATAATGCCTATTTTACTCTTTTATGATAATAATTTTAAAAAATAATAATCATTATTATAAAATTAATTAAAAATATTACTAAAATTTATAGTTATAAAAATTATTCACATAAAATTATTATAAAATATTTTTCTATCAATTTTAATAATATTAAAATTGTAAGTTCAATTCATAATTCAAGACCGTCCAGAATCTCAATTTATGCAATTACATTCAAAATCATCATTTCTCATATTGTTCATATACTACAAAACATCATTTCAGTTCAAATAACTCAAGGATCATCTTTTCCAGAATCATACACAAGAAATTACACAATTAAAGAAATTTCCTAGCTCCCCTTACCTTAGAGATAAACTGTCCAGCTCATAGAATCATTCCAACACTACCTTGTACCGCAAGGAAACCCAACAAAAACCTACAACTCACCAATTAGTGATAGAGAACAACTCTTAGAGCTTGAATTGAACTAGGAATTTAAGATGATAACTACAAGACACATGCAACAGAAGAATTTGCATGATCCCTACTCAAGAACATGCGGAGAAAGGGGTAAAAACATCTTACCAGCTAGAATCAAGAAATTGATCGGTCAAACTAATATATGTACTGATGCAAGAAACAAGGATTTGGAAAGGCAAATATGTTATTTTATTTTTATCTCTTATAAATATTTGTATTAATATCGAGGATATTTGGATTTCTACATTGTATGGTTATAAGATTGGTAAAAAAGTAAAATAAAATCCTCTAATGATATTAAAAATACAATTATTAGTTTAAATATTTAGAGATTAATACACTTATGAGTTAAAATTTTAGGATTCCATTTTCGATTATGGCTTGTCCATTATTTGTGGCTTAGGGTTCAAATGTTGAATACATGTTTTTTGTTTTGTATTTTGATTCTTACATACAAGCATATGGTTTGAATATTTTTTATTTTGTGCTATTTTTGGATTTGTTGAGTTAACCATTGAAGAGTTTAGGAACTCAGCTAAGTCTATAAGATGTTCTTCAATATATTGAACCACTTCTTCATTTTTCGATTATTGTTTCATCATTATTTGTGGTTGAACGACAGACTACTTTTTCTTTTTTTATTATAATTTGGTTGTTATATTGGATGCCCTCATTATTAATTAAGTTAAAAAAACTATATTTATTTTTAAAGTTTAGAAATAATAACATATTAATGTTTTGAATAAAAAAAAACTTAATTTTGCGTTAAAATTAAGAACTAAAAACATAATTAATTTTTAAATTTATAAAGAAAATAGTGGTTAACTTTAGTACACTTATAAATTGTGCTGTAATCTAAAAATGTGTTTAAACATATATGTTACGAATTAATTATTATATTGTTGATGAATTAAAATGCTATTTGTATGGTGGAGAATGTTAAGAGTAAGCCCCACTGAAGAATGTTATATTTAATGTCACAAATCTCATGTTTTATAGAGTGTCATACATAAGAACATTAATTATATGTTTAATCATTTGATCATTTTCAATAATCCAATGTTTAATTCGGTGCACTTTATGCGATGGCTTTTGCACACTTTTTTGACTAATTTGAGGGAAAGGTAGAGTTTATAAAATATAGTGATTATCTTGACTTAATTTAGGATCAAATCAAGTCATCCAAGATCTATGTTACTATTCATTATATGGTATGCCATACTTGATTTTTGCAACGGGTAGTGTGGTTATTCTGTCACTTATTTAGTAATAATGCTTATAGAAATATGTTTCACTATTGTTATTTTATTCAATGACCTAAATTATTGGTATAATATGACATTGTTGATCAAGTTTTGGCTAATAGTTTTGTTGTTTATTACAAATTCTATTAGTATTAACTTAAAAATAGTGTTGAATGTATGTTTATATAGAACCATAATATTTTGAATAATATATCCTTTTATTCTCACATAATAAACTATATATTTTCTTTTCTTTATGCAATATGTGTAAAGACCTGAAAAATAGAGTGTTATAAAGCAGATAGGTGTGTTAAAATAATGAGATAGATTATTTTAATTTAAAATAATCTTATAATATAAATAGAATTTTATAAACACTTCTTATTATTCTAAGAACACTTCATCTCTCTAGAACTCAATTCCTTTGAGTTCTCTGACTTCTCTCTACAATCTCTCTCTACAATCTCTCTCTACTGAGTTATCTGTTCGACGATCAGGAGGTGCCTAGGCGATCCTGGCTTTGAGAACTTCGTTTTGGACCAATCAATTTCGTGTTCTTCAGTTGGTAAGTGGTTTCCATTGTTATACGTTTTCTGTGGACTGTGAACATGCACTATTTCCGCTTTGCATGTGGTTAACAGTTCTTCCTTCCATTTGCTAGCTCAATTTAGGTTCTAAGTGTTGTTCTCTATCACCAATTAGTGAGTTATAGGTTTCTGTTGAGTTCCCTTGCAGTGCAAGGTACGGTTGGAGCGTTTCTGTGAGTGGGTTGTTTATCTTTGAGGTAAGGGAAGCTAGGTTGTGTTTCAGTTATCAGTTTGTGTTATATGGGATAATTCCGTGATATTGTGTTGTTTGGTTGAAAATTTAGCTAATGAATATATGTTCTTAAAATGTTAAATTGTGGAGATTGTGGAATGATGATTATGAACTAAATTGGATGTTGTGTGCGGTTGTAATTGAATATATATTCAGGTCTGAAATCTGGTATTGTGGTGATTAAGTAAATGTGAAGTGATTTAAATGTGTTTAGTGTATTTTGGAGGAGGTGAGGTAGTGAATTTGAGTATTAGAGGTCAAGTGTTGTTAGAGGCTGCTGGGGTAGTTTAGACAGGTCATTTGTGACTTGTTTGAGTCATCAAAATGGTTAAAATCAGGTTCAAAGTGGTCAATTAGGATTTGGGTCTCTAAGTTGATGAATTGAGGTTTTAGAGTAGGATTTGATGCATAAACACTTCAGGTTGAGGATAGGAAGGTCTAGAATCATTTAGTCAAGTTTAATTAAGTATAGTGTTAGAAGTTGGCAAAGTTGAGTAGAATTGGTAAAGAGGAGTTGAGTTGCATAATTGTGCAGAATTTTGTTCTGCAGATTATGCAGACTCGTTGTGCGAATTGATTCGCATAGCGAGTCACCTTGGTGAGGTGCTCTGTGCCAAGGCACTCGCATAGCGATGGGTGCGCTGTGCGAGTAAAGTGAAAGGGTTGCTCTCTGTTTGTCAATCCGCATAGCGAATCAAAACGCTATGCAACTGGTTAGGGTTTGGAACCATTATTTTGTTTTTATTCAAACAACGAGTGGGTTTTGCTCTACGAGTGTTTAAGAAGTCTGAGTCTCTGTTTGAGGTTCTCGCATAGCGAGTTAGGACGCTATGCGAGGGGTTGGGGTCTGTCACATTTCATAGTTTATTCGCATAGCGAGTTTAGTTGTTATGCGAGTGGTTATGAGGAGTTGGTCTTTGTCTAAGAATTTCGCAAGGTGAGTTAGGTCGCTGTGCGAGAAGCTTATGGCTTCGCTGTGCGAAAGTGTGCGCTATGCGAGGGGTTCAGTTCTAGTTCGGTTCTCTTGTGATCTTAAGTTGTTTTAAATAAACAATTGAGTGTTGTATGAAGTAAGTTGAAGTTGTATCATGTAATATTTGTGGTGATTGATGTATGTTGTAATTAAAAGTGTAAAGTTCAAGTGTGGTTAATGGACGTAATTCCATGATCCTCAAGGAGAGGAGACATGGTGGTGTCCTATGTTGTGATTCAAAGTGAAATCTCTAGTTGAGATTCAAGTAAGTTTAGAATGGATGCAGGAGCTTAGTCTTGGAGGTTATCCTAAAACTCCAATGGTCTTTTATTCTCAAGTAGAGAGGATTGATCCATGTTGTGAGGAGTAGCAGGAGGTCCTATTCTTGGGTGCTTCCAGTATGGCCCAAGGTGAGTGATAACGGACTAACCTCGTGAGTGTGGTAGGGTGAAACCCATTGGCAACGACTTTGCAAAGCAATAGAAGCCACCACGAGTGCACGACCCACCATAGCTCGACAATCATTCTAAGTCCGGACAGTCAAAGTTAGTGTGGTGTTATGTGTAAAGAGTTTAAGTGATGTGAATGGATAATATGTTTGTATGAAGTTAAATGAATTGACGTATGATTAATCTTTGTTTAAACTAGCTTACCCTGTTGTGTGCTTGTGTTTTGTATGTTCTGTTGTTCTTCTTCTGCAATGACCATTCTTTGGATATGAGCAGCAGAAGAAGAGGTCTCTTTGGAGCAAACATTGGATGGAGGTGATGCTACTGAGTAGTTGGATTAGTTATTAGTGATCTTGTGTATAGTTTTGAGTTTCCTTTGGTTTGTATTTATAAAAAGTTTAAATTTATAGTTGTTTTTGGATGATTGTAAAAGAAACATTTTATACTCTAGATGGATAACTGTATTACTTTATCATGCATGTAGCTTCTCTTTAATATAATCTATACTATTTTTGGATGTTACAATCTCCACTCACAAAAATGTAATATTTCAATACAAAATTTGTCATAATCTATAATTTTTATTTTATAACATAGATTAACTATATTATTATTATTATTATTATTATTATTAACATTTCAAAACATTTTTATCTAACAAAAAAGATATTAATAATCACCAATAATTATTAGTATTTTATATCTTACAACTTCTTTCAAAGAAATATATATTTATTTAATAAATATTCTTCTAATCAATAAAAAGAACTCAAAACTTGTGGTACACACGGGTTGAATATTAGTTTCTATAATAATGTATTATACGAAGAGATATTGTAATGTTTATGACAGTAAAAATAATATTATTGTATTATATCGATAAAAAAATTTCTGAGGTTACTATAACTATAGTATTATAATTATATAATCTTATAAGTAAAATTAGTTTATAGTTGCTAAAAAAATCTTTTACCAAAAACAAAAGGTCTATTCATTCTCTATTTTTAATCATAAAATTTAAATAAAAGTGTTAAAAATAATTATAAAAAATTGTTAGAAAAAGACGTTGATTCTCTCGAAAAGTGTGCGAGTGTGTTATATGTGGAGCCACGTCAGGAAGGTTATCCATTCTAATTATAGAATATGATTAGACTAAGCATATGTGGCGCTACGCTAATAACCATTATTTATAACTTAAAGGATATTTGTACATATAACGAAATTGTTTATAACTTTTATAGATTCTTTTAAATAAATATAATGTGTATAAGTATTTTTTTTTAAGTTGGTACTTAGTAGAAAATATTAGTTATATTTAAAGAATCAATTTGAATCATAAATTTATATTTTTATTAAAATAATATTTACTTCATATATAATAATATAATAATAAATAATAGCACATATACATAATAACTAATACATCAAAATAACAAAATTTAGTTATAATATATGATTAAAATAGATGTAGATTTGAATTATTTATAATAAAGAGATTTAAAAACTTTTATTGGATCACTTTTTTAATAATTCTATTGGAGATATTTATTAGAGTATGTAAAAATAATTCATATTTTTAAATGTATGATAATTTAATAAAAAATGTTGAATTTTTTAAATAAGTACAGCCAACAGACATTAGTATCATCATCCAATTGATGAATTTTTTTAAACATACCAATAAGAATTTAATTCTAAGTGCATGCACAAATAATATTTTATCTGAGAAATTTAAACTACTTTCCTTTAATAGACACATTGAAAATTTGAGAAATTGTCTGCCACTAATAATTGTCTCACCCTAATCTTATACTACTATATTTTATTCTATTATTACGTATTCTTCTAGGCTTATTATTAGATGTTATATTAATTTCGTTTCTGGTAATACATGTTTATTGTTGGTTAAACAAACTTTTATATATAATAAAAATTAAATACAGATTTCTCGCAATATAAACAATTTTCATGAATGTAAAAGTTACTTATAACTCATCTTCCTGATAGCCTTCTTATCATCATGATCCAGAATATGATAAATAATAGTAATCTTATCTACTTTGCATAAATAATAAATAAAAATTATGTGAATTTTTTCATAATTTTAGAATTATACCTAATTTCAAGGACTAGATTTGTTATTTTAAACATTTTGTCTTATTATATTTTATTCACAAAAAGACAAACTTATGTTCTTTAATCCAACTTTTTTTAAACTAATGCTTCTTCATCCCATAGTCCATTATTGCATTAGATTATTAACATCTCTCACATTATTTGTTTCAATTTAAGTAGAATTTGATGTTTCAAGGATAGAAGTGTTTTTATTTCTCTTGTAGTTTCAATGAAAGAATGTCTACTATACCAAAATAAATGTAAAAGAAAATAAAAATAAAAGGATTAAAAAGGAAAAACAAGATAGAAAGATTGTGTATAGATGAAGATGATGATAGTACATGATAGACTAAACTCCTCATATTTATATTTTTAAAATTATTTTCTTATCATAAGATTTGTCACATTTATTTATTTATTATTTTCCCCGCGGAATTCATACCATAGTCACGATTAGGGTCTAATTATTCTATTATAAAATCTTATTCTCCGCGAGTTCTTCCTTCCCTCGTACCTCAACTTCATTGTTCTGCTTCCTTCCTTCATCCTTCCTTCATCCTTCTGTCTCTACCCTTCAACCTCACTTTTCTTCTTTTCTATCAACCTTTCGACGCCTTGTAATTCTAATTGCACCCTCCAAAACTTCCCTTCTCGTCTCACCTGTAAGTATTCAAACTCCTCCCTTTCTCTCTTTCTCTTTTTCTGTATACCATATGAAAACATGGGTCATGCACTTTCGTTTTTATTTTCCTTTACTCACCTTATTTATGTGTTCTTGGCCTCTTGTGCACATCTGGGTGTTGAAATTTTCCATCAAAAATGTTTCTTTTTTCATGTTTTTTGTTGTTGTTGTTGTGGGAACTGCTTGGTCTTCAATGGATGCGCTTTAACTTTGCGCAAGGAAACTTATGAAGTAACTATCAATACTGTGCGATGATGATTGAGATCCTGATTTATATGTTTCTAATAGATTGAAACAAATACCACGGTCTCTTGCTTTTCATGTTCAACACGCCACTGTACTCCACTGTTCATTGATGGCTAAATTTTGTTTTCTCTCGTGGCAGATCTAGAGATAAATTTGTTTTGGGTGTGTTTGATTTTTATTTTTTGAGAACTGATTTTAGTTCCTACACAAAATTGATGCTGTAGGAAATTGTTTTAGAAAATAGTTTTTAAAACCAGAAAGCGAGAAGGAAATCTTACAGAATTTTCTTGTTCCTGCAAAAAGTGATTTGGTGATGGATGGTGGATATCAGAAACTTTTTTTTTCCTTCAGAGTACATGATATGCATAATACAGGACATCCCTGACATAGGTTTCTCTGTCTTTTTGACCTTCTTTTGCTTTGAGAGATATTTTTCTATCGAATTGCTTCTTTCAATTGGAAGAACCTTTTCTGTTAGCCTAACGATAATTATCTCTTATATAATGTAATTAGGATAATAAGAAAATTGCATTGACTATTAGCGAAAGTAATGTCTATTGAAACATAACTAGTCTTTGATTATGTAAAGAATAAAGGATTAATTTCAGCTGATAAAGATATTTATATAATATATTTAGTATCTAACAGTATTATGAACCTATCGTCTTGGAAAGAGAATATCTGTGGGGAAAATTCTTGAAATTAGTTTATTTAAGTAGATCGGCGAGTTCTGCCTGCTATTGTTTCAATCTGTCAAATAAAGAAAAAATGAAGTACTGATATGTTTATTTTCTGTAGCTGTAATTTTTCTGGCAATCATTGACCACAAGTGATTGTAGATTTGAAATCATTATCACCATAACCTCTTTATTTTCCAGGAACAGAGATTAAGTGGAGTAATTTTAAAAGGATTTGGATAATGTGATATGGTTAGATAGAGAGAGAAATGCAAATTTTGACAAATATAATTATGAGTGCATAATAACAAATCATGATGAGTTCTTATTTGATAAAAATATTAAGGTTGTGTGCTTCTTTCTCCGACATAACCATGATATGTTATTTAATCTAACGAGAAATTGCAAATCGATTTTCAACTACTTTGAGGAAATAAAATAGAATAATTATGGTCGCACCGCACCACAGACTTTGTATTCAAAGTAGGGTCTGTGATGATAGATTATTCTCCAATTTTCATATTATATATATTTTTTTCCATCATAAAGTCTACTTAAAGGTGGCTGGAGAGTTGAATCAGTTGGTTCTTACCAAATTTAGCATTTGAATCATTTAAAATATTTTAATTTTAATTTTAGTTTTCAAAATATTATTCTTTAAGCATAAATATTTGGTAGCTAAGAGGGGTTTGTCATCCATAACTTTGAACTTGTCAACTCTAGCCAAAGTCGACCACACCCTCACCAACTAAGTAAAGCCTTGATGAAAATAATCATCACCCTTTATAGAAAGGTAGTTTCCAAAAATCTGTGAATGATGTTGCTACTCTAATATTATCCTGTAAACCTTTTGATTTGATCTGAAGACTTTTTTTTTTTATATATATACTAGTTATTTTTTATGGAAACTTAAAACTAAAATTGTTAACCAAGTGACCATATTTCTCCTAATCATAGATGATGTAAACACTGCATTTCATTTGGTTGGTTGACATTTCTGACTTCAACCTTTAGTTTTGAGTGTTTTCTAAAATTTAAACTCTCACATCATGACAAAACTTCATTTAACTGTGGACCAATCTGTAATAACATGAGGCACTCAACTCACAAGATGTGGTTGTGCATTTCAGGTTCAGTTACCTGTGAAAGTAAACATTGGAAAACTGAAGGGAAAAAATGGCCTTAGATAACTTGGAGGAGGTTGTGCCCCAAAACGAAAAGTGGAAATCTTCCAATGAAGTCATTGCAGATTCTGATATAAACGCCTCGAGTGGCTTTGACTGCAACATCTGCCTTGAGTGTGTGCAAGAACCAGTGGTCACACTCTGTGGTCATCTTTATTGCTGGCCATGCATATACAAATGGCTTCATTTTCAACGTACCTCTTTTGACAGTGAAGAGCAACAGAATCCACAATGTCCAGTTTGCAAATCAGAAGTTTCTCAATCCTCCCTTGTTCCATTATATGGCCGTGGCCTTACCACAAGACCTTCTAAGGGGAAAACACATCAAGTTGGGAATGTCATACCACAAAGACCTCATGGTCCCAGATCATTGAGTACCAGCAGGGTTTCCCAACCTATTTCTCAAAGTTATCATGATCCCTATAGTAATCCTTATTATACTCAGCAATTCAACTCAGTTCCAAACGGTTATACCTCACCGATGCTCAGAACAAGTGGTTCACTGGACAACTCATTTGGAATCTTTGGTGAGATGATATATGCAAGGGTGTTTGGTAACCAGGTGACAAACATGCATCCATATGCTAATTCGTACAATCTTTCTGGGATCAGTAACCCAAGGATGAGAAGACATTTAATGCATGTTGATAAATCACTCAGCAGAATAAGTTGTTTCCTCCTATGCTGCCTAGTTTTGTGTCTCCTTTTATTCTGATTGATACTTCCTTTTTATCTTTAGTTATAGCACATCCTTGCATAGAATACAACAGCCTATTGATCCAGATGTATTCTATGCTAGAGAAGTCGCAAATTAATGCTGAGTTATGTGTAATTATTTATTACCATTCTCTCTAGTAGTTATATATGAAATGAACAATGATATTCTTACGTGATTTATCACTACCTTCTTGTACAACACTTTTTATTGTTTCTGCATGTCTCTTCATCACATTGTTGATTTCTATCTTTTGTTATCCCAATTTTTTCCTATCTGTAGTATTTGTCATAAGTTTTTGGGGAGTAGAATTAACACTGGAGAAACAAAGGTAGTATACCTTTGTGATTTTTTACCTTGACTACACCAGCCCAATCCACTGAGTTGGCCTACCTGGTAAAAAAAACACTGACAGTCAAATAGAAAGTGAAGTAAGTGAGTGATTAACCATATATGGTTTATTTTTTTAATCAAACTGTTTTTCACACATCTCTAATCCAATCCAATTTATTTTAATTTATTTTAAAACATCCTCATAAACTAGTCATATCAGTTGTGAAATTTCACATTTATGACATTTACAGTTACTTTGTCAAATTTCTCACTAATTTTAAGTATTAATAGTCATTTGTAAGATTCTCAACCCCTTATCACTGACCTCCATCATGCCTAAAGAGAGAATCACTTTGAGAGAACTTCCAAGCTCTGTTGATATCAAAGTCATTAATCTCTGACCAGTTCACTTGGTATTCTACTTTTAGCCTTTAAACATGTTCAAAACCAACTACCAATACTTCTACCGTAGTTTTAGCCTTTATACTTGTTGAAAACCATCCAATAATACTTCTACATAAAGAAAGGACTAATGGGAGGATTCGTGATAGGAATCACTTATTGATAGAGGCAAGCATAGGATGCATATGGCCTTGGAAGTCATACCTTATCTATTGCTTTGGAGAAAGTGGTCCATGCAACAAAATGCCACATAAGTTGTTCTAATCTTACAAGTTTTGGCTTCTCTAAGTAGATGAGTGACTATACAAGGCCTAGGAGTCTAGGACATTCAACTATACAAAAATCTCTGACAAAATGGTAACTATATGATGCCAATGCATGGAGTTGTAAAATGGTAAATGGTGGGAAAATGTTGTCACATCATCATAAAAGACTTAATGTATATGGCATGCTCTTTCTTTACGTTATTCTTGTTCAATTTCATGACCCTGAAATGAAAATGACTACTAGTAATGGGGGCACAACATCTAGTGTTCACAAAAGATCGATTTAGTGATAATGAAAGTGACTTATGGTCCCAGCAGTTGTTTGAAGCGAAATTGCCACTCCGTTCCTGTCCTTATCCTTCGTCATTTAGAAGGCTGAATTCAAATTCGATTCACTGTCATGCCAGCAATGATTTTCCACGTGAAACACAGATTTGAAGAGGTTTGCAGATAGGAATTCACCAATAATATTCAAAAAAATGGTAAATGAAATGGGAGTTGTGAGGACTCTCAAATGCTTTTTCATGAAAAACAAATTCTTTATACGCAGAGCATATAAAGTAAAATAGTTCTAATGTTTTTGAAATATGAAGTCGTCAATTAGTATTGGTATGAAAAAGAGATTAAAAATATAGTTTGTTTTGGGTGTGAAATCCAGATCAATTATTTGTTGTCGTATGAGTTACTAGTGGTCTAAATGTGGTCTAAATGTTTGTTCTTTTACTATGTTTGTTGGATGTTAAAATCATTAAAAATTTTACAGTATAAGCTATTAATGTATATTATATATTATTTTTTACTTTTTTTTTTTACTTCACAAATATGTATTTATAAATTTAGGATAGAAACAATTTAATTACGATTCAATTGTTAATAATCGTACTGTCTTAAATTGATTTTATAGGTGGACTCTTTGACTTGTTGATCATAGCTTTAAGTTTCAATAATAGTGTGTTGTTATATTTAGGCTTAATACCCTATTTTGTCTCCAGTTTCGCTCGACAATGTCAAATTAGTCCATCCTTTAAAACGTGCGTCAATTACGTCCCTACTTAATAAAATTTATATCAATGAAAACCCTTCCGTTAAATCCGTACAAACCACGTTAACTATTTTTCTCTCTCTTCTATTAACGCCGTTTGTACGGATTTAACGGAAGAAATTTCATTGATATAAATTTTATTAAGTAGGGACGTAATTGACGCACGTTTAAAATGATGGACTAATTTGACATTGTGAAACGAAACTAGGGACAAAATAGGGTATTAAGCCTTATATTTATAAAATGAATGATTCGTTTGGACTGTCCAAGTCAAGATTAACTGGATAGTCGTTCAATACATAATTCATGGAACATGGTCAAATTGTTTTTCAATTATTGATCACTAAATGATTAATTTTTTCTAGGAAGTATTTTATGATATCTTTTTAATGAGATCTCTTTTTCTAGATTAGGGTTTTTTCCTTCGAACGACTTTAACATGAGATGTTTGAAGAAATTGAATCCATTAGCACTTAGAATTTGGATTTGTTGAATTCCTTCTTTCAATTAAACCCTAACCAATTATGCTTATTAGCCAACACACCCAAATTTGCATATTTACACGGTTGGATTTTTTAAATACTTAATTGAGGCTTAATAATTGTTAAGAAAATTTCTGTTGTTTGACTTTTGTTACAGTAGCACGACTTTACTGTTATTTGTATTTTTTCATTTTCAACGTGGAAGATCACGTATATCGGAGATGAAAAATATTCTTTATTAAAAATTTAATTAAAAATACTCAAATGTATACAATAGTTAAAACTTAATTAAATTATTATTTTATTATACTATTTTGCTTTGATAAATATAAATATAATATTTTATTAATTTAAATTTTACATGCTTATCTAAATAAAAAGATATGCATTATTATTTTATATTTAATATATTATTTATAATTTTTATAAAAATATTACTGGAGAAACAGATGTCCTATCTTAAGCGATCGTGAGACCATATAGCACCTAACATTGTGAATTATAAATGAATATATTTAATAGTAACCTACCGTAACCGTTCACCGGTTTTTTTATAATATCATTTACTGAATATTGAATTTTTCTCTTTTTTGGCTGTTTTTTTTTGTCAAATTCTGTTATCTTCTGTTTGCTATGAAAAATTTAATTAGACTCTCAATTTTTATTTGATTCAGTTCATTTTTTTCAAAAATTCAATTAAGTTCTTTTCCGTTAGATTAACATTTATATATCACACATCACATTGTAGTACTTTTACTTTTCTTAAAATTTTTAATTTTTTTTAAAATTGTTGTGTCAGGTCAATGTTACGTCACATGAAATGTGTACCTACATAGTCATACGTGAATATTAGTGTCACGTGATAAAATTTTATATTCAATTTAATTATTAATTTGAAATTTTAACTCAATTTATTCTATTTTTTTTAATGGAGTAATTTAATCTTTTTCTAAAATGGAACAAAATTATTATTTATGTATAATTACAACTTATTTATGAAATCACAGAAAAATATTAGAGGAGTGAATAATGAATTTAATTTTTTTTTGCAAAACATCTAATAGATTGCTAAAGATATATAATTTTATTAAGATGTTTAGATGCTTGTCTTCATGAAAAGCGCAAATGAAAAAAGTTTCAAAGAGCAAAGCAATAAAACACAAATTTTATATTGATTCACTCACTTTAAATTACGTCCAATTTTTCCTTAAGAATTCTTAAGGTTTCACTAATCTTGAAGAATATTTCACAGAGTTTTACCTTTTCAGGTTTACAACAAGTATTCTCACCAATCTTGGTTCACCTAGTCAACATGACTGATTCGAGTTTAACCACTCTCGGCATACAATTATTCTGGTTCAATCCTAGATAACACGTATAGACTATTTAACTTATAACTGAGCTAAATATAGATTAATAACAAGTGTTTTAATTTCCTTGAGAATGTACAACACAACTAGTGTTATGAGCAAATATAGATTAATAACTCAGAAAGAGAGGATATAAAACAATACAAAAAAATATGAGATTTTGCTAAGGATTCTTTCTTAGAAAATTTAGCTTCAGATGATGAGCACATTAAGCTTGTTTAAGCATTCACGAGTTCACTATAGTATCCTTTTTATCTTTTCTTCAAGCTTCCTTCTATTTATAGATTTTTTTGAGAGGTTGACTTTATGTAGAGTTGGTAGACTTTATAGGTGAGAAGTCAGACTAAAGTCAGACTCAAGTCTACTTTGCAGAGGTATAGTGCTTTGTCATAACTTTTAACAAAACATACATGCATTATCAAGAATAAGGTATACAAGCATCGAAGCTTTTTATCGAACATGCATTAAATATTTTGAATGTTGACAAGCGTTAGGTTATATTGCGTGTTCAAAACATGTTATCATTTGTCATTTCGTTAATAAATGCATCGTTTAATAAAGCATTCAACATATATGATCTTTAGGTGGTGTAAAACATTAGATGCTATATTAAGAGCTATTTGAGATATGCAGCGTTTAGCGGTCTTTTGTTACATGGTACATTTCATAAGACACTTTGCTTAAATTAACAGTATTTTAAATAAAACATACTTTAAGCTTTAGTGTTGTCATGAGATAGACGCTTCTATTCACAAAATGCTTGCTTGTAAGACATTGTTTGTTTAGGTGTTTATATGTTTTTTTGTAAAAATGTTGTTTGTTACTCGTATCGTTTATTAGATGATTCATTAAGAAAGACACTTCCTTTTATTAGACGTTGTTCATAAGGCTTTATCCATCCCACAATATCATCTAGAAAACATCATTATAAACTTATTTTTGTTATAAAAGATGTTCCAAAATATTTTTCTCTTAGATGCTATTTAAAATAACTTTTCGTATAGAGCTCCGTTTAATATTTTTTTGTTAAACTTCAAAATATAAGTTGTTAGATGATTTAATATCTAGACGATTTGTCTTAATAATATATATATCTTAAAATAATTGTTTACATTTCTATTTTTTTTTAATATTAAAAATGTAAATATAAAATAATACTTGTTATTTTTAAATTTTAATATTTGAAATAATTTAAAGAAATGTACTTTCTTTAATTAGCTTAGTTATAAATTTAATGTGACAAATACAATTACATTTTTAACTTATTATATTTTACATCTTTATTAGCTTATCTAAAAATTAAAGTATACTTTACATTTATATTTTTAATATTTTAAAAAAATTGTAAGTTCAAAATAGAGATTTTTTAAAATAAAAATATAAAAATAAAACTAATTTGAATATTTAGACGAAGTAATTTGATATATAAATTCTAATAAATTATTTTAATATATATATATATATATATATATATATATATATATAATTAAATTTAATTCTTAATTTGATCTTTTCAATAGAAACTAAACTGTTCTATTTAAAAATAAATAAAATTAAATTGATTCAAAATTTTAAATTAAGAATTAAATTGAATACATAACACTGTCATGTGATACAACATTATCCTGACACGTAACATGCTCATCTATAATGTTAACACCATTTAAAGAGAATTATTTAATTGGATCATTTAAAAAATTAAAAAATTAAATTGAACTAAATAAAAAATAGGAGTTTAATTAAATTTTCCATACGAATTAGAGAGAAAAAAAAGATTTTCTTTTATTCACTTTCTTTGTTCTTAAAAAACATAATGTTACTATTAAATGAAAAAAAGAAAGAGCTTCTCTCACGGAGCTTATCCTCCATCTTTAAAACGAACAAGTCTTTTCAACTTGGTATGATTTTTAAATTTTAATTTAAGCTGTGCTAATTTTGGGACAACTTTTTTAAAGTAAAATTATATTAAAGTGACGAAACTTCTTCATTTTTAAAATTGCACCATTTCAATAATTTTTTTTAAAAAAAAAAAACCCATTTAGGTGCTTTAACATATGACATTATTCTCTAACTAGGTAACTAAAGGATACATCAAATTCATGGCATAACCTTTTCCCATGATAATTTATTATAATAATTTATTATAGTCTTTAGGTGTGGCCGGCTTTTGCCCATAAAGAACCATACTCTACACAAGACTAATAAGGCCTCTTGGTAAAGCTATTTTTGAACACCTTTTTTATCTGCATGTTTCCACATTTCGAATTCTAAAAACATATTCGGAATTAGGTTTTTGAGCAGCAGAGTGTTACGTCTAACAGGATAGAAATATCCTTTTAAAAATTAGGAAGATCGAGATAATCATTATGAGAGTGCATGAAACAAAAGTCAAATTAAGCTACATATTAAGGAATTTCATTGTTTTTTGGGTTCAATTTGTCTTTTTTTTTACAGAAAGGTACTACTTCATTTACGAAACATAAACAAAATTAAGTTAATCAATACGCATTTCATGGATAAAGGCTATTATGGATAGCTTCTAATAAAATGGGATGCCAAACACAATCTACCTAAAACTTTTTAAACTAGTCGATATATAGGAAGTGGTCATCATTAACTTATTATATTCGTTGGGACTTTTAAACAAGTCTAAATTTATATATATTAAATAATATCGACGTATCATAATTAATTTTGACAATGTGATATTATGGTTATTATATATAATAAGTATAAGTATGTTATTATTAACTACAATGTTATTATATGTTTAAAGTAAGTATTATTTCAATGGAAATATAGTATTCTCCAATTAATACTCACTTATACTTAATATATTCATAAAAATTTTAAATTCTCTTATTAACTTTAGAGTGAAAGAGTCTTTTGTAGGTGGATCTCCCCTCTTTGAGTAGTAGGGAATTCCATTCCAACCAGTAAGAGCTCTCAAGCTATCGCTAATATATTGTCACTTTTCCACAAATTCACACTCAAGATCTCGGTAAGATCATTTAGTGTCCAATCTGAGGTCTTGGTAAAACTCTTTCCCGACATCAGATTTTCATGTTCACCGCTCGAAGTCAAGCCATGAGATGGAGTCACACCCAATGGCGACCATTTGACATCAATGTAGATGCAAATCCAACAGAACAACCAACAAGGACTGACGTTACAATACCAAGGTCAAAGCTTTGTTCAACCAACGACAAGTAGACCTTCATGAGCTCAAGAACTTTGGAGAAGCAGACTGGCCTGGAAAATGGAAAAAGACCCCGGAACTCCAAGCTAGGGCATACCTCTCCGTCTCGGCGAGACTCCAATAGAAGTCGAGATTGATCTTCTCGACACCGGAGCAGGTCAACTTGGCACAAAACGGGAGAGACTCGTGGATGCTCTCGTCCCTCCAATCGAGACTAATCTCCTCAGCATTATACTTGGAGAAAACAAAGTAGATGAGCCTAGCATTCAACAAGAGAAAGTCATCGACGCTACTGCCACTCCAACTAAGACTGATCTCATCAACGTCAAAGTTGAAGAGAATGAAGATGTAAGCCCAACACACAACGAAAGAAAGTCGTGAACGCTCCCGGTACTCCAACTGAGACCGATCTCCTCAACATTGGACTCGGTTGAGGATACATTTCTACAATAGTATTTAGCACATTTACTAATTATAAGGATATCATCTTCTTAAGGATTTAGCACAAATGTAAGGATAACATTTAACACATTTAGTTGTATCTAAATTTTGGCTTTATTTTGAGTGTGATAAATATGTAATTTATTTTTGTTTCTGTGATGGAGTTTTGTGCAAGTTTCATATATATGATGGAATAAAAAATAAATATTTTAAAAAATGCCAACGTTAAGCTTCAGTTATAACCAAAACCGAAACAGAAAAGAGTATCACTACAAAAATGTTGAATTTTACCAGGAGTTATTTTTCACATTAATTGCGGTTTTATCCCTGGTAAATATATTTTCTGAGGTTACAAAAACTGTCGGAAAAAATACCGTCGAAAAAAGTACCGTTTGTAAATAATTACGGACAGTGTTTTATTAACTATTGCTACTTGCTGGGATTTTCCAAAACCGTTGATAATTGTTAGGGTTGTCCAAAACTGCCACTACTTGTTGGGGTTTACCAGAATTGTCATTATTTGTTGGGGTTTAGCAAAATATCCTCTACTTATTGGGAATTTTCAAAACCACAGTCACTTGTTGGAGTTTTCCAAAACCCTAACATAAAGGGTTTGGCCACAGTTATAGCAACAAACGAAACAAAAAGGAGTATCACTACAAAAAATTGAATTTTACCAGGGGTTATATTTTACATTATTGATGATTGTAACCCTTAGTAAAACAGTGTCGATAAATAATTACCGATAGTTTTAATGAAGTTTTCCAAAATTGCCGCTACTTGTTGGAGTTTTCCAAAACCGCTATTACTTTTGTTTTAATTTATCAAAACTGTCGTTACTTGTTATGGTTTACCAAAACCGTCGCTATGTGTTGGAGTTTGGGTTTTACAAAAGTGTCACTAGTTATTGGGGCTCCAAAACTAATGGAAACTATAATTTTTTTTTGATATTACTGAAATATTATTATTATTATAAAAATACTTTAATATGATAAGATTTAGGTTCAAATTTTTCAAGTCTCAGTTCTGCATTGTCTTGGATCTCTGACAAACCTAAGCATCACATATGGAAAGCAATGCAAGAAGAGAAAAAAAAATACTAAATTCAAGTTGTAGTTTAACAAGAGGGAAAATGGAAAAATTTGATGTTTACCAATCAACTAAATAGGGTAGCAATGATTATTAAGGAATAGGGGTTAGGTGTAGAACTTCCCAACAGGTATAGCTTTCAGTCAACAGTGTTTATTTCACAATCTTGATTATTTCTCATCAACATTATGATTCGCAAGGGTTACAAAGTAAAAAAAAAATGTAACTCAGGAATATAATACGTTTTAAGATGGTTTGCCTAAATTGAAATGTAAGAAGGAAACAAGAGTTACTTGAATATTATAACATACCCTTAATAGATTTGGTACAAATATACAAGAAAGAAGGTGTCTGCAATCTTGATATATGTGAACATAATCCGAGATTTTGTATTGAACAACCTTTATTCGCTGCAAATGAGAACGAGAAATATGGGTAAGATAATGAGAATATAACATGAAATAGAAAATCAGTATTCACAGTGATGGTATTATAAATAGTAAATAAAATATTTAAAAGTATTGTAAAAATTCCCTAGCATAATACAGGTTATTAATATTTCAAAATAAAATATAGGTACTTTTATACTCAAATATTATTCAATATTGACATCATAAATTTTATGTTTTAGACATATCCTAACCCTTAAACTATAGACACTGTTACCATGGGCTCATATAGCGGACCGATCCAAATAACCGTTGAACAATTGAACAACATGCGGGAAAAAAATTCTCAGCCGTTTGATCCAGATAATCGTTGAGCAAAATTAATATACAAATAAATGTGGTAACGACTACCATTAGACAGTTAAAGTTTGCATTAATTTCTATTAAGAGATAAATTAATTGGTCTGATTTTTTAAAATTCTATAAATAAGGGTTGATTTTTGAGGTAAAATCACGATAAAATAACTAGAAAAACAGTTCCTAAAATCGCTCATGACTTGAAGGGTTTAAGACTGAAGTCTACCATTCCACGAAGTCGACTGAGCGGTTAAGACGGAAGTCTACCGAACGGCTAATACCGAAGGCAACTGAACGGTCTAAATTGAGAGCATACAAACCGATCACACAAGTCAAATGTTAGTGTCTCGATCCTACAAAATATCTACCGAAACAGACACAATCTCCCGAAGACGGTGCATGGCTTTACTGAAAAAAAAGAAGTATGAAAAATACATTCCTTCCATCTTAAACTAAGTTAATATCGTGTAAAAAGATAAATCAAATCATAAGGTAAATACAATTTTGCTGTTGTATACATTAAAGAAAAATTTCCTTCAGAACACCTTTTTTCCACACAATAAAATCTCACTGGAAAATATCATTAATTTCTTACATCAACCCAACGTGGAGGTACAAAAATCTGACTCAAAAAGGTCCATAAGAAATAATCCAATTCTATTCAGTTCTCATGTTTTCACTGACTAAATTGGAAATATGAACAACATCCTAAGAAGGCGGCAAAATGGGAAACGACAGATTGAACCGACTATATAATATGAATCTAAAATACGAAGAAGGAAAATGACCACCAGCAAAAAACTAGCCCTGTAACCCTTTACCTCCAGATATGAAATATCTTGCCGAAGCAAATGATAGTACATTCATCCTAGCCAAGGTTCTTGACTTCTTCCTAACTTCAGTAGTTAAACTGCTAATTTGAAAAAAATGTATAATTAATAAACAACAAAGAAAATCTTCTATAAGTCTATATAAAGATCAAATGAAAGAAGTAAGGTGTGATTCGTCTCACAGCAAATCTTATGATCATCTACTATAGGGTTCAACAACTGTGACAGATGTGATATCTCAGGTCTTCTTCGTTCTACTCAAGTCTCCTACGGTCTTCACTTTTGAGATTTTCTTCTTCAACCATTTGAATCTGCAAACGAAAAATCCTAAATTTGAATGGGACGAGGTTTCCTAAATTTTAGGGTTTTTGGAAGAGGACAGGGGATGGAAAAGGATATTGAGACAAGGTTTATGATTTTGGATTTAGGGTTTTATGGGTTGCGGAAGAAGAGAAGTTATAGTTACTAAAGATTGATTCAAATTTAGGCGACAATGGCGAAGAGAATGAATTGAGAAGAAAAGAGAGGTTCAGGTGACCATGGCAGGATAACAAGAGGATTAAGGAAGAAGTCTCAGAGGACGAAGAACAAGTGAACTGAAGAAGAAAAAACAGGGTGGGCTAGGAAGTGAAGAAGCAGAAAAAAAGTAAAGAAAAAAAGAACGGGCCAGTGAAGAAGCACCATAACAGAAATAATGATGAGCGCGGTTTAACTTTATTGCGGGAAACAAAACAGGATTTCAACACTTACCGACGGTTTCCTTTATAAACATACGGAAATTTCTTTAAGAAAAATAAAAAAGTTAAACTTAACTACAGTTTTAATAAAAATGCGAGAAATTTAAGAAGGTTCTAGAAATCACCGAAAAGAAACCCGTCCTATGTAAAAATTAGTTTTGAAATGTATATAGATTTGGTGTAGGTCATAATAGAAGCCAAATATAATACTAGAAAAAATATTTTTTGAAAAAATCTATTTTAGACTTTGGTTATCTATACAAATGAAGCATAAAGAATATTTGACTTCAGTTATAAGTAAAATCAAGACCAAATCCACCTTTTTTTTTTATTTTTGATTATTAAATTATGGTTTAGAGTTTTTAGTTATCATTGAACCGAAGCCAAATATTAAACTTTAAGCTATGATTCATAACTAAAGTAGAAAAATCATCATTCTATTACCTCACCTGTTTCGATTTTGAATTAAAATAAATTCACAAAAATATTATATATATATATATATATATATATATATAATTATTTATTTATTTATTTATATAAATATCTTAAAATGAAATGTTTGTAACACAATTTTGTATTTGTTAGTATAAAATTTTCCTAGTAAATAACGTTTTCCCGTAGAAGATAAACCATTAGATTTTTAAAACACTTTAAAAGAATTACAACTAATCAAATTTAACCAAATGATGAATGCGAGGTGAGATTAAGAAAAAACAAAACATACTAAATTTCAAATTAGAATTTAAACTTAATAAATTGGAATTTAATTCTACCCTTTCAATTCTATGATTTTATCAAAATTGATATTAAGAAACTAAATGCGTTACAAGTATTATGGGTTGATGCTAACGTCTTTTCCTGAGGATTTTTTATCTTTTTTTTTAATTTTTAAAATTATTGTAGACTTTAGTTTTTACAAATTGAATAACAATCAAAAGGGAACAGATATAATAGAGCCCTTCAATCAAAAAACAACACCAACACCATCAATTATTTTGTTATTAAAGTGGAAAACAAATTAACGAATAGAGAAAAAACAATAAATTGCGGTGTCGCGGGTTATTGTATGTGTGGATGTGAGAGATGATGAAGATGAAAGAGAAACAAATTAGATAAGTGGGGAATGTTGATTAGTATTAGGTAACTGTTTCTGATTACAAAAATCATTTTAATCTGATCTAGTATACACTTTATTAAGAACTTGATACACTTTTCAACATCGAAAACACATACTTTTGGTAACTTTGGTTGGACGTTGTGTTGTCTTTCTTTGAAACTCCAGATTTTGATAATTTGGATCACTTAGATGTGTCCAAGCGCTGTAAATGAGTGTAAAAGCACCCCAAGTTGCCACTGAAGCATTCTTGGTTGGGTTTAGCATGACTACCATTTTGTTGCGTTGTATCTTGATGCTCTCAATGTCGTCCCCAAAGCCCTTCTTAATGTTTAGAACTTTGTACCAATTTGTTGCACTGTTGCGATCTTTTTTCATTGCTGCCTGGTGAATCTTGTAGGCTAAGATCATTTCATCAATGCCCTCTACTTTTGGGTTTAGTGTTTTCGCCATGGTCGCACAACTGATGGCCCATTTGATCTTACCTACTTTAAACTTTTCTTCTGCATTCCTTTGTGCAAACATTGCTAAAGACTTTACAAAATCCATCGATATGCCTTACAATAGATATTCCCTATGAATGTGGTTTTGTGAGAGTTGATTGATTTATTATGCTATGTGAATGATATATATAGATGAACTAATCTACATCAATACACTTATCTTATATTCATATTATCTACAAGATATTATTATGTACAATATCTAATAATATCCATTATATATAACTATTTTATCATTATTTTACCATTTTTGTTATTAAAAAATTAAAACTAAAATTTATCTTTATATATATATATATATATATATATATATATATATCTTTTTATATAGATGAATTACATATTTTATTTATAATATTGTAGGATTTGTTTTAGTTATGTAGAAATAACTTTATTTTTTTATCGATTGATCTTTTTCATACATCAAAATAATAACGAAAAAAAATTATATGACGTCTGCATATTTTATCTTAACAAAAATAAAAGATAACGAATATTTCACAACTAAGATTATAAAAAAAAAATACTTCTCTAATAAAAGAAAAAAAATATTGTAAATATATCTTATGCTTAATTAAACTTTAAACAAACATATTATCTTAAACTTTAAACTTTTCTTCTACGTTCCTTTGTGCAAACATTGTTAAATAGTTTACAAAACCCATCAATATGGCTTACAATAGATATTCGCCATCAACTTGTTTTGCTGAGAGTTGATTCATTTATTATGCTATGTGAATGATATATATAGATTAACTAATCTACATCAATACACTTATCTTATATTTATATTATCTAGAAGATATTATAATGTACAATATCTAATAGTATCCATTGTATATGATTATTTTATCTCAATACAGTGCTAGTATATTATCTTATCATTTTTGTTATTAAAAATTAAAAACTTAAATTTATCTTTATATATATATATATATATATATATATATATATATATATATATATATATATATATATATATAAGAGTAAATAAAAATATAACCCCTAATTATATTAAAAAGGCGTACTTAAATATAATTATTTAGAGGAAATCTCTCATAATTACCTATTCGACAAAGTTATCGCTATATTGTATTATAAGGATGGTATAGTATATCATCATCATTTACCGAAGAAATATCAGTACAAATCAAATAAAAGATTGAACGTATAATATTTTATCTTACTGTGTAATTAAGAAAATAAAATTTATCTGTTGTATATATAGATGCACTGTATTTTTAGTTATATGTATGTTCATAGTTTGTTAGAAATTGATTAAAGTGTAATGACTAAACTAAATAATAACCCAAATATATAGATATCAAAGGGGTTATTATATAAAAACACGGTTTTATTTTGTTATATATAATCTTTGCTTTTACTTTTAAGGTTATAAATACATGTAGCTTTTATTTTATGGAATAAAATGATCTTTATATCTCTTTTTTTCAGTTGTGGAATAAATCGAAATAAATAATGCCACCAATATCAAATATAACAGGTATTTAGATCTGAATTTTAAAAATTTAATTTAGCTTAAAGATTTCGTTCTATCTTAAATTAGTATCTTTTTTTTTTCAGGTTTTTTTAAGGATTATCTTGGCTCCAAAGTTCAGTGTTATTTTTTTTAATTTTGTGCTTTTCATCAATGGAGTATTGTTGGTGGCTTACAAATGTAGTGGTTTTCTTTTGTACTTTTGGATTCCTGATTGGTGTGATGACGTTTTTCTTTAAATTTGTGGTTTTTCTTTGAATTTTGGATCCAAAATTTTATATAATCTTCTTTTTATTATTAAAAAAATGGTTTATCTTTCACTATATTTGTTTGTATATAAATATGTTGTTCTCATTTGTCATTTTGTTCTTTCCAATTCGTTAATTTTTCTTATTAGTTTAAATTATTATTTTTAATTTTTAATTATTATTTTCAAGGTAACTAATTTATTCACACTTTCTTGTATAGTAGAATTAAATGACATAATCAAATATGTGCATAGAGGTGACAATGTCCGAGAGAACAACTTATTTAGATTCTCATTACATTATAGATGCTTATGAAAATGGGATAATGCACAGAATGACAGAATGCGATGGACACCAACCTAATCTTAACATAGATGTTTCAGTTTCATCGAGTTTGGTTGAATCTCTAAATCCACATTTCAATGCTTCGACGACTAATTATGCAATTGCTCTCCATAATGCAAGGCACACTAGCATTGGCAATCCCTTGTTACCATGGTATGGTGTCGAGAGATATATGATGACACGTGACTCTAACTTTTTCATTCTAGGAAATTATTTTGGTGAGCATTATCAACCTGTTGCACCTCTCTGGTCAGACCTTCTACAGTACCATGCCTTTTATTATCAACCAAACCTCGCGCAAGAGGTCAGAAGTCGCTCAATGAACTTTCATCCTTCAGTAACTGCTCCATCATATAGAATTCCAACAAATCTTCCAAACAATTTTTCAATACCCATACAAAATGCACCATTCACGAGTACACATATGCACCAACCTTCACCTCCTAGACACCAGATGAATCTTTCTCGAGTGGCCTTTCTTGAAACTGTAATATGTCATTCTCTTTACTTTTGTTGGATTTGATATAAGGTAAATACTAGCCTTTATTTACACGTCTTTTCTTGTTTAGGATCTTACTTTATTTGGTGACCATCATAGTGAGTTAGACATTTACAACATGTCATATGAGGCTAGTCTATTGTGTATATTCTGATTTATGAATGTTTTATAAGGTCTAGCATACTTAAAACTTATTGATTATGAAAAACTTTAATTTGCTAACCTTTTAGAATTGGACAATAGGAGCTTGTTGAGTATTTTGAACGGATTGGTAACGTAAGCATGGGTTTGTCAGAAGAAATTATTGCAAGAGTGGTGAAGACAAATATTTGTTTATTGCCTAATAACTTGGAGGGAGTAACTTCAGAATCAGAAAAATGATCTTTGCGTAATATGTCAGGTATGAATGTTACCACCATGTATAATTCAATACATTATGATCCATTAAACCTATCTTATTTTTTTTTGGTAATATTCATTCATCTTTTTAATTTACTTAATGTGATTATTCATTTGGGTATGGTATATTACAAAGAAGATGTTAATGTTTCTTTTTGGCCTATTAATTGGAATACTTATGAATGATATCACAGGATGAATTTAAAAAACAACGAGGAGATAGGAATTCTGCATTGCCAACATAAATTCCACGCATATTGCATACGGAGATGGTTATGTAAAAAAGGTGTTTGTCCCATATGCAAAGTATTAGATTATAAGTAGAAATTAGAATCGAAAACACTTATTTCATTGTTAACATTGTCGATTTCATTTATTTCATGGTACTAGAACCGTAATAATCAAGTTGTACAGACGTTAGTATGTTAACTTTAGGAAATTGTAATGACAATTGTTCTAAGTTTTACGCAAATAATTGGATGTTATGCTTCTTTTTATATGATAACAAAAATTGTTTTACTTATATAGATATTTCAATCTCATATTTTCATTTTTTTTTACATAGATGGTTGAATGTCTTATTTTCAAGTATGTTATAAAAAAGAATTTTGTTTATATTGTAACATCTTTTGTCCATGGTCTATGTATCATACATAATTGAATCTTGTTAATTTGATGTGACAACATTCTATAAATGGGACTCTAAATAAATTTCACTAATCATTGTTTGACTATTTTCACCAAGAATGTATTTCCTTATATATTAAAAGTTTTAAAAGGTCCAATTTATTTAAACAATGGGATAAATCCAAAATAAATAAAAAATTCAATCAAATTTCTTATCTTTTAACACTAGGAGAAAATTTAAATTCATGAAAACAATAAAATTTTAATTCTAAGATATAGAATTATACTATGTTTTTGAAATTGTGAAACACTTCATCTTTTAAATTTTTAAATAACGGTAGAAGTTATTGTTACTGGATGAATTTGAGCGTGCAACTTTCACTTTTTTTTTAAAAGGTTGTTCAAAGATACTCTTATATCATATAAAATAAATATATTCTAAAAGATTATAAATTATTTATAATTGTATTGATACATTGTTATGTAATCAACAAATAGTTCATATTAGCACAGTTACTATGTAATGTATTGAATGACAATTGTTTTCGTGCTTTTGTTACAATTAATTAAGAAACAGTATTAAAATTTGCATTAAAAATCAAATATTTTATAACTTTGTACTTTTATGTACTAATTAAAATTATTCTCTTTCCTGCATAAATTCAAGTATTCTACACCAATTCTTAATAAGTTCATTTATTATTTAGGAAAAACTTTTGTAAAATACATAATAAAAAGTAAAATTTTATTTAGCACATTTACTAATTATAAAGATATCATATTCTTAAGTATTTACCACAAGATAACATTTAGCAATTTACTTGTATCCAAATTTTGGCTTATTCTAAAAATGTGATGAATATATAAGTTATTTTGTTTCTGCGTTGAAGTTTCGTGCAGGTTTACTATATATAATATAATATAATAAAAATAAAAATAAAATTATTTAAATAATATATATATATATAATATTAATTATAGTAAAGAGTTATATTTTACATTATCGATGATATTAACTCTTGGTAAATAAATTTCCTTTGGTTATGGAAATCATCGGGAAAAACAATGTCGATAAACAATTACCGTAGTTTTAATGGAGTTTTCAAAAATGTCATTGGGTTTTTCAAAACTACTGTTACTTGTTGGGGTTTAGTAAAATCGTCGCTACATGCGGGAGTTTTTCAAAATTATCGTTAGTTATTAAGGGTTTTACAAAACCGTTTTTTACTAAAAATATTTCCATTATCTTAAAAATAATTTAATAATAAAATACATAATCAAATTATTTAAAACTAAAATTAAATATTATTATATAAAATAAACGATAAACATTGTTAAATACAATTAATTGTTCAACATAACAAATAACATTATTCAATAATAAAAGTTAAAATAAACATGTTCAACAACAACGATTGTTTTTGTTCTTCTTCATTATCTTCATCATTTTGTACATTTTCTTAGATCATATACCTACAAATAAAATAATGATTAGTTAATAATATGTTAAAATTATAAAGATCGAGACTATTCGAATAAACATTAAATTCATTTATTTCTCCAACTTCTTGCTTTTCAGAATGCCTAAATAAAACTTTACCCAAGAACACAGTAATTATACTACTTAAGTGATTTGAAACTCTCCACTCACATGAACTTCCTTCACTCTCTTGTTATACTCATTTTCTTCATCTCTTCTTCCTCCCCATCTACTTCCCCTTCGTCTTCTTCATCGTCCCAACCAAAATCTTTGAAATGCCTAGAAACTGAAGGATGGTCCCTTGCTTCTCCCACAATTTTCATTATCTCCTCCACACTTTGAAAAAAAACTTGGGTTGCATCTTTGGTAAAAGACAACTTGAGCTGATTCAGTTAACTCTCTTGGAAGATTCTTCAAAAACCATGGGTGGCCATTAATTTTCTTGAGATTGATTCTCTGATAAAGAGAACCAGGTGTGACAGTTAGCTTGATGTAAACTATATATTGACTCCTGATATCACATTCAATCAAATGTACTTTCAAAAGCACAAAGTTTGTATTTAAAATGTTGTCTTCTATTAAAAGCATATCAAAATTGGTCAATAAAGTGAAGATAACCTAGGTTAATCAAAAATAGGAAGCTTTATTTGGATTTAAAGCAACACAAGTAATTTTAATAAGGACTGAGTGTATGTTAAACTTTTAAAAGCATGAACTAGTCAATTCACTCGTCGGAGTCAATAATGGCACCAAAATTTTGAAAAGAAAATACCATTAGTTCTTCATAAAATATGATAAGATTTATTTTCAAATTTGACAAGTCTCAATTTTACATTTTTCGGGATCACTGGCAATTTTTTTATCATCATAAAAAAGTGGAAGATTGTTTGTACAAAGAAGAAGATGGACATTTTGCTTTGATAAAGAATTTTGATGATGATGATTCATGAAAAAGTTTTGAAGATTTAAAGAATGTCTGGATTTAAAAGATACATTTAAAACTTGAGAATTTAGTTGTTTTGTAATCTGTGTATTTTATTTAAAATGAGTAGATCAAAAGTCAAAAGGTAGAACTCAACCAACAAAACACTCTAGATAATTTTACTTTTCTTAAAAATCCCTGTGATAATAAACTATCATAAGTGATAATCGATTATCATAATCGACTATCATAAGTGATTAATGACTGGATGTAGGACCTTTTGATCTGAATTAGTATAAAAATAACTTATGCAAGCTTTTTTTTCCATACTCTCTTTTATTTACTTGTTATTATTCATAGTTATTTTTTTGACTTGTTAAAGATATTTTAAAAAAGTGAAAGTTTGTTAAAAACAAACGATTTCTAACGCAAAACCAATTCACTCCCTATTGGTTGTTGTCTACTCTTTAACAATTCCGTTATTCATTTTCTACAATTGATATCAGAATTTGCTTAGATAGCTATTCAAATTTTTCGAAAATGGTTGGATAATTTCAAACATTTGCAAAGGGTGTGTCTATTAACAAACCACTTCTTTTTAATGGTGAAAATGATCTATTCTGAAAAGTTAGAATGCAAATCTTAATGGAATATGTTGATAGAGGTGTTTGGGATACTATTTTGAATGGACCATATTTGTCTACTATTACTATAAATAATGTGCAGGAATCAAAGCTATTTTTATAATGAATTATGGAAGAAAACAGAAGGATTTAATAAGATGTTAAGACTAGAAATATTATTTCTTCTACTTTATCTCTATGAGATTTCTAGAATTTATGTTTGTGAAAACGCTTAGAAAATGTGAGAAGTTTTAAGAGTCACTCATGATGAAGGCACATATCATGTTAAGTTGACATTTTGTGATTCAAGATCTTCATCAAGCAACTCATCTAGCTCAAGCTACTCATGAGAAAGCAAAATTATGTTTAATGGTAAACAATTATGACATCAAGAGCCAAGTAATAAGTATTTCCAGTAATAACGATGATTTTGTTGATTTGCAAAAAGCTTTTTTATAATTACTTTATGAATATGAAAATTAGACGTTGTTCATGAAAAATTAAAATAAGATTTTAAAGAATTACAGTTTAAATATGAAAAAGCTTTAGATGAATAAGTCATTTTAAAATTGAAATTTCTAATTTAGAAATGAAAGAAGTTTTAATTGTTGAATCTCTCATTGAATGTCAATATTGTAAGAATCACATGTTTGATATTAATATTCTTGAGAATTTAATTGAAGTAGAAACCAAAAATAAAAATGTTAAAAAGCCAAATTTTAAGAAAAATAATTTTCATAAAAAGAAATCAACTCTTAAGAATAAGAATATGAACAATTATTTGAACACAACCTATTATTCACTACAAAGTTTCATTTTGAACCTCGAGAACAAGACTCACATGGAAACAAGTTTTTCCACACATTGAGTGACTGAAAAGAAAGGAAAAAAATGAACTTATTTTGATTTAGACTTTGATTAGGTGAAATCATTGCTCTCTACACAGTAACTCCTACGGTTCACTCATATCTTCAAAATGAAGAATAAATTGGTCAAAATTTGAGAGAGAATAGAAGAAGAATATATTTAAAGAAATGGCAAATTTTATAAAATAAAACTTGATTAATTCGTTTTCTAATTATAACTCAAGCTTTTAATAAAAAAGTAATCAAAACTTCATTAATATTATCTACTCCTATTCTTAAGTATTTTTCAGATCTTACGTTAATATATATCTAATTTGACTTGGAATCCAGTGTAATGTAAATCCATAGTGACGTCTAAAATTGCTTTAGATAATTTTAACTTTTCAAGTCTTAAACATAGATATAATGACTTTAAACAATTTAAAAATTTTCACATCTTAAATATAAATACAAGACGTCAAATAAAATTGTCTGAGAATCCAAACACCAAATTAATCTTTAGTAAAACAATTATTATTTATATCTTTTAATTTTACTGTCTTTATTCTAATTATTCTGGAGAATACTTCTCAAGTATATTAAACTGTTTAATACTTACCAAATTATTTTTCACAATGTTAAAATTGATGTACATTCATAAGGGATTTTTTAATGATGAAATTTCAATTTTGAAAGTTACCTTTTAGAAAACCAACATTTATGATTAAATAAATGGGACATCAATTTCCTTTAAATTGCTCTGTATTTACTATACATTGGTACAATAAAATAATTGAAGTTAATATTAGAGAAGGGTTTAAAATTGCTAAAATTTATTTCAAAACTTTGAAATTCCAAACATCAAATCAAATATGAACATAGATGCTATAATATGTCTACAAATTATCACAGGCTTAATAACACTTTATATCAGTGTTTAATTTTGATTCTTTATTTATAGTTTTCTAAACAGAATTCTTATAATTCTCCATCTTTCATCTAAAATTGCATGTAATAGTACAAATGCATTTGAAAACATAAATAATGTTTAAATAAAAATAATAAAATATCGGTCTCATTATTATTTTAATATTTTACGGATTTTCTTCTAAACTATACATATAGTAATATATTATACTTCCATTGTAATTTTATTAATTATTAAATGAAATTTAAAGAAACTCAATTCGAACAATCAACAACTATAAATACTAAATATGACTAATTGACCAATTAAAATTAAAAGTAAGAATCACACAGAACAAAAACACCAAAATTAAAATTAAATCAAAGTATAAAATGAAGTGGTTTCAGCAGAGCATGCCTCAACATTGGATTCAAGCGAGACGAGGATTAGGTTATGCAAACATGCATATGGAGAACCTTCAGAAAAAAGAGATAGCAATGTAAATAAAAAAAGGAATATTTGACTATTGTTGTCCTTGAATAACAAACAAAGACAGTAAAAAATATTTTTATACTATCATATTTGACAATATTTTGAATGCTGAGAAAAACAATGGTCAACATTATAAAATCCACTTCAGTGTAAGCTACTAAGAGTAGCTTTTGTGTTTAGCTCTAAATATGACGTGAAAAATTAGCAAGACTTGCATTGAAAATATGTATCTATAATTACTCTTTGTTATCTTATCAGTGCTATGATCTACATATTTTCACGGTTCTGTTCTGGACTCCATCTGGTGATTGTGCACTCTTCAACAGTATAGTTTGCAAGACATAATGGAGACTCGTTGTTACCAATTTCATTGATCTGTAGAACCAATAAGATTTTTGCAACACTTCCAACAAGTCGAGTTGTGCAATGAACATCAGACCATAGTCTGAGTCTTCCATTCAGGTCTTTATGTTCTCCCTCTGATAAAACAAGCACACCATACTCAGAATGGACCCGAGATGGATGGTGGCGATAGATAACAAAGTCTACACCATACTGAGATCCTGACCGTACTACCCAGTTTTTCATTCGAAGGTGGGAATAAGCCTTGTAGAAACAAGGGAATGTTTCTTTCTTCGACTTCATGTAATGCCACAACTCTTCATAATTTTGGGAACCAGTACCACTGCCATTAATCTTAAGGCATTTCAAGGAATAACATAAGTAAAATGCCTCCTCAAAACTTAATTGAAACCAGTGTTTGTCCTTTTCAATTGTTCTCACAGGTCGACCAAAGCATGCTTTATCAAGCAGATCAAGTTGCTCTGCTCCCACTGCTAACTGTACATTGTTATCAGAGAGAAATCCACAAGTATTTGATTGAACTAGAGAAGACTTGAGTTCAAATACAATCTTTGACATGGGTTCCTTGAGCGCCCCGGCTTCTGCGTCCTTTTTGGCTTTTGCATCTTTTCCTTTCCATCTTGGTGCCATTTGAACTTACAAGATGAGTAAACAAATGTGTCAAATCCAGGTTAGTGCTGCTTTAACAAACTTTACTAAAATAAAGGTAATGGCCGATGATAGGATATAAAACAGTGGAAAAATATTCAAGTTCCCCCCCAAAAATAGCAAGAATGTTAAGAAAAGCTTTACTAGTCAACTCCATTTGCTTGGACAACTCAATTTATAAACACGAGCAAATTTGTACACTTACTAACACAACCATTAAGTAAATTACATGACTCAAAGTCCTAACAAGAATTACAGTGCTTAAACTATATTAGTTTACTTTGGATTTAGTAAAAACAAAATTAAAAGACAGTTATAACCCAATAGACAAATATAATGTCAAATTTAGAGGGGGGGAGAGGGGAGGGGACAGGGTAAGAGAGGATCCAACCTTAAATATTTTCTTACCATATCAATTATATGTGCTGAAAATTAACAAATCAAATTCTCATAAAATAGAAATGGTCTCAGACTCGGCTTAGAAACAACGAACTACCATCTCAATTCTATGCTTAATCAGTATATTATGAGGCAAAATAGACATCTTATTACAAACCAATTATGATGTGTATTAATCCATTTCAACATTTAAATTTTAAGATGAAAATCAAAAGGAAATGAAAATTTTCACCAAGTAAATGCTACCCAGTCTGCCATCTTGCTACAAAATGAGCTCAAGTGGTATTATTACTTGTAAGCGAAAGTTTACTGTAGATAAGAAATCATGCAACTGAACATAGACATAATAATAAATTAATATATCTGTACAAAGTCGAAACCCAACGTTGACTGAAGCTTAATTTTACAGTTTAGTATAAGTACGTAAAAAACCCAAATAAAAAATATGCTTAATTATTGAACAAGTAGAATTCCTTCTTAATGACCTCCACATTGGAACAAAATGACAAAGAAGCAAACAATTCATAACAGAAATATTTTGCTTCAGTGGTACACCATTTCACCTAATAAAATTTCAATGTATCTCACATTTTAGTCCCTTAATTGCAAGATTCCACTTATGAAGTCCCAAAATTTCCCATTTTGCATACGAAATTAATCTTTCTTGTTAACATTAATATAATGACCAGTCCATAATTTATATATAAAACATCCCCAAAAGCAGACCATTCCTTTATCTTCTCCTACCACTATACAACTCACAGAACCACCAAAAATGAATCTCTATTTTAAAAGTGAGATTCTATGGGAAACCAGTTATTTAAATCTTACACAGTGTTGTCTATATGGAAAATTTACACACATTGTGAACTGAATAGGTTTCCAAAAAGGATGCTAACTAAAATTCATACCACTACCAATATCACCCACAGCCGAATTTGGTGCCTAAAATCCCCAATGAAATTCAAATTAAGTTGGAAATTAGTAGAAGGCATTCAACTCCATTATCAATCCTTTTGAACGAAAATGCTTGGATCTCTACCATGTTTTAAGTAGTTGCAGAGAATAGGGGAGAACATAGGAAGAGTAAAAAAATCAACAACACAATGATAGAAAATAATAGAACAAAACAAATATTAAGTAACACTGCAATTCAAGGTTAAGCTTCTTATCCCCTTTCTCCTTCCTAATCTAAAGTATCGACCAATTCAGAAGATTACACCTACGCAGTGAATATTTCAATGTTAAAAAAACACAATAAAAAGGAAACTCAGTGAAAACAAGAAAAGAATGAAATAGGTTGAAGCAAAACAGTGAGAAAAACGTAGATTGGGATGGGTCATACAGCATATACCTTGAATAAAGAAAAGGAAAAATAATCATGTTTTAAAGCATCGAATGGATTATTCTAAAACAATGTAACCGATTTGTTGATTCGTCCAGTGAGATAGGTACGATAAGGAAATATATGGTTCGGGCATTTTGTCAAACAGTTACTGACATATCAATACCATGGTTTTCTTTTCTCCTTTGTTTCGAAGTCCTTTTGGGAACTTATTCCAGATTCAATATAAGCACAAAAACCAGAAAAGATGAACAATATAAACATGCATACAAGCAAACTCAATTTTACAGAATAAAACTGATATAAAAAGGAAGGGAGAATAACAGTAACAGTAAAAAGCTCCATGTCTATCCTAATCACTACTGTTACTTAAGAAGTTAATTCTACTGTGGATTGGATTTGCGTGAGGACCATAACATTCTCCAATAAACGAATAACAGTAAAAAGCTCTATGTCTACCCAAATCACATTACCTCTGCCTAAATCTCTAATTTACCAAAACCTCTAATTTACCAATGAGAATGAAAGACCTGCAAAAACAGAGAGGAGTAAAGGGATGAACCTGATGAGGGTTCCGAAGTGAGGATTTAGGAGGAGGATAACGGTGAGAGCGGAGGGTTTGGGTTTCCGGTCAGGGTTTTTGGTGACGGTGGATTTGGGTTTCCTATGAGGTTTTCCATAACGGGTGTTCGCATGACCAATGTGAAATGCATGAAGGTTCCACTAGAATGAACGCTCGACGAGTTCGCGATAAGGAATGAAGGTTCGCGAAATGACACCGGAGAAGGGTTCTTGAAACGAGGGAGAAAGGTTTTCGAAATGTATTTCAAGTGGAAGGTTTATGCGAAGGAAAAGGGTTAGGCGGACGAGAAAGGTTTTAGAATAATAACTTTCGGGAATTGATTTTCTTTTTGTGGGAAAAGAGTATTCAGAGGGAATTTATATTTTAATAAGAAAAAGGTTAAAATCCTTCCATTTTTATATAAAAAAAATTCAATCAGTCCCTTAACTTTTATTTAGTTTAATTTAATTATATAACTTTTTAAAATATTTAATTAACTTCTTTTCATTAAACTAACCTTAGATTTAGAATTTAGATTAAATAATTTAATATATAAATTTAAACGAAAATTTAACGTTAATTTAAAAAAAAAAATTAAAGTTTTTAACCTAAAAGAATTTCCGGCCTTTTCAGGGAGTGTTTCTCTTTTACTACTTGACAATAGAATATTCAGGAAGTGTTTCATCTCACACTTCCAACATATCATTCTCTACCTTCAAAAATTTTATTTTTAACCTTTTTATAACTCAATTTGCACCTTCAACATTTTCAAAAGATTTACTTTTTAACTTTAACAAAATATTTTTATTTTCTTCTTTCTTTATTAAAAACACTTTAATAAATATCTTTTTATTTCTTCTTTTTTCTTACCAAAGCCACTCTACACCACATTAAAAATAATTTAATTTAATTTAAAATTTAAATATTATTTAATATAATTTTATATTTTAATAATTATCAAAATATGATTTATATTATAATAGTTATATAAAAAAACTAAAAAAAAAATAATTAAAATAAAAATAATAATAAAAATAAAAAATGAAAAATAAAATAATAATAATAATAATATAAAATTTGATTTGATATGTTAAAATATATTAAAATATTAAAATAAATTAAGCAATTATTAAATTTTAAATAGAAAAAAAAATTAAATATGCTAACGATTTTGTTTTTTTATTTAAAATTTAATAAATATTTCATTTAAATGAAAATTATAATATTATTTATTATATTTTTATATTTTAATAATTATTAAAATATGATTTATATTTTTATAATAGTTTTATTAAAAAATTAAAATAAAAATAATTCAAATAATGATAATGAAAATAAAAATAATATTTAAAATCACATTTAATATATTTAAATATATTAAATTACATTAAAATATTAAATTAAATTAAACAATCATTAAATTAAATTAAAATCCATATCCGAGTAATATATTATCGGATTTTCTTATCCGATTAACAAATTTTAATTTTTTTATATTTAAATTTTAATATTTATTTAATTTAATTTAATATTTTAATATAATATAATATATTTAAATATTTTTAATGTCATTTTAAACACTATTTTTCAATTTTATTATTATTATTTTTATTTTAGTTATTTTTATTTTTATTTTTCAATAAAATTATTATAAAAATATAAATCATATTTTAATAATTATTAAATTATAAAATATAATAAATAAAATTATTATTTTTAATTAAATTAAATATTTATTAAATTTTAAATAAAAAACAAAACCGTTAGCATATTTAAAATTTATGTTTCTATTTAAAATTTAATAATTATTTAATTTATTTTAATATTTTAATATATTTTAAAATATCAAATCAAATTTTATATTATTATTATTTCACTCTTTTATTTTTTATTTTTATTGTTATTTTTATTTTAATTATTTTATTTTTATTTTTTAACATAATTATTATTATAATATAAATTATATTTTGATAATTATTAAAATATAAAATTGTATTAAATGATATTTAAATTTTAAATTAAATTAAATTATTATTAAGGTGGTGCAAAGTGATTTTAGTAAGGAAAAGAAGAAAATAAAAAAGATATTAATAAGGTGCCTTTAATAAGAAAGAAAAGAAAATAAAAATATTTTTATTAAAGTTAAAAAATAAATTTTTTAAAAAGGTTGGAGGTGTAGATTGAGATGTCAGAAGATTAAAAATTGAATTTTTGGAGATGCAGGATGAGATGTTGAAGGTGTAGGATGAAACACTCCCACTAGTAAAAAAACTGTTTTTAAACTCGCGAGGTTTAGGTGAAACCGAAGCCTATCAAAATGCGGTGGCATTTTTGTAGTTTAAGCGAACTTATACGTCTCGGTTCAAAATCAACCAAAGCATATAAGTCATATTACCTCGGTTAAAGCAACGACCGAAGCCTAAAAGCCCACTTGCCCCTTGACAGTCTCTGAAATTTGAATTCTGTGCAGAGCCTATGGCTTCGGTTCGTTTAGAACCAGTGCGAAATAGTGTTTATGCCTCGGTTTAAACGGAAACCGAGGTATATAATCATTTTACATTTTTTTTTTCATTTTTTTCTGAGGACTATATGCCTCGGTCAGATGTAGAACCAAGACCTATATGCATGTATTGCGTCGGGCGAGCAGAGAACCGAGTCATATGTGCACGTATCTTAACCAAAAAAATGTAACCTTTCATTTCCTTCTTCCTCCAGATCTGACTCCCTCCCTCCCTCTCCCTCCCTCGCTTTCTCGCTCCGTCACTCTCTTAGTCCCTCGCTCCGTCACTCTCTCAGTCCCTCGCCCTCGCTCTGTCGCTCCCTCGTCCTCGCTCCGTTGCTCCCTCGCTCTCGCTCCGTCGCTCCCTCGCTCTCGCTCCGTCGCTCCCTCGCTCTCGCTCCGTCGCTCCCTCGCTCTCGCTTCCCTTAACTTTGCATCGTTCTTAGAGTTTTCCAAAATGTTAGGGTTTGATTTGTCTCTGTTATCTTCCAATTTCAGATTCTGCCAACCCGAGGAAGATTGTTGGACACAATTTGAGGTGTGGGAGGCAGAGGAGAAGGGTGTGGTAGGGTATCGGAGAAAACGATTTTACGGAGAGAGAGGTGGCTGAATTGGGGTTTGAATTACAGAGAGAAAAAAGGGGGTGGCGGTGGGGGTGATGTGAATTGGGCCTGATGTGAAGTTTGAAGAGAGTGAGAAGCAAAACTCGGAAACAGAGTTGGTGGCGGTGGCGGAGTCGCTGTGTGCTGTGTTCGTGGTGGTTTTCATCACCCTGGAACTTCAAGGACTGCTTCATAGTGAGTGATGTGGGTGTTGCTGCAACCACCGTGCTATGCAATAGACAGAAGATGACAACCACCGATCTCGTCTTTGGGCCAAACACTAATCTTTGGCTTTCTTTTATCAACAATTTAACCAAAAAAAAAATAAATAAAAACACCTATTGCCGCAAAATTTTACCATTTTATGCCTCGGTCTGCACCCGAAACAAAAAAAGTAGACTTTTTACCTCGCATGAATATGCCTCAGTTCGGGAACCGCTGTCTATGGACAAAAATGACCACTGTCGTTTCCTCTTCCTGTACTAGTGTCATATGTAACTTTTAACCCTTGATGAAATCAATCCAAATTCCAATTGAACTGTATCAATTATACAAATCAACGACATATTCATATTACAGATGCAGAAAGTGAAGCACTGGATCAAGGGTTAACAAATTATCTATCTCGCTTCAATATATTTTGACGCACAAGGGATAAATAAAAGAAAAAGAATAAATAATAATAAGTATCCAATGTACCATTTATCAGAAAAAGAAATCTTATATAGAAACATTTCCTTTTTAAGATAAAAATTGTCATCAAACATCTTACTAAAAGAGTTATTTGTAAGGATTTAGAAATTCAGAGAAAGTGGAAGACAAGTGTATGTAATTGATTGGACCGGTCGAATTTTGATGGTAGTATATAAAGGAATTTTTCAAAATTTCGTGCCACTTTCTGCATGCACTATCTCTTCTCCAACTTTCTGAAATCTTCTTTTCTCCTTCTTCTCTCTAAAATTCTCCTCCTTCTCTCTACAAATTTTCACCTTCTTCTTCTTTTTATCATCAATCAGGTTGTGCTTGAGTCTTCTTGGTGTCAAGGGCTTCTCTTTTCACCAATCAAGTTGTTGTTTTGAAGTTGAAATTGTAGGATGCTTTAGAAGTTACATACGGGTTAGGCAAGATTGTGGAAGTGTAGAATTTGTCTGGTTTATTCGAGGTAAGGGAAGCTAACTAATTTAATTACTTGTTTTTTATGTATGAAAATATTGTTTGATGATTCTGTGTATGTGAAATTGAATGATTTGATGTTCGGTGATGTTTGTGTGAAATGTTATATGTTATGTTCATGAGTTTGGTGATTCTGTATAATTATAGTTCAATGACTGAGAAAATTGAGGAAGAGTGATGGTGAAATTGGGAAAAATGTTTAGTTTTGGTAAATCTAACTTGTTCATAATTCTGCAGAAGTTCTGCAAAATTGTGCAGAGAATTGAGCATTCGTTGTTGGCCGCTTGGTCATGTTCAGGAACTTGGTCATGAATTGGGTTCGATCTCTTTAGTTCAATCATTCATGACCTTTCAGTCTTAGGTGGTAGGGTTAATTTTAGGATTAGCGTTCGTTCTCGGTAGTGCTAGGTTTTGTACTAGCACTCATTCTTGTTTGGTCTTATACTAGTAGTATGCTAGTATTGGTGCTCGATCTTATACTAGCATTTATGTTAGTATTAGCGATCGATATTATTGGGTTGTGTGGTCTCTTATTAGCACTCATTCTTATACTAGTGCTCAATCTCGTACTTGTATTAGGCTTAATTGTGTTCAGTTTAAGTTACAGGTGTTCAGCTTCTCATGGACTAAACTATAGGTGTTCGTCTTAGGTGATAGCGCTCGGTCTCTTGCTAGTATTTTATTTAGTACTAGCGTTCGGTCATGTACTGGTATACAACTTTGTAATAGTGTTCGATTTTATCATAAATAGTGAGTTTCCGTTCGGTCGTATTCGGGGGTTGTGTTGTTGTCGTTCGATCTTCTTCTATGAACGATTATTTGGTCTTTAAATGTTCATTTCACTGCTTGACTCTGATTGCTTGTGATAGTTTGTATTGATCTACTATGTATGAGAAATTATATTGAAATTCAAATCAGGCATATGTTTCAAGTAATGTGGAAGAGAATTCCAAGGAGGAATGTCTTAGTGAAATGTGTATTGAAGTGGTAAAGTATGAATATGGACAGTGAAATCCACGGAGTTTATCCTAATATTCTAATGATTACCAATTCTCAAGTAGAGATGTGTAATGCATTGTGTGAGAATGACAAGAGGTCCTAACCCATAGGTTCTTGGGTGAGTTATAACGGACTAACCTCAGGTGGCAGCTGATGGTTTTCAAAGTTACTACACCACTCGGGTGCACGAACGGCCTCAAGCTACATATTCATACAATCCGGATGGTCGAGTCAGGTGTTTGGTCTATACATGAATATTGTGATCAGTCTTAACTATTTGAATGTTCAATTTGTATATGTTTGCTTGTATTCAGTTTTAGTATGTCGTAGCGTTCGGTTGTGCATTGTTTGACCTTGTGCCAATTGTATGTATGTATATGCAATTAAATTACATTAGTTTACCCTTATTTCCTGTTTTGTCCATGTTTTCGTTCGGTTTTTCTCTTGCGATAATCACCCTTTGGGTGTGGGCAGAGGGGGAGGAGAGTACGTTGGAGCAGGAGTTGGACGGCGAGAATCCTACTGTTTAGATTATGACCATTCGGTCATATTGTTGTCTATAGTTTTGGAAAACCGTTCGATCAAATTTTAATTTTTTTTATATAAATCGTTCGGTTGTTTAAATACTTTTGTGGTAGTATAGGAATTGTGTAAAGTTTTAAATTTTATAGTTATTTTGTAATAAGTGTAAGGTTAACTTTATTTTTTAAGTAAGTGTTCTATCATATTATTAAATGATCACACCTGTATATAGTTTTATGTTGGGATGTTACATTATTGATGTCAATATATAATTAACTGTATTCATAATGATAACTATGCTAATCATATTTTTTAAGAAAAAATATTTCCCAAATTACTAAATCAGATTCATTACAAATATGAGATTTTATCATATTTTTTTTAATTATCGACGGTTTTGGTAAATACATTTCTTACCGTTAGAAAAATTGTTGGAAAAAATATCGTTAACAAATAACTTTTTAAAATGGTGTAGTATCGCTACTTTTGGACGTTTTTAAAATTGTCACTACTTATGAAATTTTTAAAAACCACCACTGTTTGGGGGTTCTTAAAAATCATCGTTATTTATGGGGTTCATGAAAACCGTCAATATTTATTAAGGTTCTACAAAATTGTTGATATTTACGATGATTCACCAAAATCGTCACTAATTTTTAAATGTGTTGGAGTTTTCGTCGTTAATGAAAATAATTTAATTTTTTTATGATTTGAATTATTTGATTATCATAAGAAAATATTTTAATAAAAAACTCTAATTTCAATGATTTTTTTTTTCTAGCTTGATACATTCTCTTTTTCTTGTGAAAAAAAGTTTACATTTCCCAATGATAGAGGGAAGGAAATTCAAGAAAACATAGTTCATGAGTGTTAGTTCAGGTAGGTAATTGCCGAGGTACTCTAATTCAAGGTTGGGATCCCGCATAATTTTTCAAGAGGTAGGTAAGTGGTTAGTAATCAGTAGTACTCAACCAAATGATTAGGCAACATTGCCCAAGAACAATATTTTCACCTTGTATAAACCTCCTAAAAACCAAGAATGTAAAAGGGTAATTGCATTAAGGATCTCTCAATAATGGTTTGAATTTTTCTTATTTAATTTTTCATTTTTTGATGTGGATATATTAATGATTTGATGATGAAAATATCATAAAGTAACCGAGAACTGTTTTTATAGTGGGAGCAAACAATTGATATTCAGTTTTAAGTCTGTCTTTCCAATGTAGTTTTTGGAGAGGAAAAAATCTGAGGTACACAATAAGGTAAAGAGTGTCAGTGACCAATCTGTATTCCTCCGAAACCTTACAAAAATATAGTTCAGAATAGAATTAGTAACAATATAAATTCCACTATCTTAGACTAAAATGACATGGATCATTTGTTTGCCTTGAAATTAAATTGTAGTAAGGTAGACTGGAACCTATGAAACATGATGATGAGTTCGGTTGACCACATCGGATGATGAATGCAGCAGAATGGAAAAAATGGGATAAAGTGATTTAGTGGATTTAATAATAAGTGTCACTCACATTTAATTTTTTGTCTCTAAATCATGAACACTTCTTACTGTGGCATCATTGTAAGACAATGAGGATGTGAAAATAAAGGGAATGGCAAAGACAAATATTGACAAAAAGCTTATCAGGAAATGAGATTTTAAACATTAATTTTCAGGATTAACTTCATCGAAATGTCACCTAATTGTGAGTTTTACGTTTACATACTCTAGAGGTTGCAATGACAATAACTCGCAATCTCCAAACCTATACAAACATAAGCCCCAAACAAAATTGAGAAGAAGAAAAAAAAGTGGAGAGAAGAGTACTGACGCGAAAATAGGGTCAATGTATTGTGCAAGGATAAGGAGGTAGCCTAGTGTCTTGGAGCTTACGCCTCATGGAAGCTAAGTGAATCCCCGGAGCGTCTTCGTACAAACCGTAGAGGAAAATCAACGATTCCTTCTGGAAGAGTTTGGAGACATCGACATGGATAAAGAGTTGGTCCATGGCAGAATCCTCTTTCTTGGGGGAAACCTTTTTCAAGTATGAAGGAGACTCCATGGATCAGATGTTGATGACGCAAAAGCATGAACTGGTGAAGGATATGAAGTGTGTAGAGTGGTTTGGAAATACATCTTGAAGGAGGTTGGACCGCCCATCAAGGAAAAATGGTTAAGGAAAAAAGATTAAGAGAAGTCAAGTAGAAATCAATCCTAATGAACTTAAGGAAAAGAGGAATGCAAATTTGGCAGAGGTTCTTTTCATTAATTCCAAGTTAAGAATACAAAGCTCTAGTCACTCCTATTTATAAGGATAGAGGAGAAACTCATTTTCAGTTAAGTGCATCAGAATTAGTTAAGGTGCATTGAATGTAAAAGGTTACTAAGCCTTCCTTAAGAGTTTAAATGCAATGTAAGGGAGTTTCTTCAATTAAGACAGGTTTTCTAGAGGTTCCTTGGGGTCCAAGCAAGCCCAAAAAGAAGTTAATTTGCATCTTTACTCAAAGGGAAGTAAAAAAAGGCTCAAACTAACATTCTGTCAAAAATTGACTCGAATAATCGTTTATATTAGTCAAAACCTCATGTTTGGTTAAACTCTCTTTGAAATAATAAGTTATCAGGAGAAATAATCGATTATTTTATAAGCAAAACCAAAGAAATGGCAAAAATACAATCCTAAATAAAAGGAAACCTTGACCCGAATACAAGACCTAAAACAAAGACTTATGTAAATATTTACAAGGCTTAAGAGAAGGGAAGAACAAGCTTGAAAACATCATCTTCCATAAGAGTAGAAGTTATTGAAGTCATTCTTTTTCTTCCAATCTCCTAGTCATAGCTTGAGTTATAGCTCCCTGAATGGATCTCCATCGAGCTCCCTGGATGGTTTCCATCATACCGTTCCTCTTGAAAATCGATCTATCCTAAAATTAGAAAAATATTTAAGGAAGCACAACTTTGGTTGTCGATCTCCTCTGGATCAAAGATGTATCTGCAAAAAATAGCAAACAAAAATTGAATGAATTGTTGTAGTGATAGAAGAATATACCTAAACAAAAGAAGAAATATATATTTTTGCAGAAGATTTTATAAGAAAGGTTATTGGGCTTTATTTCAAAATCATTTTTTTTTCACTTTGCTTTGGCCATTGCCCTATGTTGTGCAACAAAACAAAGTGATGTTTTTTTGTGAAGAAAAATAAAAATGATTGCCTTTTGGTGATGAAGAGTTCAAAAGCACACATACCTTCTTTGCTTTTCTATCATCTTCTTTGGAAGGTTGTTTGTTTAACTCTTCTTCTTTTCTTTTTCTCTCTTTTTCAGTTTTTATCTTCATTTTTATTTCATCCTCTCTCACTTGTTGAGGTGTGAGAGGAATCAAAACTATTTTGCATCCTTTATGAAATAAATTTATTTTATTGGTGTAGCCATCTTGAGTAGATCGATGATCATATTTACAAGGCCTAGGAAGTAAAGTATGATCTGCCTCCATTGGTACAACATCACATAAAACTTTATCTTCATAATTTCTAATGGAGATAGATATACTTACTTGTTCTTTAACTATTATCCCTTCATTCTTTTTCATTTATTGAAGCTTGTAAGGTTTGGGATGAGGAGTAGTAATTAGGGCCAAATTTTCCCTTAATATAGAGCTACAACAATTACAGCAGGAGCCATTGTCCATAATCACTGAACATGTATTTTTAAAAATTTACATCTAGTATGGAATATATTTTCCCTTTGTGATTGTTCTAACTCTACATGTTAACTTTCAAGAAGTCTTCTCACCAATAATAACTCTTTCTCACAAGGAAGAATTTCCTCTACAAAATCTAAAACTTCTTCTTCACTAAGTGAAGAGTTAGAGTCATCCAAGCTTTTAGTGTGTTGATCTTTCAAAACCATTGCTCTTTTGCGAGGACATACAGAAGAAATGTGCCATCTTTCATAACACTGGAAGAAATGAACACCTCTTGTTCTAGTTTATGTAGACTTTTCCTTTTCTTTATTTTTATCCTATAACCCTTCATATTTATTTTTGGAAGGATAACCCTCCTTCTTGGAATCCTCCTTAGGGGTTACATGTTTTGGGGTACTCCTTTTTAGGAGTAAACTTTCTTTTCAATCTTAATACTTAGTTGAGCTAGGTCATCAAGGTCCCTATAAGGTAAGAGCTCTACCCTATCCCTTATCTCATAATTCAACCCACTTTGGAACCTAGCAATTGTCAATCTTGGTTCTATCCTAATCTAACCCTCTACATAAGCAACTTCATTTTTTGTCTGTGCTATTCAACACTTATATTCTTTTGTTGGATTCTTTGGAGCTTGTCCATTAACTCCTTATAGGTACATGTTTATTTCTAAGGGTGGTTTTAAATTGATTCCAATAATGGATTTGGGAAAGTTATTAAGGCAATGGTCCTTAACCAAGGTGGTCCACAAACTTAGAGTAGCTAAGGGGGTACTCTCCTTTCCTCACTAATGTGGTGACACTCAAACAACTTCTCAGCCTTCATCTCTCAGTCTAGATACTCGTCTACATTATCTCTTCCATGGAATGAAGGAAGGTCAACTCTTGATTCTTTAGGAGGATGATCTCTCGGTCTATGTGTTCTCCTAGGTAGGGATTGATAGAACTCGTCATATTGATGGTCACTAAAACTAGAAGAAGGAGATTTTTTTTAGTGTACCTTTTTCGATGGGATGTTTCTTCTTGTTGTTTCCCGTTATGTCAATCTATCATGAATTTGGTAAACAACTCTTTTAACTCACTTGTTTCTCTCTTTTGTTGTTTTATTTCTAATATGTAAACCCTCTTGACTATCTTTTCTCTGGGTTCCTAGCTTCACGTATTTTTTTTTTTCAAAAGGGAAATCTAGTTCAGATACCTAGGAAAAATCGTGACTTGATGACTAGGTAAGCCTAATATGTTCTCGTGTAGTGGATTATGTTGGCTACAAAGTTCTGCGTTATTTTTTCTAACTCTTTATTTTTGACATAATTAAAAGAATGACATAATGCAGTAGACACCAACCAAATTTTAACATAAAGAGCACCCACGACACCCACCAATGCTCGCTTCCACCAAAAAAACACTTGAAGAAGAACATGCCGGTAAAAAGGAGAAAGAAGTGAACAAGTCAGCCAAAAAGAGAAAGAACATTTGACGAAGTTAAAAACCCTTAAAGAAGAATAGGCCATTGAAAACGAGAAAGAAGTGAAAAAGAAAATATGTAAGATACGGGATGACAAAATTAGGGATTACGAAGAACAAAATAATTTCATTTATCAGCAGTATATTTTAGAAACTTTCAAAAAGAATTAAAAAAAAAAAAAGATACTTAACTGAGATTTTAATAAAATTGTCAAAAAAATTACGAAGGTTTTAATAAAACCGTCAAAATTTACAGAGATTCTTTAAACTTTTCCTAATAAAATTTAATATTTTTACAGTGATAAAAGCAAGTAGTAACAATAATTATTGCTCTCAAACCAATTTTTAACATATTTTCATCTAAATGGTTAATTTATTACTAAAATTTACGAAACTTTTATAACCCTTACTCTACAAATGAGGATATTAAAAAGTATATTAAAAAAAGTAATATTTAAAAGTGTCATTTTTAATGTTTTTAATCCTTAAACAATACTAATAAACATGTTTGATTAGAAAAAAATTAATGAGCATATTAAAAAGTATTAGAGTGAAAATTATTCCGTATAACTGCATACCTTGATCTATATATATATATATATAGATTAGCTTTTATTTTTAAATTACAATGATTATTTAATAAATTTTACCTTATCATTTCTTTAAAATTAACTGTTTTTTAAATTTGAACGTGTTTTAAATTTGAATGTTTTTTAAATTTTAAATAAAATGTTGATAACTAAACTTTAAAAAAATATAATTTTAACTTTAAAATATTATAAATATACATTGAAATAAAAAGATGTTAGAAATATGAGTTAAAATAAAATGTTATTAACACAAATTTGTATTTGTTAGTGTCAACACCCAATTTTGTCGGGTAAGTAAATAAATAAAAAATAAAATATAAAAGAATAATAATTAATGGTGGGTAAAAAGGATAAAATAATAACTATAATACCATACAGAATATATTTTTGAAATGTTAGTTTAATATGGTAATAATTTGAATCAATATTATCACAGTAATTATAAGCAATAATTAAAATAGTATATTAATATAATTTGCTGCGTCAGTAGCTTTTAAAGAGGAAAATATGATTTTAAAAATGGACAAATTTTCTGACAATTATAATCAATATCTTTAATATTATTTGATTTCTTTTTCTTGGAACCACGACATTTTCTTTTCCTATTTTGTTCATGGTCAATTAATTCTCAATTAAGGCAAGATTACCATAATATTGTGTGTATATAAATACGGACCCTGTGATAGAAAAAAGGGAGGACGAAAAAAAGATGGAGGGAGACACTCTAAAATAATAGAAATAGAAAGAGTACGAGAGTATAAAGAAAAGTAAGTTCTCACGCTAAAGGGACTCTGTCAACAGAAACTATCAAAGAAGAACTAGGCGAGTATTGAAAGCTGAAAAGATATGTTATCCATGTACCCTTCTTTTTTTATTTTGGTTGAAGGTGCTTCTAAAGGTATTATTTTTTTACTACACACCAATAATGTTTTTCATAAAAAAGAATATCTTCTCTCGTTTCTTTTGGTATTGGTTATATCTTCCGCATCACGTGATATTTATTTATTTTATTTAAAAATAAATAATAAATAAACAACTTCAAAATAAATAAAATATTTCTTATCACGTATTTTCCTATAAAAAAATAATAATAAATCATAAAATAAATTCTATACGTACTCGTCGGCCTATGACCAATTTCATTCCTTTTTTTTCCACAATTTTCAAAATAAAAGAATTTCTTCAAAATAAAAAAAATGATGTCAATCCTAATCGAGTTCACTTTTCAAAAATCCAAAATAATCTATAATAATTTTCAAACAAACTCACAAACATTTTTCTTGATAAAGAACTACGTGATCCTGATTGTCCATCATAAAACAAAAAAATATTTTTTGGTTTCTTGTTAGTTTCTTTATATTATTATTTTTTAGGGAAAATTAAATATTTTGAAAAAACCACATCAACTTTTTACATTTAATTAAAAGTAATGTTTCTAGGCAAGTGTAGTAGGATGCTTCCTTACTCGTAATCGATGAACTTAAAATTTAGTTTTCGTAGACCATGTCTTATTTTATGGTTTTCCATAGCTTTTCCATAATAAATTATGGTGACAACTCCCAAAATATTTTCTCAAACCCTTTTTGTTTTCGATTCGTTGTCCCGTGGCGATCCCAGTTGCGATAGTTAGTATAAAATTTTATATATATATATTACCAGCACTAACATTCTTTTCCTGGTAAACAATGCGTTTGTATACAGATAGAACATTATATTTATGAAAAACTAAGAAAAGTGTAACTGAACAAATTCAATCAAAGGATGGAATCCAAGTACAACATTATTATAGAAGTTTTTGTAGGTGAAGCTTAGACTTTGGAATCTGTCTAGATATTGGATCAAATTTGCATTTACAACACGAGCACTCGATTAATAAAACTCTTTTAGTACGGTCTTCATGTTTGTGTGCACTTGAAATCTTGGGAACTTCGTATTTGCACCACTTTCTACATCGTAAACATGTACTTTTGGTAACTTTGTTGCGATGAGTCGTCTTTCTTCTTAAATTCACATTTTTATAATTCGAGTCACTTAGGTGTCTCCAAGCATTGTAAATGAGTCTAAAAGCACCCAAAGTTGCGACTGAAGCTTTCTTGGTTGGATTCAGCATGACTACTAATTTGTTGTGTTGCATCTTGATGCTCTCAGTGTCATCTTCAAAGCCCTTCTTAATGCCAAGAACTTTGTACCAATTTATTGCACCGTTGTCATCTTTTTCCATTGCTGCCTGGTGGATCTTGTATGCTAAGATTGTTTCATCAATGCCATCAACTTTCGGGTCTAGTGTTTTGGCCATGCTGGCACAAGTGATCGCCCCTTTGATGTTTCCTTGTTTAAACATTTCTTCTGCATCCCTTCGTGCAAACATTGCCAGAGAATCTACAAAATGCATCGACATGGCTTGCAATAAACAATCACTATGAATGTGTTTTTCTGAGATTTGATTGATTTATTATACTATGTGAATGATATATATAGATCAACCAATTAGCATAAATATTCTTACATTATCTAAAAGATATTATTCTACACAAGATATGATAGTATCTATTATATATAATTATTTTATCTTTAACGGTTGGTATATTATCTTATAATTTTTTATTAATAAATTAAAAAATTAAATCTATCTTATTTAGTGTGATTAGTGCGTATAAGTGGATAGAATTTATCGTATATATATGTTGTATTTTTAGTTATATATATTTTTATGATTTATTAGAACTTATTCAAATGTAATGATTAATTAGAGTAACAGCTCAACTTATCTCGTCATTATTATATAGATACACTCTTATATCTTATGCATTTCTTTTTATTGTTCCTATTTTTGAAGTGATAAATAAGTGTAGTATTTATTTTATATAAGATAATATTTATATTCTATCTTTTTAGTATTATCTTATATTATTTTGTGATTGGTATATTAAAAGACTTATATTATATATATATATATATATATATATATTATCTTTATTTTATATAGATGAATTACATATTTTATTTATATTTTTATGGAATTTCTTTTAGTTGTCTTAAAACTTTGTAGAAATAACTTTAGTTGTTTTGTAGATTTGTTTTCTCTCGGCATCAACTTAAGCATTAAAAAGAAAATTATATTATACTTGCATATTGTATCNTAAGAAAAGTTAAATATAAATTTAAAATATTTTTAACTAGAATATTTAAATATAATAGACCTTAAGTTTATTATATAGTTAATATCAATAACTTTCTTAGGTGACGTGAAACTTTTTAATATGTATTATTTTTATCAAAAAAACATAAAACGAATGCATAGAATTTCTTTATATATATATATATATATATATATATATATATATATATATATATATATATATCACTTGTCCGAAAGAAGTTTGATTTGTGAAACAAACTTAGGAGTTGTAGGAATCAAAGTTAAGAACAAATTGGAAAGAAATAAAGTGGTACGAGAAATAAAATGAATTAATAGGAAAAGAAATGCTAGAATTGAGATATATTGTCATTAAACCTTGAATAAATGAAAAAGACATTTCATAGTAAAAAGTAATCAATTCAAAGCGTAAATAATTTTAAAAACTGTAACAAATATTTCAAAACCTAAATAATGTAAGAAATTATTAGAAGAAAATTTATAAAAGAAATATGAATATTATTAAAAACATATTTATATCAATTATTCATAAGATTTTACATTGATTTCTTATCCGATGTAAAAAGTGAGATTATCCGGTTTTAGAACACATATAATATATATAAAAATTGTAACGATCATAAATACTCACCTATGTAACATCTTTTGAAAAAGTGTTAAAAGGAGATGAGAATATGAAATAAACATATTACATTGGTTATGTTATCCTACTGATGTAATATGTCCAATCTAACAGAGAAGACGCTATTTAAGGAGACACATTATAACACTTAATGTGTCTCATATAGTCACAAAGCACGATATATAAGTATATATTATATCGGTTAAAACAACAATTAATATAATGTAATGTATCGCATTACTTTTAAGATACCATATTGTAAGTAAACTTAAAATACCATACAATATTGCCAATAAAATATATTTCAGGGTTGATCTAGACTAATGAATAGCAAAATTAAGTATTGTAACGTTTCAATGTAAAAGGATTAAAACATAACTAAACTAATCATAACTGCTAATAAAAAGTAAGTATCACTCATAAGTTTAAACCATAACTAATGCTATTTTCTAATACATAGAAAATGTCTTGTCCATTTCTCTGGAATCTCTTTTCTATTTGTGTTCAATGGTTCGTCATCAACAAAAACCCAAAAATATGAAATCAATATTGTTTTTTTTTATCACAATAACATATACGAAACCTATAATCGGTTTTTCATAATATTTAGAGTGTTTTAATACCCACTTCCAATAATCAATAATACTAAGAAAGTTATGATATAACTTCAATGACATAATAGCCACGTTTATAACTTTCTTGTTTTCAATTGCATTAATATAAGAAATTAAACTAAGTTAATTTGTTGAAACAAAAACAATAATATGATTTTAATAGTTTCAATGAAAAACTAAATACCAACGTAGATTATACAATGAAGTGAAAATTTATCGAATAAGATATAATATTTATTAATAACACTAAAAGTCAATAGTAATTTATAACACATTATATCACTACAAAAAATTAGATTTTTACCGGGGGTTATTTTTTCCGTTTCCGGCGGTTTTAACCCCCGAAAAATATGTTACCCGCGGTTAGAAAAACCGTTGGGAAAACCTGTGTCGCTAAGTAATTACCGGCGGTTTTTTTAAAAACCGCCGCAATTAGCGGAGGTTTTGAAAAACCGCCGGTAGTAGTGGGGGTTTCACTAAAACCGCCGGAAATAACCGGGGTTAAGCAAAACCGCCGGTAATTTGTGAGGGTTTATGAAAACCGCCGGTACTTTTGAGGGTTTTCCAAAACCGCCGGAAATGTAAATAATTTAATTTTTTTTATATTCAAATGACTTGATTATCATTAATAAACCAAAATTAAATAATATGGAACCAAAATTAAATATAAACATTAAATATAAACCAAAATATTATTATATAAATTGTAAACATTAGAAATACAATTAATGTTTCTTAAAAATTAAAATTAACATGTTATGAATAATAATTATAGTTTTGTACTTCTTCAATTGTCTTCTTCATTTGATACTTTTTCATTAACTTCGTCATTTGGTACTTCTTCATTTTTTCCATCATTTGATATGCTTCCTTTTTCAAATACCTAAAATATAAAACAATAATTAGTTAATATTTTAAAACGGTTCAATTCACTAATATCTCTTCTACCCTCACAAAGTAAGCTAGTGTTTGTGAGATGCACAACCTGCATGTGGGTCATCACCATTTATGCTACACCAACAAAAATTAATGCAAGGATTTTCCTAAGCTGCTTGCTTTGCCAACTTTTGGAACATAAAGTTCTAAGCTTTCTCTTTACCTGTTTACCTCTTCTTTTTTGAAATTATACACTTGTTCTCTAACTCCTTCAGGGTCCGCTGTTGCAATTTGTCATAAAAGTAGAGTGCATATTCAAAGACACATTATACCTTGTCATTTCTAAAAAAATTGAAATTAAATCTTACCATTTCTGTGTTTACTTAATCAGCAGTAGTGGATTGTGTATCTTTCAATTCTCAATGCATATTTATATACACACTAGATTACTGAGTTTGGAAATGAAATATAACTCTTATTTTAACTGCTATTTCCACTGTTTTTACTTAGAAGTTGAAATCATACTCACAGAATAATTGGGAACAGGATGTGACCATATCAGAAAGATGGCATGTAATTTTCACCAAACAATACAGCTCACCCATTGCCGAAGGAAATGGGGGAAACAACAAAGAAATACAGTTAAACGAAAGAACAATATAATAGAAAGTTGGCCATAATTATAGTCTTGTAATGCATTATGTATAATTACTTTTTGGAGGAAGATGCATGTTGCAATAAAGTCACATACGTCACGTGAACCTTTATCATAAAAAAACCATCCCATCAAAACGGGAAAACATAGGCAAAATAACTAAAAATGGCTTATCCATATATTTAAGACATATTTTAGATATTAAACAACTATTAATAACATACACAATGTTGTATTTGAGTTTTGATCTGATGTTATATTCTCGTGTTCAAGTTTATGACAGATTAAACAATCATTAACATTTTTATCATAAATTTATTTAAATTTTTCATGCAATTCTGATCTCTCTTGCTTGTTATTATGTACTGTAAATTTTTGTAACATGTTATTGCTCTCAGTTAAGAATTGTTCTAACTGATTCCCTTCCCTTTTCATTTCCAGAAGATCAGCCTCAACCTTTGGGATGCTTTCCACATCACTGGGCAATCTATTTGATCTCATCCCAAGTGATGCAAAGAAAAGAAGGCTATGGAATTATTAATGGGGTAGATGTAGATGAAGTTCAAACCTTAAGATTAAGCTCGTTATACAGGACCTTTACTTTAACATCATTTCTGGCTTTTATCAAGCGAAGCAGAACTTGTTCTGCAGAAGCTCTCTGGTGTTGCTTCTCATAAAGTTATGCCAACTCCTTCTTTGATATCTTTATCTTCACTTTCCCACTGGCATTAGGAGAAACTCCCAGTCTTTTTTTAAACTACCATTGTAAAATGAGATTAACCACATAGTTTGAACACAACCAGTTTGTCAATATGTCTTGCATAATAATAATTAGTATACCTTAGCTCTTTTTATCTGATAAGCATTATTATTCAATACCTTAGCTCTTTTTATCTAATAAGAATTATTATTCAATACCGTGATTGATGTTGAGCTGCAAAAAACAAAACCAAGTTTATGAATTCATTCATACTTTAAAATATATGGAAGAATGTTAAAAAAAAATTAGAATGTTGAACAAGAAAACCAAGGAAGCCATGACAGAGGATATCACAAAAGGAACACGGTTTTCTTTTCTCTCTGTCTCCATTACCAAATCTATATCCTTTTCACCATCACATTATACTCAAATCAAATTTAAATTTACTAGCAGAAGAAAGGGAGGATGAAAACCCTATATTGCATCGCACGACGATTACTCTGACTGATACCGAATGCGGTGACACGCCTCGCTAGATCCTCCATAGGGAACCAGATTTGGGAAGAATGAAGAAGGAAGAGCAAAACCCCTCCCACCAGATGAAAAAATCGAATGAAGAAAGGGAGGGAGCTCACAACGGTGCCGGTGAGGCCAGAAGCAACTACTGTCGTCGATGACGGAGATCTGAATGACGACAGCTTCAACCGTTTGACGAAGGTGTAGAAGAAGAAGAAGGAGTGGAGAGTGGAGCTGGCCGCACCAGTACCGTCGCCACCATGCTCGCAGTGATTCTAGTCAAGAAGAAGATGAAGCATGGGCACGGTGTGAGAATGAAAGTTATTTTCGAGAAAGACGAAATCTAATTTATGAGCGCCATAAAACGAAAAAATACTTTTACCTTACTGGCAGTCTCTTATTAAACCGTGGAATTTATTTTATTAAAAAAAAATTACAATTTATCTGCGGTTTTCAACAAAACCGTAGGAATTTAGAGAGGTTTTCAAAACCCCCGTTAATAATCCCCTTCTAAAATACGTTAATTTTGTAGTGTATGAACTACAAATAAGTTCATATTACACACACCGTGATGTACTTGGACATTTCAAGTAACCTAGCACTCCAAAACACATTTATCATTTTTTATTAAAGAAAAGGATAAACATATAAAAATACAATTCATGAGGGATGGTACTAAATCATGATAAAGAAAAGCAAAAAAGCCTATACTTCATGAAACATAGGAAACAGATATTTATTATAAAAAAAATTATTGACTACAAAAACATTTTATTTCGTAATTAAAACATAACCATATACTACATTTTTCAAATATGAACTTTCTCTATCAATTAAAGATGTAAAAACAAGTAAAGAAAGAAAGATAAGATTCACACAAAATTTTATACGAGTTTAATTCAAATAAGCATATGTTAAGTCTCTTCTTCCAAACAAACTGAGTTTGGAAGGAAATACACTATAAAAAGATATTATAGAATTACAAGTTTACCTATGCAACTTAATCTCTAACAATAAAAAATGACTCTTTAAAGTGATATTTCGCACAATTATCTTTAACTTGCCTTCACAACAAGTACACATTAATGATCAAGTTTACAACAAATAAAAATAAAAGAAAAAAACACCTCAACTGTAGATGTTAAACTAAAAACCAAACTAATTCACCACTCATCTACATCCAACCATGCTTGAAAGTTTTTTTGTCTTTATTCTCCAAGAATGTTTCTTGACCTTTCTTGCTTCACAAATCAAAGTTATGGATTCTATTTTTCACTCCAAAATGAAGACAAGACCCATGTATATTCAAAATATGTTTATGTTATTTTTAATCGATTATGATTTTAATATAATCGATTAAAACAATGAACAAACATTTTTTGACATGTATTTTAACAGATTCAATAATTAGTTAAGGTCAAGAATTTTTAATTTTTTATCAAAAACCAATCAAACACTTTTGAAACATCATCAAAAACACGTTACTAATCAATTTGCTCCCTTTTAACATAATGTTCCTCTATTAAGTTAATTATAATTTTATATTCGAAAATAAAATTTAATTAAATTATTATCGATGTTTCTTCATTTTTATTAGTATTAAAAATGATATTTAACGAATTAAAACTTTTTTTTCAATAAATTATAATTTTATTTTAAAAAAATATTAGTTATATTTATTCTCATATAATTAATTTTGATTTATATTTTATTTTTTTTATCTCTACATGACTTTTTATATAGTGATTCTATTCCTTATCCCTCTTTGTTTTCTTTTACTCTAGACTTCTGTTTTTGAAAGTTTTGACAAATTTGATTTCTTGAATTTTATGTTATCTTTGTGTACTAATATTTTTATCCTCTTTTATGTTAGTATATTTTTCTTTTTATTTGTGTTCTTATTTTTATTTTATATGTTGAATTTATATTAAGATTAGAAATTAGAAATGCACGCATTTTATTTTTCTGTATTTTTTTTTTGTGTGAATCTTTTAGAGTTTTTAAAATAAGCTATGGACATGCACTACAAAAAAGTAGGGCATTACCGAAGGCCAGAAGCCCTCGGAAAATGCCAAAAGCCGGCGATAATGGGTGTTTACCGAAGGCCTATCGACGGCCAAAAATCCTTCGGTAAATCCCTTGTCGCTAACCATTACCGAGGGCTTTCGCCCTTCGGTAATTACCGAGGGCCAGAAGCCTTCGGTAATTACCGAAGGGCAAAAGCCTTCGATAATTACCGAAGGGCAAAAGCCCTCGGTAATTACCGAAGGGCAAAAGCCTTCGGTAATTACCGAAGGGCGAAAGCCCTCGGTAATTACCGAAGGGCGAAAGCCCTCGGTAATTACCGAAGGGCGAAAGCCCTCGGTAATGAGCATACGATGGTATTTACCGAAGGACGAAAGCCTTCGGTAATGGGCATACGAGGGAATTAAAATTGAAAAACATATGAAATTTAAATAAAATTAATTACTACAATTTAATAAATAATTTTGTTTAAAATAAATCAAAATATAAATTTTAAATAAAAGACCTTTGATTTGAATTTCGCAAACCTTTAACTCATGTTCATATACCGTTGATATGGATATTTGTTCAAAAATCGTATTCAAATATTATTTTCACCCATCCAGAAGTTACCTAATTAAGATTTTTAAAGACGCTGAGCCAACGTGTCGATCACCTATTCATCAATACAACATTGAAAAGTTTTCTTAAAATATTGTCAGCAAGCAAAGAAAGGGACACTTTTGTCTATATTAATAATTGGAAATAACCATCCCAAATAAAGACCAAAAGAAAAATTACTTAATTAGCCATACACATATCAATGTGTATATTATTATAAATTTTAGGTTTAATAACTATTTTGGTCCCTCTTTTTGTAGGGTCTGTTCAAAGTTGTCCTCATTTTCTTCAAAAGTTCATTAACATCCTACTTCTCGCAAAAACGATGCACGTTAGTTTTTTGGTTACCGCGTTAAAAAGACTAACGGCACAGCTCCCCAACTGGCAAAAAACTGATGAGTTGTACAGTTTTGGTTGACATGTTAAATTGAATTGCTGAAGCAAAAGGATTCATGGATTTCATTCATGGAGGTTTGTCGCAGATCCGCGATTCAGTTGCTGAATCATTCATGGAGGTTTGTCTCTGGAACGACTGTTCAGAATCCTTGACGTGTTCGAGACGCTTCGTGACCTAATTCCCAAATTTGAAGCCCTGTTTTTTGATAAGTTTAGCGTCTCGCTCAGGAACGAAGTGATTACGATTTGGAAAAGGCTAGGGAAATCAATTAGGGGAATTTTTATTGAGCTGGAGAATTTAATTTGTCGAGATCCGGCGAAGACGGCGGGTCCCGGTGGCGGTTTGCACCCGATAACTCGCAACGTGATGAACTACCTCCGTGCGGCGTGCCGGTCGCGGCAGAGCTTGGAGCAGGTTTCTGAAAGAGTACCCGAAGCTTGATGATAGAGTCCACTCTTCATCTTCTCTGTTAGTGCAAATGGATTGGATAATGGAGCTGTTAAAGAGCAATCTGGAAGCGAAGTCGAAGATTTACAAGGACCCTGCTTTGTGCTATGTTTTCTTGATGAATAATGGGAGGTATATTGTTCAAAAGGCCAAAGGCAACGTCCAAAGGATTTTTGCAATCCTCACACGGTGTTGTTTCGAGGGGAAGAACAACTCTGTGATGAAGTCATCCCTAACCCTAATCCTTTGCTTTTAAATTTCGGAACAACAGTAGCACGAATCTCCAAGAACCCTAACCTTTGCTTTTAGATTTGAGAACAAATGTAGCACGAATCACCAACAACCCTAACTTTGCTTTTAAATTTGGAAAAAACAACCATGAATCCCTTTGCTTTCAGGATGAATCAGCAATTCAATTTAACACGTCAACCAAAATTGTACAACTCATCAGTTTTTTGCCAGCTGGGCAGCTGTGCCGTTAATCTTTTTAACGCCGTAACCAAAAAGGACTAATGTGCATTCGTTTTTGCGAGAAGTAGGATGTTAGTGAACTTTAAAAAAAAAAGGAGGACAACTTTGAACAGACCCTACAAAAAGAGGGACCAAAATAGGTATTAAACCTAAATTTTAATCACTTGAAAATACACTATTATAACACTATCATAATTGAAGTATACTTTTAATCATCTTCGAGGCATTCAATTATTTTTTATTATCAATAGTGAGAACATAATGCCTATTTTACTCTTTTATGATAATAATTTTAAAAAATAATAATCATTATTATAAAATTAATTAAAAATATTACTAAAATTTATAGTTATAAAAATTATTCACATAAAATTATTATAAAATATTTTTCTATCAATTTTAATAATATTAAAATTGTAAGTTCAATTCATAATTCAAGACCGTCCAGAATCTCAATTTATGCAATTACATTCAAAATCATCATTTCTCATATTGTTCATATACTACAAAACATCATTTCAGTTCAAATAACTCAAGGATCATCTTTTCCAGAATCATACACAAGAAATTACACAATTAAAGAAATTTCCTAGCTCCCCTTACCTTAGAGATAAACTGTCCAGCTCATAGAATCATTCCAACACTACCTTGTACCGCAAGGAAACCCAACAAAAACCTACAACTCACCAATTAGTGATAGAGAACAACTCTTAGAGCTTGAATTGAACTAGGAATTTAAGATGATAACTACAAGACACATGCAACAGAAGAATTTGCATGATCCCTACTCAAGAACATGCGGAGAAAGGGGTAAAAACATCTTACCAGCTAGAATCAAGAAATTGATCGGTCAAACTAATATATGTACTGATGCAAGAAACAAGGATTTGGAAAGGCAAATATGTTATTTTATTTTATCTCTTATAAATATTTGTATTAATATCGAGGATATTTGGATTTCTACATTGTATGGTTATAAGATTGGTAAAAAAGTAAAATAAAATCCTCTAATGATATTAAAAATACAATTATTAGTTTAAATATTTAGAGATTAATACACTTATGAGTTAAAATTTTAGGATTCCATTTTCGATTATGGCTTGTCCATTATTTGTGGCTTAGGGTTCAAATGTTGAATACATGTTTTTTGTTTTGTATTTTGATTCTTACATACAAGCATATGGTTTGAATATTTTTTATTTTGTGCTATTTTTGGATTTGTTGAGTTAACCATTGAAGAGTTTAGGAACTCAGCTAAGTCTATAAGATGTTCTTCAATATATTGAACCACTTCTTCATTTTTCGATTATTGTTTCATCATTATTTGTGGTTGAACGACAGACTACTTTTTCTTTTTTTATTATAATTTGGTTGTTATATTGGATGCCCTCATTATTAATTAAGTTAAAAAAACTATATTTATTTATTTTTAAAGTTTAGAAATAATAACATATTAATGTTTTGAATAAAAAAAAAACTTAATTTTGCGTTAAAATTAAGAACTAAAAACATAATTAATTTTTAAATTTATAAAGAAAATAGTGGTTAACTTTAGTACACTTATAAATTGTGCTGTAATCTAAAAATGTGTTTAAACATATATGTTACGAATTAATTATTATATTGTTGATGAATTAAAATGCTATTTGTATGGTGGAGAATGTTAAGAGTAAGCCCCACTGAAGAATGTTATATTTAATGTCACAAATCTCATGTTTTATAGAGTGTCATACATAAGAACATTAATTATATGTTTAATCATTTGATCATTTTCAATAATCCAATGTTTAATTCGGTGCACTTTATGCGATGGCTTTTGCACACTTTTTTGACTAATTTGAGGGAAAGGTAGAGTTTATAAAATATAGTGATTATCTTGACTTAATTTAGGATCAAATCAAGTCATCCAAGATCTATGTTACTATTCATTATATGGTATGCCATACTTGATTTTTGCAACGGGTAGTGTGGTTATTCTGTCACTTATTTAGTAATAATGCTTATAGAAATATGTTTCACTATTGTTATTTTATTCAATGACCTAAATTATTGGTATAATATGACATTGTTGATCAAGTTTTGGCTAATAGTTTTGTTGTTTATTACAAATTCTATTAGTATTAACTTAAAAATAGTGTTGAATGTATGTTTATATAGAACCATAATATTTTGAATAATATATCCTTTTATTCTCACATAATAAACTATATATTTTCTTTTCTTTATGCAATATGTGTAAAGACCTGAAAAATAGAGTGTTATAAAGCAGATAGGTGTGTTAAAATAATGAGATAGATTATTTTAATTTAAAATAATCTTATAATATAAATAGAATTTTATAAACACTTCTTATTATTCTAAGAACACTTCATCTCTCTAGAACTCAATTCCTTTGAGTTCTCTGACTTCTCTCTACAATCTCTCTCTACAATCTCTCTCTACTGAGTTATCTGTTCGACGATCAGGAGGTGCCTAGGCGATCCTGGCTTTGAGAACTTCGTTTTGGACCAATCAATTTCGTGTTCTTCAGTTGGTAAGTGGTTTCCATTGTTATACGTTTTCTGTGGACTGTGAACATGCACTATTTCCGCTTTGCATGTGGTTAACAGTTCTTCCTTCCATTTGCTAGCTCAATTTAGGTTCTAAGTGTTGTTCTCTATCACCAATTAGTGAGTTATAGGTTTCTGTTGAGTTCCCTTGCAGTGCAAGGTACGGTTGGAGCGTTTCTGTGAGTGGGTTGTTTATCTTTGAGGTAAGGGAAGCTAGGTTGTGTTTCAGTTATCAGTTTGTGTTATATGGGATAATTCCGTGATATTGTGTTGTTTGGTTGAAAATTTAGCTAATGAATATATGTTCTTAAAATGTTAAATTGTGGAGATTGTGGAATGATGATTATGAACTAAATTGGATGTTGTGTGCGGTTGTAATTGAATATATATTCAGGTCTGAAATCTGGTATTGTGGTGATTAAGTAAATGTGAAGTGATTTAAATGTGTTTAGTGTATTTTGGAGGAGGTGAGGTAGTGAATTTGAGTATTAGAGGTCAAGTGTTGTTAGAGGCTGCTGGGGTAGTTTAGACAGGTCATTTGTGACTTGTTTGAGTCATCAAATGGTTAAAATCAGGTTCAAAGTGGTCAATTAGGATTTGGGTCTCTAAGTTGATGAATTGAGGTTTTAGAGTAGGATTTGATGCATAAACACTTCAGGTTGAGGATAGGAAGGTCTAGAATCATTTAGTCAAGTTTAATTAAGTATAGTGTTAGAAGTTGGCAAAGTTGAGTAGAATTGGTAAAGAGGAGTTGAGTTGCATAATTGTGCAGAATTTTGTTCTGCAGATTATGCAGACTCGTTGTGCGAATTGATTCGCATAGCGAGTCACCTTGGTGAGGTGCTCTGTGCCAAGGCACTCGCATAGCGATGGGTGCGCTGTGCGAGTAAAGTGAAAGGGTTGCTCTCTGTTTGTCAATCCGCATAGCGAATCAAAACGCTATGCAACTGGTTAGGGTTTGGAACCATTATTTTGTTTTATTCAAACAACGAGTGGGTTTTGCTCTACGAGTGTTTAAGAAGTCTGAGTCTCTGTTTGAGGTTCTCGCATAGCGAGTTAGGACGCTATGCGAGGGGTTGGGGTCTGTCACATTTCATAGTTTATTCGCATAGCGAGTTTAGTTGTTATGCGAGTGGTTATGAGGAGTTGGTCTTTGTCTAAGAATTTCGCAAGGTGAGTTAGGTCGCTGTGCGAGAAGCTTATGGCTTCGCTGTGCGAAAGTGTGCGCTATGCGAGGGGTTCAGTTCTAGTTCGGTTCTCTTGTGATCTTAAGTTGTTTTAAATAAACAATTGAGTGTTGTATGAAGTAAGTTGAAGTTGTATCATGTAATATTTGTGGTGATTGATGTATGTTGTAATTAAAAGTGTAAAGTTCAAGTGTGGTTAATGGACGTAATTCCATGATCCTCAAGGAGAGGAGCATGGTGGTGTCCTATGTTGTGATTCAAAGTGAAATCTCTAGTTGAGATTCAAGTAAGTTTAGAATGGATGCAGGAGCTTAGTCTTGGAGGTTATCCTAAAACTCCAATGGTCTTTTATTCTCAAGTAGAGAGGATTGATCCATGTTGTGAGGAGTAGCAGGAGGTCCTATTCTTGGGTGCTTCCAGTATGGCCCAAGGTGAGTGATAACGGACTAACCTCGTGAGTGTGGTAGGGTGAAACCCATTGGCAACGACTTTGCAAAGCAATAGAAGCCACCACGAGTGCACGACCCACCATAGCTCGACAATCATTCTAAGTCCGGACAGTCAAAGTTAGTGTGGTGTTATGTGTAAAGAGTTTAAGTGATGTGAATGGATAATATGTTTGTATGAAGTTAAATGAATTGACGTATGATTAATCTTTGTTTAAACTAGCTTACCCTGTTGTGTGCTTGTGTTTTGTATGTTCTGTTGTTCTTCTTCTGCAATGACCATTCTTTGGATATGAGCAGCAGAAGAAGAGGTCTCTTTGGAGCAAACATTGGATGGAGGTGATGCTACTGAGTAGTTGGATTAGTTATTAGTGATCTTGTGTATAGTTTTGAGTTTCCTTTGGTTTGTATTTATAAAAGTTTAAATTTATAGTTGTTTTTGGATGATTGTAAAAGAAACATTTTATACTCTAGATGGATAACTGTATTACTTTATCATGCATGTAGCTTCTCTTTAATATAATCTATACTATTTTTGGATGTTACAATCTCCACTCACAAAAATGTAATATTTCAATACAAAATTTGTCATAATCTATAATTTTTATTTTATAACATAGATTAACTATATTATTATTATTATTATTATTATTATTAACATTTCAAAACATTTTTATCTAACAAAAAAGATATTAATAATCACCAATAATTATTAGTATTTTATATCTTACAACTTCTTTCAAAGAAATATATTTATTTAATAAATATTCTTCTAATCAATAAAAAGAACTCAAAACTTGTGGTACACACGGGTTGAATATTAGTTTCTATAATAATGTATTATACGAAGAGATATTGTAATGTTTATGACAGTAAAAATAATATTATTGTATTATATCGATAAAAAAATTTCTGAGGTTACTATAACTATAGTATTATAATTATATAATCTTATAAGTAAAATTAGTTTATAGTTGCTAAAAAAATCTTTTACCAAAAACAAAAGGTCTATTCATTCTCTATTTTTAATCATAAAATTTAAATAAAAGTGTTAAAAATAATTATAAAAAATTGTTAGAAAAAGACGTTGATTCTCTCGAAAAGTGTGCGAGTGTGTTATATGTGGAGCCACGTCAGGAAGGTTATCCATTCTAATTATAGAATATGATTAGACTAAGCATATGTGGCGCTACGCTAATAACCATTATTTATAACTTAAAGGATATTTGTACATATAACGAAATTGTTTATAACTTTTATAGATTCTTTTAAATAAATATAATGTGTATAAGTATTTTTTTTTAAGTTGGTACTTAGTAGAAAATATTAGTTATATTTAAAGAATCAATTTGAATCATAAATTTATATTTTTATTAAAATAATATTTACTTCATATATAATAATATAATAATAAATAATAGCACATATACATAATAACTAATACATCAAAATAACAAAATTTAGTTATAATATATGATTAAAATAGATGTAGATTTGAATTATTTATAATAAAGAGATTTAAAAACTTTTATTGGATCACTTTTTTAATAATTCTATTGGAGATATTTATTAGAGTATGTAAAAATAATTCATATTTTTAAATGTATGATAATTTAATAAAAAATGTTGAATTTTTTAAATAAGTACAGCCAACAGACATTAGTATCATCATCCAATTGATGAATTTTTTTAAACATACCAATAAGAATTTAATTCTAAGTGCATGCACAAATAATATTTTATCTGAGAAATTTAAACTACTTTCCTTTAATAGACACATTGAAAATTTGAGAAATTGTCTGCCACTAATAATTGTCTCACCCTAATCTTATACTACTATATTTTATTCTATTATTACGTATTCTTCTAGGCTTATTATTAGATGTTATATTAATTTCGTTTCTGGTAATACATGTTTATTGTTGGTTAAACAAACTTTTATATATAATAAAAATTAAATACAGATTTCTCGCAATATAAACAATTTTCATGAATGTAAAAGTTACTTATAACTCATCTTCCTGATAGCCTTCTTATCATCATGATCCAGAATATGATAAATAATAGTAATCTTATCTACTTTGCATAAATAATAAATAAAAATTATGTGAATTTTTTCATAATTTTAGAATTATACCTAATTTCAAGGACTAGATTTGTTATTTTAAACATTTTGTCTTATTATATTTTATTCACAAAAAGACAAACTTATGTTCTTTAATCCAACTTTTTTTAAACTAATGCTTCTTCATCCCATAGTCCATTATTGCATTAGATTATTAACATCTCTCACATTATTTGTTTCAATTTAAGTAGAATTTGATGTTTCAAGGATAGAAGTGTTTTTATTTCTCTTGTAGTTTCAATGAAAGAATGTCTACTATACCAAAATAAATGTAAAAAAAATAAAAATAAAGGATTAAAAAGGAAAAACAAGATAGAAAGATTGTGTATAGATGAAGATGATGATAGTACATGATAGACTAAACTCCTCATATTTATATTTTTAAAATTATTTTCTTATCATAAGATTTGTCACATTTATTTATTTATTATTTTCCCCGCGGAATTCATACCATAGTCACGATTAGGGTCTAATTATTCTATTATAAAATCTTATTCTCCGCGAGTTCTTCCTTCCCTCGTACCTCAACTTCATTGTTCTGCTTCCTTCCTTCATCCTTCCTTCATCCTTCTGTCTCTACCCTTCAACCTCACTTTTCTTCTTTTCTATCAACCTTTCGACGCCTTGTAATTCTAATTGCACCCTCCAAAACTTCCCTTCTCGTCTCACCTGTAAGTATTCAAACTCCTCCCTTTCTCTCTTTCTCTTTTTCTGTATACCATATGAAAACATGGGTCATGCACTTTCGTTTTTATTTTCCTTTACTCACCTTATTTATGTGTTCTTGGCCTCTTGTGCACATCTGGGTGTTGAAATTTTCCATCAAAAATGTTTCTTTTTTCATGTTTTTGTTGTTGTTGTTGTGGGAACTGCTTGGTCTTCAATGGATGCGCTTTAACTTTGCGCAAGGAAACTTATGAAGTAACTATCAATACTGTGCGATGATGATTGAGATCCTGATTTATATGTTTCTAATAGATTGAAACAAATACCACGGTCTCTTGCTTTTCATGTTCAACACGCCACTGTACTCCACTGTTCATTGATGGCTAAATTTTGTTTTCTCTCGTGGCAGATCTAGAGATAAATTTGTTTTGGGTGTGTTTGATTTTTATTTTTTGAGAACTGATTTTAGTTCCTACACAAAATTGATGCTGTAGGAAATTGTTTTAGAAAATAGTTTTTAAAACCAGAAAGCGAGAAGGAAATCTTACAGAATTTTCTTGTTCCTGCAAAAAGTGATTTGGTGATGGATGGTGGATATCAGAAACTTTTTTTTTTCCTTCAGAGTACATGATATGCATAATACAGGACATCCCTGACATAGGTTTCTCTGTCTTTTTGACCTTCTTTTGCTTTGAGAGATATTTTTCTATCGAATTGCTTCTTTCAATTGGAAGAACCTTTTCTGTTAGCCTAACGATAATTATCTCTTATATAATGTAATTAGGATAATAAGAAAATTGCATTGACTATTAGCGAAAGTAATGTCTATTGAAACATAACTAGTCTTTGATTATGTAAAGAATAAAGGATTAATTTCAGCTGATAAAGATATTTATATAATATATTTAGTATCTAACAGTATTATGAACCTATCGTCTTGGAAAGAGAATATCTGTGGGGAAAATTCTTGAAATTAGTTTATTTAAGTAGATCGGCGAGTTCTGCCTGCTATTGTTTCAATCTGTCAAATAAAGAAAAAATGAAGTACTGATATGTTTATTTTCTGTAGCTGTAATTTTTCTGGCAATCATTGACCACAAGTGATTGTAGATTTGAAATCATTATCACCATAACCTCTTTATTTTCCAGGAACAGAGATTAAGTGGAGTAATTTTAAAAGGATTTGGATAATGTGATATGGTTAGATAGAGAGAGAAATGCAAATTTTGACAATATAATTATGAGTGCATAATAACAAATCATGATGAGTTCTTATTTGATAAAAATATTAAGGTTGTGTGCTTCTTTCTCCGACATAACCATGATATGTTATTTAATCTAACGAGAAATTGCAAATCGATTTTCAACTACTTTGAGGAAATAAAATAGAATAATTATGGTCGCACCGCACCACAGACTTTGTATTCAAAGTAGGGTCTGTGATGATAGATTATTCTCCAATTTTCATATTATATATTTTTTTCCATCATAAAGTCTACTTAAAGGTGGCTGGAGAGTTGAATCAGTTGGTTCTTACCAAATTTAGCATTTGAATCATTTAAAATATTTTAATTTTAATTTTAGTTTTCAAAATATTATTCTTTAAGCATAAATATTTGGTAGCTAAGAGGGGTTTGTCATCCATAACTTTGAACTTGTCAACTCTAGCCAAAGTCGACCACACCCTCACCAACTAAGTAAAGCCTTGATGAAAATAATCATCACCCTTTATAGAAAGGTAGTTTCCAAAAATCTGTGAATGATGTTGCTACTCTAATATTATCCTGTAAACCTTTTGATTTGATCTGAAGACTTTTTTTTTTTATATATATACTAGTTATTTTTTATGGAAACTTAAAACTAAAATTGTTAACCAAGTGACCATATTTCTCCTAATCATAGATGATGTAAACACTGCATTTCATTTGGTTGGTTGACATTTCTGACTTCAACCTTTAGTTTTGAGTGTTTTCTAAAAATTTAAACTCTCACATCATGACAAAACTTCATTTAACTGTGGACCAATCTGTAATAACATGAGGCACTCAACTCACAAGATGTGGTTGTGCATTTCAGGTTCAGTTACCTGTGAAAGTAAACATTGGAAAACTGAAGGGAAAAAATGGCCTTAGATAACTTGGAGGAGGTTGTGCCCCAAAACGAAAAGTGGAAATCTTCCAATGAAGTCATTGCAGATTCTGATATAAACGCCTCGAGTGGCTTTGACTGCAACATCTGCCTTGAGTGTGTGCAAGAACCAGTGGTCACACTCTGTGGTCATCTTTATTGCTGGCCATGCATATACAAATGGCTTCATTTTCAACGTACCTCTTTTGACAGTGAAGAGCAACAGAATCCACAATGTCCAGTTTGCAAATCAGAAGTTTCTCAATCCTCCCTTGTTCCATTATATGGCCGTGGCCTTACCACAAGACCTTCTAAGGGGAAAACACATCAAGTTGGGAATGTCATACCACAAAGACCTCATGGTCCCAGATCATTGAGTACCAGCAGGGTTTCCCAACCTATTTCTCAAAGTTATCATGATCCCTATAGTAATCCTTATTATACTCAGCAATTCAACTCAGTTCCAAACGGTTATACCTCACCGATGCTCAGAACAAGTGGTTCACTGGACAACTCATTTGGAATCTTTGGTGAGATGATATATGCAAGGGTGTTTGGTAACCAGGTGACAAACATGCATCCATATGCTAATTCGTACAATCTTTCTGGGATCAGTAACCCAAGGATGAGAAGACATTTAATGCATGTTGATAAATCACTCAGCAGAATAAGTTGTTTCCTCCTATGCTGCCTAGTTTTGTGTCTCCTTTTATTCTGATTGATACTTCCTTTTTATCTTTAGTTATAGCACATCCTTGCATAGAATACAACAGCCTATTGATCCAGATGTATTCTATGCTAGAGAAGTCGCAAATTAATGCTGAGTTATGTGTAATTATTTATTACCATTCTCTCTAGTAGTTATATATGAAATGAACAATGATATTCTTACGTGATTTATCACTACCTTCTTGTACAACACTTTTTATTGTTTCTGCATGTCTCTTCATCACATTGTTGATTTCTATCTTTTGTTATCCCAATTTTTTCCTATCTGTAGTATTTGTCATAAGTTTTTGGGGAGTAGAATTAACACTGGAGAAACAAAGGTAGTATACCTTTGTGATTTTTTACCTTGACTACACCAGCCCAATCCACTGAGTTGGCCTACCTGGTAAAAAAAACACTGACAGTCAAATAGAAAGTGAAGTAAGTGAGTGATTAACCATATATGGTTTATTTTTTTAATCAAACTGTTTTTCACACATCTCTAATCCAATCCAATTTATTTTAATTTATTTTAAAACATCCTCATAAACTAGTCATATCAGTTGTGAAATTTCACATTTATGACATTTACAGTTACTTTGTCAAATTTCTCACTAATTTTAAGTATTAATAGTCATTTGTAAGATTCTCAACCCCTTATCACTGACCTCCATCATGCCTAAAGAGAGAATCACTTTGAGAGAACTTCCAAGCTCTGTTGATATCAAAGTCATTAATCTCTGACCAGTTCACTTGGTATTCTACTTTTAGCCTTTAAACATGTTCAAAACCAACTACCAATACTTCTACCGTAGTTTTAGCCTTTATACTTGTTGAAAACCATCCAATAATACTTCTACATAAAGAAAGGACTAATGGGAGGATTCGTGATAGGAATCACTTATTGATAGAGGCAAGCATAGGATGCATATGGCCTTGGAAGTCATACCTTATCTATTGCTTTGGAGAAAGTGGTCCATGCAACAAAATGCCACATAAGTTGTTCTAATCTTACAAGTTTTGGCTTCTCTAAGTAGATGAGTGACTATACAAGGCCTAGGAGTCTAGGACATTCAACTATACAAAAATCTCTGACAAAATGGTAACTATATGATGCCAATGCATGGAGTTGTAAAATGGTAAATGGTGGGAAAATGTTGTCACATCATCATAAAAGACTTAATGTATATGGCATGCTCTTTCTTTACGTTATTCTTGTTCAATTTCATGACCCTGAAATGAAAATGACTACTAGTAATGGGGGCACAACATCTAGTGTTCACAAAAGATCGATTTAGTGATAATGAAAGTGACTTATGGTCCCAGCAGTTGTTTGAAGCGAAATTGCCACTCCGTTCCTGTCCTTATCCTTCGTCATTTAGAAGGCTGAATTCAAATTCGATTCACTGTCATGCCAGCAATGATTTTCCACGTGAAACACAGATTTGAAGAGGTTTGCAGATAGGAATTCACCAATAATATTCAAAAAAATGGTAAATGAAATGGGAGTTGTGAGGACTCTCAAATGCTTTTTCATGAAAAACAAATTCTTTATACGCAGAGCATATAAAGTAAAATAGTTCTAATGTTTTTGAAATATGAAGTCGTCAATTAGTATTGGTATGAAAAAGAGATTAAAAATATAGTTTGTTTTGGGTGTGAAATCCAGATCAATTATTTGTTGTCGTATGAGTTACTAGTGGTCTAAATGTGGTCTAAATGTTTGTTCTTTTACTATGTTTGTTGGATGTTAAAATCATTAAAAATTTTACAGTATAAGCTATTAATGTATATTATATATTATTTTTTACTTTTTTTTTTTACTTCACAAATATGTATTTATAAATTTAGGATAGAAACAATTTAATTACGATTCAATTGTTAATAATCGTACTGTCTTAAATTGATTTTATAGGTGGACTCTTTGACTTGTTGATCATAGCTTTAAGTTTCAATAATAGTGTGTTGTTATATTTAGGCTTAATACCCTATTTTGTCTCCAGTTTCGCTCGACAATGTCAAATTAGTCCATCCTTTAAAACGTGCGTCAATTACGTCCCTACTTAATAAAATTTATATCAATGAAATTTCTTCCGTTAAATCCGTACAAACGGCGTTAATAGAAGAGAGAGAAAAATAGTTAACGTGGTTTGTACGGATTTAACGGAAGGGTTTTCATTGATATAAATTTTATTAAGTAGGGACGTAATTGACGCACGTTTAAAATGATGGACTAATTTGACATTGTGAAACGAAACTAGGGACAAAATAGGGTATTAAGCCTTATATTTATAAAATGAATGATTCGTTTGGACTGTCCAAGTCAAGATTAACTGGATAGTCGTTCAATACATAATTCATGGAACATGGTCAAATTGTTTTTCAATTATTGATCACTAAATGATTAATTTTTTCTAGGAAGTATTTTATGATATCTTTTTAATGAGATCTCTTTTTCTAGATTAGGGTTTTTTCCTTCGAACGACTTTAACATGAGATGTTTGAAGAAATTGAATCCATTAGCACTTAGAATTTGGATTTGTTGAATTCCTTCTTTCAATTAAACCCTAACCAATTATGCTTATTAGCCAACACACCCAAATTTGCATATTTACACGGTTGGATTTTTTAAATACTTAATTGAGGCTTAATAATTGTTAAGAAAATTTCTGTTGTTTGACTTTTGTTACAGTAGCACGACTTTACTGTTATTTGTATTTTTTCATTTTCAACGTGGAAGATCACGTATATCGGAGATGAAAAATATTCTTTATTAAAAATTTAATTAAAAATACTCAAATGTATACAATAGTTAAAACTTAATTAAATTATTATTTTATTATACTATTTTGCTTTGATAAATATAAATATAATATTTTATTAATTTAAATTTTACATGCTTATCTAAATAAAAAGATATGCATTATTATTTTATATTTAATATATTATTTATAATTTTTATAAAAATATTACTGGAGAAACAGATGTCCTATCTTAAGCGATCGTGAGACCATATAGCACCTAACATTGTGAATTATAAATGAATATATTTAATAGTAACCTACCGTAACCGTTCACCGGTTTTTTTATAATATCATTTACTGAATATTGAATTTTTCTCTTTTTTGGCTGTTTTTTTTTTGTCAAATTCTGTTATCTTCTGTTTGCTATGAAAAATTTAATTAGACTCTCAATTTTTATTTGATTCAGTTCATTTTTTTCAAAAATTCAATTAAGTTCTTTTCCGTTAGATTAACATTTATATATCACACATCACATTGTAGTACTTTTACTTTTCTTAAAATTTTTAATTTTTTTTAAAATTGTTGTGTCAGGTCAATGTTACGTCACATGAAATGTGTACCTACATAGTCATACGTGAATATTAGTGTCACGTGATAAAATTTTATATTCAATTTAATTATTAATTTGAAATTTTAACTCAATTTATTCTATTTTTTTAATGGAGTAATTTAATCTTTTTCTAAAATGGAACAAAATTATTATTTATGTATAATTACAACTTATTTATGAAATCACAGAAAAATATTAGAGGAGTGAATAATGAATTTAATTTTTTTTTGCAAAACATCTAATAGATTGCTAAAGATATATAATTTTATTAAGATGTTTAGATGCTTGTCTTCATGAAAAGCGCAAATGAAAAAAGTTTCAAAGAGCAAAGCAATAAAACACAAATTTTATATTGATTCACTCACTTTAAATTACGTCCAATTTTTCCTTAAGAATTCTTAAGGTTTCACTAATCTTGAAGAATATTTCACAGAGTTTTACCTTTTCAGGTTTACAACAAGTATTCTCACCAATCTTGGTTCACCTAGTCAACATGACTGATTCGAGTTTAACCACTCTCGGCATACAATTATTCTGGTTCAATCCTAGATAACACGTATAGACTATTTAACTTATAACTGAGCTAAATATAGATTAATAACAAGTGTTTTAATTTCCTTGAGAATGTACAACACAACTAGTGTTATGAGCAAATATAGATTAATAACTCAGAAAGAGAGGATATAAAACAATACAAAAAAATATGAGATTTTGCTAAGGATTCTTTCTTAGAAAATTTAGCTTCAGATGATGAGCACATTAAGCTTGTTTAAGCATTCACGAGTTCACTATAGTATCCTTTTTATCTTTTCTTCAAGCTTCCTTCTATTTATAGATTTTTTTGAGAGGTTGACTTTATGTAGAGTTGGTAGACTTTATAGGTGAGAAGTCAGACTAAAGTCAGACTCAAGTCTACTTTGCAGAGGTATAGTGCTTTGTCATAACTTTTAACAAAACATACATGCATTATCAAGAATAAGGTATACAAGCATCGAAGCTTTTTATCGAACATGCATTAAATATTTTGAATGTTGACAAGCGTTAGGTTATATTGCGTGTTCAAAACATGTTATCATTTGTCATTTCGTTAATAAATGCATCGTTTAATAAAGCATTCAACATATATGATCTTTAGGTGGTGTAAAACATTAGATGCTATATTAAGAGCTATTTGAGATATGCAGCGTTTAGCGGTCTTTTGTTACATGGTACATTTCATAAGACACTTTGCTTAAATTAACAGTATTTTAAATAAAACATACTTTAAGCTTTAGTGTTGTCATGAGATAGACGCTTCTATTCACAAAATGCTTGCTTGTAAGACATTGTTTGTTTAGGTGTTTATATGTTTTTTTGTAAAAATGTTGTTTGTTACTCGTATCGTTTATTAGATGATTCATTAAGAAAGACACTTCCTTTTATTAGACGTTGTTCATAAGGCTTTATCCATCCCACAATATCATCTAGAAAACATCATTATAAACTTATTTTTGTTATAAAAGATGTTCCAAAATATTTTTCTCTTAGATGCTATTTAAAATAACTTTTCGTATAGAGCTCCGTTTAATATTTTTTTGTTAAACTTCAAAATATAAGTTGTTAGATGATTTAATATCTAGACGATTTGTCTTAATAATATATATATCTTAAAATAATTGTTTACATTTCTATTTTTTTTTAATATTAAAAATGTAAATATAAAATAATACTTGTTATTTTTAAATTTTAATATTTGAAATAATTTAAAGAAATGTACTTTCTTTAATTAGCTTAGTTATAAATTTAATGTGACAAATACAATTACATTTTTAACTTATTATATTTTACATCTTTATTAGCTTATCTAAAAATTAAAGTATACTTTACATTTATATTTTTAATATTTTAAAAAAATTGTAAGTTCAAAATAGAGATTTTTTAAAATAAAAATATAAAAATAAAACTAATTTGAATATTTAGACGAAGTAATTTGATATATAAATTCTAATAAATTATTTTAATATATATATATATATATATATATATATATTATAATTAAATTTAATTCTTAATTTGATCTTTTCAATAGAAACTAAACTGTTCTATTTAAAAATAAATAAAATTAAATTGATTCAAAATTTTAAATTAAGAATTAAATTGAATACATAACACTGTCATGTGATACAACATTATCCTGACACGTAACATGCTCATCTATAATGTTAACACCATTTAAAGAGAATTATTTAATTGGATCATTTAAAAAATTAAAAAATTAAATTGAACTAAATAAAAAATAGGAGTTTAATTAAATTTTCCATACGAATTAGAGAGAAAAAAAAGATTTTCTTTTATTCACTTTCTTTGTTCTTAAAAAACATAATGTTACTATTAAATGAAAAAAAGAAAGAGCTTCTCTCACGGAGCTTATCCTCCATCTTTAAAACGAACAAGTCTTTTCAACTTGGTATGATTTTTAAATTTTAATTTAAGCTGTGCTAATTTTGGGACAACTTTTTTAAAGTAAAATTATATTAAAGTGACGAAACTTCTTCATTTTTAAAATTGCACCATTTCAATAATTTTTTTTAAAAAAAAAAAACCCATTTAGGTGCTTTAACATATGACATTATTCTCTAACTAGGTAACTAAAGGATACATCAAATTCATGGCATAACCTTTTCCCATGATAATTTATTATAATAATTTATTATAGTCTTTAGGTGTGGCCGGCTTTTGCCCATAAAGAACCATACTCTACACAAGACTAATAAGGCCTCTTGGTAAAGCTATTTTTGAACACCTTTTTTATCTGCATGTTTCCACATTTCGAATTCTAAAAACATATTCGGAATTAGGTTTTTGAGCAGCAGAGTGTTACGTCTAACAGGATAGAAATATCCTTTTAAAAATTAGGAAGATCGAGATAATCATTATGAGAGTGCATGAAACAAAAGTCAAATTAAGCTACATATTAAGGAATTTCATTGTTTTTTGGGTTCAATTTGTCTTTTTTTTTACAGAAAGGTACTACTTCATTTACGAAACATAAACAAAATTAAGTTAATCAATACGCATTTCATGGATAAAGGCTATTATGGATAGCTTCTAATAAAATGGGATGCCAAACACAATCTACCTAAAACTTTTTAAACTAGTCGATATATAGGAAGTGGTCATCATTAACTTATTATATTCGTTGGGACTTTTAAACAAGTCTAAATTTATATATATTAAATAATATCGACGTATCATAATTAATTTTGACAATGTGATATTATGGTTATTATATATAATAAGTATAAGTATGTTATTATTAACTACAATGTTATTATATGTTTAAAGTAAGTATTATTTCAATGGAAATATAGTATTCTCCAATTAATACTCACTTATACTTAATATATTCATAAAAATTTTAAATTCTCTTATTAACTTTAGAGTGAAAGAGTCTTTTGTAGGTGGATCTCCCCTCTTTGAGTAGTAGGGAATTCCATTCCAACCAGTAAGAGCTCTCAAGCTATCGCTAATATATTGTCACTTTTCCACAAATTCACACTCAAGATCTCGGTAAGATCATTTAGTGTCCAATCTGAGGTCTTGGTAAAACTCTTTCCCGACATCAGATTTTCATGTTCACCGCTCGAAGTCAAGCCATGAGATGGAGTCACACCCAATGGCGACCATTTGACATCAATGTAGATGCAAATCCAACAGAACAACCAACAAGGACTGACGTTACAATACCAAGGTCAAAGCTTTGTTCAACCAACGACAAGTAGACCTTCATGAGCTCAAGAACTTTGGAGAAGCAGACTGGCCTGGAAAATGGAAAAAGACCCCGGAACTCCAAGCTAGGGCATACCTCTCCGTCTCGGCGAGACTCCAATAGAAGTCGAGATTGATCTTCTCGACACCGGAGCAGGTCAACTTGGCACAAAACGGGAGAGACTCGTGGATGCTCTCGTCCCTCCAATCGAGACTAATCTCCTCAGCATTATACTTGGAGAAAACAAAGTAGATGAGCCTAGCATTCAACAAGAGAAAGTCATCGACGCTACTGCCACTCCAACTAAGACTGATCTCATCAACGTCAAAGTTGAAGAGAATGAAGATGTAAGCCCAACACACAACGAAAGAAAGTCGTGAACGCTCCCGGTACTCCAACTGAGACCGATCTCCTCAACATTGGACTCGGTTGAGGATACATTTCTACAATAGTATTTAGCACATTTACTAATTATAAGGATATCATCTTCTTAAGGATTTAGCACAAATGTAAGGATAACATTTAACACATTTAGTTGTATCTAAATTTTGGCTTTATTTTGAGTGTGATAAATATGTAATTTATTTTTGTTTCTGTGATGGAGTTTTGTGCAAGTTTCATATATATGATGGAATAAAAAATAAATATTTTAAAAAATGCCAACGTTAAGCTTCAGTTATAACCAAAACCGAAACAGAAAAGAGTATCACTACAAAAATGTTGAATTTTACCAGGAGTTATTTTTCACATTAATTGCGGTTTTATCCCTGGTAAATATATTTTCTGAGGTTACAAAAACTGTCGGAAAAAATACCGTCGAAAAAAGTACCGTTTGTAAATAATTACGGACAGTGTTTTATTAACTATTGCTACTTGCTGGGATTTTCCAAAACCGTTGATAATTGTTAGGGTTGTCCAAAACTGCCACTACTTGTTGGGGTTTACCAGAATTGTCATTATTTGTTGGGGTTTAGCAAAATATCCTCTACTTATTGGGAATTTTCAAAACCACAGTCACTTGTTGGAGTTTTCCAAAACCCTAACATAAAGGGTTTGGCCACAGTTATAGCAACAAACGAAACAAAAAGGAGTATCACTACAAAAAATTGAATTTTACCAGGGGTTATATTTTACATTATTGATGATTGTAACCCTTAGTAAAACAGTGTCGATAAATAATTACCGATAGTTTTAATGAAGTTTTCCAAAATTGCCGCTACTTGTTGGAGTTTTCCAAAACCGCTATTACTTTTGTTTTAATTTATCAAAACTGTCGTTACTTGTTATGGTTTACCAAAACCGTCGCTATGTGTTGGAGTTTGGGTTTTACAAAAGTGTCACTAGTTATTGGGGCTCCAAAACTAATGGAAACTATAATTTTTTTTTGATATTACTGAAATATTATTATTATTATAAAAATACTTTAATATGATAAGATTTAGGTTCAAATTTTTCAAGTCTCAGTTCTGCATTGTCTTGGATCTCTGACAAACCTAAGCATCACATATGGAAAGCAATGCAAGAAGAGAAAAAAAAATACTAAATTCAAGTTGTAGTTTAACAAGAGGGAAAATGGAAAAATTTGATGTTTACCAATCAACTAAATAGGGTAGCAATGATTATTAAGGAATAGGGGTTAGGTGTAGAACTTCCCAACAGGTATAGCTTTCAGTCAACAGTGTTTATTTCACAATCTTGATTATTTCTCATCAACATTATGATTCGCAAGGGTTACAAAGTAAAAAAAAAATGTAACTCAGGAATATAATACGTTTTAAGATGGTTTGCCTAAATTGAAATGTAAGAAGGAAACAAGAGTTACTTGAATATTATAACATACCCTTAATAGATTTGGTACAAATATACAAGAAAGAAGGTGTCTGCAATCTTGATATATGTGAACATAATCCGAGATTTTGTATTGAACAACCTTTATTCGCTGCAAATGAGAACGAGAAATATGGGTAAGATAATGAGAATATAACATGAAATAGAAAATCAGTATTCACAGTGATGGTATTATAAATAGTAAATAAAATATTTAAAAGTATTGTAAAAATTCCCTAAGCATAATACAGGTTATTAATATTTTCAAAATAAAATATAGGTACTTTTATAACTCAAATATTATTCAATATTGACATCATAAATTTTATGTTTTAGACATATCCTAACCCTTAAACTATAGACACTGTTACCATGGGCTCATATAGCGGACCGATCCAAATAACCGTTGAACAATTGAACAACATGCGGGAAAAAAATTCTCAGCCGTTTGATCCAGATAATCGTTGAGCAAAATTAATATACAAATAAATGTGGTAACGACTACCATTAGACAGTTAAAGTTTGCATTAATTTCTATTAAGAGATAAATTAATTGGTCTGATTTTTTAAAATTCTATAAATAAGGGTTGATTTTTGAGGTAAAATCACGATAAAATAACTAGAAAAACAGTTCCTAAAATCGCTCATGACTTGAAGGGTTTAAGACTGAAGTCTACCATTCCACGAAGTCGACTGAGCGGTTAAGACGGAAGTCTACCGAACGGCTAATACCGAAGGCAACTGAACGGTCTAAATTGAGAGCATACAAACCGATCACACAAGTCAAATGTTAGTGTCTCGATCCTACAAAATATCTACCGAAACAGACACAATCTCCCGAAGACGGTGCATGGCTTTACTGAAAAAAAATAGAAGTATGAAAAATACATTCCTTCCATCTTAAACTAAGTTAATATCGTGTAAAAAGATAAATCAAATCATAAGGTAAATACAATTTTGCTGTTGTATACATTAAAGAAAAATTTCCTTCAGAACACCTTTTTTCCACACAATAAAATCTCACTGGAAAATATCATTAATTTCTTACATCAACCCAACGTGGAGGTACAAAAATCTGACTCAAAAAGGTCCATAAGAAATAATCCAATTCTATTCAGTTCTCATGTTTTCACTGACTAAATTGGAAATATGAACAACATCCTAAGAAGGCGGCAAAATGGGAAACGACAGATTGAACCGACTATATAATATGAATCTAAAATACGAAGAAGGAAAATGACCACCAGCAAAAAACTAGCCCTGTAACCCTTTACCTCCAGATATGAAATATCTTGCCGAAGCAAATGATAGTACATTCATCCTAGCCAAGGTTCTTGACTTCTTCCTAACTTCAGTAGTTAAACTGCTAATTTGAAAAAAATGTATAATTAATAAACAACAAAGAAAATCTTCTATAAGTCTATATAAAGATCAAATGAAAGAAGTAAGGTGTGATTCGTCTCACAGCAAATCTTATGATCATCTACTATAGGGTTCAACAACTGTGACAGATGTGATATCTCAGGTCTTCTTCGTTCTACTCAAGTCTCCTACGGTCTTCACTTTTGAGATTTTCTTCTTCAACCATTTGAATCTGCAAACGAAAAATCCTAAATTTGAATGGGACGAGGTTTCCTAAATTTTAGGGTTTTTGGAAGAGGACAGGGGATGGAAAAGGATATTGAGACAAGGTTTATGATTTTGGATTTAGGGTTTTATGGGTTGCGGAAGAAGAGAAGTTATAGTTACTAAAGATTGATTCAAATTTAGGCGACAATGGCGAAGAGAATGAATTGAGAAGAAAAGAGAGGTTCAGGTGACCATGGCAGGATAACAAGAGGATTAAGGAAGAAGTCTCAGAGGACGAAGAACAAGTGAACTGAAGAAGAAAAAACAGGGTGGGCTAGGAAGTGAAGAAGCAGAAAAAAAGTAAAGAAAAAAAGAACGGGCCAGTGAAGAAGCACCATAACAGAAATAATGATGAGCGCGGTTTAACTTTATTGCGGGAAACAAAACAGGATTTCAACACTTACCGACGGTTTCCTTTATAAACATACGGAAATTTCTTTAAGAAAAATAAAAAAGTTAAACTTAACTACAGTTTTAATAAAAATGCGAGAAATTTAAGAAGGTTCTAGAAATCACCGAAAAGAAACCCGTCCTATGTAAAAATTAGTTTTGAAATGTATATAGATTTGGTGTAGGTCATAATAGAAGCCAAATATAATACTAGAAAAAATATTTTTTGAAAAAATCTATTTTAGACTTTGGTTATCTATACAAATGAAGCATAAAGAATATTTGACTTCAGTTATAAGTAAAATCAAGACCAAATCCACCTTTTTTTTTTATTTTTGATTATTAAATTATGGTTTAGAGTTTTTAGTTATCATTGAACCGAAGCCAAATATTAAACTTTAAGCTATGATTCATAACTAAAGTAGAAAAATCATCATTCTATTACCTCACCTGTTTCGATTTTGAATTAAAATAAATTCACAAAAATATTATATATATATATATATATATATATATATAATATTTTTATTTATTTATTTATATAAATATCTTAAAATGAAATGTTTGTAACACAATTTTGTATTTGTTAGTATAAAATTTTCCTAGTAAATAACGTTTTCCCGTAGAAGATAAACCATTAGATTTTTAAAACACTTTAAAAGAATTACAACTAATCAAATTTAACCAAATGATGAATGCGAGGTGAGATTAAGAAAAAACAAAACATACTAAATTTCAAATTAGAATTTAAACTTAATAAATTGGAATTTAATTCTACCCTTTCAATTCTATGATTTTATCAAAATTGATATTAAGAAACTAAATGCGTTACAAGTATTATGGGTTGATGCTAACGTCTTTTCCTGAGGATTTTTTATCTTTTTTTTTAATTTTTAAAATTATTGTAGACTTTAGTTTTTACAAATTGAATAACAATCAAAAGGGAACAGATATAATAGAGCCCTTCAATCAAAAAACAACACCAACACCATCAATTATTTTGTTATTAAAGTGGAAAACAAATTAACGAATAGAGAAAAAACAATAAATTGCGGTGTCGCGGGTTATTGTATGTGTGGATGTGAGAGATGATGAAGATGAAAGAGAAACAAATTAGATAAGTGGGGAATGTTGATTAGTATTAGGTAACTGTTTCTGATTACAAAAATCATTTTAATCTGATCTAGTATACACTTTATTAAGAACTTGATACACTTTTCAACATCGAAAACACATACTTTTGGTAACTTTGGTTGGACGTTGTGTTGTCTTTCTTTGAAACTCCAGATTTTGATAATTTGGATCACTTAGATGTGTCCAAGCGCTGTAAATGAGTGTAAAAGCACCCCAAGTTGCCACTGAAGCATTCTTGGTTGGGTTTAGCATGACTACCATTTTGTTGCGTTGTATCTTGATGCTCTCAATGTCGTCCCCAAAGCCCTTCTTAATGTTTAGAACTTTGTACCAATTTGTTGCACTGTTGCGATCTTTTTTCATTGCTGCCTGGTGAATCTTGTAGGCTAAGATCATTTCATCAATGCCCTCTACTTTTGGGTTTAGTGTTTTCGCCATGGTCGCACAACTGATGGCCCATTTGATCTTACCTACTTTAAACTTTTCTTCTGCATTCCTTTGTGCAAACATTGCTAAAGACTTTACAAAATCCATCGATATGCCTTACAATAGATATTCCCTATGAATGTGGTTTTGTGAGAGTTGATTGATTTATTATGCTATGTGAATGATATATATAGATGAACTAATCTACATCAATACACTTATCTTATATTCATATTATCTACAAGATATTATTATGTACAATATCTAATAATATCCATTATATATAACTATTTTATCATTATTTTACCATTTTTGTTATTAAAAAATTAAAACTAAAATTTATCTTTATATATATATATATATATATATATATATATATATATATATTCTTTTTATATAGATGAATTACATATTTTATTTATAATATTGTAGGATTTGTTTTAGTTATGTAGAAATAACTTTATTTTTTTATCGATTGATCTTTTTCATACATCAAAATAATAACGAAAGAAAAAATTATATGACGTCTGCATATTTTATCTTAACAAAAATAAAAGATAACGAATATATTCACAACTAAGATTATAAAAAAAAAAATACTTCTCTAATAAAAGAAAAAAAATATTGTAAATATATCTTATGCTTAATTAAACTTTAAACAAACATATTATCTTAAACTTTAAACTTTTCTTCTACGTTCCTTTGTGCAAACATTGTTAAATAGTTTACAAAACCCATCAATATGGCTTACAATAGATATTCGCCATCAACTTGTTTTGCTGAGAGTTGATTCATTTATTATGCTATGTGAATGATATATATAGATTAACTAATCTACATCAATACACTTATCTTATATTTATATTATCTAGAAGATATTATAATGTACAATATCTAATAGTATCCATTGTATATGATTATTTTATCTCAATACAGTGCTAGTATATTATCTTATCATTTTTGTTATTAAAAATTAAAAACTTAAATTTATCTTTATATTATATATATATATTATATATATATATATATATATATATATATATATATATATATATATATAGAGTAAATAAAAATATAACCCCTAATTATATTAAAAAGGCGTACTTAAATATAATTATTTAGAGGAAATCTCTCATAATTACCTATTCGACAAAGTTATCGCTATATTGTATTATAAGGATGGTATAGTATATCATCATCATTTACCGAAGAAATATCAGTACAAATCAAATAAAAGATTGAACGTATAATATTTTATCTTACTGTGTAATTAAGAAAATAAAATTTATCTGTTGTATATATAGATGCACTGTATTTTTAGTTATATGTATGTTCATAGTTTGTTAGAAATTGATTAAAGTGTAATGACTAAACTAAATAATAACCCAAATATATAGATATCAAAGGGGTTATTATATAAAAACACGGTTTTATTTTGTTATATATAATCTTTGCTTTTACTTTTAAGGTTATAAATACATGTAGCTTTTATTTTATGGAATAAAATGATCTTTATATCTCTTTTTTTCAGTTGTGGAATAAATCGAAATAAATAATGCCACCAATATCAAATATAACAGGTATTTAGATCTGAATTTTAAAAATTTAATTTAGCTTAAAGATTTCGTTCTATCTTAAATTAGTATCTTTTTTTTTCAGGTTTTTTTAAGGATTATCTTGGCTCCAAAGTTCAGTGTTATTTTTTTTAATTTTGTGCTTTTCATCAATGGAGTATTGTTGGTGGCTTACAAATGTAGTGGTTTTCTTTTGTACTTTTGGATTCCTGATTGGTGTGATGACGTTTTTCTTTAAATTTGTGGTTTTTCTTTGAATTTTGGATCCAAAATTTTATATAATCTTCTTTTTATTATTAAAAAAATGGTTTATCTTTCACTATATTTGTTTGTATATAAATATGTTGTTCTCATTTGTCATTTTGTTCTTTCCAATTCGTTAATTTTTCTTATTAGTTTAAATTATTATTTTTAATTTTTAATTATTATTTTCAAGGTAACTAATTTTATTCACACTTTCTTGTATAGTAGAATTAAATGACATAATCAAATATGTGCATAGAGGTGACAATGTCCGAGAGAACAACTTATTTAGATTCTCATTACATTATAGATGCTTATGAAAATGGGATAATGCACAGAATGACAGAATGCGATGGACACCAACCTAATCTTAACATAGATGTTTCAGTTTCATCGAGTTTGGTTGAATCTCTAAATCCACATTTCAATGCTTCGACGACTAATTATGCAATTGCTCTCCATAATGCAAGGCACACTAGCATTGGCAATCCCTTGTTACCATGGTATGGTGTCGAGAGATATATGATGACACGTGACTCTAACTTTTTCATTCTAGGAAATTATTTTGGTGAGCATTATCAACCTGTTGCACCTCTCTGGTCAGACCTTCTACAGTACCATGCCTTTTATTATCAACCAAACCTCGCGCAAGAGGTCAGAAGTCGCTCAATGAACTTTCATCCTTCAGTAACTGCTCCATCATATAGAATTCCAACAAATCTTCCAAACAATTTTTCAATACCCATACAAAATGCACCATTCACGAGTACACATATGCACCAACCTTCACCTCCTAGACACCAGATGAATCTTTCTCGAGTGGCCTTTCTTGAAACTGTAATATGTCATTCTCTTTACTTTTGTTGGATTTGATATAAGGTAAATACTAGCCTTTATTTACACGTCTTTTCTTGTTTAGGATCTTACTTTATTTGGTGACCATCATAGTGAGTTAGACATTTACAACATGTCATATGAGGCTAGTCTATTGTGTATATTCTGATTTATGAATGTTTTATAAGGTCTAGCATACTTAAAACTTATTGATTATGAAAAACTTTAATTTGCTAACCTTTTAGAATTGGACAATAGGAGCTTGTTGAGTATTTTGAACGGATTGGTAACGTAAGCATGGGTTTGTCAGAAGAAATTATTGCAAGAGTGGTGAAGACAAATATTTGTTTATTGCCTAATAACTTGGAGGGAGTAACTTCAGAATCAGAAAAATGATCTTTGCGTAATATGTCAGGTATGAATGTTACCACCATGTATAATTCAATACATTATGATCCATTAAACCTATCTTATTTTTTTTTGGTAATATTCATTCATCTTTTTAATTTACTTAATGTGATTATTCATTTGGGTATGGTATATTACAAAGAAGATGTTAATGTTTCTTTTTGGCCTATTAATTGGAATACTTATGAATGATATCACAGGATGAATTTAAAAAACAACGAGGAGATAGGAATTCTGCATTGCCAACATAAATTCCACGCATATTGCATACGGAGATGGTTATGTAAAAAAGGTGTTTGTCCCATATGCAAAGTATTAGATTATAAGTAGAAATTAGAATCGAAAACACTTATTTCATTGTTAACATTGTCGATTTCATTTATTTCATGGTACTAGAACCGTAATAATCAAGTTGTACAGACGTTAGTATGTTAACTTTAGGAAATTGTAATGACAATTGTTCTAAGTTTTACGCAAATAATTGGATGTTATGCTTCTTTTTATATGATAACAAAAATTGTTTTACTTATATAGATATTTCAATCTCATATTTTCATTTTTTTTTACATAGATGGTTGAATGTCTTATTTTCAAGTATGTTATAAAAAAGAATTTTGTTTATATTGTAACATCTTTTGTCCATGGTCTATGTATCATACATAATTGAATCTTGTTAATTTGATGTGACAACATTCTATAAATGGGACTCTAAATAAATTTCACTAATCATTGTTTGACTATTTTCACCAAGAATGTATTTCCTTATATATTAAAAGTTTTAAAAGGTCCAATTTATTTAAACAATGGGATAAATCCAAAATAAATAAAAAATTCAATCAAATTTCTTATCTTTTAACACTAGGAGAAAATTTAAATTCATGAAAACAATAAAATTTTAATTCTAAGATATAGAATTATACTATGTTTTTGAAATTGTGAAACACTTCATCTTTTAAATTTTTAAATAACGGTAGAAGTTATTGTTACTGGATGAATTTGAGCGTGCAACTTTCACTTTTTTTTTAAAAGGTTGTTCAAAGATACTCTTATATCATATAAAATAAATATATTCTAAAAGATTATAAATTATTTATAATTGTATTGATACATTGTTATGTAATCAACAAATAGTTCATATTAGCACAGTTACTATGTAATGTATTGAATGACAATTGTTTTCGTGCTTTTGTTACAATTAATTAAGAAACAGTATTAAAATTTGCATTAAAAATCAAATATTTTATAACTTTGTACTTTTATGTACTAATTAAAATTATTCTCTTTCCTGCATAAATTCAAGTATTCTACACCAATTCTTAATAAGTTCATTTATTATTTAGGAAAAACTTTTGTAAAATACATAATAAAAAGTAAAATTTTATTTAGCACATTTACTAATTATAAAGATATCATATTCTTAAGTATTTACCACAAGATAACATTTAGCAATTTACTTGTATCCAAATTTTGGCTTATTCTAAAAATGTGATGAATATATAAGTTATTTTGTTTCTGCGTTGAAGTTTCGTGCAGGTTTACTATATATAATATAATATAATAAAAATAAAAATAAAATTATTTAAATAATATATATATATATATAATATTAATTATAGTAAAGAGTTATATTTTACATTATCGATGATATTAACTCTTGGTAAATAAATTTCCTTTGGTTATGGAAATCATCGGGAAAAACAATGTCGATAAACAATTACCGTAGTTTTAATGGAGTTTTCAAAAATGTCATTGGGTTTTTCAAAACTACTGTTACTTGTTGGGGTTTAGTAAAATCGTCGCTACATGCGGGAGTTTTTCAAAATTATCGTTAGTTATTAAGGGTTTTACAAAACCGTTTTTTACTAAAAATATTTCCATTATCTTAAAAATAATTTAATAATAAAATACATAATCAAATTATTTAAAACTAAAATTAAATATTATTATATAAAATAAACGATAAACATTGTTAAATACAATTAATTGTTCAACATAACAAATAACATTATTCAATAATAAAAGTTAAAATAAACATGTTCAACAACAACGATTGTTTTTGTTCTTCTTCATTATCTTCATCATTTTGTACATTTTCTTAGATCATATACCTACAAATAAAATAATGATTAGTTAATAATATGTTAAAATTATAAAGATCGAGACTATTCGAATAAACATTAAATTCATTTATTTCTCCAACTTCTTGCTTTTCAGAATGCCTAAATAAAACTTTACCCAAGAACACAGTAATTATACTACTTAAGTGATTTGAAACTCTCCACTCACATGAACTTCCTTCACTCTCTTGTTATACTCATTTTCTTCATCTCTTCTTCCTCCCCATCTACTTCCCCTTCGTCTTCTTCATCGTCCCAACCAAAATCTTTGAAATGCCTAGAAACTGAAGGATGGTCCCTTGCTTCTCCCACAATTTTCATTATCTCCTCCACACTTTGAAAAAAAACTTGGGTTGCATCTTTGGTAAAAGACAACTTGAGCTGATTCAGTTAACTCTCTTGGAAGATTCTTCAAAAACCATGGGTGGCCATTAATTTTCTTGAGATTGATTCTCTGATAAAGAGAACCAGGTGTGACAGTTAGCTTGATGTAAACTATATATTGACTCCTGATATCACATTCAATCAAATGTACTTTCAAAAGCACAAAGTTTGTATTTAAAATGTTGTCTTCTATTAAAAGCATATCAAAATTGGTCAATAAAGTGAAGATAACCTAGGTTAATCAAAAATAGGAAGCTTTATTTGGATTTAAAGCAACACAAGTAATTTTAATAAGGACTGAGTGTATGTTAAACTTTTAAAAGCATGAACTAGTCAATTCACTCGTCGGAGTCAATAATGGCACCAAAATTTTGAAAAGAAAATACCATTAGTTCTTCATAAAATATGATAAGATTTATTTTCAAATTTGACAAGTCTCAATTTTACATTTTTCGGGATCACTGGCAATTTTTTTATCATCATAAAAAAGTGGAAGATTGTTTGTACAAAGAAGAAGATGGACATTTTGCTTTGATAAAGAATTTTGATGATGATGATTCATGAAAAAGTTTTGAAGATTTAAAGAATGTCTGGATTTAAAAGATACATTTAAAACTTGAGAATTTAGTTGTTTTGTAATCTGTGTATTTTATTTAAAATGAGTAGATCAAAAGTCAAAAGGTAGAACTCAACCAACAAAACACTCTAGATAATTTTACTTTTCTTAAAAATCCCTGTGATAATAAACTATCATAAGTGATAATCGATTATCATAATCGACTATCATAAGTGATTAATGACTGGATGTAGGACCTTTTGATCTGAATTAGTATAAAAATAACTTATGCAAGCTTTTTTTTCCATACTCTCTTTTATTTACTTGTTATTATTCATAGTTATTTTTTTGACTTGTTAAAGATATTTTAAAAAAGTGAAAGTTTGTTAAAAACAAACGATTTCTAACGCAAAACCAATTCACTCCCTATTGGTTGTTGTCTACTCTTTAACAATTCCGTTATTCATTTTCTACAATTGATATCAGAATTTGCTTAGATAGCTATTCAAATTTTTCGAAAATGGTTGGATAATTTCAAACATTTGCAAAGGGTGTGTCTATTAACAAACCACTTCTTTTTAATGGTGAAAATGATCTATTCTGAAAAGTTAGAATGCAAATCTTAATGGAATATGTTGATAGAGGTGTTTGGGATACTATTTTGAATGGACCATATTTGTCTACTATTACTATAAATAATGTGCAGGAATCAAAGCTATTTTTATAATGAATTATGGAAGAAAACAGAAGGATTTAATAAGATGTTAAGACTAGAAATATTATTTCTTCTACTTTATCTCTATGAGATTTCTAGAATTTATGTTTGTGAAAACGCTTAGAAAATGTGAGAAGTTTTAAGAGTCACTCATGATGAAGGCACATATCATGTTAAGTTGACATTTTGTGATTCAAGATCTTCATCAAGCAACTCATCTAGCTCAAGCTACTCATGAGAAAGCAAAATTATGTTTAATGGTAAACAATTATGACATCAAGAGCCAAGTAATAAGTATTTCCAGTAATAACGATGATTTTGTTGATTTGCAAAAAGCTTTTTTATAATTACTTTATGAATATGAAAATTAGACGTTGTTCATGAAAAATTAAAATAAGATTTTAAAGAATTACAGTTTAAATATGAAAAAGCTTTAGATGAATAAGTCATTTTAAAATTGAAATTTCTAATTTAGAAATGAAAGAAGTTTTAATTGTTGAATCTCTCATTGAATGTCAATATTGTAAGAATCACATGTTTGATATTAATATTCTTGAGAATTTAATTGAAGTAGAAACCAAAAATAAAAATGTTAAAAAGCCAAATTTTAAGAAAAATAATTTTCATAAAAAGAAATCAACTCTTAAGAATAAGAATATGAACAATTATTTGAACACAACCTATTATTCACTACAAAGTTTCATTTTGAACCTCGAGAACAAGACTCACATGGAAACAAGTTTTTCCACACATTGAGTGACTGAAAAGAAAGGAAAAAAATGAACTTATTTTGATTTAGACTTTGATTAGGTGAAATCATTGCTCTCTACACAGTAACTCCTACGGTTCACTCATATCTTCAAAATGAAGAATAAATTGGTCAAAATTTGAGAGAGAATAGAAGAAGAATATATTTAAAGAAATGGCAAATTTTATAAAATAAAACTTGATTAATTCGTTTTCTAATTATAACTCAAGCTTTTAATAAAAAAGTAATCAAAACTTCATTAATATTATCTACTCCTATTCTTAAGTATTTTTCAGATCTTACGTTAATATATATCTAATTTGACTTGGAATCCAGTGTAATGTAAATCCATAGTGACGTCTAAAATTGCTTTAGATAATTTTAACTTTTCAAGTCTTAAACATAGATATAATGACTTTAAACAATTTAAAAATTTTCACATCTTAAATATAAATACAAGACGTCAAATAAAATTGTCTGAGAATCCAAACACCAAATTAATCTTTAGTAAAACAATTATTATTTATATCTTTTAATTTTACTGTCTTTATTCTAATTATTCTGGAGAATACTTCTCAAGTATATTAAACTGTTTAATACTTACCAAATTATTTTTCACAATGTTAAAATTGATGTACATTCATAAGGGATTTTTTAATGATGAAATTTCAATTTTGAAAGTTACCTTTTAGAAAACCAACATTTATGATTAAATAAATGGGACATCAATTTCCTTTAAATTGCTCTGTATTTACTATACATTGGTACAATAAAATAATTGAAGTTAATATTAGAGAAGGGTTTAAAATTGCTAAAATTTATTTCAAAACTTTGAAATTCCAAACATCAAATCAAATATGAACATAGATGCTATAATATGTCTACAAATTATCACAGGCTTAATAACACTTTATATCAGTGTTTAATTTTGATTCTTTATTTATAGTTTTCTAAACAGAATTCTTATAATTCTCCATCTTTCATCTAAAATTGCATGTAATAGTACAAATGCATTTGAAAACATAAATAATGTTTAAATAAAAATAATAAAATATCGGTCTCATTATTATTTTAATATTTTACGGATTTTCTTCTAAACTATACATATAGTAATATATTATACTTCCATTGTAATTTTATTAATTATTAAATGAAATTTAAAGAAACTCAATTCGAACAATCAACAACTATAAATACTAAATATGACTAATTGACCAATTAAAATTAAAAGTAAGAATCACACAGAACAAAAACACCAAAATTAAAATTAAATCAAAGTATAAAATGAAGTGGTTTCAGCAGAGCATGCCTCAACATTGGATTCAAGCGAGACGAGGATTAGGTTATGCAAACATGCATATGGAGAACCTTCAGAAAAAAGAGATAGCAATGTAAATAAAAAAAGGAATATTTGACTATTGTTGTCCTTGAATAACAAACAAAGACAGTAAAAAATATTTTTATACTATCATATTTGACAATATTTTGAATGCTGAGAAAAACAATGGTCAACATTATAAAATCCACTTCAGTGTAAGCTACTAAGAGTAGCTTTTGTGTTTAGCTCTAAATATGACGTGAAAAATTAGCAAGACTTGCATTGAAAATATGTATCTATAATTACTCTTTGTTATCTTATCAGTGCTATGATCTACATATTTTCACGGTTCTGTTCTGGACTCCATCTGGTGATTGTGCACTCTTCAACAGTATAGTTTGCAAGACATAATGGAGACTCGTTGTTACCAATTTCATTGATCTGTAGAACCAATAAGATTTTTGCAACACTTCCAACAAGTCGAGTTGTGCAATGAACATCAGACCATAGTCTGAGTCTTCCATTCAGGTCTTTATGTTCTCCCTCTGATAAAACAAGCACACCATACTCAGAATGGACCCGAGATGGATGGTGGCGATAGATAACAAAGTCTACACCATACTGAGATCCTGACCGTACTACCCAGTTTTTCATTCGAAGGTGGGAATAAGCCTTGTAGAAACAAGGGAATGTTTCTTTCTTCGACTTCATGTAATGCCACAACTCTTCATAATTTTGGGAACCAGTACCACTGCCATTAATCTTAAGGCATTTCAAGGAATAACATAAGTAAAATGCCTCCTCAAAACTTAATTGAAACCAGTGTTTGTCCTTTTCAATTGTTCTCACAGGTCGACCAAAGCATGCTTTATCAAGCAGATCAAGTTGCTCTGCTCCCACTGCTAACTGTACATTGTTATCAGAGAGAAATCCACAAGTATTTGATTGAACTAGAGAAGACTTGAGTTCAAATACAATCTTTGACATGGGTTCCTTGAGCGCCCCGGCTTCTGCGTCCTTTTTGGCTTTTGCATCTTTTCCTTTCCATCTTGGTGCCATTTGAACTTACAAGATGAGTAAACAAATGTGTCAAATCCAGGTTAGTGCTGCTTTAACAAACTTTACTAAAATAAAGGTAATGGCCGATGATAGGATATAAAACAGTGGAAAAATATTCAAGTTCCCCCCCAAAAATAGCAAGAATGTTAAGAAAAGCTTTACTAGTCAACTCCATTTGCTTGGACAACTCAATTTATAAACACGAGCAAATTTGTACACTTACTAACACAACCATTAAGTAAATTACATGACTCAAAGTCCTAACAAGAATTACAGTGCTTAAACTATATTAGTTTACTTTGGATTTAGTAAAAACAAAATTAAAAGACAGTTATAACCCAATAGACAAATATAATGTCAAATTTAGAGGGGGGGAGAGGGGAGGGGACAGGGTAAGAGAGGATCCAACCTTAAATATTTTCTTACCATATCAATTATATGTGCTGAAAATTAACAAATCAAATTCTCATAAAATAGAAATGGTCTCAGACTCGGCTTAGAAACAACGAACTACCATCTCAATTCTATGCTTAATCAGTATATTATGAGGCAAAATAGACATCTTATTACAAACCAATTATGATGTGTATTAATCCATTTCAACATTTAAATTTTAAGATGAAAATCAAAAGGAAATGAAAATTTTCACCAAGTAAATGCTACCCAGTCTGCCATCTTGCTACAAAATGAGCTCAAGTGGTATTATTACTTGTAAGCGAAAGTTTACTGTAGATAAGAAATCATGCAACTGAACATAGACATAATAATAAATTAATATATCTGTACAAAGTCGAAACCCAACGTTGACTGAAGCTTAATTTTACAGTTTAGTATAAGTACGTAAAAAACCCAAATAAAAAATATGCTTAATTATTGAACAAGTAGAATTCCTTCTTAATGACCTCCACATTGGAACAAAATGACAAAGAAGCAAACAATTCATAACAGAAATATTTTGCTTCAGTGGTACACCATTTCACCTAATAAAATTTCAATGTATCTCACATTTTAGTCCCTTAATTGCAAGATTCCACTTATGAAGTCCCAAAATTTCCCATTTTGCATACGAAATTAATCTTTCTTGTTAACATTAATATAATGACCAGTCCATAATTTATATATAAAACATCCCCAAAAGCAGACCATTCCTTTATCTTCTCCTACCACTATACAACTCACAGAACCACCAAAAATGAATCTCTATTTTAAAAGTGAGATTCTATGGGAAACCAGTTATTTAAATCTTACACAGTGTTGTCTATATGGAAAATTTACACACATTGTGAACTGAATAGGTTTCCAAAAAGGATGCTAACTAAAATTCATACCACTACCAATATCACCCACAGCCGAATTTGGTGCCTAAAATCCCCAATGAAATTCAAATTAAGTTGGAAATTAGTAGAAGGCATTCAACTCCATTATCAATCCTTTTGAACGAAAATGCTTGGATCTCTACCATGTTTTAAGTAGTTGCAGAGAATAGGGGAGAACATAGGAAGAGTAAAAAAATCAACAACACAATGATAGAAAATAATAGAACAAAACAAATATTAAGTAACACTGCAATTCAAGGTTAAGCTTCTTATCCCCTTTCTCCTTCCTAATCTAAAGTATCGACCAATTCAGAAGATTACACCTACGCAGTGAATATTTCAATGTTAAAAAAACACAATAAAAAGGAAACTCAGTGAAAACAAGAAAAGAATGAAATAGGTTGAAGCAAAACAGTGAGAAAAACGTAGATTGGGATGGGTCATACAGCATATACCTTGAATAAAGAAAAGGAAAAATAATCATGTTTTAAAGCATCGAATGGATTATTCTAAAACAATGTAACCGATTTGTTGATTCGTCCAGTGAGATAGGTACGATAAGGAAATATATGGTTCGGGCATTTTGTCAAACAGTTACTGACATATCAATACCATGTTTTTTTTTTTTTCTTTTCTCCTTTGTTTCGAAGTCCTTTTGGGAACTTATTCCAGATTCAATATAAGCACAAAAACCAGAAAGATGAACAATATAAACATGCATACAAGCAAACTCAATTTTACAGAATAAAACTGATATAAAAAGGAAGGGAGAATAACAGTAACAGTAAAAGCTCCATGTCTATCCTAATCACTACTGTTACTTAAGAAGTTAATTCTACTGTGGATTGGATTTGCGTGAGGACCATAACATTCTCCAATAAACGAATAACAGTAAAAAGCTCTATGTCATACCCAAATCACATTACCTCTGCCTAAATCTCTAATTTACCAAAACCTCTAATTACCAATGAGAATGAAAGACCTGCAAAAACAGAAAGAGTAAAGGGATGAACCTGATGAGGGTTCCGAAGTGAGGATTTAGGAGGAGGATAACGGTGAGAGCGGAGGTTGGGTTTCCGGTCAGGGTTTTTGGTGACGGTGGATTTGGGTTTCCTATGAGGTTTTCCATAACGGGTGTTCGCATGACCAATGTGAAATGCATGAAGGTTCCACTAGAATGAACGCTCGACGAGTTCGCGATAAGGAATGAAGGTTCGCGAAATGACACCGGAGAAGGGTTCTTGAAACGAGGGAGAAAGGTTTCGAAATGTATTTCAAGTGGAAGGTTTATGCGAAGGGAAAGGGTTAGGCGGACGAGAAAGGTTTTTAGAATAATAACTTTCGGGAATTGATTTTCTTTTTGTGGAAAAGAGTATTCAGAGGGAATTTTATTTTAATAAGAAAAAGGTTAAAATCCTTCCATTTTTATAAAAAAATTCAATCAGTCCCTTAACTTTTATTTAGTTTAATTTAATTATATAACTTTTTAAAATATTTAATTAACTTCTTTTCATTAAACTAACCTTAGATTAGAATTTAGATTAATAATTTAATATATAAATTTAAAAGAAAATTTAACGTTAATTTAAAATAAAAATTAAAGTTTCGGGAAGTTTTCTTTTATACTACTTGACAATACAATATCAAACGAGTGTTTCATTATAAACTTCTAACTTATCAATCAATCATGTAACTCTAAAAATTTCATTTTTAACCTTCTTACACCTCAATTTGCACTTTTAATTTTTTCAAAAGATTTACTTTTTAACTTTAACAAAAATAATTTATTTTCTTCTCTTTTTTATTAAAGGCACCTTAATGAATATCTTTTTATTTTCTTCTTTTTCTTACAAAGTCACTCTACATCACATTAATAATAATTTAATTTAATTTAAAATTTAAATATTATTTAATATAAGTTTATATTTTAATAATTATCAAAAATATGAATTTATAATATAATAATAGTTATATAAAAAAATAAATAATAATAAAAATAAAAAATGAAAAATAAAATAATAATAATAATATTAAATTTGATTTGATATGTTAAAATATATTAAAATATTAAAATAAATTAAACAATTATTAAATTTTAAATAGAAAAAAATTTAAATATGCTAACGGTTTTGTTTTTTTATTTGAAATTTAATAAATATTTCATTTAAATGAAAATTATAATATTATTTATTATATTTTTATATTTTAATAATTATTAAAATATGATTTATATTTTTATAATAGTTTTATTAAAAAATAAAAATAAAAATAATGAAAAAATGATAATGAAATAAAAATAATATTTAAAATCACATTTAAGATATTTAAATATATTAAATTATATTAAAATATTAAATTAAATTAAATAATTATTAAAATTAAATAAAAAACAAAATTTTAAGAAAATTTTAATCGGATATCCATATCCGAGTATATTTTCAATTTTATTATTATTATTATTATTTTAGTTATTTTTATTTTTATTTTTTTAATAAAATTATTATAAAATATAAATCATATTTTAATAATTATTAAATTATAAAATATAATAAATATTATTATTTTTAATTAAATTAAATATTTATTAAATTTTAAATAAAAAACAAAACCGTTAGCATATTTAAAATTTATGTTTCTATTTAAAATTTAATAATTATTTAATTTATTTTAATATATTTTAACATATCAAATCAAATTTTATATTATTATTATTTCACTTTTCTATTTTTTATTTTTATTGTTATTTTTATTTTAATTATTTTATTTTTATTTTTTAATATACTATTATTATAATAAATCATATTTTGATAATTATTAAAATATAAAATTATATTAAATGATATTTAAATTTTAAATCAAATTAAAATTAAATTATTATTAAGGTGGTGCAGAATGATTTTAGTAAGGAAAAGAATAAAACAAAAAAAATATTAATAAGGTGCCTTTGATAAGAAAGAAAAGAAAATAAAAATATTTTTATTAAGTTAAAAAATAAATCTTTTGAAAAGGTTGGAGGTGCTTGAGATGTGAGAAGGTTAAAAATTGAATTTTTGGAGGTGCATGATGAGATGTTGAAGGTGTAGGATGAAATACTCATATGTAACTTTTAACTCTTGATGAAATCAATCCAAATTCCAATTGAACTGTATCAATTATACAAATCAACGACATATTCATATTACAGATGCAGAAAGTGAAGCATTGGATCAAGGGTTAACAAATTATCTCTCTCACTTCAATATATTCTGACGCACAAAGGATAAATAAAAGAAAAAGAATAAATAATAATAAGTATCCAATGTACCATTTATCAGAAAAAGAAATCTTATATAGAAACATTTCCTCTTTAAGATAAAAATTGTCATCAAACATCTTACTAAAAGAGTTATTTGTAAGAATTTAGAAATTCAGAGAAAGTGAAAGACAAGTGTATGTAACTGATTGGACAGGTCGAATTTTGATGATAGTATATAAAGGAATTTTTCAAAATTTCATGCCACTTTCTGCATGCACTATCTCTTCTCCAACTTTCTGAAATCTTCTTTTCTCCTTCTTCTCTCTAAAATTCTCCTCCTTCTCTCTACAAATTTTCACCTTCTTCTTTTTATCATCAATCAGGTTGTGCTTGAGTCTTCTTGGTGTCAAGGGCTTTTCTTTTCACCAATCAAGTTGTTGTTTTGGAGTTGAAATTGTAGGATGCTTTAGAAGTTACATACGGGTTAGGTAAGATTGTGGAAGTGTAGAATTTGTCTGGTTTGTTCGAGGTAAGGGAAGCTAACTAATTTAATTACTTGTTTTTAATGTATGAAAATATTGTTTGATGATTTTGTGTATGTGAAATTGAATGATTTGATGTTCGGTGATGTTTGTGTGAAATGTTATATGTTATGTTCATGAGTTTGGTGATTCTGTATAATTCTGGTTTAATGCCTGAGAAAATTGTGAGGAAGAGTGATGGTGAAATTGGAAAAAATGTTTAGTTTTGGTAGGGTTAAGTTTTATACTAGGTTGTAGGGTTAAGTTTTGGATTAGCGTTCGTTCTCGGTAATGCTAGGTTTTATACTAGCACTCATTCTTGTTAGCGCTTGGTCTTATACTAGCAGTATGCTAGTATTGACACTCGGTCTTATATTAGCACTTATGTTAGTATTAGCGATCTGTATTATTGGGTTGTGTGGTCTCTTATTAGAGCTCGTTCTTATACTAGTGCTCAATCTCGTACTTGTATTAGGCTTAATTTTGTTCGGTTTAAGTTATAGGTGTTCAACTTCTCATGGACTAAACTATAGGTGTTCGTCTTAGGTGATAGCGCTCGGTCTCTTACTAGTATTTTATTTAGTACTAGCGTCCGGTCATGTACTGGTATACAACTTTGTAATAGTGTTCGATTTTATCATAAATAGTGAGTTTCCGTTCGGTCATATTCGGGGGTTGTGTTGTTGTCGTTCGATCTTCTTCTATGAACGATTATTTGGTCTTTAAATGTTCATTTCACTGCTTGACTTTGATTGCTTGTGATAGTTGTATTGATCTACTATGTATGAGAAATTATATTGAAATTCAAATCGGTCATATGTTTCAAGTAATGTGGAAGAGAATTCCAAGGAGGAATGTCTTACTGAAATGTGTATTGAAGTGGTAAAGTATGAATATGGACAGTGAAATCCACGGAGTTCATCCTAATATTCTAATGATTACCAATTCTCAAGTAGAGATGGGTAATGCATTGTGTGAGAATGACAAGAGGTCCTAACCCATAGGTTCTTGGGTGAGTTATAACGGACTAACCTCGGGTGGCAGCTGATGGTTTTCAAAGTTACTACACCACCCGGATGCACGAACGGCCTCAAGCTACATATTCATAAATTCGGATGGTCGAGTCAGGTGTTTGGTCTATACATGAATATTGTGATCGGTCTTAACTATTTGAATGTTCAATTTGTATATGTTTGCTTGTATTCAGTTTTAGTATGTCATAGCGTTCGGTTCTGCATTGTTTGACCTTGTGCCAACTGTATGTATGTATATGCAATTAAATTACATTAGTTTACCCTTATTTCCTGTTTTATCCATGTTTTCGTTTGGTTTATTCTTACGATGATCACCCTTTGGGTGTGAGTAGAGGGGGAGGAGTGTACATTGAGCAGGAGTTGGACGGCGAGAATCCTACTGTTTAGATTATTACCATTCGGTCATATTGTTTTCTATAGTTTTGAAAAACCGTTTGATCAAATTTTAATTTTTTTTTATATAAATCGTTCGGTTGTGTAAATACTTTTGTGGTAGTATAGGAATTGTGTAAAGTTTTAAATTTTAGAGTTATTTTGTAATAACTGTAAGGTTAACTTTATTTTTTCAATAACTGTTCTATCATATTATTAAATGATGATACCTGTATATAATTTTGATGTCAATATATAATTAACCGTATTCATAATGATAACTATGCTAATCATATTTTTTAAGAAAAAATATTTCCCAGAATACTAAATCATATTCATTACAAATATGTGATTTTATCGTATTTTTTTTAATTATCGACGGTTTTGGTAAATACATTTCTTACCGTTAGAAAAAATGTTGGGAAAAAATATCATTAACAAATAACTTTTTAAAATGGTGTCCTATCCTACTTTTGGACGTTTTTAAAATTGTCACTTACTTATGAAATTTTTAAAAACCACCACTGTTTGTGGGTTCTTAAAAGGTTTAATAGGTTCGGAGGTCCCTATATTTGCGGGTTCGTTTCACTTGGGTCCTCCAATTTTAGAAGTGATCAATTAGGTCCCTAATTTAACAAAATTGAGTCAATAATACCCTTTTCGTTAAATGCAAGGGAATCTGAATGCAAATTAAAAATTGCAGAAATTGTCACGTATTAAGCTCAAACTCTGCCACCTGCAAATAAAATGATGCCTTAGCATGCCACCTGTTTAATTTGCATTCAGATTCCCTTGCATTTAACGGAAAGGGTATTATTGACTCAATTTTGTTAAATTAGGGACCTAATTGATCACTTCTAAAATTGGAGGACCCAAGTGAAACGAACCCGCAAATATAGGAACCTCCGAACCTATTAAACCTTCTTAAAAATCATCGTTATTTATGGGGTTTATGAAAACAGTCAATATTTATTAAGGTTCTACAAAATCGTTGATATTTACGATGATTCACCAAAATCGTCACTAATTTTTAAATGTGTTAGAGTTTTCAAAACCGTCGTTAATGAAAATAATTTAAAATTTTTATGATTTGAATTATTTGATTATCATAAGAAAATATTTTAATAAAAAATTCTAATTTCAATGATTTTTTTTTCTAGCTTGATACATTCTCTTTTTCTTGTGAAAAAAAGTTTACATTTCCAATGATAGAGGGAAGGAAATTCAAGAAAACATAGTCCATTAGGCTTTGTTCGCTTGAAGCGATTTCACTGTTCACACAGATTTATGAGCGAAGAATTAAGTTGTCTTTCGTGTTCGTTTGAGAGGAAATGCAACGATGGATGACGGTGGATTTGCGGGATGGATGAATTTTTGGTCTCCTGCGATGGTGAAGAGATTAGGAGGGATTTATAGGTAAAAGTCACATGTGTCCTCAACGTTTTATTAAATTCCAGCATTGCTCTTCTTGATCAGCCTCTTCTGTGGCTTCGAGCGCGCTGAATCGTTGTCGTAAATCGGTGCCTGCGACCGATCCCGGCCCTGCCACTCATCGTCGACATCATCCTCGTAATCGTCGAGCTTGTGGCGCGGCTCCGGAGAAGGCTCGCGGTTGGATTGAATGTCATTGTAATCCATTAATGGCTTACCGTCTTCGTAACCCATGGCTGATGCTGTGTGTGTTGGAAATTGGAAAAGTAATTATCAGTGAATTAGAGGTAAGAGGGTTAGGGTTTGTGTTATGAGCGATATTGAAGAAATAATGAAATAAAGAAAAAAGTTAAGAGGAAGATAATGAATACATATGAAATGCAAAAGAAACAGAGTTGTTTTATATGAAAGGAGGGTTCCCCGAAAGCAAAAGAGACAAGGAAGATCTACTGAGATCTTGGTATAATTAGATCTTGTGATAACTTCAAAAATATTATTTTCAATATAAATAAATTTTTATTAATGGAATAAATCTAAATAAGACATTATAAAAATAATATCACATTAAAAATTGCAAAAAAAGAAACTTTAAAATGATTTGAATTTTTTTTAGTGGAGATATCATTAGATATGATTAGTATTGTTAACTCAAAATTAATCGATCTCACTTCCATGATAAATAAGTCCATACTACTTCATAATAAATTATATTATAAGCAAATACTACATTTTAAAATAAATTTATTTTACTACATTATAACTTTTATAATTTTTAAACATTAATTTTATAAATTATTCATAATTTTTTTCTTTTTATAAATATTTTTACAATTAAATATAACATTAAAAAATAACATTTTATATTACTTTTATAACTACGGGCATTTTGATAATTTTTAATTTCTACCAATTAAACTAATTTTTAAAATCTATCACATCAATCAAATCCTACACTAATTCTCACAAACTTTGCTTCCAAATGCACTCTCAATTAACCACAAATCCACTCAAAAAAACAACTAAAAAATTACCCTCAAATCCACTCAAATCCATTCAAATCATCTCTCCCAAATCATCTCCCCCAAATACACCCAAAAGAACACACCTTTAGTGTTAGTTCAGGTAGGTAATTGCCGAGGTACTCTAATTCAAGGTTGGGATCCCGCATAATTTTTCAAGGGGTAGGTAAGTGGTTAGTAATTAGTAGTACACAACCAAATGATTAGGCAACATTGCCCAAGAACAATATTTTCACCTTGTATAAAGCTTGTGATGCCAAAAGAAACCTCCTAAAAACCAAGAATGCAAAAGGGTAATTGCATTAAGGATCTCTCAATAATGGTTTGAATTTTTCTTATTTAATTTTTCATTTTTTGATATGGATATATTAATGATTTGATGATGAAAATATCATCAAGTAACCGAGAACTGTTTTTATAGTGGGAGCAAACAATTGATATTCAGTTTTAAGTCTGTCTTTCCAATGTAGTTTTTGGAGAGGAAAAAATCTGAGGTACACAATAAGGTAAAGAGTGTCTGTGACCAACCTGTATTCCTCCGAAACCTTAAAAAAATATAGTTCAGAATAGAATTTGCAGAACACAAAAAGTTTCCTAGTGAAACTTCTTATCATTTACATCCAACTGCAACATTTGGGCATCATCAACCACATATTAGAAAAATATTGAATATTGAGCTAACTGAATAAGGTTTGAATTAGTAACAATATAAATTCCACTACCTTAGACTAAAATGACATGGATCATTTGTTTGCCTTGAATTTAAATTGTAGTAAGGTAGACTGGAACCTATGAAACATGATGATGAGTTCGGTTGACCACATCGGATGATGAATGCAGCAGAATGGAAAAAATGGGATAAAGTGATTTAGTGGATTTAATAATAAGTGTCACTCACATTTAATGTTTTGTCTCTAAATCATGAACACTTCTTACTGTGGCATCATTGTAAGACAATGAGGATGTGAAAATAAAGGGAATGGCAAAGACAAATATTGACAAAAAGCTTATCAGGAAATGAGATTCTAAACATTAATTTTCAGGATTAACTTAATCGAAATGTCACCTAATTGTGAGTTTTACGTTTACATACTCTAGAGGTTGCAATGACAATAACTCGCAATCTCCAAACCTATACAAACATAAGCCCCAAACAAAATTGAGAAGAAGAATTAAAAATGGAGAGAAGAGTACTGACGCGAAAATAGGGTCAATGTATTGTGCAAGGATAAGGAGGTAGCCTAGTGTCTTGGAGCTTACGCCTCATGGAAGCTAAGTGAATCCCCAGAGCGTCTTCGTACAAACCGTAGAGGAAAATCAACGATTCCTTCTGGAAGAGTTTGGAGACACCGACATGGATAAAGAGTTGGTCCATGGCAGAATCCTCTTTCTTGGGGGAAACCTTTTTCAAGTATGAAGGAGACTCCATGGATCAGATGTTGATGACGCAAAAGCATGAACTGGTGAAGGATATGAAGTGTGTAGAGTGGTTTGGAAATACATCTTGAAGGAGGTTGGACCGCCCATCAAGGAAAAATGGTTAAGGAAAAAAGATTAAGAAAGTCAAGTAGAAATCAATCCTAATGAACTTAAGGAAAAGAGGAATGCAAATTTGGCAGAGGTTCTTTTCATTAATTCCAAGTTAAGAATACAAAGCTCTAGTCACTCCTATTTATAAGGATAGAGGAGAAACTCATTTTCAGTTAAGTGCATCAGAATTAGTTAAGGTGCATTGAATGTAAAAGGTTACTAAGCCTTCCTTAAGAGTTTAAATGCAATGTAAGGGAGTTTCTTCAATTAAGACAGGTTTTCTAGAGGTTCCTTGGGTCCAAGCAAGCCCAAAAAGAAGTTAATTTGCATCTTTACTCAAAGGGAAGTAAAAAAAGGCTCAAACTAACATTCTGTCAAAAATTGACTCGAATAATCGTTTATATTAGTCAAAACCTCATGTTTGGTTAAACTCTCTTTGAAATAATAAGTTATCAGGAGAAATAATCGATTATTTTATAAGCAAAACCAAAGAAATGGCAAAAATACAATCCTAAATAAAAGGAAACCTTGACCCGAATACAAGACCTAAAACAAAGACTTATGTAAATATTTACAAGGCTTAAGAGAAGGGAAGAACAAGCTTGAAAACATCATCTTCCATAAGAGTAGAAGTTATTGAAGTCATTCTTTTTCTTCCAATCTCCTAGTCATAGCTTGAGTTATAGCTCCCTGAATGGATCTCCATCGAGCTCCCTGGATGGTTTCCATCATACCGTTCCTCTTGAAAATCGATCTATCCTAAAATTAGAAAAATATTTAAGGAAGCACAACTTTGGTTGTCGATCTCCTCTGGATCAAAGATGTATCTACAAAAAATAGCAAACAAAAATTGAATGAATTGTTGTAGTGATAGAAGAATATACCTAAACAAAAGAACAAATATATATTTTTGCAAAAGATTTTATAAGAAAGGTTATTGGGCTTTATTTCAAAATCATTTTTTTCTTCACTTTGCTTTGGCCATTGCCCTATGTTGTGCAACAAAACAAAGTGATGTTTTTTTGTGAAGAAAAATCAAAATGATGATTACCTTTTGGTGATGAAGAGTTCAAAAGCACGCATACCTTCTTTGATTTTCTATCATCTTCTTTGGAAGGTTGTTTGTTTAACTCTTCTTCTTTTCTTTTTTTCTCTTTTTCAGTTTTTATCTTCATTTTTATTTCATCAGCTCTCACTTGTTGAGGTGTGAGAGGAATCAAAACTATTTTGCATCCTTTATGAAATAAATTTATTTTATTGGTGTAGCCATCTTGAGTAGATCGATGATCATATTTACAAGGCCTAGGAAGTAAAATATGATCTGCCTCCATTGGTACAACATCACATAAAACTTTATCTTCATAATTTCTAATGGAGATAGATATACTTACTTGTTCTTTAACTATTATCCCTTCATTCTTTTTCATTTATTGAAGCTTGTAAGGTTTGGGATGAGGAGTAGTAATTAGGGCCAAATTTTCCCTTAATATAGAGCTACAACAATTACAGCAGGAGCCATTGTCCATAATCACTGAACATGTATTTTTAAAAATTTACATCTAGTATGGAATATATTTTCCCTTTGTGATTGTTCTAACTCTACATGTTAACTTTCAAGAAGTCTTCTCACCAATAATAACTCTTTCTCACAAGGAAGAATTTCCTCTACAAAATCTAAAACTTCTTCTTCACTAAGTGAAGAGTTAGAGTCATCCAAGCTTTAGTGTGTTGATCTTTCAAAACCATTGCTCTTTTGCGAGGACATACAGAAGAAATGTGCCATCTTTCATAACACTGGAAGAAATGAACACCTCTTGTTCTAGTTTATGTAGACTTTTCCTTTTCTTTATTTTTATCCTATAACCCTTCATATTTATTTTTGGAAGGATAACCCTCCTTCTTGGAATCCTCCTTAGGGGTTACATGTTTTGGGTACTCCTTTTTAGGAGTAAACTTTCTTTTCAATCTTAATACTTAGTTGAGCTAGGTCATCAAGGTCCCTATAAGGTAAGAGCTCTACCCTATCCCTTATCTCATAATTCAACCCACTTTGGAACCTAGCAATTGTCAATCTTGGTTCTATCCTAATCTAACCCTCTACATAAGCAACTTCATTTTTTGTCTGTGCTATTCAACACTTATATTCTTTTGTTGGATTCTTTGGAGCTTGTCCATTAACTCCTTATAGGTACATGTTTATTTCTAAGGGTGGTTTTAAATTGATTCCAATAATGGATTTGGGAAAGTTATTAAGGCAATGGTCCTTAACCAAGGTGGTCCACAAACTTAGAGCTAAGGCTAGGGGTACTCTCCTTTCCTCACTAATGTGGTGACACTCAAACAACTTCTCAGCCTTCATCTCTCAGTCTAGATACTCGTCTACATTATCTCTTCCATGGAATGAAGGAAGGTCAACTCTTGATTCTTTAGGAGGATGATCTCTCGGTCTATGTGTTCTCCTAGGTAGGGATTGATAGAACTCGTCATATTGATGGTCACTAAAACTAGAAGAAGGAGATTTTTTTTAGTGTACCTTTTTCGATGGGATGTTTCTTCTTGTTGTTTCCCGTTATGTCAATCTATCATGAATTTGGTAAACAACTCTTTTAACTCACTTGTTTCTCTCTTTTGTTGTTTTATTTCTAATATGTAAACCCTCTTGACTATCTTTTCTCTGGGTTCCTAGCTTCACGTATTTTTTTTTTCAAAAGGGAAATCTAGTTCAGATACCTAGGAAAAATCGTGACTTGATGACTAGGTAAGCCTAATATGTTCTCGTGTAGTGGATTATGTTGGCTACAAAGTTCTGCGTTATTTTTTCTAACTCTTTATTTTTGACATAATTAAAAGAATGACATAATGCAGTAGACACCAACCAAATTTTAACATAAAGAGCACCCACGACATCCACAAATGCTCGCTTCCACCAAAAAAACACTTGAAGAAGAACATGCCGGTAAAAAGGAGAAAGAAGTGAACAAGTTAGCCAAAAAGAGAAAGAACATTTGACGAAGTTAAAAACACTTAGGTCTTGTTCTTTTGAGTGGATTTGAGGGGATTTGAGAGGATTTGAACATAATTTTTTTTGTTGTTTTTTTGAGCGAATTTAGAGGTAAATGAGAATGAATTTGAAAATAAAATTTGTGAGAATTAGTGTAGAATTGTATTGACATGACAAATTAAAAAAAATTATTTTCAAATTCATTCTCATTTACCTCTAAATTCGCTCAAAAAAATGACAAAAAAAATTATGTTCAAATCCTCTCAAATCCTCTCAAATCCACTCAAAAGAACAAGTCCTTAAAGAAGAACAGGCCATTGAAAACGAGAAAGAAGTGAAAAAGAAAATATGTAAGATACGGGATGACAAAATTAGAGATTACGAAGAACAAAATAATTTCATTTATCAGTATATTTTAGAAACTTTCAAAAAGAATTTAAAAAAAAAAAAGATACTTAACTGAGATTTTAATAAAATTGTCAAAAAATTTACGAAGGTTTTAATAAAACCGTCAAAATTTACAGAGATTCTTTAAACTTTTCCTAATAAAATTTAATATTTTTACAGTGATAAAAGCAAGTAGTAGCTCTCAAACCAATTTTTAACATATTTTCATCTAAATGGTTAATTTATTACTAAAATTTACGAAACTTTTATAACCCTTACTCTACAAATGAGGATATTAAAAAGTATATTAAAAAAAGTAATATTTAAAAGTGTCATTATTAATGTTTTTAATCCTTAAACAATACTAATAAACATGTTTGATTAGAAAAAATTAATGAGCATATTAAAAAGTATTAGAGTGAAAATTATTCCGTAACTGCATACCTTGATATATATATATATATATATATATATATATATATATATATATATATATATATATATATATTATATATATAATAGATTAGCATTTATTTTTAAATTACAATGATTATTTAATAAATTTTACCTTATCATTTCTTTAAAATTAACTGTTTTTTAAATTTGAACGTGTTTTAAATTTGAATGTTTTTTAAATTTTAAATAAAATGTTGATAACTAAACTTTAAAAAAAATATAATTTTAAATTTAAAATATTATAAATATACATTGAAATAAAAAGATGTTAGAAATGAGTTAAAATAAAATGTTATTAACACAAATTTGTATTTGTTAGTGTCAACACACAATTTTGTCGGATAAGTAAATAAATAAAAAATGAAATATAAAAGAATAATAATTAATGGTGGGTAAAAAGGATAAAATAATAACTATAATACCAGACAATATTTTTGAAATGTTAGTTTAGTATGGTAATAATTTGAATCAATATTACGACAATAATTATAAGCAATAATTAAAATAGTATATTAATATAATTTGCTGCGTCAGTTGCTTTTTTAAAGACGAAAATATGATTTTAAAAATGGACAAATTTTCTGACAATTATAATCAATGTCTTGAATATTATTTGATTTCTTTTTCTTAGAACCACGACATTTTCTTTACCTATTTTGTTCATGGTCAATTAATTCTCAATTAAGATAAGATTACCATAATAATATTACAATGTGTGTATAGTGATAGAAAAAAGGGAGGACGAAAAAAAGATGGAGAGAAACACTATGAAATAATAGAAATAGAAAGAGTACGATAGAGTATAAAGAAAGCTGAAAAGGTATGCCATACATAAACCCTTCTTTTTCATTTTTGGTTGAAGGTCTTTCTAAAGGTATTATTTTTTATTACACACCAATAATGTTTTTCATAAAAAAGAATATCTTCTCTCGTTTCTTTTAAGTATTGGTTATATCTTCCGCATCACGTGATGTTTATTTATTTTATTTAAAAATAAATAATAAATAAACAACTTCAAAATAAATAAAAAAATATTTCTTATCACGTATTTTCCTATAAAAAAATAATAATAAATCATAAAATAAATTTTATACGTACTCATTAGCCTATGGCCGATTTCATTCCTTTTTTCCCACAATTTTCAAAATAAAAGAATTTCTTCAAAATAAAAAAAATGATGTTAATCCTAATCGAGTTCACTTTCAAAAATCTAAAATAATCTATAATAATTTTCAAACAAACTCACAAACCTTTCTCTAGATAAAGAACTACGTGATCCTTGATTGTCCATGCATATACGTAGGAGCAAGGTCAATCCTTGTCGGGTTCATAAAACAAAAAAAAATATGTTTTGGTTTCTTGTTAGTTTATTTATATTATTATTTTTTAGGAAAAATTAAATATTTTGAAAAATCCACGTCAACTTTCTACATTTAAATAAAGGTACTACTTTTAGGCAAGTGTAGTAGGATGCTAATAACTTTCTTACTCGTAACCGATTCCCGAACTTAAAATTTAGTTTTCCCAGACCATGTCTTATTTTATGGTTTTTCATAGTTTTTTCATAATAAATTATGGTGACGACTCCCAAAATCTTTTCTCAAACCCTTTTGTTTTCGATTCGTTGTCCCGTGACGATTCTAGATGTGACAGTTAGTATAAAATTTTAGATATATATTACCAGCACTAAGATTCTTTTCCTCGTAAACAATGCGTTTGCATACAGATAGAACATTATATTTATGAAAAACTAAGAAAAGTGTAACTGAACAAATTCAATCAAATGATGGAATCCAAGTACAACATTATTATAGAAGTTTTTGTAGGTGGGGAAGCTTAGACTTTGGAATCTGTCTAGATATTGGATCAAATTTACATTTACAACACGAGCACTCGATTAATAAAACTCTTTTAGTGCGGTCTCCATGTTTGTGTACACTTGAAATCTTGGGAACTTGGTATTTGCACCACTTTCTACATCGTAAACATGTACTTTTGGTAACTTTGTTGCGATGAGGAGTCGTTTTTCTTCTTAAATTCACATTTTTATAATTTGAGTCACTTAGGTGTCTCCAAGCATTGTAAATGAGTCTAAAAGCACCCAATGTTGCGACTGAAGCTTTCTTGGTTGGATTCAGCATGACTACTAATTTGTTGTGTTGCATCTTGATGCTCTCAATGTCATCTTCAAAGCCCTTCTTAATGCCAAGAACTTTGTACCAATTTATTGCACCGTTGTCATCTTTTTCCATTGCTGCCTGGTGGATCTTGTATGCTAAGATTGTTTCATCAATGCCATCAACTTTTGCGTCTAGTGTTTTGGCCATGCTGGCACAAGTGATCGCCCCTTTGATGTTTCCTTGTTTAAACATTTCTTCTGCATCCCTTCGTGCAAACATTGCTAGAGAATCTACAAAATGCATCGACATGGCTTGCAATAAACAATCACTATGAATGTGTTTTTCTGAGGTTTGATTGATTTATTATTATGCTATGTGAATGATATATATAGATCAACCAATTAGCATAAATATTCTTACATTATCTAAAAGATATTATTCTACACAAGATAGGATAGTATCTATTATATATTATTATTTTATTTTTAACTGTTAGTATATTATCTTATAAATTTTTTATTAAAAAATTAAATCTAACTTATTTACTGTGATTAGTGTGTATAAGAGGATAGAATTTATCGTATGTATGTTGTATCTTTAGTTATATATATTTTCATGATTTATTAAAACTTATTCAAATGTAATGATTAAATAGAGTAATAGCTCAACTTATCTCGTCATTATTATATAGATACACTCTTATATCTTATGCATTTCTTTTTATTGTTCTTATTTTTTAAGTGATAAATTAGTGTAGCATTTATTTTATTGAATAAAATAGAATAATATTTTTATTTGATTCAACACCTGCCTTTTCTACTACTTCTTTTCACTTCTCATTTGTTCAACATTAAAACATAAATTATACTAACTAATGATAAAGAGGAAGGAATGCGGTATTCTTATATTAGGTAAAAGATATTATTATATATAAGATAATATTTATATTCTATCTTTTTAGTATTATCTTATAGTGTTTTCTTTCGGCATCAACGTAGGTATTAAAAAGAAATTATATTATACTTGTATATTGTATCTTAAGAAAATTAAAAGAAACAAATATATTGATAATCAAGATTATAAAAAAATGAAAAACATATATTCGTCTCCTAAAAGAAAAATTATTATAGATATATCTTATCCATGACTGAACTAAACTGTAAACAAAAATATTATCTTATAATTAAAATATTGTAAATATTAAAATCAGAAGATCATACATACATATTTATATATAAAAGTAAAATCATATTAACACAATCTTGTTAAAAAAAAACTGGCAATTACTTATTACTACACATAAGTAAACATTTTTTTCCTGTGAATAAAATAACGTTGAATTTATTGAAACACTAAAACAGATATAACTAATCCAATATAAACAAATGGTGATAAATCCGCGTTGAAAAATAATTAAAGATATAAATGAGTATAAATATCAAAAGATAACTTCGTCACTATCTTATGGATACGCACTTATATTTTATATAGATCAATTACATATTTTATTTATATTTTTGTAGGATTTTTTTAGTTATCTTAAATCTACGTAAAAATAACTTTAGTTATTTTATAGATTTTTGTTTCCAACTATATATCTTATGGATACGCACTTATATTTTATACAGATCAATTACATATTTTATTTATATTTTTGTAGGATTTTTTTAGTTATCTTAAATCTACGTAAAAATAACTTTAGTTATTTTATAGATTTTCGTTTCCAACAATATATAAGTAATGACACTAATTTTATTTCTATTTTATAAGATAAATGTAAGTATAATGATACCAATATTAAATATATATATAGCAGATATTCAAAATTGGATTTTCAAATTTGAATTTATCTTTAATAGTAAATATTTCTTTTTATTTTAATCAGTATATTTTGTTTCCAATATATAAGTAATGACACTAATTTTATTTCAATTTTATAAGATAAATCTAGTAATGATACCAATATCAAATATATATAAAAGATATTCAAAATTGAATTTTAAAATTTGAATTTATCAATTTCTTTTTATTTTAATTAGTATTTTTACAAATATCTATGTGAGATTTACAAATATTGTTAATGAATTCTTTCTTTCATTTACAAATGTTATAAATATTATTGAAGTTCGTCATGTATCACAATCTCAGGACATATTTGTGATCAATATAGACCAATATTTGTGTATATGTAGGAAATGGAGTATCACAACAATTCCATGTTGTCATTCCCTCGCTGTTATGAAATTTCTCAATTTAGATGTACATGACTTCATACCTTGTTTCTTCAGGAAGTCAACATATGAAGAAATATACTCATCAATAATCTACCCTATTAATTGTAACAACATGTGGGACATTACCACATATGCTGATGTCTTGCCTTCACCAAAAAAATATTGTCAGGCAAACCAAAGAAGAAGAGAAGGTTGGAGTAATGGGAGTTGAAAAGGACCAAACAAGAATGAGTAAGGGTGGCTTACTTAAAAGATATGAGCTATGTAGGGAACTGGGTCACAATAGAACTTGTTGTCCTAAATCAATCCAAGAACCAGTAATGTCATCTCAACCAGTAATGCCATCAACAAATGAGTCTGAAGGTCAACCCTAGCAGGGGAGGTTTCTAGGAAAAATTTCAAATAGTTGTGTGAAAATTTTGTAACATATTACTTGCTTCAACAATTATAATTGTTGTGTTTGAAATTTGAACAATTGTAATGGTTCTATAAACAATTTGACCACTTTTGTATGTTTATGGAATGATAACTTCTGTTATCTTTCTAAATGATTGCCTGTTTACTGCATTGAGTGAATAATTGCCTTTTTATTGTAGCTAATGGCATTGACTAAGTTTTTGATTCTGATGTTTGTGATGAGTTCACTCTTTTTGAGATGATTGAATGCCTCTGTGTTTGCTTTCATTTTCAATACATACACAGTAGGAGCTAAACAAATAAGAACTAAGTTATTGTGTTCATATTACATCCTTTATGTCCTATTGCCATATATGATCACACGGCGTCGATAAAAACCAAGACCAATACCACTAATGTGTATAGTTCAAAACAGAAGGCATGTTTGAAGCATATTGTTAACAAATTCCTTTGTGCCATTTCTTTAGTAAGAAAAGTAAACAATATGGAATGTCAATTTGGCTTCACTTACAGATGTTAGTTATCATGTTTCACTATCAATTTACTATGTACTAAGGTAAGGTAATTGTTTTACATTGATTAAACCATTCTTCACTACTATATAGAAGAGAAACAAAATAAATAGATCTCAGTTCATCTATTCACAGATTAAACTTAAATTACATAACAACATCCACAAGTTTAAAACAAGTCTTCAATTCATTAAAACAAAACAACAGTACAAAAAAGGTAGAACACATCATCCAATTCTCAACATTGAAACTAAAATTATGTTTATTACACATAAAATAGAAACCACCCATATCAACACCTTCATCCACTTTTGAACAATCAACACAGATTTGTCCAAATTAAGTATCACTTTCCTATCAGCCTCCCTTTCTTCATTGTTCAACACAATATCATTCTTTCCTTTACACTTGAAGTAGGTACTCTTTTCCTCAAACCTAACATCAGTCCACCATTTGAAGTATTTGCAACCAACGTCTTCAGTTCCATTCTATAAACAAAACAATCAACACCAATGACCTTTTCTCAAAAACAGTTACACGAAATACATAGGTTCAAAGAATCTTACCTTATACTTAGAGCAATCCCAAAATTGTTTGCCTAGATTCTTCGTACTCCTCCCAGTCCTCAACGCACATTTTTGTCCATAATGGCAAATCGATGAATCATCCAAACTCCTCAATCCTCCTCTACCACGAAAACAGACACTAGGGTTTTTCTTGTGCCACCCATTACATGTGGAAGAACAACATGAATGGTCCTTGAACATCTTGTGCAAAGAAAAAGAAATAGATTCACCACCCAAGCACCCACGTTGAAGAAGAACAATTTCCTAGACCTCACACACTCTTTTTAAAAGGAATTTTAGCAAATTAGGGATTTAACCAAATCCAAAATTTCTTTCACCCCTTCAAAGTTACAAAACTCACGTCATGAATACCTTGAATGTGCCACATACTTAAGATTTGCAAAGTCAGCATGTCATGTGACTATAATCTTAACACCGCTTACTGAAATATACGACAAGGGTCCAATTGATTCAATTTTACACGACTAGGGATCTAATTAAGAACACGAATAATAGAAGAACCTATTCAAGAGGATTTTGCATAAACAGGGACCTCAAAAATGATTAAACATTTTTTCTTTAAAAGGAAAATCTAGTTCACATACCTAGAAAAATTCGTGACTTGATGGCGAGGTAAGTCTCTGTACTCCTGTAATGGATGATCTTGGCTACAAAGTTATGCATTATTTTTTCTAACTCGTTTATTTTTGGGATACTAAAAAGAATGATATAATGCGATAGACACCAACCAAATTTTAACATAAATGCTCCAATTTCATTTATAAATTCACATTTCAATGCTTCAGATGCTAGTTCTTTAATTGCTTTCCCTAATGCAAAGCACACTGAAATTGGCATTCCTTTGTTACATACTCTAGTTCCTAGGGATCTATGATAACACATGACTTTAACGGATTTATTTCAAGAAACTATTTAGGTGATCAATACTATCAACCAGTTGCCCTTCTCTGGTCAAACCATCTGGAGTACCATGCCTTTTATTTTTAAACACAATATATGCAAGAGGACAGGTCACTCGATCAACTTTCATCCTCCAAGCAGCTTTTCAATACCCTTACAAAATTCACCATTTGCGAGCACATATATACACAAACCTCCAATTTTTCGACACCGGATGAATCTTTTTCTTGTGGTCTTTCTTGAAAACGTAATATATATATATATATATATATATATATATATATATATATATATATATATATATATATATATATTATTTTCTTTACTTTTGACGCATTTCATACAGACAAAATTTATCTTTTTTTTACACGTCTTTTTTTATGCAAGATGTTACTTCATTGGGTGAACATGATTTGGAAATTTTGAACATGTCATATGAGGCAAGTATATTATGCATATTCTGTTATATTTTTCTACGAATTTAATTTTGAGAAGCTTTAATTTGCTAACTTTTTGGAATTGGACAATAGAGCTTGTTGGGTATTTTGAACGGATTAACAATGTAAGGATGGGTTTGTGACAGTAAATTATTGCAAGAGTACTGAAGACAAAAACTTGTTTACTCTCTAATAACTTGGAGTGGGTAATTTATAACATGCAAAAAATTAATCTTTTTGTAATATGTCTGTTGCAACTGGGATCGTGACGGGACGGCGAACCGAAAACAAACGGGTTTAAGAAAAGATTTTTGGAGTCGCCACCATAATTTATTTTGGGAAAACTATGGAAAACCATAAAGTAAGACATGATCTACGAAAACTAGATTTTAGGTTCGGGAATCGGTTACGCGTAAGAAGGTGTTAGCACCCTACTACGCCTGCCCAAAGGCAGTACCTTTAATTAAATGTATAAAGTCGACGTGGTTTTTCAAAATATTTAATTTTCCCTAAACAAAATAGTAATATAAAGAAACTATTAAGAAACAAAAAATATTTTTTTTGTTTTATGAACCTGACAAGAATTTTGAAAAAGAAGGTTTGTGAGTTTGTTTGAAAATTATTATGGATTATTTTGGATTTTTGAAAAGTGAACTCGATTAGGATTGACATCGTTTTTTTTATTTTGAAGAAATTATTTTATTTTAAAAATGGTGGGAAAAAAAGGAATGAAACTGGCCATAGGTGGACGAGTACTTATAGAATTTATTTTATGACTTGTTATTAATTTTTTATAGGAAAATACGTGATAAAAAATATTTATTTTTATTTTGAAGTTGTTTATTTATTATTTATTTTTAAATAAAAGAATAAATATCACATGATGCGGAAGATATAACTAATACCAAAAGAAACTAGAGAAAATATTTTTTTTATGAAAAACATTATTTGTGTGTAGTAAAAAATAATACCTTTAGAAAGACCTTCAACGAAAAGAGAAAAAAGAAGGGTGCAAAGATGGCATACATTTTCAGCTTTCAATACTCCCCTAGTTCTTCCTTGATAGTTTCTATTGGTAGAGTTCCTTTAGCGTGAGAACTTACTTTTCTCTATACTCTCTCGTACACTTTCTATCTCTATTATTTTAAGGTGTCTCTTTCCCTCCTTTTTTTTGTCCCTTTTTCTATCACAGAGTGCGTATTTATACACACACATTGTAATATTATGGTAATTTTGCCCTTAATTGTGAATTAATTGACAATGAACAACATCGGGAAAGAAAATGTCTTGGTTCCAAGAAAAAGAAATCAAATAATATTCAAGACATTGATTAGAATTATTGTCAGAAAATTTGTCCATTTTTAAAATTATATTTTCCTCTTTAAAAACAATTGACGCAACAAATTATATTAATATAATATTTTAGTTACTGCCTATAATTATTGGCATAATATTGATTCAAATTATTACCAATCAAACTAATATTTCAAAAATATTTTCTAATGATGTGTCCTGCATTAAGGAAATTTATTTTAGGTATAATACCTATTTTGGTCCCAATTTTGGTTGGAAATATTCCAAATGATCCCAATTTTTTTTTGTTCAATGTTGTTCTAAAGAACGTAATTTATGTTCAATTTAGTCCTTCTTGTAGACGGCGTTTAAATCGTTAACGGCCAGATATCCAGATGTTCAATAAATGACACATCACCCTTGACACGTCATCATCATCTCCTACCTCCAGAAACCTAATTTCCCCTACACAGAAACCCTAGCTACCACCTAACCCTAACCGTCGCCGCCACGGTCACGACCAACCACCATCTTCGCACCTCCATCATTTTCTCTACCACCTAAGCCCTAATTGTTGAAAATGTATTTCTGATTAGGGTCTCAACTCGCCAGATCACCATCTTCGCGCATCATCTTCCTCGCGCTTCCAAAATCTTAGGCTGCCACCACTGCTGCGCAGCAAAGCCCATTTTAGGTCGTCGCCGTTGTAATAATCGCGCCACTCAACGCGAGAACCTCCAACCACCACATCTCCATCCGCGACGTCATTAAACCTGCAGCAAATCACGAGTCTTCCTTTTCTAGCACCAACCTAAATCGCGAGTTTCGTACAACATTCATAGCCAACAGCGGAATCTCCATGGCCGCCGCTACTACTGCCACTCCCCTTCTTCAACGTGCCGCCGCGGCACACACCTCCATCATCCTCGCCAACCCCAAACCTATAACCACAAGAACCAGAAATCCGTTGTGGCACACACCTCCATCACCTCCACCGTTCGGTAGTCTCACCCCTTCAGCAGTTTGGTTCCCTTCTTCTTCTCCCTCACTGCTTGGCCTCTTCCTGCCTTCCAACTCACAACGCCACAAAGGACTCCACGTAAGCCAATACATGACATTTCACTATGTAATTGCACATCTAAACATCGGGTCGTTAACGATTTAAACAGCGTTTGCAAAAAGGACCAAATTGAACACAAATTACATTCTTTAGGACTACATTAAACAACAACAAAAATGGGGACCATTTCGAATATTCCCAACCAAAATTGGGACCAAAATAGGTATTATACCTTTATTTTATTATTTTCTTTTTTCCTTTTTCTCTTTATCCACCATTAATTATTATTATCTTATTCTTTATTTTTATTTATTTACTTATCCGGACGAAATTGGGTGTTGGCAATGTCAGGTATGAAATTTAGTAACATGTATAATTAATGCATTATAATCCATCAAATGCCTTATTTTATAGGTAATATTTTAATCTTTTAATTTACTCTATGAGATTATTCATTTGGGTATGATATCTTACAAAGAGTCATGTTAACATTTTTCTTTGCACTATTAAAGGAATACTTATGCTCTATTTCAAAGGATGAATATAAGAACAAAGAAAAGATTAGAATTTTGCAATACCAACATAAATACCACATAGATTGCATAAGGAGATGATTACATGAAAAAAAATGTTTGTCCAATCTACAAATCAAAAGTATTAGATCTTGAATAGAAGGTGTAATAGAAAACACTTATTTCATTGTCTCTATTTACTACACATTCTTGTACATGTAATTAAAATTCTCATTGTCGATTTCACTTATTTGATGGTACTAGAATAATTGTACACTACAGTAAATATGCATATTACCATCAGATCATTACCAACGACCTTAGATCCGTCAGTAATTGCGAATTATCGATAAAAAAATTGATGACTTCTTAGTTTTCATTTATCAGCGGATATATTTGTTAGTAATGGGTGGGTGATTTAATTTACCGATGAAAAAATAGATGACCTCTTGTGTTTCATTTACCAACAGATATATCTGTCAGTAATGGGTAGGTGTTTTAATTTATCGGTGGATATCAGGATAAAATTCGGGTATTCCCTCCCTTAAATTCATTAAAAACTCTTGTCATTGCACTATTTTTCTGGTTTCCCAATTCCTTTACTACTCTTCCCCAGTTCATTGTCAGTCTGGTGTTCTCCTGCCTTCATTGGTGTTTAATCACGTCGTGGTCTTATCGAACCTTCATTGTTGTTGAATCACGGTGTGTTCTACAACTCCTTAACCTTCATTGGCCTTCACTCTTGCTATCAAGAAGCCTTGTTGTCATGGTCTTCCCCTTTCCTCTATGCTTACATTTGCCTAGAGTTCGTGGTTGGTGGAGGGTTCGTGGTGGTATGAGGGTTTTGTGGTTCGTGGAGAGTTTGTGGTTCACGATTCATGGATGCTAGCGTGAGGACGCCAATGTTGTAACGTGGGGCTCCCTAGTATGTTAAGTGAGGTCGATGATTCATGCAGCGTTGAGCTTAGACGATCTTGTTGGAGGTTTTGTAGGTTGTCTTGCATCAAGATTAAGCCATCTTCTTCTCTTTAAAGTACCAAGTTAGTTTTAATTAGTTTACCATTTTACAATCAAATTTGAATTCACTGTGATGTGTTTGTTAATTGTGATTGCTTCTGCTAATTGAAGAACTAAGGTTAAAGCAAGATGAATGAAAACTTAATTTAATTGTTGTTTGTTATCTTATAATATTTTATTAAAATGAAATTTATGGTTTGGTCTTTGGTGATTTCCAAGTAATGGAAATTGTTTTTGGGCTAGGGTGTAGCTATCTTGAGTTTTATCATAGTTGGAGTATTTTGACTAAGCCTTTTAATGAGAATTTGCGTTGATGTGTGTTGAGTTGAAATAACTAAGGGTGTCTTATTAGTAGTTGGTGGGTAGTAGGATTCATGTAATGGGAAGGGTTTTAAATTCTTACCTAAAGTCCAAAGTTTCTGGCATATAATGATGAATTCCTTCTTCAAGTGAATAGATCTTAATTACTAACAAAATTGGTCCAAATGGCTCTTCCCATGTAATTCTCATGTATGGCCTTACATGGTCTAATAACAAAAGCCAAATGAGATTGCCTTCTCTTTTGCACTCCTGGCATAATGTTGTTCCTTTCTCCTTAGCATCATAGACCAGGTCTTTAATGTAGTTGTTGATGATTCTGACACATTTGGAGTGATATCATTGTAATCCTCTGGTGGTCTGATAGTTAGTTTTGCGACATTAGCCTTCACTTTTTCAACCAAAGCATCGACAATAGAATCCATTATCAGGACAACCTTAAGAGCAGTGCACCTCTGCCCATTTTTGTTGAAAAAAATATGGAATTATAATTAAAGTCAAATTACTTAAGAATGTGATTTTTGTCGATGTTATATTATATCTTATGTATACCATAAGAAAAGCACACGGTGGTTGAATTCTAACCATTTAACATTCTAACATTTCAATCTCTTGCATTATTACCTATTGCTTCCTTGCGATTCCACGTCAGCAAAAATTAATTAAAAAGATTACAAGTGGACCAATCCTAATCTGACACATGTTAGAGTTAAAAAGTTGTCAATAAAAGGAGTTAATATATCATTACCCTTTATTAAACTACCATTTTACTACCATAAAAAATACATATGAACCTAGGGTATGGATGAGGACTATGTCTCTCAAAAACATATCTTACATGTATTTTATGTTTCGAGCTCTTTTCAACTTTTCACATTAAAAGCACAATTTAACAGTGACTATTTTATATTTGATTCTACCATACACATAGTCCTATATCACTTAAGAGTCGGTGCATGACGTAATTTAAATATTCCTTCTTCCTTCCATCTTTGGAGGTGTCTTTTAAGAAAAAAATTATAACGAAATTTCATGCTCCAAAGCAGACAATACCTCAAATATATGGTGATTGACCTTGATGTCACTCAACGAACTTGAGATTAAAACATTGACACCCACCGTGAGGTCGATAATGAGTTTCTTAGATGAACCATCGATCCCTTAAGCCCTCCATTGGGGATGACTAATTATTCTGCTTAGACCTCAACTGGAAGGGCTTATGGCCCATAGAGGGCGCCAAATGATCTTACATAGATCTTAAGCGTAGATTTGCAAGCAGATGACAAGATCCTAGTGGTGGCTTAAAAGCTCATGTTTGTCATAATAGGATTTCTTATTGCTTAAAGGCATAGATCCACCTGCAAAAGACTCTTGGGTGTGGTAGGAACATAAGTCCCCCAATCGAGGTCTAGGAAATAAAGGTTCATCATAATGAAGGGCTTGAGGAATCGATAGTTTATCATAGAACCTCGCTATCGATCACACGGTGGACGCTAATGTTCTAATTCCAAATCCCTCGAGTGACGTAATTTGGGTCAACCACCATACATCTAAGGTATTTTCCAGTTTGGAGCATGGAATTCCTTACTGTTTTGTCCTTAAAAGGCATCTCGAGAGTGGAAGGAGGAATGAGTATTTAACTTGCATTTGACGTCGACTCCTAAACGATGTAGAACTATTAGGTCAACTCAAGAGTAGATAAGAACAAAGACAAACGTCCACTAATAGAATGCATAAAGGGATACAAAGACAACGTCCAAGAGAGAAGCAAACATTTTATTCCCAAAACCTTTAATTGGGATCTTTATTTGTTGAGTTATTTGTTTATGCTCCTTTATACTAAAAATGACTGGTGATTGGTGGTACCACAACTATGATCACATAATACATAGCTACGTAAAAATAACCATAAAGAAAGGAAGGTAGAACAAAGAAATTTGAAAGATGAAAAAACTTACAAGTGCAAGAAAAACAACAAGAACAATGAGGGTTTCCTTCCATGGGCTCCTCTTGTGGACGCACAAGGACAAACATCATCTACTATAAATCCAACAAACATGGTACCATAAGTCCTCAAATGAGACACCTGAGTTACTAGACGGTAACATAAAGACCACAGAGGTGGCAACAATAGAATATCTCTGAGGTGACAACGAGAAAAGACCATGGAGGTGGAAATGAGAAAAGACCACAGAGGTGGCAATGAAAAAAAGACCATGAACGTGACACTCAAGCCCTTAAACGAGGCATTGAGTTATTAGATTGTAACATGAGAAAAAAGACCATGAAGTTGGCACTTAAGCCCTCAAATAAGACACCGAGTTACTAGATTATAACATGAAAGAAAAGACCATGATGGTAGCATTCAAGCCCTTGAATGAGACATCACATTACAAGACTATAACATGAGAAAAAGACCTTGAATGTGATACTCAAGCCCTCAAACGAGGCACAAAGTTACTAGATTATAACAGGAACAAAATTCCATGAATGTGGCACTCAAACTATTTAGACAACAACTTTAATCTAAAATACCTTCATACAACGCAAGGCATCAATAAAAATGGAGGAGATACCGAGCTAAAATAGACAACTCAAAGCACTAGATCATGCATAAAATAAGCTTGATATTCCAATGCTCGAGTAGCAATTCGGCATGTATCCAAGTACAAGGAGAGCACGAAGTACAAAAAAACCTCAACATTTAAGTACCCAGGCAAAAAATAGACAAATTCGACATGTACCCAAGTAAGAAAGAAGTCTAGTACCCAAATACAACTTGGCATTTTAGTATATGAGCTACTTGATCTGAGTATAGAAACAAAACAATTGTTCTGCATAACAATATCTAGCACAACAGTAACTCGGAAGCCTGGTACCCAAATACAAAGGTAACTCGACATGATAACACCTAAGTATATTAGTTAACTAAAAGAGCTAAATCAGCTTTAATCCATGATACAAAAAAGGATGCAGAGAAAAAGACAAGAGAAGAATGTACGAAAAATAGGGAAGCTAAACAAGCTTAAGCAGTAGAGGATTAGCTCGACATAGTTGGGCAATAGAAGAGAAAATCGACAAGCTTGAGTAGTACGGGAAAAAACCTGACAAATTAGGAGAAATATTTTCAAGGCTTTCTATCCTTATAAAGTCAGCATAGGCTACCAACCCGCCAGTCCTGATGGTGGCAATCTCGTTATCCAGGGTGACCAACATCAACATCAAGGCTAGCAAAACCTTTTTTAGACCGATCACCTTCCCTTGAATAGCCTTTACACTCGTCTCAACCATCTCAACCTTTATTATCAAGGTTGTCCTTTCATCCTTTGGTTACTGAAGTTTAGAGGTCAGTTAAACAACACAGTTAGAACTTTATGCCAACTCCAAGTCTTTATTCGACAGCTCTCGACCAACTTCAATACATAAGTCGACCAGATTGTCATCTTCACCTTATCCTCCTTCCTTGGAAGAGTCTTAAAAGAGAAGAAAAGAAACATGAGGATAAAACTCGAAGAATAGTGTGAGGAATAACATAAAAGATGCTCGAATGATTGCACGAAGAATACTTGAGGTGGCGTAAAGGATGAGAAACAAAGTCCAGTATAAAAACAAGTACTAAGGCTTTATAGTGAAGTCGATAACATAACATTATAGTGAAGCTTGCCGGAAGTTAGCAGCATCAAAGTGAAGCCAACCCAAACACATCACCATCAAAGTTAAAAGCCGAAGACGGCAACATCAAAGTGAAATATGCCCGAAGTTGGTAGTGCTAAAGCGAAGACTGCCTAAAGTCAGTAGCATCAAAGTAAAGCTTGCTTGAAGTCGACAACATCAAAACAAAGCATGCCTAAAGTCGACAACACTAAGCAGAGATTACCTAAAGTCAGCAACACAAGTCGAAAGGAGTATTCTCACATATCTACTTTTGAACAACTCGATCGAATGACCAATCTACCGACAAGCTTGGTCGAATGGCCAATCTACCTACGAACTCAGCCAAGTGACCAATCTACGTACGAGCTCAGCCAAATGGGTAGTCTACCTATGAGCTCGATTGAATGGTCAGTCTACCTATGAACTAGGCAAAATGGTTGTACATGCGAGCTTAACCGAATGGCCAGTCTATCTACGAGCTCAGCCGAATGGCTAATCTACATGCAAACTCGACCAAATGACAAATCTAGATAAAAGCTTGACCGAATGACCAATCTACATTCGAGCTCGATCGAAAGGTCAATCCACCTACAAACTATACAAGTCGGCTAAAGCTCGACCAAGAGATCAGCACGATAACATATGCCAAATCAAACTCCCGAGACTATGAGGCTTATATTCTTACCAGGTCCAATACTAAAGAGCACGGCCTAAAAAGGCCCATTAAGCTTTTTCATTTTGGAGCATCCCAAATCTAGGAGGCAATATCCACATATCATAACTAATCTCAACAGTTTAGTATTATGGTTACTATTTATAATGAGATATCATTTTGTTATTATTAACTATTATGTTATTATACTCGAGAAAAATATTATTTTAATGATAAGACAGGTTCATGGTCCATGTTGATCTTATAAATGCAACTAGTATTTTCTAAGAAATATTCGTCCAATATTTCATACTCATACTCATAGATTATAAACTCTCTTAATCACTTGTTTAGAGAGCCCTTTGCAAGTGAGTCTCCGCTAAATCTTACTATCTGTCCAAAAATTCATGCTCAATATTCCAATAAAATTAATATTCATATTATATAAGCTTATTGAACCCATTTCTATTATCATCAACACTTTCACTTATTATGCTTTTCAACCAAATTCTTAACTGTGTGTGACTCTCATCAACAAAAAAATAAACACAAGAAAAAAGAAAATCCACACTCCCGTGAGCAAACTACTTTAAAACTCTCACACCATTATTCTTAACAAATGTAATTCCCTTGCCATTTAAAACTAAAAGCTCCATTGTTGTTTCTTGAATCGCATCAATTATCTTAAACTTCACACCAATCTTTGCACATTTCTCGCCCTTAAAACCCCAACATTTCTTGGCCACACGCTTTCAATGTATCCTCCTTTGACTACAATGCAAGGAAAATTGATCAACACGTTTTCAATAAACCCCTTTCATAAAACATGTTTTCTACATATGCATTTACAACACCAACCACACCAACACAAACGTGAAACACATATCACCCCTTTAGATAACATATATTGGTTAACAAAGTATTAAAACAGGCTTTTTATAAACGACATGTACTTAGAAACAAATAAAAAAATAAATTAGAGACTAAAATCGAATAAATTAAAGTTGAAATACTAAAAATATAAATACAAAAAGGTTCCATCGGAACTAAAAACATTTTTTATCTTACAAGTTAATATTTTTATATAAATTTATATAATTTTTCTTTACTTTTGTAAAAGGTAGTTTTTTACATAGAACACTAAAGAAATTATAAAAACTTCTTATATATGTTCATAGCCATTTTTATATATAATCTATGTTTTGATATACTAATCACTTGGTATATTGACTAATTATAATTTGTACATATCCTCACATCATGAAGCAACTTTTGGATCTATTAAATATTTTTATGGTTTTCCAGGGTGTTTTTACTAGTAGTTAGACTAATATAAGAAAAAAAAAACAAGAAAGGCATAAATAGAGTATAGAACATAAACTCCTTGCCAACTTTTACTGAGTATCTTTTACATTTGTCCTTTTATTTTCACAATTTTTATTTTAACCATGGATTCCTTGGTAGACCAGAACACAGCGTCTGAAAATTTACAACTGTTCCTGCATCTGTGGGACACAAAACAGGGGTCCCCAAATCAGAGGGTCTAACAATTACCAACAGTGTTAAAAGCAATAGAAATTGATTAATTTGTTCCCCCTTTCACTGTAGATAGAAGTTTCATAAAGCATTGAACATGATTCTGTCTCCTTTTATGTTTCCAGCACGTCTAATTTCCAAAACCTCATCATAATTCTTCATCATTTGTGACCAAAAGCTTGTCTCTATTCAAATCCAAAAGTTTCATCGACCCAATAAATAACTTTCCAATCGAAATCAATGAATGAAAATAGTGTTAATATTAATCTCAAACACCAAAAACTAATAGAAAATTGAGGACCAGAAGAAGCAAGATATGAAAACCTTATATTACAAATTTTGAGTCAAAACAGCAACATCCTGGAACATGCAGCAACTGCCAGTAGCAACACTGAGGAAGAACATAGAGAATAATATATAGAAACAAAAAAATTTAGATTTAAACAAAAACAAACATGGACAAAACAAAATAATATATCCCTAAAATTAGAAGAAGAAAAAACAATAAAAGGGTGAGAGAGAAGAAAAATAGATATGAAGAAGAGAAACCTATGAAGAAATAATACAACCAATACCAAAAAACCAATCAAGTGACTTTGAATATGCCATGCAAGTTGTTACAATCACTGATCAACGCTTGATATGCTTGACTTTGTTCCAACCCTTCTTACATGAATCTCCCACAATCTTCACCCCTTTCTTGAGCAAGACCTTGAGCTCCTTGGCTCTATCTTTCACTTGTTGTTCAAACCCAGCCATCACAAAAACTCCTTTCAGAGAGAAAACAAACGGGTTGTGCTGGAGAAATTGCTAATGTATTCTACAAGGTGATGGAAGAGAAGATACCAACCTCTTTAAAGTAAGAGGGAGTAGTGGAATCCAACGCATCAAACGACACCTGGCGATGATCGGTTGGTGGAACCGATTTAAAATTTGATCTCAGTCGTCCTTTGATGCTAACATTGATTGCGGGATAAGCATAGAGAGCACGTGTGGGGACCACATGTGTTGTGTTGTAGTAATGCTGACACATCTGAAAGCAAAGTGAGTCTGGCCGGGACCCACGCTAGCTCACTTATAGGGTGACAAAATCTAAGAAATAAAAAGTTAGAAGGAAGAAGAAAATTTCTGAAAATTAATCAGTAACAGTTATTTTTCTATTAATTAAGTTGTGCTTGGAAAAGAATATTTATTCATTACTAAGGGATTGGGTTTAAGAATCATTTATAAACATATAATATTTATGGTTAGATGATTATTATTTTTATGTATTTTAAGTTAACTTACGAATATAAATATATATATATATATATATATATATATATATATATATATATATATATATATATATATATATATATATATATATAAAGTGTGTGTATTATACTATATAATTTGAGAATAATATATATATACATATTTATTGTTGTCTTTACGTAGGCAATTTTATATAATATATAACAGTTTATATCTTTTTCTATCATTTTCTTTCAGTTCAATCAATCTTAAAATAAAACGCCACTAAAGTATTTGTTTGCATGTCTACTATTTGTTTTTAAAGAGAAAGTCCATTTTCATGAATAATATAACCCTCTCACCCACCGTTTGTTCACACACGCAAGGATGGAGATCCAAAGTACACAAAATCAATAAAGAAAAGGAATGAAAAGGATTTTGTTGATACATATATGGAGTTATTATGTCAAGAAATAATAAAGCATATTTATTGTTTCAGAGAAAAGCTTGAGACACTGATAAATTATGTCAATAAAAAATTATGCAAAAAGAAATTATTAAATATAAGAAGATGAGTTTTGATATGAAGAGAAACTCTCATATATTTAAAAATAAATAAATAAAGGAGTAAATCTTGCTTACCATTTTATTATAAATGAAATTATTTTCATAAGATAAAGAATTATTTAAGTTTAAAGTCATAAATTTTGGTATTTTTTAATTGGATTTTATTATTGAATATTTAAATTTTCAACTTTTTTAATTAAATTTTTATTTTTAATGGGATGGTATGATTTTTATCTTATTATGTTTCCTTTTTTATTTGTTTGTATGTATTAAAAAAATATAAAAATATATGTTATAATATAAAATGATGATTAAGTTTATTATTTTTATTAAAAAAATTGAAGAACGAGGTCATTATACTACAATAATAGTAATAGAACTATTCCTTAACCATTATAAATTATAACATAGAAGTCATCCAAAACATAATGACTTCATTCTCGAATAATTTTTCAACAAAAATAATAAAAGCTATTTTTCATCTTATTAACCGCAATATTATTCTTAGGTTAACTACAAAACTTCTTATTAACAGATACAACTAAAGATCATGAAAGCTATAAAACTTTTTATTAACAGATACAACTAAAGATCATGAAATGACAAAACAACATTCACATCATTCACTTAACAATTAAATTAAATGATAATATTAAATTAAAAATATATAAAAATCATATTTTAGACTATTTCGGCAGGATTTAGAATCATAATCCAAAACATTCAAATTTGTATGTTTTGATGTCCAGTAGTGCTGTCTTCTCTCCTCTTCTTGTCCAAGCCAGTGACCTCGCGTAGTAATATTGTAATCAAGATTAGTTATCAGAGTTCAAAGTTCCCTTAAAAAGTTACCTGTCCTCAGAAATATTTATAAATTATAATGAGCTTACTGTTAGGTCTGACTCATTAATCACCAATGAATGACAATATTACTTGTCAATAAATGAGCCATTTTACTGAGCCGTTAACTGTTTGTCCGCTCAGTTCATTTGCCTAGGAGGTACCATCGGTCGGTCATGAACTCAAAATAACTTAGACTCCTCTACACTTTTACTGTTCGGTTGGTTACGAGCCCATAGTAACATAGACAAAAAAACATTTAGTAAGAATATAATTAAAAATATCAAAATTTATGAGAGATTTAAAATTTAATTAAATCTAAAATCAATTATGAATAAAAGTAATTTTAAAATGACGTGATTTGTGGATGAACATTTTCGTATAAAAGAATTTAATATGAAAATTTAGTATAATTTTCTATTTAATAATTATTTTGGTTTAGAATCTATTAAATAATTTATAATCAATTCTTTAACATTAAATCGTCACCCAACTTGAGGAAAATTATTATGAAAACCGATAAATTTTGGTATTAGAAAAACCGAGAGCGTTCATGTATCCAAATCATTAGTTAACGAGTAATTACTTAAGTGGTTAACATTTCTACTTTGACAAATGCAAGTTTCTTTCCAATAAATTTCTCATTATAATTGGGATGGCTGAAGTGATTGTATATTCATGGTTAAATTTAAATACTTAAATTTTAATAAGAGAAAAAAAAAGTGACAAAAAAACACTTCTGAACCAGTACACAATTTGGCATGTGGGGGACAAAAACATCAAAATTATGATGAGTGAGACATAACCTCTTAGGACGAATAACTATGTTTCCATAAAGAGAAAAATGATAAAAAGAATAGAAACAAAAAATCTTATTGATAAATTAAAATACTCCATTGATGTGAGTGATTTGGGAATATAGAAAAATACCACCTTAATTATTTTCATTTAAAAAGGAAGTGATTTGGGAAACATAAGTGGTCACAATTGCACTATAAATAAAATCTACTTGTGGGTTATTTCAGTTTAAATATATTTTAGTTCATATAATATTAGTAATTTTTTATTTTATCCTTATAAAATAATTTATAATAATTTATTTTAAAAAATTGAAATTTATCTTTAATGTTTATAATTATGTAATACATCCCAATTCTTCATATATTTAATGAAAGATTAACCAATCACATACTAACGATAAATTGAGTAAAATCATCAAATGATAACATCTTATTGAGTCATAGTATAAGATAAATATGTGATATCTCTAAAAGAATTAATTAGGGCAAAAATTATGTTAATTACCCGTCTATAGATACCTTTTATAAATAACATTACTAATTTCAGATTTTGAAAAGATTAAAACTAAAAACATATTTCATGAAAACCAAAATAAATAAAATACTAATTTAATATAAGAATTATAAATTAAAGGGAGAGAAAATTTTACAAGAACCAAAACAAAAGCATTATTGTTTCATAAAATTAGAAAAGCAGAATTAAGTAAATTATTTTCTTTTAGCAAGGGTTTTTTTTTTTTATTTTAGTTTTACAAATTAAAAAAGATTAAACAAACATCTTTAAATTAGTATAATCAACTTGCTTAAATAGGCTAATGTAGTTTAATACCAAAATTTTAAACAAAATATAAGTGTTTTATCTAAACAGGCTTATGATATTATTATTTAATATTTGAAGGGAAATAGTGGTGAGGAAGTGTGGGAGGTAAATAGACTAATAGCCAGTTTGAAATTTTCGATTTGAAACGTCTTAAACACAAATTTAATAGTTTCTTCCTTTGAGGTTAAGGCTCCTCAGAAAGTGGTCAGTGTATAAAATATAAACTCATTCAATTTCATTAAATGTTAGTGGAATAATAGACTCCCAAGAAATAAAGCATTTTGTAGACCCTTCACTTTCACATTTTTTTCATATATAACTTTTAGCTTAAATGTTAGATTTAATCCTTTTCGACATCCCTATTTATATTCAAATGTTTCAATTGGGTTCTCATTTTCTAAAGTGTATCAAAATGGTCCTTAATTTTGAAAATTGAGAGAGATGGCGAAATGTTACTGACGTGGCATTGACCTGACTTAATAGTGAGTTTTTTAGATTTAAAAAAGTGAAATTTGTAAATCAAAACGCAACGTTTTGATTTTTAACATAAACAGCGGTCGTTTATGAGAAGGAGGAATCCCTAAATTGATGAGGGTTTTGTCGAGGTTGTCACCGCGTCACAGCGAACGTTTCATGCTCGACCTGGGGCGCTGCCGGCGAGGTGGGTTGCCACCGCGTCACTACCGCACGCCCAAAGCTCCGTCCATCTAACCGCCGCGAGCCACCGCAAACCACCGGAGCCTTCGCGAGAGATTCTCTCCTCTCTCTGACGTTCTCTGGGCTGCGTCTTCCTAACTGCCCGCCGTTCACCACCGCGACCCAGCCACCTCGCCACCACCTCTTCTGATCTTGACATTGGCAGCACACCCACGCGCCATCGGAACCGTTTCCAACCGCGGCGTCGTCATCCTTGGAGACCGCCACCGATGGGCTCTCCTTTTCTCCTTTGTCTATTTTCAGTTTGTGTTGGGTTGTTGGGAATGGTAGGTTTCTGGTGATATGCGTGATAGAGGAAGCCACAACGTGCGCTGTGAGAGTTGAAGATGATTGAATTTGAATTTGAATTTGAAGTTGGGTGATGAAAGTGAGGCGTGATGGAGGCAGGATGATGACGGGAAATATGGTGGAAGTAGTGAGTGAGCTGTGAAGAAGAAACAAGTGGTTGGGATGGTTACGGGTGAGAGAAGCAGAGGGGTTGGAGAGTGGTTTGAGAAGTGTAGGATGAAGATGATGGGTATTGGCTGTCCGTGAGGTGTTGGTAGTGATGAGCCGAGGAAGGTGAATGAGGTAGGAGTATGGGAGAAGAGAATTAGCAGAGAGAAAGAGATGAAGATCCGGTGCTGGCCGTGAGATGTTTATGGGTTAGGATGAAGAAGCAGAGGGAGGGAGCCAGTGTCCCCAATAGTCGTTCGCTGTTTATCTTAAAAATCAAAACGTTAGCGTTTTGATTTACAAATTTCACTTTTTTAAATCTAAAAAACTCACCATTAAGCCAGCTCAATGCCACATCAGTAACATTTCGCCATCTCAGCATCCCATTCATCAATTTTTTTAACGCCGTCCACCCAACTTAACGGGAAGGACTCAATTGATCTCAATTTTCAAAATTAAGGACTATTTTGATTCACTCTAGAAAACGATGACCCAATTGAGACATTGATGTCGAAAAGAATTAAACCTAAATGTTATTATGGTTAATAGGTGACATCTAGCTGCAGCACGGCATATTACTTTCACCATTCCACTATTTTAACTTAAAAGTTTCATCAAGTATTAAAAATAGCACAATTAATATATTATATTTTTAGAATATGGTCTTTATATTTAATAGTCCTAAGCTTTTAGGAATTGCAGATAAAGGTAATTTAAATATAACTCTTTAAAAGATAAAGTTATCTTTTTTAAAAATAAAAATGTGTTGAAAGCTTTAAATTTTAAAATAAACACACAATGTTATCTTAATAAACAAGTTAGAATATTAATACAGTTTGTGATGATGAAAAAAAGTTATAAAGACAAACCTTCGTTTAGTGAGAACCATTACATTCAAAGTAAAGTAGAACGAAGGGAATGGAATATCACTCGAACAAAAAGATAACAAGTTTGCTCAATCATATTTGTAAATACAATTTAATAGAAATAAGATACTACTAGAGTGAAAGCATTGTACAAGGAATGTATAACAATGGAGGAATACAAATTCCCAGTCCAAGAATAGGAGCATCCAAGTAAACACCCAATGATGAACAATTGAAGGAAGTTCTCACCAGATAAGTGAATGGCACTGAATATAACTGAGCTTATGGCAACAGCTTGTGGCCATTCCATGGTGGATGAAAGTGATGTCAAAAGAAATCCCCTATAAACAACTTCTTCCAAAAGGGGAATGACAATGCAATAAGCAAGCACACAAGACACTCTTGAGATTCCACTACTTAGGAGCATTTCCTTCTGAATGGGGTTGCTCACAGGCTGCATGCATATGGTATAATTAAAGTTAGGGGAAAACACCACCATTTCATAACTTTCAACCCATTTCAAAAAATTTGCAAAATTTAGAATAACTACGTACAGAATCATGAGGTCTGGTAGGAGGGAATGGACAAAATGATAGTTCCATGGTTTGAAATAATAATGCTTTTAATAATAAGCATCAGGAGAATATGATAATGACACATTTCAACAGCTCACAAAGTTAAGTAGTAGTATGAGTGCTGGATATGTTCCACAATTTAATCAATCACTAAGATTGTTATACAACGTAGGCAGTGCATAACAGTTCACATTAGTTAACTTTAACAGGGTGTGCAGCAACTTCTCTAAAGTATTGAATTAAAATTATAACACGCATTTTTCAGCCATTTAGCAGTTTTAGAGCCTTATGCAATTATCTAACTTTTCTAAGTCAGAAGCCAAACACAACAATTGTTTCTTACCATCTATTTCCAAATTTGCCTTTACTCTCTTATTCCTTTAAGTTCCCCTTTATTCTTCCAAAAATGTAGTTCTTTGTTTTCTTACAACCAAGTGCTTTTCAATTTTTTAAAAAATGCTAGTTGATTGGAACTTGGATTTGTTTAAGATAATTTGGATATTACCAAATTACAACAGAGGTACATATTAAGAGTTCCTCAAAAGTCAAGAAAGAAAAAGAAAAGACACCACATATCATTCCAAATTTCTATAACATACATGTCATATCCCCATTAAACAACTGCTTACATCTTTTGTCTTCCCAATTTTACTTTATATTCCACACAGCCTCTGGCTTTATCCTGTTGCTTCTCACACCTGCTTCCATGTAAGCAAGTTTGTTATATCCCAAAGCCCTCTTTTGCCCTTACATATTTACTACATGGTTTAGCAACAGGAGTGCCTGGAACAACTTGAAAATGTGGGGTATTTTCCATGATTAGGAAGCACAATCTTTTGAGTCAAGGTTTATTAATTATACCTATTTACTAATGTTGATGCTTGTTAAAAAATATATTTCTGGTGTGAAAGGCAAAAACATAATGATACCAGTTTCTGGTTCACTACCTACAGCAGTATCGGTATTGAACAATATGGAATTTGAAAGAATGTGCTAGACATATAGTTTATATTGTTTCAGTACCTATGTAAGCAGCAAACACAATGCAAGAACTATGACAGTGCCGGGCATATAGTTTTATTTTTTTTTTCTACACAGATGAAATGATATAACTGGGAAAAAATGTAATCACCAACCTTGGAGCCATATAAATAGTCAGCAAGTAGAGATGTTAAGAAAATCAGAAGAGCAAGAAACCCAAATCCCAGAGCTGATGACAAAAACCAGTTCCTGTAGCTCCATGAGTTGTTCTTTTTGAAGAAATTCGTAAACTTGTATTGTGGCTTAGCTGTGTACTTCAACAAAACTAGAGTCCCACTAAGCTCGAGAATCTGAATGGTGAGAAGAGATAAGGCCTGCATCAGCGAGGGAAAAGATATTGTTAAAATGTCTGCTCTAAAGACATAACACTGTGAATCAATGAACCTAAACTCTGGCAGATGTAAATTCAGACATTGAACTAAATCTAAAGATGAAGGACCCTTTATATTATGTCATTTAGAAACACAAATTCCATTGATACTCATTGCACTGCCTTAAACTTCTAACGTACTCACTGCCTTATAAAGAAAGCTATCCCCAAGCACAAGAAGACAGCAAAGTACAAACCTTAAAACAACAACTTCCAATTAAATTTTGCAGAACTAAAAAACAAGTACTGTTGATCTATACCCTATTAAAACAACAATAATAGTTAGAGTAAATGGTTATGCGGAAATCAACTCAATTGAACTTCACGCCAATCCACCTCCCTGCTTCCTCCTAGATTTACTCCTTTGAAAGTGTAATTTTCCATTTACAATGCTTCAAAAAAATTTCCACGCACACCCTAAATCATCTTCTCTGTATTTTGGTCATCAGTCAGTTCCTCTCATTCATTTATTTGGTGTTAGCGCCTTATTCCTTAGTAAGATCATGGTAACGTACATTTGAATTACCAATTTGGTGATAAAATTTGGAGTAATATTGTGCTGACACGTTAATTTCTTAAAGAGACTAATTAAATAACATAAATCTTTAGAACATAGACAAAATAAGATCCTAAGATTTGGATGACATCGGGGTTTAATCAAATGATTTTGAGAAATAAATGAACAAATAACAAAAGTGACCTCAGTTTGTGGGTCAATAACAGGTTGTCCGTTGAATAAGGCCACAACGGATAAGCCTCCAAAACTGAAAGGGATGTGCAGAGTGAATAAATAGAGTGCAAGATTGCTCCACACATTTCCACTCTCCCATGGACTGTCTTCCTCTTGCAAGGCTGAGAATCCCTGGAATTTGGAATAACAAAAAGAACAATACTATTCTGTTCTTGATAACATCAGAATTAGAGGGTCTGTAACCTGAGAAAGATTCAGCATGGCATTTCATACCTGAGAAAAGGGTGTGATTTCTTCTTCTTCTTCTTCCCTTTTGCAAAAGCTCTTAAAACTGTGGCGTTGGAAGGGAGTGCATCTCAACCGCAGTTTCGGTGAACATAGTTGGCTATAAATCGTGTTTGGAGGATGAAAGCAGTGAAAGGGTGTGCCCAAATCATTACTAACAAATTTCGCATAAGCATATGGACACCCCAGAACCAACAACATTTGACTCTTGAATTCAATCCTTAATTTTTACTCATTCTTTATTCTACATAATAGTATTTCATGGGTCATATTGAAGGTCATGAATTTGCGCCAAATGTTTATTACTGTATCTAATCAAATTAGATTTGATTAGATAAGACATTGATCTAGATATAGCATTAATTAGTTAAGACTATAGTTAACTATGATTTTGTAAATACATTTAGATATATGCTTAAATTTTTAATATTTTGAAATTTATTATTATTGTTTTAATAATAATCTATATATAGGTATACTTTATTTTTATCCTAACTTGGATAATACACAACTTTTTAGAACTTTAAATAGTATTTTAATCATTATTTTTACTTTGTAATTTCCTTGTAGAGTTATTCTTGTTTTGAAAATAAAGATGGTTTATTTGAATTTCTTTACCATGCATAAATAAAGATTTTTACCATTCAGTCAATGTTAAAATATATGTATCAATTAGTTTTAGTATAACTACAGGAAAAATACGTTCCTAGGTGCATGCATTTTCATTTTTTATTAAGATAACACAAAAAAATTAATTTTTATCATAATTATTTAAAATTTGAGATATAAAATAAATAAATTTTATAATTTTATTTATTACAAATGATTTTTTTATTATAATTAATTAAATTAAAAGGTAATTGTAACATTTAATTTTAACATAAAACTACTAAAATAGGTATTATAGAGAAATGCTATTATAATTATCCATATATATATATATATATATATATATATATATATATATATATATATATATATATATAACCATAAAAACATAACTTATACCAAGATTCTATAGCACATAAGAAACAACAACTAAATTATATAAAACTTAGAGTCTTTAAAAAAGGTACAATACAAACTAGTCAAACCTAAAAACTAAACTATAACATCTCCCTTATTCTCAGCTGGATCAATGGTTACATTCCCATCTATTTACACCGATGAAAGTGATCATTTTAAAAAGAAGAAAAACAACACAAGATAAAATACACATAAGAGTAAGCTAATATGGAAAAGAGATTTTCATATAATAGTAATAAAGTTAATATTTCATACAAGTCATTCATACAAACAAGAAAATCAAATAAAGAGTTAAACAAGACTGAATTATCCCGATTCATATACTAATATCAAACTTTGACAAGTTTTGCACTTGTGGTGGCCTCTACTACTCTGTAAAGTCATTATCAATGAGTTTTATCTTACCATATACAAGGTTAGTCTATTATCATCTTTGGTCAAGATAAAACCCTTAGACCAAGACCTTGTATTCTTCTCACGACATACATCACCCTTCTTTACATGAGATTGGATAATAATTAGAGCTTAGATAACTTCCAATATTAAATCCTTATATCAATGCATTCACTAAGAAAACTCAAACTTAATCCTCCTTAGATCAGTATCAACTATCCTCGTACAAATTTCAAACACAGATAGTCACCTTAACAACTTATAAGATTTCATCAACCACACCAGAACAATGAACATGGAAGTGGTTGAACTTTGTTAGTCTCGTCCAACAAAAGTATCCATTTTCTCAATGAGTGGTGCTTGAAGGCCCACTCACCCAACTACCAAACATCTCACCCAACAACACTGCCACTGGAACTCACAGAGATTAAATTATCCAAAATCTATCCATCGACAATCAAGTTAGTGGCACCCAACGCCCACAAGTCAGTCAACTCACTAACTTTGGTGGGGTCTAGTGGTACTGAAATTTCGTCAAATGCCAGTTAAGTCAAAGGCCATTATCCAAGTGGCACCCATTAACACTCGTCGATGTATAAAAAATGTGAACATCCTCTTTGGGTTTTAATTGAGCAATTTGACTTTTCTCAAGCTCTTACACACTTAGCAAACTTCATAAATGTTTTAATATATCAGTCTCTTAGCTTAAGAAGTGTCAAATATGTAAAGATAAGATCGTCTAGTGAGACTAGACTGTGTATTAACTTAGGCTTTGAAGTTTAACATACAACACTTAACGAAATATTGTTTATTGAGTGAAGCATCTAAAGGATGTGTTTACTAAAGAAAAATGTTGAACAAAATAAGTGTTTGAACGTAATACGCAATTATAACGTTTCACAACAACAACGTTTTCCAATATATAGTCTAATAGACAATGTTTAACAAACAACATTTAGCAAAAGGAAATGTCTAAGTATACACTTATCAAAACACTAAAGATTAAGATTTTATATCTAAAAAGTGTTGGACAAACAAAGTGGCTAAAGAAAAGAATCATTTAGGATATCATTTAAATATGTTAAATGCTACCTTTAAAGATGACTAAATGATATGAGAATGTTTGATATCACAAGAGCATCTAACATATACATAAAAGTGTTAAACATTATAGGACTTCTAATAGAGTGTCTAATCGTCATAGTATCTAGTAAAAAATTAAAGCATCTGAACACAAGTTTCGCTAAACAGAACTAAACGATGTCTTTACCTGACGAGCTAACATGAGCCAATATGTTTTAAACACACAATTTGACTAAACGATCACCAACATCTAAAACATTTAATGCATGTATGAAAAATGACTTCTTTGCTTGTATTGAGAGCAACATCATAAAGAAAATAGGTTTAATACCTATTTTGGTCCCTCAGTTTGTAAGATGTGTTCAAAGTTATCCTTCTTTATTTCAAAAGTTCGCAACCGTCCTATATTTTGCAAAAACAGTTTAAGTGGATCCCTTTTGCTTACGGCGTTAGAAAACTAACGGCAGGTTGCTCTCTTGGCAAAAATTAAATGACTTGTCCAATTAGTTGGCAAGCTCAGCCAATAAGACACTGGCACATGGCAATCCCCTTTTCACTCAAAAGCTTTATCACACTTCTTCATCTTCTTCAATCGCACGCTGCTTCCCAAACCCTAATCCCCTTTTCCCCTTTCTGTGTTCAACATTGAGGTTCTGAGATCTGAGGTTCTCTCCACTACTACGTTGCGCCCCATCTCCCTGCCCTTCCGCACGATCACCACGCACTCGCTCACGTTCACTCTCATCGCACCTAGGGCGCGGTAAAGGAGTGTGGTGTAGGTAGCCATGTTGGTGAGGGCATCAAAACAATTTCAATCAATACAATCTTTACGCATATAGGAGAAAGAGAAGAGTATTACAAGATCTGGAAATATACAGTGGCACAAGATTTGAGGAAATACAGTATTACAAGATCTGAAAATATACAGTGACACAAGTTCCCTTTTCCAAATTTAAATTCAATCTCAACCTCGCTTTAATTGTGTGCCATTGAGATGAACTGAAACTATATCAGATTAACAAAAAGGGAAAGTCGGGGAGGACCGCTTCCACTCTAGCAATTACAGCTCTGCCTACGTTTATGTCTTTCTCCTCCCTCAACACTTCCTTGTGCCTCTTCTCTTTCACATGTTTGTCACCTAATACCTCTTAACTAAATTTGAAAATTAAGTAAATAATTTCCTTTTAAAAGGCAGTTTTGTTCCGACAAGGTGAGGTGCAAGGTGAGGGCGCAGAGGTAGGAAGAAATGGTGGAGTTTGAGGAAGTGGAGAGAAAAAGTTTTTTCACTAGATAAAGGTTTTCAGAGGAGGAGAAGGAGGAAGCTGCAGAAGAGTATGGGAAATGCAAAGCAATGCCACGTAATAAGAAATTGTACAGCTCATTCAGGTTTCGCCAGGAAGACAACTCTGCCGTTAATTTTTTTAACGCCGTAAGCAAAAAGGACTAACGTGAACCGTTTTTGCAAAATATAGGACGGTTGTGAACTTTTGAAAAAAGGGAGGACAACTTTGAACACACCCTACAAATCGAAGGACCAAAATAGGTATTAAACCAAGAAAATATTATATTCTTTATAACTTAATTATCTATATGACTCCGTTCTCTTTCTTACTCATTTATAAAGATATATTTCATTTATTCATCATAACACAGTCAAAGACTAATAACGCAAACCTAATTCATTCTTCATAACACAAACAAGGAATACTATCAACTCAAACTAACAACACAAGGGCAGTTAATAACTCAAACTTCTAAATCAAAGACTAATTACAACTTATTTTACCAACACAAAGGACTAACAACAATAAAGGAAACAAGATATATCACCAAGCACACATGTTAACTAATGGTAAATTGGAACTTCAATTGTCACGTAAAATAAACTTTAAAACTGTGCAAAATAAAAACTAAAATCAATGAAAGACCAAACAATATCAAAGTTTCGATCAAGAACTATTTTCAATTTTACGTAATACTTCAAAAGACCAAAAACATATTTATCTTTTAATTTTATTATTATTTAGTACCATTTTTTAACAATAAAAAACAAAAATAGTTATATTCTTAATTGTTATGTTATATATATTAGTCTGATTATATATGATTTTGAATAGGTTCAAAATTATTTACTTCATTAATATTTACATGATAATTTATAATTATAATTATATATTAGTTGCAAATAAATTAGTTAAATGATTGTAATCTAAATATAAGCCTCTGTCGTGAATTTCAGGTTTCAAATAATAGAAATAATGTAATAATTTTAAATATAATTACAGTTATATAATTATACATTATGTAACATGTAAATATATAAATGATAATTAGTTATAATAAAAAATATATAAACAATAATACTTATTCAAAATTGTATTTAGAAATAAACACATTCTTTGTGTTAAATTAACTAGTATTTAGAACTAAGTACTCATTCCTACCTCCATAATATTAAAAATAAAATATAGCATCTATTTAAAAGTATTTAAATTCCCACTGCATCCTTAACCCAACACTCCTAAATCAAACAATAAAAATATATATACATACATATATATATATATACATATATATATATATATATATATACACATACATACATACATACATACATACATACATACATACATACATACATACATACATACATACATACATACATACATACATACATACATACATACATACATATATATATATATATACATACATACATATATATATATATACACACTAATTCAAACATAAACTCAATTCAAACCAAACATCTTATACATGTCATAACCTAGACAAGACTCATCTGAATTAGGTATGAATGTCGAACTCTCGTTAGTTTGCGCACTTGTATGGTAAACAGTTGGCCCACCCCAAGCACCACACAAGGTTAGTTCATTTCAGTTGCCTAGGGCCATGATCAAAGCCTACAGACAAGAACCTCCCGCTACTTTCAAATGGACCTAAACAAATGTGTTTAAACCAACATAAACTCATTTTAAAGTTATTGATCACATGATTTCAATCCAAAATTAACCAAAACATCACTTTATAAACCCAAATTGAATTTTGTTATAGCTTATTTTTAAACAACTTAAGGATTCCAACAAGTCCCAATTGACTTACTAACACCCTCCAAAATGATCATTAGACACAGAACCTATAATTTAAATTCTCACTAGTCCAAACCCCCAAAAACTAGTTCTAAACCAAGCTAAACTCTACCTATCAACCACCAAACACTCTTACATCAAATTTCCTTCATTTGAATGCTTAGACAAGTCACAAAACATCTCATAATATACCAAAAATGCCTCAAACCAGTTTACAATCCTTCTCTCACAATTTCACTACCTAAAACCCTTTTTCCCTTCACAACACTACCAAAACTCCTAGATTTTCAACTCTTTATTCCATACACTTTACAACACACATTCAAATTAGTAATGCAACATGTTAACATACAAATTCCAAACCAAAATATCATCCAATATACCTCACATCAACATTTCATCACTAAATTCTCAATTACATCCAATTAAATAAGTTAAAACTAGCACAAACACAAAAATGACACCAAATCAGTTTAATACACATATAAACATCAAATTTATACCACAAACATCAATTAAAGAAAATTCTAGCTTCCCTTACCTCTCAAAGACACTACCCAACTCTAAGAACGCTTCGCCGATTGCAAACGAACAGAGTCCTTAGAACTCTAGATGAACCAAGAACATGTAGGAGATACATGATTACACATGCAACTGTACAAGATTCCTCTAAAACATATTTGGAAACAAAAGAGGAAAAAAGAGTTGAAACTTACTTGTTCTATTGAAGAAACTAATCCGGTAAAAACGTAGACCTCATTATCGTGGTCAATTAGGTACCTTTTAATCGTCAAAGAGATGACTCAAGAGTTAGAACTCTTAGAGAGAATATGGAAAACTGTAGAAAAGTGATTTATAAAGAGATGATACATTTTAAAATAATAAAACTCGTTTATAACAAAACTATTTATAATAAAACCGTTTAATATTAAAATAATCGAGCCTCACTATTTTTATACTACCACCACTTCTAACATACCAGCTTTTTTGGGTTTTACAATTATTATCATTCTCCCTTTCTTAAAAAGTAGTTTATTTTATATATTGAAAAAATTAAATGACCTATTTTGGAGAAAAAAAGCTCAAGTGAATCACTTATTAAAATTACTTGACAGGTCCTATGTTTGTTTTAAGGACTTATTTTTACTTAGAGTGATTCTTCCTACACCTTACTACCTTCATCCTGCACCCCCAAATTTTCTTCTTTACCCTTCATTTAACAAAAAGTCAAAACTTAATTAATCAATTAATGTTTCTTAACCACCAACCATTTTTTGTAACTGCCAACAACTAAAATTTCTTTTGGTATAAACCCTAAGTTGCAGCCATCTTCTTCGTTTCCACTGTTTCACTGTAGCATAGCATTCTCTGTTCACTGCTTTTGTTTTTTTTTTTCACTCCTTTACTGTATTGAGTTAGTGGTTATCATTCCCTGACTGTGCTGGGTGTGCTGGGAGATCTGGTGGTGCTGTGGCATTGTTGGGTGTTAACTCTTTGGCAAGTGTACCAAATCGTTCAAAGTAATAAAACCGGTAAGACCGGATATCGTTTCCCAAGAGACTCGTGTCACCAAACAATCGTATAATTTCCAACTAACTTAGACTAAAGAATGCTTCATAATTTGTGTTTTTATGCAAATAAAGTAAACATGAAACATAATTAATAAAAGTGATCTTAGATACTCAAACACTTGGAAATGGAAAGATTAGAAATGATATGGAATGGTATTGTTGGGGGTATGATTTCACCTACTTCACTCTTATGTAAAGAAAATCACTTCCTCTTCATTCAAAAGCCAATGTCAATCTACTAAATTACTCAAACCCAATTCCTTGGTAGAGAGAGCCTAGACTTCCTTATTAGACTCCAATTCCTTGGAAAACCTAACAATTATTTCTGCATTAAGAATTGAGATCTTAAGACAACCAAAAGTCCTAGCTCTATCCCTAGATACTATTTCCTTTAGGTGTTTAATCCAAGTCCAGATTTACCCAACATTTTCCAATATCAAGCAAACCCTAAAATCATGTAATGGGTAGCAATTTCACAACAAGCATTAAGAAAAGGAATTAAACACTAACAATCAATGAAAGAGGCATAAATTCATTCAAAACATAGTATTTTACATAAGATTTCAGTGGCTACATCAATCCCCCAACAATAATGAAACTAGCTCTCCATGAATGGAGAGCTCAAGCTTACAACAATGGTGGAAATGGGAGAAGGAAGAAGACCCAAGGATGAAGAAGGACTGTTTCCACAGCTCCTAGCTCGCCTCCAAGAGCTCCAATTGAGAGAAATCGTGTCTGGGCAGCAAAAGATCCCTTCCCCTTCGCATTTTAGGGTTAAATAAGCTGTCTGCCACATCAGTAAAAATCGCGCCCGGGCGCCCTCTGTCAGTCGCGCCCGAGCGCGAAGCTCTCGTAAAAATTCAAAACTGGCGAAAAGTCGCGCCCGGGCGCCCTCTCTGTTTCGCGCCCGGGCGCGAGCCTCTCGCATCTGGACGAGCGCCCAATTCTGGCTTGGACGAGCGTCCTCTGCCTGGGACGAGCGTCCTATCATGGACGAACGTCCTCTCCTTTGGACGAGCTTTCTGGACGAACGTCCTCTGCCTGGCTGGACGAGCGTCCACTTCTGCCTGGCTGGACGAGCGTCTGCTTCTTGGACGAGCGCCCGCTTCTGGGACGAGCGCCCTCGGACAAGCGTCCTCCTGGACGAGCGTCCTCCTTCCTGGACGAACGTCCACTGTCCTGGGACGAGCGTCATCCTTCCTAGACGAACGTCCACTGTCCTGGGACGAGCGTTCGCTCGTGCTTCCACTCTGGACGAGCGTCCGTTCTTCTGCCTTCTGGACGAGCGTCCACTCTCCTGGGACGAGCGTTCTTGCACTGCTGATGGCATTTCTTCGTGCTAATTTCTTGGTCCAGTTCTATCGTTTGTTGGAGAGTCTTCCAAGCTCATTTTTAGCTACAAAATAAGGGATTATTGATGAAAGTACATCAAGGTAGCCAAAAACACAAATATATAGAAAACAAGACAAAACAAGAGGACTAAGCAAGTTATAAGTTAGAAAGGAGTTGATTTTGCTACTAAAATGATGCTTAAAATATGGTAAAATTTAGCATTATCAAATACCCTCAAACTTACAACTTTGCTTGTCCTCAAGCAAAAGTACTTCTCCTAGCAAACAATTCAATCACAATGGTCTAGCTGGTCAAGCATAGTTTCAATCAAATAAACAAAATCAATCATGCTTGCTCAACTTATAAATCACATTCAAGAGACAATATAGTCTTAACAAGCTAAACTTCAATCATGGTGCTCACAAATTAAAAGCCACAAGATAGATGCAAATGATAGATCAACAAACATGGCAAGATGTTTTCAATGAGTGCATGGAACCAATCCTCACCAAGGAAAGTGTTTCACTCAAGCACAATGGTGTATAAGGATGTGTGTCTAACTCTCAAATATCACAATGTTACACAAATAAACTTTGCCTTTCGTTTCAACAATTTCAAACACATTACAAGCAAGTTACATCACAAGGACTTTTTGAAGCTTGTATTGTGGCTGGGCTAAGAAGAAAAATTGGTTTTTTCTCAACAACAAAGTACCTTGAGATAAGAGACCAAACAATTTAATTCATGATATAACATAGTATCTCTTTTTCTCCAAAATTGAATAAACCACTCTCAACCTATTTCCCAACTCTTGGTCATTGAATTCATGTTTTTGTTTTTCTTCCTCTTTCTTCCTTTTCTTTCTTTTTAACTCAACTTATTGTTTTCTCAATGCTCCCCTTTTTACACTCCCCCAAACTTAGACCATTCTCCTCACTCTAATATATATGATCATCTCAACTCAAGGTAAGGAGGTTAAGGATTTTTCAATAAGCTTAAGGTTTCGGGAATGAGAAAGTTTTCTTTAAGGTTCAAAGGTTATACATTGGCTTTTAGGTTCAAAATGTAGAAGAGGTGGAAGAACAAGATGGCCTTGATCATTTGTAACAAGCAAGCAAATAGTTCAAATAGAGAAACTTAGGCAAAATCAACTGTGATTCCAAAGTAATAACATTCAGCAATAAACTCTGAGGCACAACATCTCACAGGTTTACTCAAAGTTCCAAAGTTTGATAAACATCATGCCAAGAATATTGATCACAATTAAAACCAAGCATCTATCTAAACAGATACAAGCAACCACAATCTCTGTTCAACAAGCTCAACCACATAATCTAAATCAGATTTTCAAAACAATTCTCATAGATAAAGAGCAAGCACAAGAGATTTGCATTCATTTCAAGCTTAACATATGATTCACTCAAATCACCAGACCAATTGCACAAGAACTATCCACAAGGCAAGTCAAAAAGAAATCAAAAACACAAATACTGAAAGCAAATAAGAACTGGAAATTAAAACTGAAAAACCGAATTAAAATGGACTCTTTGCATCTCCAGCAGTGTAGGACACTAGCGTCACTTTCATCTGAAACATCTTCCTCCAACAGTAGAGTATACTCCGCAACTGCTCCACCTCCCCCATCAGTAGGGGCCTGGCCCCCAAGCCATGCTACACGAGCAGCAAAATTTTCAAGTCATAGGTTGGCCAATGGTGGTTTCAAACTTGTTAAGTCCTTAGGAAGATCTTATCCTGTAACAACAAAGCTCAAAGCAAACTTAGTATCTCATAGTCAACAACTGGAGAGAAGAATCCATAAAACAAACTAAAAGAAATATGCAAAAGAAAGCAAAAAAAAAAAACAAAACAATGAAAGCCAAAACAAACAAAGACAAAAGTACAAGAACAAAGAGGGAAATCTTAGAATTAAGCTTCCCAAAGGTACAACAACACAAAAAGGAATAACAACACATCAAAAGGAGTGTGTGAAAGAGTGCAAAAGAATGGGAAACTCATCATAAATCAAGAAAACAAAAGTGCAGAACCAGAATTTTTGGTGCTGGGCGCCCCTGGTGCAGCTCACGCCCGGGCGCCCCTGGTGCAGGGGGGCTTGGGCGCCACTCAGTCAATCTGGTGCAGAGGCCACTGGTGCAGCTCGCGCCCGGGCGCCCCTCAGCAGGGGGGGCTTGGGCGCCATATCAGTTTTCTGCATAATGCAGATTTCTGCGAAATTGGCCACTCACCATGTGATTTTTGGTTCTAGACCTTCATTCAATGCACTTACACACAAACCAAGCTACAAATAACATAAAACTTATACAAACCACAAAAACAACATTACAACTCAAAAATCACAACAATTCAAAACTACACAAACATGCAAAACATAAGCTACTAATACACAAAACACAAAAATCACACAACCACAAGTAAAAAGGGTAAGAAAATTGGGTTGCCTCCCAAAAGCGCTTGTTTAACGTCATTAGCTTGACATCATTAAGCTCAAGTTTGATTCTTGATGTTGCAGTGTCTCTTCTTGTCATGACACCAACATCCTCTCAGTAATTTCCTAGTCACCAACTTGACTCTCCTAGAATATGGAGCCTCGATCTCAAGTACTCCATTTATCTTGATGTTCTTGATGACCCATAACCTATTCTTGAATTTCACTGGTTTGCCATGTTTGGGCTCATCGCTTGCTTTCACAGAATTTTGGTGAACTAGTTCTTCTTCCTTTTCTTCTTCCTCTCCCTTTACTCTTGGGGATAAACAGCTGAGGCTCCTCTTGACCAACTTGGCAGCTTGCTCTGTTAGACTAGTGATTGATAAAATTTCATCAGTGGCTTCAATACTAGTCTCTTTTTCATGATTTTGCTGCTCAACCCCAAAGACGTTGAAAGTTACTTCCTCATCTTGGTCCTTTAATTTCACTGTTCCTTCTTCCACATGAATGACAACCTTTGCTGTCTTCATGAAAGGTCTTCCAAGTATGAGTGGTATCTCTGCATCTTCTTCCATGTCCATAACTACAAAATCCACTGGGAATTGGAGTTTATCTATTTTGACCACCACATCTTCCACGACACCATACGGATACTTGATGGATCTGTCCGCCAGCTGCAGCATCATTTTTGTAGGCTTGACTTCAAGACCACCAATCTTCTGAAGCATAGATAGGGGTATCAGATTGATACTAGCCCCCAAGTCAATGAGAGCCTTCCCTATATCATGGTCTCCAATGGTGCACGGGATGGTGAAACTTCCCGGATCTTTAAATTTTGGAGGGAGAGTCTTCTGCATGATGGCACTACAATTTCCCTGCACTTCAATTGTTTCCTCATCTAAATACCTCTTTTTCTTGTTGAGGAATTGCTTCATGTGCTTTGCATAGGCGGGAATTTGTTGCAATGCTTCAGTAAAGGGTATGGTGATCTCAAGCTGGTTGAAGATATCCATAAACCGCCCCAATTGCTTCTCTTTCTCCTTTCTTGAGTAGATTTGTGGATAGGGAAGAGGCTTCTCAACTTCCTTTCCTTTTCTTCTCTCATCTCCCTCTTCTTTCTTTTTCTCTCCTCTAACATTTTCCTTTTCTTCTGACTCATCTTCTTTCAATTTATTATTCTCTCCACTAACTTGTTCCATCTCATAATCTTTCTTTGCTTTTTCCTCCATCTCTCTCTGAGCTAATACCTTTCCACTTCTAGTACTGATTACATTGCATTCTTCCTTCGGATTAGTTTCAGTATTGGCTCCAAAACTCTTATTAGACTTTTCCTCTAGCTTCTTGGCCAGTTGACCAACTTGTATCTCCAAATTCCTGATGGAAGCTTCCGTGCTTTTATGGTTGGAGATGGACACTTGCATAAACTGCTGAAGAGTATCCTCCAACTTTGAGGTCCTGTCTAATAAAGAGGAATGTTGTTGATATTGTTGTTGTGGTGGTCTATTTGATGGCCCAGCTTGTTCTTGACCCATGCTTGGGTGAGGTCTCCACCCTTGGTTGTAGTTACCTTGTCTACCTTGATTACCCATATAGTTCACCTCTTCTTGGGACTTTGCTTGCATGGCACACTGACCATTCACATGATCTCCACCACATAACTCACAACCTTGATGTTGAGCTTGAGAAACATTTTGGAGCTCTTTTGGCAACTGAGAGAGTTTGTTCATGAGAGCTTCAAGTTGTTGAGTCATTATCTTGTTTTGAGCTAACAAGGCGTCCTGAGATTGTAGTTGAAAAACACCTTTTTGTTGGAGTTGAGCCCTTTCATTTTGCACTTCATTGTCATTAGAAGCCATATTCTCTATCAGCTCATGGGCTTCGTCTGGAGTCTTCCAGCGGATATTTCCTCCTGCTGAGGCATCCAACATCAATTTGGTTTGGGATCTCAATCCTCCCAAAAACATGTTGAGAACGGTAGGCTCATCAAACCCATGAGTGGGTGTCTTTCTCAGTAGCCCTTTGAATCTGTCCCAGGCTTGACTCAGAGTCTCATTGACATTCTGCTGAAAAGATGAAATCTCCTGTTTCCCTTTGTTAACCTTGGACTGTGGAAAGAATTTGTTGAGGAATTTTGCCACAACATCTTCCCAAGTAGTAAAGCTATTTTCAGGGAAAGAATTCAGCCACATCTTCGCATTACCTCCCAAGGAGAATGGAAATAAGCTGAGCCTTATCGCTTCATCCGGCACTTGATGAATCTTTACAGTGTTGCAAATTTCCAAGAAAGTTGCCAAATGATTATAAGGGTTCTCGTGTGATAGGCCATTGAACTGATTACTCTGCACCAGATGGATGAGAGCAGGCTTCATTTCCATGTTCACAGCATTTACCCGTGGTCGAGCAATACTATTAAAGTGGAGCGGTCCTGCGAAAGTAGAGTAATCTTCCAAGGTGCGCCTTGCTTGTCTATCACCATTGTCATTCATATTGTCACCCATATCCCCCATTTCCTGATCAGCTGTAGGAGAGTTTGGTAGCTCAGAGGTTACAGGTGTAGGAGAAATGTCTCTTGAAGTCCTGTTTTCTCTTCTTCTTTGGCTATTGTTTCTTCTTACTGTCTTTTCAACTTCAGGATCCAATAGAAGAGGTTCAAGTGATGGTGTGCTTCTAGTACGAATTTTTGTCTGCATTCACTAAAAACAACAATACTAGAGCACAAGATTAACTTTAAGATTAATAAAAACAAATTTATTCACAGTATAAAGAATATAAGAATAAAGCCTAAGTTGGTTAAGAATTACACAACAGTAAAGTACTAACACCGAGTCCCCGGCAGCGGCGCCAAAAACTTGTTAACTCTTTGGCAAGTGTACCAAATCGTTCAAAGTAATAAAACCGGTAAGACCGGATATCGTTTCCCAAGAGACTCGTGTCACCAAACAATCGTATAATTTCCAACTAACTTAGACTAAAGAATGCTTCATAATTTGTGTTTTTATGCAAATAAAGTAAACATGAAACATAATTAATAAAAGTGATCTTAGATACTCAAACACTTGGAAATGGAAAGATTAGAAATGATATGGAATGGTATTGTTGGGGGCATGATTTCACCTACTTCACTCTTATGTAAAGAAAATCACTTCCTCTTCATTCAAAAGCCAATGTCAATCTACTAAATTACTCAAACCCAATTCCTTGGTAGAGAGAGCCTAGACTTCCTTATTAGACTCCAATTCCTTGGAAAACCTAACAATTATTTCTGCATTAAGAATTGAGATCTTAAGACAACCAAAAGTCCTAGCTCTATCCCTAGATACTATTTCCTTTAGGTGTTTAATCCAAGTCCAGATTTACCCAACATTTTCCAATATCAAGCAAACCCTAAAATCATGTAATGGGTAGCAATTTCACAACAAGCATTAAGAAAAGGAATTAAACACTAACAATCAATGAAAGAGGCATAAATTCATTCAAAACATAGTATTTTACATAAGATTTCAGTGGCTACATCAATCCCCCAACAATAATGAAACTAGCTCTCCATGAATGGAGAGCTCAAGCTTACAACAATGGTGGAAATGGGAGAAGGAAGAAGACCCAAGGATGAAGAAGGACTGTTTCCACAGCTCCTAGCTCGCCTCCAAGAGCTCCAATTGAGAGAAATCGTGTCTGGGCAGCAAAAGATCCCTTCCCCTTCGCGTTTTAGGGTTAAATAAGTTGTCTGCCACATCAGTAAAAATCGCGCCCGGGCGCCCTCTGTCAGTCGCGCCCGAGCGCGAAGCTCTCGTAAAAATTCAAAACTGGCGAAAAGTCGCGCCTGGGCGCCCTCTCTGTTTCGCGCCCGGGCGCGAGCCTCTCGCATCTGGACGAGCGCCCAATTCTGGCTCGGACAAGCGTCCTCCTGGACGAGCGTCCTCCTTCCTGGACGAACGTCCACTGTCCTGGGACGAGCGTCATCCTTCCTAGACGAACGTCCACTGTCCTGGGACGAGCGTTCGCTCGTGCTTCCACTCTGGACGAGCGTCCGTTCTTCTGCCTTCTGGACGAGCGTCCGCTCTCCTGGGACGAGCGTTCTTGCACTGCTGATGGCATTTCTTCGTGCTAATTTCTTGGTCCAGTTCTATCGTTTGTTGGAGAGTCTTCCAAGCTCATTTTTAGCTACAAAATAAGGGATTATTGATGAAAGTACATCAAGGTAGCCAAAAACACAAATATATAGAAAACAAGACAAAACAAGAGGACTAAGCAAGTTATAAGTTAGAAAGGAGTTGATTTTGCTACTAAAATGATGCTTAAAATATGGTAAAATTTAGCATTATCATTGGGCGAGAGGAAGAAGAGAGGTATGTTATTCGCGGAATCCTAACCGCACTTCGAAGTGCGTTTCCTAGTGGTCGCACTTGGAAGTGCGTTTTATATGTTTCTGTCGCACTTTGAAGTGCGTTTCTTATATGTGCACGTTTTTCTTTCATTATGTTTTATGCTACGAATTTTATGAATTTTTATTTTAAATTTGTTGTTTATGGATTATGTTTAGTTAGTAGGCAGTGTATTATTAGTCTGGCAAAAACCTCTTTAATAATATTTAGGTTAGTTAATTTTTAATAATATTTAGGTTAGTTAATTTTTAATAATATTTAGGTAAGTTAATTTTTAATAATATTTAGGTTAATTAATTTTTAATAATATTTAGGTTAGTTAATTTTTATGTTGAAAAGATGAATATGGAAGTTAAGATCCCACCATACTCAATATTATTCTCTTGCCTTATCCAGCAACTCAATATTATTCTCTTGCCTTATCCATCAATTTAATGTCCACTTACGAGAGAAAGATACTCTATCTAGTTCGGGGCATAATTTGTAGTTCTAAAAATATAAGTTTTCATTAACATTAGGTTAAAGATCTTCTTTATAGTTTCATTTTAATTTTAAAAGTGCTTTTTAATTTTTTTTGTTATTTAATAAATTTTTAAATTGTAATATTTATTGTAGGTCATATTTAATTATATCAGATGGATAAGTTCCCATATTTGGATTCTGAAATAAATTCTGATTTTATATCGGAGTTTTCTTATTTTTTAAAAGAAGTGGGTGAGGGTGATTACACAGATCAATTTTCCACTGATCAAATATTCCCAACACGCGCCGATTTAATTGAATGGGTTCGAAAGATTGCATTTGATCTTGGATTTGTTGTCGTCATTATAAGATCTGACACAACAACTGGTGAAGCTGGTAGAAAGACATTTATTTTGTTAGGCTGTGAAAGAAGCAGGAAGTATAGGAAGTATAAGCCAGATGTTCAACCTAGTGTCTCTGATACAAGAAAATGTGAGTGTCCGTTTAGGTTGAGGGGTAAACCTAAAGGAGATGGTTGGGTGTTAAAGGTTATGTGCGGCTATCACAACCATGAATTAGCAGAGACTTTGGTCGGTCATTCTTTCGCGGGTAGGTTAAATGCTGCTGAACAATCAATTCTTGTGGACATGACTAATAGTCAAGTAAAGCCGTCAAATATTCTTTTGACTCTGAAAGAACATAATGAAGATAACGTGACCACGATAAAAGCAAATATATAATGTGAGGTACACGTACAAACGATCTTTGAGAGGGTCTAGAACTGAAATGCAACAGTTGATGATGTTGTTAGATAGAGACAAATACATCCAGAGAAGTAGATGTTTGGACGATTCTAACGTGGTAAGTGACTTGTTTTGGACACATCCCGATTCAGTGCACTTAGTCAATTCTTTTAATATTGTTTTCTTAATGGATACGACGTACAAGACAAACAAATATCGACTTCCATTGCTGGAGATTGTGGGAGTCACATCAACTGGTTTGACATTCACAGCCGCCTTTGCATTACTTTCAAGTGAACGCCAAAGTAATTTCACTTGGGCATTGGAAAGGTTCAAAGGATTATTATTGACATCAGAGGACGGTCCACGCGTTATTATCACTGACAGATACCTTGCTTTGATAAATGCAATTAATAATGTCTTTCCGGAGACTTATCAGATGCTATGTACATTCCACATTGCGAAAAATGTTAGAGAGAAATGAAAGATGTTAGTGGATAAGGTTGAGTCAATGGATGTGTTGATGGAAGTGTGGCAGAATGTCATGGATTGTGACTACCGGTCCATGTTTAGTGCTTATGTTCATCGTCTTGAGTATGCCTCTTCTGCATGGCCTCTATTTTTTGATTATGTCAACCGCACTTGGATAATTCCGTACAAGACATACTTTGTCAAGGCGTAGACGAACAAAGTTATGCATCTAGGCAACACTACAACAAACAGGTAATTTTTATTTTCATCGGCTTCTGTACTTATGTATTTCATATTTGTGTGTAATGTATTAATGTGATATGTGACAGGGTTGAGTCTGCGCACTGGAACCTGAAGAGATTATTGGGATCTAGTATGGGAGACCTATGCTCGTGTTGGGATGCTATGCATAACGTCATAGTCCTACATCATAACAAAATCAAGGCGTCCTTTGAAAAAAGTTTGAACGTAATGAGTGATGCTTACAAAGGTTTAATATATAGAAGACTTGTTGGGCGTGTTTCACGATACGCTCTAGGACTTATTGCTGATGAAATTGAGCGAGTCAATAAAATAGGTATGGACAGTGGTCGTTGTGGATGCATTTTGAGCTCAACATACGGCCTACCATGTGCTTGTGTATTAGCACGATATCAACCTGGAATAATTCCACTTGGTGAAATTCATGTTATGTGGACCCGTTTAAGCATTTCAAGTATTGTTTCTTATGAATCGCTTCCAGAGTTTAGCATTGACCGTGAAGTTGAATTGGTACAAGAAAGATTCAACAAGGTTGACATCGGTGAAAAGGTCAACATAAAGTAGAAGATGATCGAAATTGCTTGCCCAGAGATGACATCTATGGTTGCTCCTTCGCATAAAGTGAAAACAAATGGTGCACAGAAGTCTAAAGTTGCACGGCATGAGAGGTCTACGAAACGTGACCCATCATATTTTGAGCACGTTGACACTTTACATTTGATGACAGAGTCTTCATCACGAAAAACAAAAGTGAAATCGAAGGCCAAAGAAGAAACGCGAAGGACAATAGCTATGTTAAATCAATTTCATCTGATTTGTCGTCCATACATTGTAGATGTTGTTGATGTTGTTGCCGATGGTCATTGTGGTTATCGATGTATTGCTGCTATGTTGGGCCTAGGTGAAGAGGCATGGCCCGTTATCCGACATGACCTCTGCCAAGAATTAACTCAGTGGCGTGATGAATACGCACAATTAGTAGGAAGCTACGATCAATTGGAAGAACTACGACAATCATTGATTGTCCATGATCGATCACAGGTATTTCTTATTTACCTTATAAACATGTAATATATTTATAATTTTGTATTTCTTTTCATAAGTATTTCTTATTTACCTACATGTATTACAGGTTAATGCTAAGAAGTGGATGACCATACCTGACATTGGCTATGCAATTGCAAATCGATACAATGTCATCTTAGTATGTTTGTCATATGTTCAGAGTTTTACCATATTTCCACTAAGAACTTCACTGCCTACAGATGTCACACAACATCAGATGTTATGCATTGGATTTGTTAATGGATGTCATTTCGTATAGGTAAACCTTCGTATCACAAGTGAAGCATTACCCATTGGATGTTATGATTTACTTACTAATATTAATTTTTCAGGTTCAATTACAACAGGGTTGTCCCTTACCCATGGTGGACATAATTTCGTCAAACCATTGTTACCCACAAGCGCGAGCATGGTCTACATTTTATACACACAGGATGCAATCATTTATGAATTTAATGACAGTTAATACGACTTATGTAGATCTTAGAGAAGACTGAAATTAAGTTTGTTATGTAACTTTTTTTTTGCAGTTGTAAATACTTTTCTTTATATAATTTCATTAAACAAAGGCGATTCATACAACTTGTTAAATATATTATAATTAGTCAAACTATTAAAACCATACAAAATTATGCAATATTTTAAACACTTAAAGTATAAATAACCGTTACATAAATAACCATTAAAAAGGCAATCATATATAACAATGTCCTTTCAAGAAAATGATGCACGTCCACGCACATAACGACCACCTCTTCTAGTACTAGACTCATACTCCTCAACAGACCTACGAGCTACCTATAGTGTCTCAGTAGTACGTTGATAAGCTACAGTGCCCTCTGTGACGTCTCGACAGGTTAACATGCCCTGCAACATCCTGATCACACGCCTCATACCCTTGAAATTAAGATAACCAAAAAAAATTTATTAAGTAAACAAGAACAAAAATTGATGAAAAAAATCAAAATAAGTTAGTTTCAATACATACCAACAATCCTAGCTCAGCCGACCGTCTACGACGAACTGGAGGCACCAGCCTGTCATCTGGAATGTCTCGCCTCATGCGCGGTGCAAGACTAGGTCGTTCATCGTCGTTGCCTGAAGTGATGTACGGGTGCGACACCCGCCTAAACCACGTTATGTATCCATCAACACACGCATGTGGCTCATGAGCCTCAACGACACTAGTAATGGCATACTCTACATACCGCAACGAATTTAGATCAATTGTAGGAATGTTTGGCATTGGAAGACTATCAGGTGACCGTGGTATGATCTGCTGAAAACCAAATTGACGCAACACGCGTTCAGGTAGATGTCGATGAATCATGTCGCCTAATAGGATCCATCCCGAGTACATAATTATGGCAATGAATGGGCATGTACGTCTTTGCGAAACGTATGGATTCCAGATAACTACATCATAAGTGAGGGCATCCAGAAATGTTCGGCCCTCTGTCAAACTCCAACCCACCCTCGGGGGTATGTATCGTGAAGCACGTGGATCAAGTTTTGTGTACCTCTCAGACACTTGCCTCCTTCCCATTGCAGGAAAGTGCTCATATATCCAACTCTACAAAAAAACATTACTTCCATTGTTTGATTCATTGTCAAACAATATTAAAATAAACTTAGAAGATGGTAATGTACCTGTAGAAGAGTGGAATATCCAGCTATCTGTCTGACCTCACTAAAGCTACCATCTCCTAGCTGCTCATATGTATGTGCAAGTGCTGCTGCTCCCCAAGCATATCTCGAACAAGCATTCAAGTCTCGCAAGAGAAGGAGATACGATACTCAAATTAGAGTCGCACTCTTATTCGTAAAAATTGTGCATCCAAGCAGATGCAACAAGTATGCCCGAGCAGCACACTCCCAACGCTTCTGCTCGATGCACTCTTGGTAGACCTCGCGTAGCCAGCTGAGCCTAACTTTTGGACTACGTGACTGTTTCATCTCAGCTGAAGCTTTAGCGTGGTCCACACCAAGCAGCTCCATGATATGAGATCAAGCCTCATCATACTCTAACTCCTCAACCTCACAAAATTGTCCCATGATGGGTAGGTGGAGCAAATTCATAAAGTCAACTAATGTGACACTCATCTCACCTATCGGTAGGTGGAAAGTATTAGTCTCTCGGTGCCACCTCTCTGAAAGGGCAACGATCAATCCATGATCGACATACAAGTTGTATGACAGGTTCACTAAACAACCCAACCCCGACATGGAGATATAAGGCTCAATGGTCCCATGATACATTCCAAAATGCTTCAATTTTTTGCCATGAGTGACAACCTTTATCTCCCTTCGATCTTAAATAAAAACATAATTATATAAAAAAAATGTAACATTTATTAAACAATTAAAATTTAGGTTGATGACTAACTCGGCCTTGCCATATGGCAAATGCAACATGCAAAGGTATAGTGGGTAAGTAAGGAGGTGTCATGTGGACCTCCTGGGAATCCACCATCTTCACCTTCATCTTCATCTTCATCTTCATCTTCATCTTCATCTTCACCTTCACCTTCACCTTCATGTTCTTTCTGACTAGAGTCATGCTGCTGCTGAATATCCTCTAATCATCTTGACCATGTCCATGTTGTAATAACTCCTCCTGCTCCTCATAATCATGCTCATCAACGCGATATTCTTCTACTCGTCTTCTACGAGCAGATGTCATAGGTTGTCTTCTTTCATCATGTGATGAAGATGATGGCTCACCACGAGAGGATGAATTACCATGATAAGATGATGCACCTCTAGTTTTAACCATATCTATTAACCAATTATATTATTAATATATTATATACAAAAAAGTAATTAATTACATAATAAAAATATTCAAACAAATAATAAGTAATCAAAGAATATAAAATTTCAAAAAAATACATATATAATAATTAAATAATTACAAATAAATCCAAAATAATATTTAACAAAATTTACAGATGATAATTATTATTTAATTCAATAAAAAATGTAATAATTATTTCAATTTCATAAAAAATTTAAAAAAATTAAATAAAATTAAATACATAATAAATAATATATTACGAAAATAATAATATGTTAAAAAATAACAAATTCAACAAAATTTAACAAACAAATAAAATAAATAAAAATATATTAAGAAAACATTTTATTTATCAACTAACAAAAAAAATTAAATTTATTATACTAACCTAATAAAAAATAAACCTAATAAAATAAATATATACTAACCTAATAAAAAATTAACCTAATAAAATAAATATATACTAACCTAATAAAAAAAATTAAAAAACCTAGAAATCAAAGCTAAACGCTATTCGAAATGCGGCGACACCTAACGCACATGGATGTGCGGTTAGTGTGAGCCGCCTGGGAAACTCTCCGCATATCGATATGCGGTTTCCCTACTTTCCGCACTTCCAACTACGGAAGTCTGCGACCACTGGCGTTTAAGCAGCTGCTCTCCGACGACCAACACCAACACCCAGCGAACTCAAAAAACACATGCATATATTTGTATGACAGCAAATACCTACATTTTATCAAGATACTAACCTGGACGCCAGAAAGCACCTAAGATTTGTGAGAAATCAAGCACCGAGGAGAAACGCAAACAGCTTGGCACAGGAGGGAGGAGAAAAGAGGGACAGAGGAGACCGGAGAGAACAATGGGAGAGGAGGGAGGGCGGAGGAGGAAGGTGTGATTTAGAACGGGTGTAGGGTTTGAGGGTGAGATGCGGCAGAGTTCAAGTTTCAAAATTAATCAGCCTTTTAAAAATTCAAAATATTCTTGTTGACTGTGTTGAGGGGTATACTTTAGAATTAAAATATATTTTAGAGGTATAGGACGAAGGTAGTGAGGTGCAGGGAGAATATCTCTTTTACTTATGTGAGTCTATTATATGACATATTATATAAAGTTATGAAAGTATTTTATGATATATCTATATATTTCAATGAACTCTTCAAAATAATTTTCAAATAATACTTACAACTAGATCAAAATGATTTTATTTATTTTATTTTTAATTATAAAAACTTTATAAATAAAAACTTACATAGTAGCCTCTTATTCATTAAACAATTAATCAATAAACATAAATTAAATAAAGATAATAAATTCTTAAATTAACATAAGCATGAAATATTACAAGTCTGGAGTTCTTTTTTGAGTTACCAATCATGGCGAATGTGGCGATTCTTGAGCTCAGTAGAAACTGTGCCAAGACAGTGGAAGAGATAGTAAAACTAGAAAGAAAGATCTTTCCAAAACACGAATCACTAGCTTCATTCTTTCACGATGAACTGAAAAAGAAGAACAGTGGATTGCTTTATCTTCACGTGGATGGCGAGCTTGCAGGCTACGTCATGTATTCTTGGCCTTCTTCCCTGTACGCCTCCATCACCAAGCTCGCAGGTTCCAACCCCATTCGTTTTCTTGCTTACATCTATCTCATGAAAGGATGGTTGCATTCAGAAACTGAAATTTGGTCTTTCCAATGCTAGTGTTTGTTTCGTTATCAAGAATTCAAGTCATGCCCATAACTTGTTTGATGAAACTTCCCAACTAAATAATCTGAGCCTTTTCTACTACTTATGAAGAAAAAACTATCGTGGTGTCGTATATCACCCGCAGCTAGTGAAAAGTTTTACGAAAATCAGGCTTAAGTGTCCGAATTGAATAACTAGTGTAATGAACTATAAACGTAACCTTGAAGAAAATTAGTCAAAACCATAGAAAAATAGCCAAAAGCTTTGTTGTAATAACCTAATGACAAATGTTTAATATGATTTTATTTAGCTTTTTATCTTTCTTAATTAAGAAATAAAAAATGATCAACCTGATCTTTTTGCTATTTTCGTTTTGGTTCAAATTGTAGTCCTTTATTTTTAACGAGTATTGCTGAATCTTAAACCTAAGTAGTATGATATGATATGTTTAATTTGAATCTTTTTGTTATTTGAATATTACTAAAATCCTGTAGCATAGTGTATAGTTATAATGCTATAAGATCATGATATTTTATGTCTTTAATATTATTTTATACTATTTATTATGTAATTATTTTTGTTGAAACTGTTTATTGGCAATATGGGTTTACATTGCTGGGATTGAATCTTCAACTTTTGGTTATTGGCAATATGGGTTTACACATTTTGGTTTATTAGTGAAGGAGCAATATAGGGGACAAGGCCACGGAGAGACTCTGTTGAAAGCAGCAGTTGAGAAATGCAGGACAAGAAAAGTTTCGCGCATAATGCTTCATGTGGATCCCTTGAGGACTCCTGCAGTGAATCTTTACAAGAAATATGGTTTCCTAGTTGACACTTTGATTCAAGGCTACTACTCCTCAGACAGAAATGCTTATAGAATGTACCTGGACTTTGATTCAAGTTAAAGGAAAAACTGAATAAACATTTTATGTACCATCTACAATTCACTCCAAGTGATTTAATTAAAAGAACAAAATTTGTAATGATGATTTTTATTTAAGCACTTGTGAAAGACAAAAATTCAATAAAGAGGGGTTCGTGGTTTCACTTGTGTATTCCAACCTGAGAATGAATGTCTATGCTGTGTATTTGTCTGTCATATTGGAACCTGCTCTGTCAATGACTGGTAGCGCAAATGTCTAAAGAAGAAACTTTAGAAATATTGATGATTACAAGAGGAACTGCTCAGAATAATTTTGAAGGGTTTCAAATAACATTTATTTTTTATTTGGGTTTTTTCTGATAATGTATAAAAGAAATAAGTTTTAATATATTTTTAATTTGATTATTCTAGGAAAATAGTAAAAATCAAAATTGTTGCTGCCCAGGATCGAACTGGGGACCTTTAGTGTGTAAGACTAACGTGATAACCACTACACCACAGCAACTGTTATACTATATTTTAAGAAATTATTTATATATATTATAAATTATAATAATGACGTCATAATAGGCTGTAAACCTCATAGCCATAAAGTAATCTAAAGGAAAAACTTATAACCTCCTTGCTCTCTTCGAATCCGTTAAGCGTACGAGCCCTAGATTTCGATCTAGGGTTTCTTTGCGCTCTAGTTCAATTTTCAATTCTGCTTTCATTGGATTCTGGGGGTTAAGTTGTTCTTACATTATTCCATTTCCCACGAATTAGAAATCACAAAGAAAATGGTGAGGGTGTTGAGAAGCTGCATTCAATCCATATTGAAGCTGGTGAACTCGGTGATTGGGATGGCCGGGTTAGCCATGATTCTGTACTCCGCTTGGATGATTAGGGTTTGGCAGAGGGAGATGGGTGACCTCCCCTTTGGTCACGATTCTGATGATTATCCACCTCCATGGTAAAATATTCATTTTTTCCCTCCATTTTTTTTTTCTATTTATCCTTGTATTAATGAATGAGAAAATTTGGATTTCGATTGACCAGTGAAGATGGATTTCAATATTTTTAATAATGAAATAAAATATTAAAAATTATGATTTGATTTTATGATATTAATGTGTTTTTATTGCTTTTGTACTAAAATGTTGAATGAAAGATAACGTTCTAGGAAACCAAAGGAGTTAATTGTGGAAGAGAGAAATGTTGATTGGGGGAGTCGTTTTTGTCATCATAAAGCTGTTGAATTTTGTGCTCTGTCCACTTGCAAGCTCTTAATGGAATTAAGAGAACCGGGAAATCAATTATGTATTACCCGGACTTTTGGAGCAGGGTTGGGGTTCTGGCTTAGGATATAAATATATTCAAGGTGTTAAATTGTAGTCACAATAGCAGTTTTGTTATGATTCTTGATATTGAAGAAAAGTTATTGTAGTTGTAGAAACTTCAAGAACCTTAACGTTAGACACAAACCAGTTTTTAAAACCTTAGATTTGTTCATTGTGAGGAGCACTGGATGGTACAAAAAATTTATGTGATACAAATCTTTTGAACGTGAATATATATATATATATATATATATATATATATATATATATTGTGGGAATTGCAGGTGGGGGAGGGGATGTTGTCAAACTGATTGCTTATTTTTGTGATCTTTATGGATAGATATACTCAGTATTTCCTGCTAGTTTAATTCCGCTTTACATTATTAAATTTTCTGGTCTGTATGGATAGATTCTGAAGACATGTTTTTTTTTCTTTTGAAATCAGGTTCATTTACACGTTTCTTGGCCTTGGAGCGGTGTTCTGTGTAGTAACGTGTTTAGGTCATGTAGCTGCAGAAACTGCTAATGGCTGTTGCCTGTATTTGGTATCCTTTTCTTTTAGTCTACCATTATTTTAGTAACAGATACGGCTCTGATGCTACACATGGATATGGCATTTCTTAAAATTTAGGTTGCAAGCATGGGAGTACAAATAACATTTATGTGAAAAATTGTATATATTGTAGCATATCATAAAATAAACTAAAATATAAATGCATCATAAAATTACTCTTACGGTATTTTTGAAGCAATTTCTCTACATCTAAATTATAATTTTTTTAATTTTAAGTGCTAAATGCATAGTATGGAAAAATGTTTTAATTTAATAAAATACGAAAGTTATATTTAAGGTAGCTAGCTAACAATTTAAATAATTTTTACTGCTGAAAGTTTTAATTTTTTTCACTGAATTTGAGACATACAATTTTAATTGCTGATGTTAGTTTTTTTATTTTTATTTTTATTTTATTTATTTATTGTTATAATACAATATTTAAGATAAGTATAATCATTTAATAATTTACGTAAGGGAATGTTCACCGTTCAATGTAGTCATTAATTCCCTCTACCGAATTATTATCACTTAGTTGCACTTTTGGTGACTGTTAAACAACCACTATTATGTTTCAGTGCTGAAACTTTTAGTTTTATGCAGTTAGTTGTGTTCAATAGCAAAGCCATCTCATTAAGTGGTCATTAAGGCAATGTTAACCTTGACTGCTTACAGTATATGGTGTTTGTGGTTTTGCTTCTCATGCTGGAGGCTGCATTAACTGTTGATGTATTTGTGAATCAGGACTGGGAGAAGGTATTGTTGTCTATAAAAAATAATTTCAATAATGTTTTTGTTAATTCAATGCTTTTATATTTTAAAGTCTTCTCTTCCTGTGACATATTGAATCTGATCCATCTAAACGTGAAAATTGGAGTCAGGACTTCCCAAAGGACCCCTCTGGGAGTTTTGATCAGTTCAAGAATTTCATCAGATCAAATTACGAGATGTGCAAATGGGTAGGCCTGTTTCTTGTTTCTGTACAGGTAAATCTCTCTCTTCTCTGTCTGTGGCTGTAATAATTTATGATACAATTATTGTTGAAGCATATTATTTACCTATTGCCAAAGTTTCCTACTGAATTCCCACTTCCAAGATCATTGCAAGTTTTAAACACAAGTTTTTTAATTAAAGGGAACTTTGTATTCAGGTTTTCAAGATTGTCTAAGTAGCTTCTTTCTCTTATAAAGCATATCGAGAAAACTGTCTCCAATGATTACAGTATACTGAATTCTTTTAAAAAATATTGCTTTCCCAAAGCAAGTTTAGGGAACCATAGTGTGTAAGACTAACATGATAAGCACTACACAGCGGAAACTTTCTTCTTTTGAACACATATCTCTTTCATACGGTCAATAACAGCTTTAATCTGTAATGAAAAGATGGAAAATGAAAATATCAGCTTTCATCATTTCTTTCTAACTGTATCCTGTTTATTGTCCCTTTTATATTTATCTCTTTGGTTCCTCTACTGATAATTTTAATGCATATTTTATTATTAAGGGATTCTTATAGGTAGTACTCCTGTTGTTGATGAGATCTAAACTGTCATTCTAGGTATATAATTAACATGTAAAACAACTGCCAACTGGTACAATGTGTATACTCTCTCTAATTCATTTGTTCTGTCAGTAAACTACGTAATCAGCTAGTACATATTTCTTGTTACACTTTGTTCCATATTTCTACTTGCTTTTGGTTCCAAAATCTGAAGATGGAGTTACATTTGGAATTTGGTTAATGAATGATGCATTGACGGATGGCTGCCTGTGCTGTTAACAAGCAGGGACTCTCTTTACTATTGGCAATGATACTCAAAGCACTAGGACCACATCAATATTATGATAGTGATGATGAATATACTCCTGACAGGGTGCCACTCTTGAAGAATGCTCCACCTCAATATGTTGTTGTTGATCCAGGATATGCACATGGAAATGAAACATGGAATAGGGTAAGTGGCAAGGTAAACTAGATTGGAATTCTTTTCTTGATCTTAACTTTCTTATTTGAGTCGTCACGGATTTTCTTTATGATTTAGTTTCACTACTACTCTGTTTAAGTACGTATTATCATGCCCCAGTCTCATTGTTAGGTGGTTTGAATAGGCAAGTTGGCTTATAGACTGTACGTCGGTGTATACTGAAAATTTGAAAGTGATGATGTATTAGATTGAATCTTTAGTACTTATGATAGCGATCTCAATTTTCTTCATTCATTTTTCGGAACTTTTTTTTGGAAATTAGAGCATTAACCTCTACTGATGCTTTATTGTTGCATGATATTGATTTAATTTTAATGTTAACACTATTCTGTCAGTGGTCAAATACATTATGAAGTCGCTTTATGATTTCATTTAGTCACTATTTATTTGTTTCCTTGGTGAGACAAGTCCTGGTTATTGTTTTACTGTATAGTGGTCAGCATGTTAAATCTTAGCTCTAGCTTTGAACTTCTCTCCATTTAAATGAAAGTTTCCTTCTTTAATCAGTCAAATAGGTAAGGCCATAGCCTTCAATTTAACCTTGACGTCTGGATCCATGGAAAGTGAGGCAAGCAGTCCTTTTTTATGCCAATTGGTTTAGAAGATGACCTACACGCTGGAGACGGATTAACTATTGAATCAATGGCTATGGGAGAAACAAGTGCTTATCGTGATCCTGGGGACAAATAAACCATTTTCACACAGTTGTGAGTAAACGTGTGTAATCATCATATATCATGTCTGTTTATCGTAAATAAAACACAATCTCTTGATGAACAACCCCCTCTATCTTCTGTTAAAAGTATCTACGAAGGTGGATCAATAGATATGAGCAAATATTCTTTTGTTTAAACTGGGTTCTCATCATTCATCCATTGTGGATACAAAATGGAGTTTTGGCGTCCAGTTCATTTACACAAAAACATCATTGGCCCATTTTTTTTCACGCTTTTATCTGTTTAAACTTCTTTGACTTGAGATTCTGATAAACTTCATTTCACCACTTGAACAAAGGCAGAAGAAAATGATATTTTGCAGGTATCTTTGCGTTAATTGCTTTAAAAATGGAAACAGAAAAAAATTGTTTTAAATTTGAGACAAAGATCCTTCTTTCTGTTTTATTATTAGTGTAATGTAATTAACACCTTTTTTCCAGATTGTCACAATAGCAAATAGAGTAATTACAAAAGTAAAGAAATGAAAGGATGTTTTTTAACTGATAGTATTTGTGAATGTCTTCCATTAGAGGAATTCGTGGTTTTGTATTATTTCAGTGCTATAGGAAGAATTATATACTTGTTATTCAAGATTCATACTTTATATGGAATACTAAGAAAGAACTAATGACCATAGCCATTAGAAAGTTGTAATTTTGTTAGGACTATGTAATTTTGTTATTTAGGAATCGATAGTTAACTATTTTTTATCAACACTGTAACAATGGTAGATGGAACAATTTATATGAACAGGATTTAATGTTATAATACAGGTTTTATGGGTGAAATTTAATCTCGTCAATGTTACATCCGTTATTTGAGATATTGTTTTTAAATCTTGTTCTTTACACCTCCTTATTAAATTAATGCATGACTATGAATATTATATAAATTTACATAATATATCAAACCTCACATAAATATATGATAGTTGTCCAATATCACCCAAGATCAATAAGATCGACAATCCTACTTATCATTGATCTTAACGAAACTCAAGCTATCGTCGGAACTTGCATCTAAATACTGTATGTATATAATTTTTTATTTTTATAATTACTTTTGTTTTTATTATTCTCTTGACCTATTTAGAAGAAAACAACTAGAGGAAATAAAAGTACGACAAAGTAAAAGTAATCTGAACATGGGACAAGGGAGCACCTTTAATCCTCCACCTTATGAATCCAAATCTCAATGGGAGCTTAACATTGTTAATATTGGAAATAACCAAAATCCTTCTCAAAGGACATGTGACTACACACGTAGGTAACCAAGGTCTAAAAGTATCCTTTAGCATTGGTACAGAAAAAGTAGTAGAAGTGAAGGTAACATAGGTAATCTCATTGGTACATAAATGGATCATGAAGATATCTGTATACTCTTTTGACTATTTCATGGGGCTTCTTCTTGTACCTTCATTCAGTCAAAATATATATAAAATGAAAAAAAAAATTAGGTAAGCACTAATTATTGCTCACTAAATCACATTTATTGTACTCTATATGTAGAGTCATGCATCCCAGGTGTCTTGTTTATTTTCTCGTCTCTCTACTTATGTAGTTTTCATGTGGTGTATTTGCTTCGTTCAGCTCCATCTCTTCTCGGATTAATACTATTTTTTTTTCATTTGTTCAACTTCATCTTTTTATCTCGAATCTTTTATGAATAAACATTTTTGTTCAATAAGTTAGGTTTGAAATTTTATTCTTATATTGTTTGAAATTTATATATATTTTTATGATGTTGTATTAGATTTTGAAATCTGGTTAAGAAAACTCATTGAATTTCAAAAATGTTAAGGAATTTACTGAATTTAAAAAGTCGGTTAAATAAATTACTTGATTTTGAAATTCGATTAAAATATTTATCAAATTTCGAAAAGGAATTCACTATATTTCGAAATTTGATGAACACTTCTATCAAATTTTTAAATCTGATAATCATTTTTCCTAAATTTCAAAACTCAGTGAACATTCCTACACAATTTAAAAATTCGATATTCATTTAATATTTTCTTTTCTATTTTCTTTTCTATTTTGTTTTATTTTATAATTTGTTTACTTGTTTTATTTTTAATAGTTTCTTCGAACGTTGGTGCTATGAAGAAATATGTTAGAGCAGCAACAAAGTTGTGGCATACGGGATGGAGAGCAAAGAAGAGCCGGGAGGTGCGGTGTCAGGTTAAAGAAGTGTGAGAGTAAAAATGGATAGGTGAAGTAATTATAAGGATAGAGAAAAGAAAATTTACTCTTGTTTGAAGGGTAGTTTTGGCATTAAAAGAATGCTTTGAAGGTGTACAGAGAAACCTTGGAGGTGCACGGAGAAAACCCCCTTTCATGTGAGTTTTGTGACACCATGACAATGGTTAAAGAAGTTATATATTTAATATTAGACTTAATACTTATTTTGATTCCTTGGTTAGTTTTATTCAAAATGGTCCTCTCTTTTCTGAGATGTTTATAGTGGTCCATTCTTTTATAAAAATGGTTTAATTTGATCAGTTTTGCAGACGGTGTTTAAGTTGCTAACAACATAATGTCTACCTTAGCTAATATTCAATGAGTTGTCCAATTTTAAAATACGTAGCAAGATGAGTCCAAATGACATGACAATGTTAAAAGTTCTTGACCTTAATTAAACTCTCTATTACAATTAAATTTATTTTACCTTAATTAAACCCCAATTCACTATCATGAAACCCTAACTAGAAACTTCTCTCCCCTATCTGTTTTCTTGGTTCTCGAACAGACCGACCCAGACTTAGGGTGTCCCTATGGGTTTCATAAGGTTCTTTCTTCTCTTTTGTCTTGGCTTGAAATCACAAATCCTGGTGGCATGAGAAGGACGAAGGCGATGCATTGATCGTTTCAGGTGAGACTCGTCGTCACGTAAAGAACTATGCTAGGTAGGAGGTTTCGTCTTCTCCTTTTTTGGTTAGGGGTCGTGATTGGCTAGAAGGGCATGCTCCCTTCTTCTTCTCTATTCTGGGTTGTTTTCGCAGGGAAGGAGAGGCATTTTCCAATGGCTTAGGCGTGACGCTTTCTTTGTGCAACTAATGCTTCAATGTCTTCACCGCGAGCTTCCGGGGGCAGGCGCGGCGTTTCGCGATGCAAGGAACTTGTCCTCCAGCGTCTTCACAACAGCAAGGGCTTGGATGAGATTAACGATTCAAATCAAGGTTGAATTTGGGTTCTGTTCTTGATTGTTCTCTATAGGTTTTGATCTCGCGATTTGGGACTAGGGTTTTGATTTGAGATTTTGGAATTTTTTTCATTTTGAGGGTGATGATTGCAGTTAATGATTTTTCAGTGGTGGTTTGGTTTGGAGTTTCCAATGGTGGTTTGGGTGCGAGCAGTGGTGGCCAACGACGTGGACTGATTGGTTTATCCTGTTGGCCTGGTTGCATAGTAGGGCTATAGATGAGACAAATGTGTTTAGTAAGAGGAAGATGAGAATCTATTAAGAATAAAATAAAATAAAAAGAAAAATATAAAAAGTGAAATAAAAACTTTTAACATTATCACGTCAAGTGGTCACGTATTTTAAAACTGGACAACTTATTTAATATTGGTTAAGGTGGACATTACACCGTTAGCAATTTAAACACCATTAGCGAAAATTATCAAAGTGAACAATTTTTACAAAAAAAAAGAACCACTTTGAACATCTCTAAAAATGAAAGACCACTTTGAACAAAACAAACTAATATAGGAATCAAAATAGGTATTAAACCTTAATATTATTTAAATGTGTGAATCGTATTTTGTATATATATTTATTTTAATTTTGTGTTTTTGAGTTAGTCTAACATTTTTTTACTCTGAGTGATATTTTTTTTTAGATATTATTCTTGATTATTGTTGTATTGAATTCTACATTTTCATAATTTCAAAATGACCATATAGTTTGCCAAATTTACTACTTTCTATCAATTCTCAGACAAATTTATTACATTTTTGTATAAAAATTCATAGATTTATCTTTTTTATATCTAGCTTAAACTTTTTGTAATTGAACTTATAGATCTAACTACAACTCATAAGTAAGTCCACAACGGTAGCTAATTAGAGATAATATATATTATAAATGTGCTCTAAGGGAGATTGAATTCATTCATTTATTTTTTCGATTTTAGAAATTTTCTTTATTTCTTCTTTTATCACAATTTTTAAATTGCTTATTTGTCTTGTCTTTGTTTTTTCTTTCTTCTTTGTCAATGGAGATCTAATTCTTGAATGTCAACTCACAATTAAGAACATATAATTCGAATTGAATTTGTTATTGATAGTTTATACTCCAAGTTTGGTTTTCTTCTCTCTTATTTAGACACACAAAAATATGTAATTTTTCTAGAGGTTTATTTTTGCATTACCGAGAGTTTTAACTCCCAAAAAACACGTTTTCCGCGGTTGCAGAAAACCACCGTCACAAAATTACGGACGATTTTTGGTAAAACCACTCCTATTTCCAGGAGTTTCTAGAACCGTCGAAACTAATCATGATACTGAACCGTCCCTATTTTCAGGGGTTTCTGGAAACCGCCGGAACTAAGCGGGGTTTCTTGAAAACCCCGGAAGTAACTGTGTTTGAAAGAAATGCCCTTATTTCCAGAGATTTTATCCAAAACCGCTGGAAATGCTTTTAGATCATTTTTTTGTGTTGAAATTGAATTATGATAAATCTGATTTTAAAATCAATACAATCAAATAATATAATCTAAAATTATTTATATATGTATTCATAATAAAAAGTAATGTTAATAGAAAAATAATTCAAAATTAATTTCAACTAAAAAAATGCTAAACTCTTTTATCAGTTGCATTTCATAACAAAATAAATTTATCACTTTTTAAATTATTTAAAATTGATAAAATTCAATAATTTTTATACAAATGTTAGGTTGGGTTAAAAATAACAATTTTACAAATTCAAAAGTAAAATTTTAAAATAATTTTAAACAATTTAATAACAGTTTAAAATAAATTCTAATGTAAAATTTAAAACAATAAAGTTTAATATCATATATAAATATAAATAAATTAATCTTTAATAAAATTATAAATTTTAATAAAAATATTTGTATAACATTTAACTAAAAATTAAATTTTGTTTAAGTTTATAGAGAAACAAAATTGTTTAATTTTAAAATAAATTAGAAGTAAACTGAGACCATTAATATAATGACACGTGGCATGATAGTGACACGTAACACTATTATTATTACATTACACTTGATACTGTCATATCATGTAACGTTAATTTGACATGTGTTAATTTTTTTTTCTAAAAAATAAAAATAAATATAATTTAAAAACATATTTAGAAAAAACACAAAGTGATATATGACACTCTTTAATAGTGTTATAGTAAGAAAACTGATACTTTGACACACATAATTATTTTACATTCATTTGACACTACCTTCCTTACTTTTTTTTTCTTCTTTTTTGAAAAACTACAAAAAAGTCACTCTTTTAAGACCATTTTATCCTTGTGAGGTGTGTCAAATAAATGTAAATGTATGCCATGTTCTCCTTACTTTCATAGTAAAGAAGAAAAAAAGTAAAGGAACATATTGCAAAAAAAACGTAACAATTGAATTATTTAACCTTATTATTTTTATATAGACATATGAACCAAACAGTTGTCCAAGCAATTGCTTTTGCCTTAGCATCACATAATCATGGATTATGATCATTTGCAGCTTTCTATCCACTCGAATGACGCAAGCCGGAAATAAAGATGGAGCGAGAAGATGGAGCAGATGAAGAATACACAATTCTCAAGTGCAGAAGATGGAGCCTCACCACTACTGCATAAGGAACGTTTTTGGGAAAAAAATATTGTGAATTTTGAGCTTTATGATGCTGTTGAAAAGGGGGACGTGGATAACTTTATTGATGTGTTAGGGAAAGAGTGTGCAAAAAGGAAGGTGCCTTTGTCTGATATTTTTGATTAGGTAACATGGGCAGGTGATTCACTACTTCACGTGGCAACATATTTTGGAAGTGAACAAATTGCAGAGTTGATTTCTGGTCACTTTCCTGAGCTTCTTACTGCGAGAAATGTGAGGGTATTGAGCCTTCCTTGTGTGGGAGTGAAGGTGTCTTCCTTGTCCTTGTGTAGCAAGATTACATGTTCTTTAGCTGAATTGTGGGACTACTCGAATGTATCTGTATGGAGAATCTACAGATTGGGCTGTAGGAGCGGCTACAGTCGGTGAGGTAGGGTACATGAGTGAGACTGACTCTTTCCATTATGGTGTTTATGGTTTGGTGATGCTCATGAATTGTTTATGACTATGATAGTCATGGAGGTAGTATATATATGGTGATGATCATGGTATGGAATGCTTCAGGTGATGTGATGTTGATAGTAGTGTTACGATAATAGTTATACTGAGTAGTTAGCATATGTGCTACTGAATGTATAGACCAAGGGTCAAGGATCAAGAGTCGGGGATCTAGTAACTGGATAAGGCTGATGTTTGTGTTAGAAGTTTAAGAATCCTATTGTTATTACTATTGAGTATGAGATGGTTGTTATGGTTGATATATTCATTGTATTTAATATTGTTGTTATGATTGTTTTAACGGTAGCTTACCCTATACATGTTTGTGTGTGTGCATGTGAATGCAATGATTGTATAATGTGTGATGTTATACGTGAGCAGATGATGTTGTAGATGGTGTTGAGGCATAAAAGATTCGAGAGATGAAGGGGGACAAACTTGGGATTTTATTTACAGTTATTATTTTTGAACTTTGAGACAATGTAATTGAAGTCATTTTATTTTCTTCGTTGTTTTCATTAAACAAATGTTTTGGAACTATTATGTTTTATGCACAATGATATGTTGAGGTTTTTGAAAATAAGTTTCCGCGCAATGATAAAGTTTTGAAATTTACCGGTTTTTGTAAGCCCGTGACATCCCATAATTTACGGTGTTACATAAAACCTTTGGTGTAAATCTCAAACAATTATAGTGAAACATCCTTCAATCTAAGGTTGATTGGAAGGGAAACTAGATGTAAGCATTGAGGTCGAACCAGGATAAAACCTTGTGTTTGTTCTTCTCTCCTTATCTCTTTTACTTTCATTGCATATGCGTATTACTTAGATTACAAGAAAGATTAAAGATCATTCAAAGTTTGTGAAAAGATTTAAATAGCATTCATTTTTAGTAATCACCAATTCACCCCTCCTCTTGGTGTTGAGAAACAAGACACTTCTTTTCTAACACTTTCAATATTACAACGAGTTTAACCCACTCCTGGTTTCAAGTATTATTACACCACTCCTGGTCCCTTAGACAACACATCTAATCCGAGTTTAGCCTCTCCAGGTTCTATCCCTAGACAATTGTCTAGACCAAGTATTCTTACACCACTCCTGATTTCAAGTATAACCCATTCTTGGCTAAGTATTATCTACCATTCTTGGCACCTTTAGACAACACGTCTAGTCCGAGTTTAACCTAGGATCTATCCCTAGACAATTGTCTAGACTAAGTTTAACCACTCTTGGTTAAGTATAACCCAATCTTGGTTGAGTATTATTCGTTACTCCTAACACCCAAATATTCTTACACCACTCCTGATTTTCAAATGTTTGATCACAAAATGAAAATAATTCTCTTAAAGAGAATGTTTAGTCAATACAAATTAATATTCCCAATTTCTTGTAATTGCTCCCTATTTCTCTTCCTTTTTGAGTGAAGATATCATACGATATATGCTCAGAGTAAAACACTTGATTTATGTTAACTCTTTTGTTTTCTTTATTCTCTTCTTTGAACATTTGCGTTAGGTGCTCTAAGCACAAAAATAAACTTTAGAGTAGATTTTCAACAAGGTTTTCTTTTCTTTTCTTCTTTTTTTTTTCTCTTCTCTTTTTCTTTTCTCTTCTTTATTTTTAAAAGATTTTGATGTTGTATGCTCCATATGAAGTGGCAAGAAGTGATGATGATTCTTTTCTTCATTCTTACTAATCACTTTTCTCAATCTCTTATGCTAGAGCTTGCTTTCATTTACTCTTTTTCATATTTCTTGTGTTGAGATTGGACGATATAAGCTTTAAGATGAGATAGAGTTTAAATGAATGGTGATCTTTCCTGAGCATATTCTCTCTTTCTTTCTCTTCTCTTCTTTTCTTCTTCTATTTTTCACCTCTTCTATATTTCTTCTTTAACCACCCTTCTACATCTTTTTCAATAACAACAACTTTGTTTTCTTTAGTTGATCTTCTTTATATAGTAGTCTCTCTTGAGATATGACCGTTGGATGCTGAATTGATTTTGGGAGGATAGTTAGCCTTTAAGTGGGAGGTCAATCTTTAGTCTTTTTCGTAGAGGTACAATGCTTTTTCAGCGTTTACATTAAAGAGTAGCTTGTATTTCTCTATCAGAGTAGAAGCCTTTAGTCTTCTCTCAACGTCTTTATCCTTCGTGTGCAAATATTCTGATTAATCCTTTGTGTATTCTTGTTTTGCACAAATAACAAGGATAAGGTATACAAGCAAAATAACACTTTATAGACGTTAATTTGTACTACTTGTTCAAAACCTCTTCGGTAAGTAATGCATCGTTTAAGTATATTGTTCAAGGAAGGTTAGACGATGTATAACACTTTTGACAGTATACGACATAAAGGATTAGACTCTTATGTAAAGCTATATTAGATGTATATTGTGGCATGCTTTTCATTTAGACGATGTTCTTTATAAGATACTTTTGTTTACAACATTTTTTTATGTACTATGTTAAGCTTCAGTATTTTTATGATTCTCAAGAATAGATATTTCAATTGCAGAGCTTTTGAACATATCCTACTCTTTTGCGCATATTCCTAAAATAGTTCCTTTTCGAAATGTTTTTCTTTTCATCTCTCCATGACTACAACTCCATAATCATATTATCTTTAAAACATTCATATAAGTTTTTTTTTTATTGATCAAACGCTTCCTGTAAACAATGTGTTAGACGACATAGACTTTAGGAAAACATTGTTGTGTATGTTCTTATCTTGAAAAAACTTTACATCAACCCTTTGATGATTTGCATTGGTTTTCGTATAAAGGTTTAGGTTTTCATTTGATTTTTTCAAATGCTTAAATGTTTCAAGTCAATTAGGCATTTATCTTTTTGAAAAATATTTCGTTTAATGCTTGTTGTTAAATTTCAAAATTTGGGTTGCTAGACAATCTAGTTTCTCTAGATGATCTCGTATTAACATTGAGATTTGACCATATATAGTAATTGCACCAAAAAATAACTTTGTTAATATTTTTTTATCACTTTAGACAATAATTGGACCTTGTTAGGCCAAACTCTTTAGAATAATTGTTGGACTGGATATATACAATAAGAAATAAATAAAAAATGAAAATGTGTTTTATATATGTATATTTAGTCAGAAATTAAAAATATGTGTATTAATTATTTGTTTATTGCAATGTTCAAGAAATATTTATTTAATGATAAATAGAAATTAAAATTTTAATTTGAAGTCAAAAAGAGGTAGTCATTATAAAAATAATCCATTCACTTTAAAGAAAAATGATGTTGATTTTTATAATTTAAAGAAGTTTTCATGGAAAATTGTAAAATGGTAATTGTTTCTACCCAACACCAAATTATCTTAGCAGAATACTGAGCATGGATATCCGGATAGGATATCCGGATAGGTGACAAGATCCTTGTTGTAGCTTAAAGTTTCTTCATGATCAAAATGAAATTCATTATTGTTTAGAAGGGAAAGATCCGCTTGCATAAGATTATCTTATGCTCAAGTTGGTAAAATTGTTTAGATCTATAAGTATGAGATATTGAGTGAATATTTATTGAGAATATTAAGGGTAAAATAAACTAAAAATATAAAATGTAATTTTACGAATTTTTGTGTAACTTAATAATATAATAACATGGTATTTTTCGATAGTTATTGTATTGTATCTAGAATATGTAAGACTAGTAGTTTAAAATGTTGACATTCCAATGTTTTTGGATGGAAGTGTAAGAACTACAAAGTGTAGAACTTGGAATATAAAGTCTTGGGCAAGTTGATTTATTTTTCGTAATGGAATAAGGCCGGAAAGTGCAACCATGTTATTTCTTTTTATTTGTTGTGGTTTTGAAATAGCCTTCTATTCAATTATTTGCAAGTTCACATTAATGGGACCTCTTCAGAAAATGATATTTATGTCCCAAAAACATCACACCCACATGCAACATTTTTCGTTTTGATGTCAATTTTCCGAAGAGTTTGAATTGACAACTCCATTTTCTGGGAAAATGAAGAGAACATTACCAAATATAAAAAAGCATGGAAAATACCACATGTTTTACAAAGACCGCTGCCATTACAAAGGGAAGAACGTATCTCTAACGTGAGAAACTTTCTTGGATCATAGTAATGTGACACGCATGCTGATAAAATCCTAGAATTAAGAACTGAATCTTAAAGAATTAATTTAAAGAATTAATTTTACAACATCAATAATCACCTATTTAAAAGGGAGATTAGTTATCTGAACATAAGTGGTTAATGAGTTCTTATTAAGAGTGTCCAGCCGGAGTTTCTTGATTAATATCTTGTAGGATGGTGACTCTTATATTACACATTGCATTAAATATCTTATATAAATAGACTTCTGACTTATCAGATTTCTATCTTTCCAATTACCAACTAACTCTTCTCCCCATAGAAGGAATTTAAGAAAGGAAAAAATAGAGTTCATGTTTTAATAGGCCTATTGGAAGAAAATGATTTTAAAATTTGAATTATTTTGTATACTTTTATAATTTTAAATTTCAAAATATAAATAAGCACTTTTTTAACAACTTCTAATGTTTTATATTATTTTTCTTTCATCCTAATCACTCCCACAAAAGAAAAAAGAAAAGAAAATTGGACTAAGAAACTTTGCTATATGTTAATTCGAAAATAGAATCCCTTTCTTACTCTTCTATAGGGATAGAAAAAAGCTTGTTCTATTTTTTTTTTTTAATTCGCTTCTGTTTTTGAAAAAAAAAACCTGATTGGATTAATTTTTTTAATTGAATATTAAGATAGAAACATATATATATATATATATATATATATATATATATATATATATTATTTGCTTAGTCTTTAGTTTTGTAACTTTTTTTATTATATCATTTTTCTCCTCTCTTCCAATTATTTGGTTTGTTTTACATTCATACAACCCACTCACATTTTCAAGATTCTTTATTTCTTATCATAACCTTAATTACATAATTTTTTCTTCATGTAATTATTTTCAAATTGTTTTAGTGTAATTATCTTCCAATTGTTCGGCTTGATTATTTTCAAATTATATTATCAACTTTAGTGAATCATACAATTTTTTATTCTATTTGATCTTTAATTTTTATTTAAAGAATTTTTGTTTTTCTAAAATAATTTTCATTATCTCTCAAAATTTCAATTAGTTTGATATTTAAAACGTTTTCTTATATTTTTAATATAATTTCGTTCAATGTTGTATCAAATCACATGCATTAATTATTTTACTTCTTTCTATTAATATTTTTATTTGTTATTTATTTTTATTATTTAGAATATTGTTTTGATGATTTTTTATTTACTTAAAAATGAGAAAGTTAAGCATCATGTAAGGATGAAAACCCTTAATACATTGTATTAAGGTTTTGAATCAAACGTTGTGTCAATCCATATAAGGGTTAGACTTAGGTCTCATTTGTGTTGTGTCTCCTCCCTGAATCCTCCCCTCTGTAGATCCATTGGTGTGGATCCGAGCTAATGGTTAGTCTTGATGATTGACTCATATGAGCACAATGTGGTCTTCTATTGAAAGTCTTCTTGACAAATGGTTAAGGAAAATGTGTCTCATAATTGTAATTATCATGGTTTTTATTAGGTTTATTTTTCGCTTGAGGGAGAGTGTACTAATAATTGTCATTATCATGGTTTTTATTAGGTTTATTTTTATCCTTTATTGATATTTTTTATTAAATATTTTCAAATAATCATTGTTTTATTAAATAATTTTGGAAAAAGAAGTATCTGGATTTTATTTGTGTAATATTCTGTAAATAAGTGAAAATATCAAAAGATTGAAGGATATATCAAGAATTATCATTCAAATAAAATTCATTTAAGTACATTTAATAGGCCTAGTTAGTTTAGCCAACTTTTCCCAGTAAGCATCGCCCAACGAGAAAGGTTAAGTAGCCTAACTACTCTATTTCGTCCAATGACCTCTACGTTACGAAAATCAATAAATAGAATTCGTCACAAATTTAAAAATAATCTTTTGGGGAATAAGGAACTAACCCTAAAGGAGACACGATAGAGATGCATTATAGAGGCTAGAGACACTCAACACCGTTATTTTCATCATCTATCCATTTTCTGGTGGTGAGAATGTCTATGAGTGACTAACTTCCTTATTTATTGTGGTTGACTGCAATGTATCTTCATTCTTTCTGATTTTTTTTATTTAGTATCATTCTTTTCCACTACTCTTATGTTCTTTTCTTAATCTTAATTACATGATTATTAATTGCCTATTTGTTGGTATCTATTTATTAAGTAATAATTTAGACCCTTAATTAGGATAGAACAACTAATAAATTTTGTCTCTAAACATAGAGTTTTATCTATTGGTCAATTTAAACATCTAAATTTAATGTGAACTTTCCTTAAAAATATCTAAAGAATTATGGTTGTTAGCTTGTGGTGTAATTGCTCAAGTGAAAAGTTGGAAGTATATTGTTTAGTGTGTTTTACAATGAATTGAAACGTGAAATCCAACACTAGTGAAGTCTTTACGGATTTTCAATTTCATCACACTACAGTAAAAATGTATATTTCCAACAAATAATTACTGACGGATGTCAATCCTTCAGTAATACACATTTACAGGTGGATTTACCAACGAAATATGGATGGTTTCTTATTGATGAATATATTTGTCGATAATGTCCGTTATCGAGGATAGAGGATATGATTATTATCGAGGGATTATGACTGTCGGTAATAACCTCAGTAATGTCCTTTACCGAGGGACTGTGACCATCGGTATGTGCTTCAAGGAAATGAAATCAGTATTTGGCATTTCCCTCCTCCAATTTCACTTTGAAGAAAACGTTGTCTTCCCCGCAGACGTCCATTGCTCTTCCCTAATCTCCCCCTCCTGTTATTCACACACCCACTGCTCTATCCCAACCTCCATTGTTATTTGGTCTTCCCTAATCTCCATTGCCCTTCAACTTTGCCCTTCCCTAACCTCGATTTCTTTTAGTCCCCAATCACGTTCTTCAATGTTGTCTTCCCCGCATACGCCCACTACTTTTGTTTACAACATTTTTTTTATGTACTACGTTAAGCTTCAGGGCTTTTATGATTCTCAAGAATAGATATTTCAATTAGAGAGCTTTTGAACATATCCTACTCTTTTGCACATATTCCTAAAATAGTTCATTTTTGAAATGTTTTTCTTTTCATCTCTCCATGAGTACAACTCCTTAATGATATTATCTTTTTTTATTGATCAGACGCTTCTTATAAATAATGTGTTAGACGACATAGACTTCAGGAAAACATTGTTGTGTATGTTCTTATCTTGAAAAGACTTTATATCAACACTTTGATGATTTGCGTATTTTTTCGTATAAAGGTTTAGGTTTTCATTTGATTTGATCAAATGCTTAATTGTTTCAAGTCTAGTAGGCATTTATCTTTTTGAAAGAATTTTCGTTTAATGCTTGTTAAATTTCAAAATTTGGGTTGCTAGACGATCTAGTTTCTCTAGATGATCTCGTCTTAACACCAAGATTTGACCATATATAGTAATTGCACCAAAAAATAACTTTGTTAATATTTTTTTTATCACTTTAAGCGATAATTGGACCTTGTTCGGCCAAACTCTTTAGAATAATTGTTGGACTGGATATATACAATAAGAAATAAATAAAAATGAAAATGTGTTTTATATATGTATATTTAGTCAGAATTTAGAAATATGTGTAATAATTATTTGTTTATTACAATGTTCAAGAAATATTTATTTAATGATAAATACAACTTAAAATTTTAATTTGAAGTCAAAAACAGGTAGTCATTAAAAGAAAAATGATGTTGATCTTGAAAGTTTAAAGAAGTTTTCATGGAAAATTTTTAAATGGTAATTGTTCTTACCCAACACCAAATTATCTTAGCATAATATTGAGTGTGGATATCCGGATAGGTGGCAAGATCCTTGGAGTAGCTTAAAGTTTCTTCATCATCAAAATGGAATTTCTTATTGCTTAGAGGGGGGAGATCCGCTTGCATAAGATTATCTTATGCTCAAGTTGGTAAAATTGTTTAGATCTATGAGTATGAGATATTGAGTGAGTATTTCTTCGAAATACTAAGTATATTTATAAGATCCACATTAATTGGGGACCTATGTTATCATTGGAATAATACTTATCTCAAATATATAACAATAAAGTAGTTAATAATAATAGAACTATATCTCGTCATAAATAATAATCATAACACCAAAATGTTGAGATTAGTATATAAAATATAAATATAAATAAATTTAATTTTTAATAAAAATATTAATTTTAATAAAAATATTTGTATAACATTTATATAGAAATTAAATTCGTTTCAATATGAAGAAAAAATGTTTAATTTAAAAAAAATAGAATAAAATTGACAGTAAAACCCTGAAAATGACACTTGGAAGGGAGGGACAGATGTCTCAAATACAAGAGAGTGAGCATTTTATAGAATTTCCCAAACCACAGCTCATCTCATTTTCTCAGAAATCTGCATTTCTCTAAAACTCAAGCCTCTACCTTTTTTCCTCCTTCTCTCTAGAAATTCTTCATTCCCTTTCACTCTTTTCTTCAACCAGCCACTGTTTAAGCAAACTAGGAGTCAAGATCATTGTTTTTCACCGATCAAAATCAAGCTTAGAGTTGGTAAGTTCATCCTCTTCCTAACAAATCTGCTTTCGGACACATGCAAGTCAAATCTCTGGTTGCATGTCTTCATCTATTTCATCTTCACAAATTCTGATCATGTTTTGGTCTGTTGGTTGATTATTCTTTCTTGATTGGTGGATTATAGGTATTGTAGAAAGTTTTGGTGGTGGGGAAAACAATTTCTGTTGTGAGTTAAGCTTGTTGTCCGATCAAGAGGTAAGGGAAGCTAGTAATTTAATTATGTTTTCTGTGTGAGAATTAGTTGTTTAAATGTATGCATGTATGATTGAATGATTTGGTTGCTGAATTGTATGTATGATCGAGAATTGTGAATCGTTTGGTTTCTGCTGAAATAATGTTCGGTTTGTCTTGGTTGGAGAAAAAGTGAATGAGTGAAATTGAGAAATTGAAGCTAAAAATGAAATTAGGTAATGAATTGTGTCTGAGCATGTTTATTTAGACTTGTTAGAGCCTTTATGTTTTTCTGTAGGGTATGAAAAGTGATAAATCTGACTTTGGGTCCTTGTGTTCTTATTTTGTGTAAATTGAGGTGAAACCTGTCATGAAACTCTTTAGTTTGGTGTTTTTGAAGTTTAAGTATATCTGCTTAGGTGTGAATTGATATATGATTCAAGTTTTGAGGATTTGAAGTTAGTCAAAGTGTTTAGAAATGGTCATGAAGGGTGTTGTTCAAAATTCTATAGAAGTTCTGCAGAATTATGCTGAATGCTGAAATGGTTAGTGTTGACCGTTCGGCCTTGTTCTGCTCTCGGTCATAACTAGGTTAGTCTCTTTAGAGACTCTCCAGTTTAAGACCGTTCGGTTTCTTAAAGAGTGTTCAGTCTTAGACTGGTACTTGGTTTCGTAAAGAGTGCTCGGTTTGTACTGACACTCGGATTTCTAAAGAGTGCTCGGGCTGTACTGACACTCGTCTCTCGAAGAGTGTTCGGTTGGTACTGACACTCGGCTTCTTGAAGAGTGTTTTGTTTGTACTAGCACTCAGTCTCAATAGTGCTTGGTCTTGTACCAACGCTCGGTCTCAGTAGTGCTCGGTGATGCACTAAGCACTCGATCTCGTCATATTACCAAATGTGATTGAAATTGAAACTAAGCTCGTAATATTTGGTCTAAGCTCTTAGATTTTGGTTATAAGCTTTAGTATTTGGTTATGTCTAATTATAGATGTTCTAAAGTATTCAATCAAATCTTTGGATTTTGTATAGTAATATCCCATTCGGTCATGTTTACCATAGGGAAACAATATCTCATACGGTCATGTTCGCATATAGGGGTGTTCTACCATCAGGTTTTATTCATAGTAAGTGTTGATATTTCCGAGTCAGTTGTGCTCAATGGTGATGTTGTTTTGTTCGGTTTGAAGTTATTTAAAGGTGTTATGGATGAGGAAATATGTTGTTAATGAGGTATGGTATTTAAAATGTGATATGAATGGAATAGTATGGATGTGAAGAAGTATGATGTGAATTGTATTATATGGATATGAACGAGTGTTCCAAGGAGGAATATCTCAGAAATGGTTATGGAATTGTAAAGTATGAATATGGTCAAACTAAGCTATCGTTCATCCTGACATTCTAATGGTCACCGAGTCTCAAGTAGAGAATGGTGGCGCATGTGGTGAGAATAGCAGGAGGCCTTGTTGCGTATAGCTTGGGGTTCCAGCTATCGGACTAATCTCATATGTAGACTTGGGTTTCCAGCTACAGTAAGGGATGAAGGGCTAACCTCGTGTGGCGGCTTGGGTTTCCAGCTATGGTAATTCTGATGATTTTCCAGATTACCTTTTAACGAGTGCAAGAACGTCGTAGCTACATAATTCATACAGTCTGGACAGTCAAAGTGAAAGTGGTCGATTATAATATGTTGGTGTGATTTACGTAGAAGTATGATTGTTTTATGTGTTTGTATGAAATGTATGTTTACATAGTTAATTAAATTACACTAGCTTACCCTTATTTTCCTGTCTTGTCATGTGGTTCGTTCAGTCATCCTTGTCTTTGCAATGATCACCCTGTGAGTGTGAGCAAGGTGCACACGACTCTTTGGAGCAAGCGCTGGAAGAAGAAGAAAGTAGTTTAAGAGCAAGACTGTTCGGTCTTGTACTCCTTTTGTATTAATGTAGGACCGTTCGGTCGATACACTTCTTGTATGATCGATCGGTAAGTTCTTTTGGTGTGTATTAGTATTGTTTCTGTAAAGTTTTTAATTTATGATTATTTTAGGATAACTGTAAATTAACTTTATTTGTCCTGTAACTGTTATATTTTATTGTAAATGTAAGAACTCTTAAATATAGTTTATAGCTATATTTTTTAGATGTTACACGTCACATTGTCACATTACACTTTCACTATCATATCATATCATATCATATCATATCATATCATATCACGGTATGTGGCACAACTTCAATTTAACATATGACAAATTTTTATTTTTCTAAAAATTAAAAAATAACAATAAATATAATTTAAAAAATATTTAAAAAAAAACATGAAATCACATGTAACATCTCTTTTAACGTGTTAGTAAGATATTAACCGAAAAGATGTGATTGTATGAAAATTTTCAAAACAAGCCAAATTAAGAAAAAAAAGAATAAAGGGACCGATTGCGAAAAAGGATAACCATTGAATTATTTAACTTATTATTCTTATATAGACATATGAACCAAACAATTGTCTAAGCAATTGCTTTTGCCTTAGCACCACATAATCATGGATTATGATCATTTGCAGATTTCTATCTCGGATGACGCAAGCCGGAAACAGAGATGGAGCGAGAAGATGGAGGAGCTGAAGAATACACAATTCTCAAGTGCAGAAGATGCAGCCTCACTACTACTGCATAAGGAACTTGTTTGGGAGAAAAATATTGTGAATTTTGAGCTTTATGATGCTGTTGAAAAGGGGGATGTGGTTAACTTTGTTGATGTGTTGGGGAAAGAATGTGCAGAAAGGAAGGTGCCTTTGTCTGATATTTTTGATCAGGTAACATGGGCAGGTGATTCACTGCTTCACGTGGCCGCAGATTTTGGGAGTGAACAGATTGCAGAGTTGATTTCTTGTCAATTTCCTGAGCTTCTTACTAGGAGAAATGTGAGAGGTGATACTCCACTTCATGTTGCTGTGAGGTCCAAGAACTCCACTATAGTCAAGCTTGTTCTGTCTCAGTATGCCATAGAGAAGTCAAAACACGATGGTTTGAAGGATAAGGAGATAACAAGAGAAACAAATGAGTATGGGAATACTCCTTTACATGAAGCTGTCTATAGTGACCATTTTGGTTTGGTTGAAGAGATTTTACATGCAGATGAGCCTGTTGCACATTATCTGAACAAGTCCAGGTCTTCACCACTGTTCTTGTCAGTTATGAGTCCAGATCTGAAAATTTTGAATCTTCTGTTACAAATTCCCTTTCCTGCTGATCAACCACTTCCACAGTGTTTCGGAAACTCTCCACTCCATGCAGCCCTTCGAGAAAGGAATCCTGGTATTAATTCTTCACACCAAATGTCGTTATAGCTAATATTCATAATCAACGAATTAAATAGATTTGAAATGTCTGCCTGTTATATATATATATATATATATATTTTAAAATACTTTTACCTATTGTATGAATCAACACTTACTAACTTTGCCATCTCTTTATGACATTTTTACATACTATAAAGTCGATTTAAAGGGTTGAAATGATATTATTCTAATAGACCAAAAAAACATAATTATTTAATGTTTAATTTCTAAATAGTTTGAAAACTGTTAGTACAATATATGTATTTAATATTTTTTAATCTTATTGTTTGCAAGATTTTAATTAATTTACATTGTTTTGTTGAATTCTAGATCTAATAAGAGAGATATTAGGGAAAAGAGAGGAGCTAATTTACTTGAGAGATGAAGAAGGGGGTACTCCCTTTCATTATGCAGCTTACACTGGTTATGTTGAAGGATTTCGTATATTGTTACAAAATTTATCAGAGAAATCAAACCAAAGTCTCCTAGAACGGAACAAGAAGGGAAGTTTTCCCATTCATGTTGCTTGCAAAAGGGGTCATGTTGAGGTGGTCGAAGAATTCCTTCGACATGAATTGCCCATTAATCCTTATGTTCTACTCAATCAAAAAGGTCAAAATATTCTTCACATTGCAGCGAAGTATGGAAGAACTAAAGTGGTACAACACCTATTGCGGAATCAGAAGATCGATCAGTGTGCTATAAATCATAGAGATAATGATGGAAACTCGCCATTGCATTTGGCTTCCATAAATTTATTTCCAAAAGTTCTGTATTTTATAGCACAAGACAAGAGGATTAACGTGAATATCACCAATAACCACGATTTAACAGCTCGAGATATTGTTCAATTGGAATTTAAGACTCAGGAGACTGTTCGAAAGGTATGATTAAGAATGATATACTAGGGTTTCACCCCATGTCATGCAATAGAGTACCATGTGTGGATCAAAGAGGATAAAATCAAATAAAAAATGACAAAATAGATAAATTTCTACTATATGATATTTGAGTAAGAACTAATCTTTTGGTTTCACCGTGAATATGTCTGAATAATAGAGTTATAATTGTTGGGTACAAACAAAGTCCCACTGTGGATATATGTATGTGTATGTGTGTGTTGAACCTCCTTACAATAATTTGCTGCATATTTTCATTTTATTCTCTCATTACATACCAAATCACAACTCGAATTCTACTTGTTGATGATGCATAACTTCGTATGCTAATTTTTATACTCTTTTTTCTCTTAACTTTTTTTAATTCGTGCAGCATCTAGCCAATTCGGTTTTGATACACGCAGGCGTATCCTTGAAGTTAAATGACATGTTGCGCCTTCAACGCCAACAATCACCAAAAAGGGATTTGCATTTTAAAAAACCCAGCACATTCTTAGTTGTGACCACTTTGATTGTCACTCTGACATTTACTGGTTTTTTGGCTGTTCCAGGAGGTCTATACAGTTCTGATGACTCAAATCCAAAAAATAGAGGGAAGGCTGTTTTGGCTCATACACCACTTTTCATTTTATTCACCATCTTAAACACAATAGCTATGTTTAGTTCGGCAACTTCATCTGCACTTATTTTGTTGGCTCAAACTTTTGACGCTGAATTGGCACATAAGGCAACTTGGTGGGCAATACAGTTTTTGCTTGTTTCCTTTTCAGTATTGCCAGTTGTATTTTGGAGTGCTATAATTCTAGTTCTAGACCCTAATGATTTACTCGTACTAATTTTAATTTATTTAGGACAAATATTAAGTGTATTCTTGTCCTTTTCCCTGGTTGGATTTAATCTTCTTCAATTTCGTCCTATTCGGGGACGTGGTCTTAGGATTTTTATTGAATTACTAGATTACGTCAATAAGCCAGAAGATTCATTTTATGAGAAAGCGATCAAGGACAAGGAGAAGTTTGTGTAATCAAAAGAGCATGTGTAGCAAGTGGATTGAACTATATGTTGAAATTATATGGACTTTGATTATGAAAATTAATATTTAGCATGTTATTAGATGAATATCTATTATTTGAAGTTATGATGTAAAAGGGTATAATGGATTGAGATAATTGATAGGTAAATAAAATGTAGTTGCATTAGTAGTTAGTTTAGGCCATTTGCATGCATAATTATATTAATTGAATCATTTTGTTAAGCATTATAGTTGTTTCGGATCATACAGTTGGATTTTGTGTTTTTTCTTGTTAATAGGTGTTTTATGAGGGTTAAAATCACAAATCAGGAAGAATAAGTGCTTAAGATGTAGAGGTGAAATCAGAGAGCGCCACAACTGAACTATGGTTTTTTACCCAACCTGTGGATTTGCTTCAGGAGATGTAGACTCAAAACCAGAGAGCTCCATAACTGAGCTGCGTTTTTTCCACAACCTGTGGAATTAACTAAGGTGTGCAGAATGGAAACCAGAGAGGTTCACACCCAGATTGTGGATTTTTCCATGAACTGTGGAAACGGTCAGAGTAGTAATCAACCTCTGATATTACGTGAAATTAAAGATTAAAGAAAAAAAGCATAAAAACAAAAAGAGACAGTTACTAAGAGAAGTAACGGACCAATTCCACTAATTTAGAGGGGGAACGCACGTAGGATGGAGGATTGAACGGACGGACACGGAGAGGATTGAACGGACGGACACGAAGAGGATCTAGAACGCAAATTTCTTCTTCTTCTCCCTGGGGTTTTTGGGTGATTTTTTTATTCCAGTATGCAGAACTAATTTCCTTTTGTTAGAGAATTGATTTAGTACTTTGATTATAACTTCTGAACCTTTTCAATTGATGTTTTGTTAATTTTAATTTATCTCAGTGTTCTATTTATGTTTTGAATGTCTTTCTCTATGAGCAGTTTCACAATTGGGAAATTGGGGATTGCTTGCGATTGTAAATAGAGCAGATTAGAAATTGTCACAATTGGGAAATTGGGCATAGCTAATTAGTTTACAATTGAGATGGTAATTGTTCTCCATAACTTCATTAAATTTTATAACTGGCCTAAGGGATTGGGGGTTAGAATTTGATGAATATGTTTGCCTATCTAAGGGATTAGGGTAAACAAGCTCTTAATAAACTCAATCTCTTAATAAACTCAATGAGATAATTATAATTTGCACATCAATTAGGAAGGGTTAAGAATTTATATGAAAGCATACAAAAATTCAATTCTCTAACATTGTTTATCTTAATTGAATTGTCATTTGTTTATGTTCACTATTTTACTTATGGTTGCTCAAAATTATACGAATTAGTAATCTAGTACTCAACTATTTCAATCTCAGAGGACGATATTTTATTACTACAATAACAATTGGTACACTTGCCAAATTGTTTATCAATAATCTTTGCCCTAATTTAAAGAACATAAGATTACTATTCCATGCATAATAATTTTAAAATGTTTCATGTTGTGGCAACATATCCAAAATCTATGTAATCTTCTTGTTACCCCGCAGCTGAAGGTTTCTATTTTAGCTGATAGTTTTGTTTGGTTAAAATTTATTTTGCTTATTTATTGCTTTTGCTACCTTCCCCTTAACAAAAAGAAACGAAAAAATTAAATTAGGATTTAGGTTTTTCCCTTTTACCCTCAACATTTTTTGCTCTTATTTGGACGTTATTTGAGCATGCTAGCACTACAAAAATTTACAATTTTACCGGGGGTTATTTTTTCCGTTTCCGACGGTTTTAACCCCCGGAAAATACGTTACCCACGGTTAGAAAAACTGTTGGGAAAAGCTGCGTCGGTAAGTAATTTCCGGCGGTTTTTTTAAAAACCGCCGGTATTAGCGGGGGTTTGTGAAAACCGCCGGTATTAGCAGGGGTTTTGTGAAAACCGCCGGTATTAGCAGGGGTTTTGTGAAAACCGCCGGTATTAGTGGGGGTTTTGTGAAAACCGCCGGTATTATTGGGATTTTCCAAAACCGCCGGTATTAGCCGGGGTTTTCCTGAAACCGCCGGGAATATGCAATTCAGATTTTTTTTTTATTTATAATTTTGATAAAAACTCTTTAATATATCAATCAAAAAATTTGAAATTAAAATTTTATATTATAAAATAAATTGTAAACATGTTTTAACACAACATATTATTCAAATAATGATTTATATTTATACTTAATTACACCTAATAAACTAATATATAAACTAATGAAGTCCTCTTTAAAACCTATGATACAATAAGAACCTCACATAATTGCTTAAAAATTTCCATTAAAATGATCTAAAGTGTAAAATCCTACAGAGTTGTTGAGTGAGTCCTTTTATTGCGTTTGAGATTATCTCTTTTTCTCCTTTGATGACCCACTGGATTCTCCTTTGATGACCCACTGGATTCTCCTTTGATGACCCACTGGTATCCTTGTAGGTAACCTTAAAACAATATAAACAAATATTAAACATCAAAATTTAGTACCCTAATTTAGTACCCTAAAACATTGTACATAATCAAAAAAACAAATGCCTAGTGAAAAATATAACCTTGCACCAAAAGCTCGAACTTCTCATTATTTGTACATAAAACAGTCACAGACACATACTGTTCTACCTATAAAGCATTGCATAATAGTTATATAGTTTTTTTTATAAACATTAAATAGTGTTACTTATACAATGCCGTGGTGGTTACACCAGTGGCAATTATTATCCTAGTTTGATGAACAAAACAAGTTATTGATTAGTTCCAACAGAGAAAAAAAAAAAGAAATAAAAATAATGGTGATTACCTGTTAGACAACAAAATAAGAGTGACTAATAAAAGAAATCAATATTAAAATGTTATCAGCCACAGGCACAGTAATTGTCACATTAGTAACGTTGAATTTGAGAATCAGGGCTAAATCTTTCCTTTGACTTGAACACTCTGAGCCAAAAGGACAAAGGTAATCCAACTCTAACCAAATAAATAAAAAAGTTTAAAAAGAATACACTGATATTGTAAATGAGATTATTTTCTTGTTAAAAACTAATTAAATATGTTTATAGTCTTCCATAAATAAGACAATATTAATTTTTAGTCTCTTTTTCATGTAGCATTTATAAAACAAGACTGAGAATGGAAATAGTGTATTTATTTTTAAGTTGAAACCAGCATTCAACTTGAATCCTCCAGTATTTTTTTCTAGTTACATTGAACTTCATAGAAAGTTGTAAAACTTGAATGCAAACATCCTATGATAAATTTTCATTGATGAGAAACAAAAGAGAATATAGTTTTAGGATTAAAATGAAGCTTTACATAAGATTTGAGGAAAGTGAAAGTGATAGGAAAGTTAAGCAACAAATGTGTTTGAGATACCTCACTCATGGTAGGTCTGCAAGTTGCAGATGCCCGAATGCACAGGGAGGCAACAAAGGCTACTCTATTAATCTGTGTCACATCATAAGCCCCTTTGCACACACACACACACATATATAAATGTAAGACAATAAGCAACATAAAAATAATGAATATCATACCAAATGATAAGCTTAAAATATGCATCAGAAACTTAAAATTGTAAACAAAGAAAAGAAAACAACCTTCTTCTGTGAATCAAAGTACATACTATAGGTGCCACAGAAGGAGCTTCACAAAAGCTTTCTTCCACCATTAACGATAATTTTTCTAATAACAGATTATGGAATGAACTTACCATTTCTTCTTCATGTCGTCATGCTTTCTCAAGTGCCCTTTCTTCTCTTCTTTTTTTTTACCTTTTCAGTTTCTGCCTGCATTATGATTTTTACCAAGAACTTAGTGAATAAAGGGAAGACAAAGATAATGGTTAGTTGTTTGACAATTTCATCATTATAACTTAGTAAGGCTGGAAGGCAAGAAGCAAGAAGCTACAGCAAATATTTATTTAGTATTGCCTACAAAGTAGTAAATATTTATTTTATCTTTTGCAGAAAAATGCATATCTTCCATTCTCTCTGTCTCATTTTTTCAGCTTTAACTGAAAATGCATCAATAAAAAATTCTTGTGAAACATTATACAGTTCCTAAAATGGGAAGGACAAGTTATCACTATGATCAAGCATATTCATACCTTAAGCAGATTTAGAACATCACCAGTTAAGAATAAAACCAACTACACAAATGTTTTATAGGAGATGCATGGACTATAATGAAAGACAAATCAACATGGGTTGAACTAGAAGTCACCATCATTCCTAAAAATCACATTACCAAGACTTAAAGACTAACCCTTTCATGGACCACAGTTACCCTCGCCGTAAAATAATATACCAAATCGATATTCTCTTGCAATATCCTTATAACCAGTTACAGTTAGAAAAAACTTCCACAGATATGCATCTCTTAACCACAAAATCATTGAAGCATCATAAATACATGTAAATTGAAATCAATAATCAAGCATCAAAAAACTGTATTTGTACATTTGGACTTCTCCAGGAGAAAATCACACTAAAGTACTAGATCAAAGACTATCACTGCCTCTTAGAGGACTCACAGCCTGAAGCCAGTTGAAGTTATTATTGCAAACAAATAGGCACGACCAATGTAGTGAAAACCAAGATCCTACCTGGGATGGGACAGGTATGCCCTTTGCAATTGAAAAGGTAAGAGGGAAAGACTCTAAAACTTTAGTAATAGCTAAAAGGTATGCCCTTCCCAAATTGTTGTGCTAGTTGCGTTTCCTTTGATTGATGAACCAATTATTAATTTGCTTCCATTGCAACCCTGTCTCCTCCACAAGTTTTACCTTGTCATCTTCCTTAAACAAAGAAAAATCAATGGGTTAGAGTTCATCATAAAAATTTGAACCAGTCTTCCCATTCGCACGATGACCGGTACCGAATGGAGATGAGACAAAGCCTGATTAGATCTTCCTCTAGGGGAACCATATTTGGGAAGAATGAAGAAGGAGGAGCAAAACCCCTCTCACCAGATCGGAAAATCGAAGGAAGAAAGGGAGGGAGCTCACAACGATGTCGGTTAGGTCAAAAGCCACTATTGTTTGTCGATGATGTGGTTTCGAATTAGCGAGATCTGAGCGGCGGCGGCGGCTTCAACAATTTGGCGAAGGTGTAGTCGTGGATGAAGGAGATACGATGGCCGATATTGAAGAGGTGCGTTGGTGCTGGATATGATGAAGACAACAACTGCCGTGGATGGACGTGAAGAAAGGCCCTGACTCTCTCTTTCACGAGCGAAGAAGGAGAGAGGAGTGAAGCTGGTCGCACCGACGACGTCGCCGGACACCATGCTCGTCGCAAGCGATTCTTATTGGAGGAGTGTGCGATGGCCGACCTTCTCTATTAGTTTGAGGGTCATTTCATGAAAGAGAAGAAGACGAAGCGTTAGAGGTTTCTTTAAAGACGAGCAAATGTTTTGGGATACAAAATATTAGCGCGATATAAAGCGGGAAAATGAAAAAATATTTTCACTTTACAGGCGGTTTTCACATACCGTCGGAAGTTTTCAGAGGTTATGATAACCGCCGGAAGTAAACCCCTTCTAAAATACATTATTTTTGTAGTGTAGATTGTGTCTCAATATTATGTTAGAAGCAATTTGTTTTTTTTAATTTATCAACTAATATCAAAGTCTTTATGCATAAGATGGTTATTCCTTAGCTATCGTTCAATTTAATCTAAAATACTAAAAGAAAACATGATACTGTTTTGAATATAGAATTTTAACAGTAATTTATTTTTTAAAAACTTGAAACTTTTGATGATTGTTTTAGTAAAAAAAAAAAAAGGCTTAATTACCTACTTAGTCCCCATGTTCGGAGGTAATTTGCTGTTTAGTACCCAGTTTTAAAAATGTAGGCATTTGATACCTATGTTTTGAAATTTGTATCAATTGAATCCTACCCACTTAACGCCGTTATAAATCTAACGTTTTTCTGACATCAACTTTGAATTGTGGACGAGCGGTAGTGGACGAGCGTCCTCTTGGTGGACGAGCAATTGATAACGCTCGCCCTGTGGACGCAAGTACGTTCAGTGGACGCTCGTCCAGCGAAGCAAACGCCCAGTCAGGACGCTCGTCCAGTGAAGCGAACGCCCAGTCAGGCAGAAGAGGACGCTCGTCCAGCGAAGCGAACGCCCAGTCAGGCAGAAGAGGACGCTCATCCAGCGAAGCGAACGCCCAGTCAGGCAGAAGAGGACGCTCGTCCAGCGAAGCGAACGCCCAGTCAGGCAGAAGAGGACGCTCGTCCAACGATGCTCGTCCACTAAGAGGACGCTCGTCCACAACCGCTCGTCCACAATTCAACGTTGATGTCAGAAAAACGTTAGATTTATAACGGCGTTAAGTGGGTAGGATTCAATTGATACAAATTTCAAAACATAGGTATCAAATGCCTACATTTTTAAAACCGGGTACTAAACAGCAAATTACCTCCGAACATGGGGACTAAGTAGGTAATTAAGCCAAAAAAAAAATACTAATACCAAACACCTAAAGTATTCAAAGTAGTGTTAAATATGATTTTGATTTTTCAATTCTCATGCAATTCCTTTTTGAAACTTTAATTCATTTTTATTTCTTCTTTTATAGAAACTCGTAAATTTAATCCTCCGACATTAACTTTGTTAAATATTTTATGAGGTATCTAATACAGGTTTACAAATTTAAATTTAGGGTTATTTAATTAGCTTTGTTAAAGTTTAAACATAGATCCTGGTTTCTCAGAGACACTGGCTTTAAACCAAGCCTTTCCTTATGGAATTATTTTACTCAAGAGAGGCACTGCCAGACTTTGGATTAGAACTAGAGTCTTCACATGAATTAGGATTATGCTTATCAGATGAAGGTGGTTCAACCTTACCCCAGGATTTTTTTTTCTCATCTAATGTAGTTTCTTTTTTAATTTACGAAGATAGCGTATATGAAATAGCACGGTTTTGTAAGGCAGAATTCAATTTTTGAAAAACCAAATTCTAATTTCTTATTTTAATAATTTTCACAAAGAGATATATGTTAGAATTTTTTTTTCAGAAAATCAAATTCTGATTTTATTTATTTTAATTTTTTAAAATATATGTTGAAAATCTTCAACAACGATTTTCGAAAATCGTTTACGATCTAAACATTTTTGAAAATCATTAAAAGTCTAAACAGTTTTTAAAAATTATTAAAGATTTTTGAAAATCATTAAAAATTTAAACGAATTTAGAAAATATTCGAGTCTTTACCAACTTTTGAAAATTATTCAAAGCTTCAACAGTCCGAAAATCGGTGAAGAACTAAACATAAAATCGTTTTTCAAAAACAGTTAAAGGTTATGTTAACTTTTTACATATTTTTTAAAATTTTGTCTTTAATTTAAAATTGATAAATAATTAATTTATTTTAACCTTTTAATATGATTTAATATGTTATTACACTAGTACAGCAAAAGGAAACGACAACGGTTGTTTTTTAATATACACTTCGATTTTAGAATCGTGACATATACAGACGAGGTAAAAAGGTCTGACACTTTAGGCCGCGGTTCCAACCGAGGTAATAACCTGGGGATATGACAATTGTTCTTGCTTGAACCATAGCCAAAACCCTGTTTTTCTTAAAAAAATTTCGTGTAACCTTTGGCTTCGGTTTTGCCACAACCGACGTAATAACGTTGGGATATGACAGCGGTTCCTGCTTGAACCGCGACCAAAACCCTATTTTTTTTTAAAATTTTCGTGTAACCTTTGGCCTCGATTTTGCAACAACCGAGGCCTATTCTCCTACAATATTTTTTAATAGTAGGTCTGTTTTTGTGATATCCATTATCACAAAAATATATCTACATATCAAACAATATCATAACAACACAGATTCAACACAATAGTCAATATTTACATCATATAATGTACAAAGTCTAATAACTATAAATCAACATGTTCTAATGTATTTTAAATCTAATAACTATGAACTATTATATAATCTAACTAAATGTTTTGCAATTGCTTTCCTTAAGAATGTAAGTGGCTTCTCAGGAATTGGAGTAGGAGTCTTGAATCTCTGCACAAGACAATTGATATTAATTAGTGTATATGACATAGAGATAATGATGGAAACAGCCATTGCATTTGGCTTCCATAAATTTATTTCCAAAAGTTCTGTATTATATAGCACAAGACCAGAGGATTAACGTGAATATCACCGATAACCGCGATTTAACAGCTCGAGATATTGTTGAATTGGAATTAAATACTCAGAAGACTCTTCGAAAGGTATGATTAAGAATGATATACTAGGGTTTCACCCCATGTCATGCTATAAAGTACCATGTGTGTATCAAAGAGGATAAAATAAAATAAAAAAATGACAAAAATAGATTAAATTCTATTATATGATACTTGAGTGAGAACTAATCTTTTGGTTTCATCATGGATACGTCTGAATAATAGAGTTATAATTTGCTGCATATTTTCATTTTATTCTCTCATTACATACCAAATCACAGCTCGAATTTTACTTGTTGATGATGCATAACTTCTTATGCTAATTTCTAAACTCTTTTTTTCTTAACTTTTCTAATTCGTGCAGCTTGTAGCCAATTCGGTTTTGATCGAAGCTGGCGCATCCTTGAAGTTAAATGGCATTTTGGATCTTCAACGCCAACAATCACCCAAAATGGATTCGCATTTAAACGATCCCGAAATTATCAGTTGTGGCCACTTTGATTCTCTCTCTGACATTTACTGCTTTTTTTAGTATTCTAGGAGGTCTATACAGTTCTGATGACCCAAATTCAAAAAAAATAGGGATGGCTGTTCTGGCTCATAAACCAGGTTTCTGGATTTTCAGCATCTTGAATGCAACAGCCATGTTTAGTTCTACAGCTGCATGTTTACTGATCTTGGTGGCTAAAATTTCTGACACTGAATTGGCACGTCAGGCAACTTGGTTGTTAAGATGTGCCAAATATTCTATTAAAGGATATTAGACAATCAAATATTGTGTTAGTTATAATTTAGATATTATTATAATTTGTGCAGATTTGTGTACCTGTCATTCCTTTAATAGATGAAGGATTATAGGATCCTTAAATATATATATATATGGTACTCTACTCTTTGAAATAATACATCAGAATTATTCTTTAAAACTTTTATTATGGTATCAAGAGCCAACACTGATATCCTCTAAGATATAGGAATCAGTGATTTTTTTCATTGAATATTTCTGATGGCTTCTTCCGATGACAATCAATCGGAGAAACATGATTCTGGAACTTCCGCTGCTTTCAAGAGTTATATTTCTACTGTTGCCGGATTTGTGACCAAGTCAGGTATATCTAACTCTGCCCTTAATCTTTCTGTTGTTACTAAGGATAGTGATTGGATAATTGATTCGGGTGCTACTGATCATATGACTTGTGATCCTCATATATTTACTAATTTTTCCTCTAATTGTTCTAAAACTGTTATTATTAATGCCAATGGGGTCTCATCTCCTATTGAAGGTATAGGTACTATATCCCTTTCACCCTCCTTATCGATTCCTGATATTTTATTTGTTCCTACATTAAACTGTAATCTTATCTCCGTCAGCAAGTTAACCAAATCACATTCTTGTGTTGCCTTATTTTACCCAACCCATTGTCTTTTTCAGAACATCCATTCCAAGGAGAAGATTGCTAGTGGTAGAGAGAGTGAAGGACTGTATTATCTTGAAAATGTCTCACAATCAAACCATAAAAAAGGATTGACTTGTCTTGCGAACGATCACATACAAGATAAAAACAAAAGAGAAATTTGGTTGTGGCATAGACGGTTGGGACATCCCTCTTTTGGTTATTTAAAAAAACTATTTCCATCACTATTTCATAAATGCAATATTTCTGATTTTTTTTGTGAAACTTGTGTTTTGGCAAAAAATCATCGTGTTGTGTTTCTTTTAAGCAATAACAAAACTAATTTTCCTTTTTCATTAATTCACACAGATGTTTGGAGCCCTGCCCCGCAATCTACACATAATGGAAAAAAATGGTTTATCAGTTTTGTTGATGATTGTACTCGGGTAACCTGGGTACATTTGCTTAAATATAAAAGTGATGTGTGTGATGTGGTTCGTTCCTTCTATCATTTTATTGTTACACAATTTAACACATCTATTAAGGTCATTGGATCAGACAATGGAGGAGAATATTTTAAGACCGAATTAATAGAGTTCATGAACTCTAAAGGCATCTTGCATCAAACTACATGTCCTTATTCACCACAACAAAATGGAGTGGCTGAGAGGAAAAATAGACATATATTAGAGGTGACAAGATCACTTTTGATAGATGGTAATGTCCCATCTCATTTATGGGGTGAGGCTGTGAGCTCTGCCGTTTATTTAATTAATCGAACTCCTTCTAGTGTGCTTAACTTTCGAAGCCTTTTGATGTGTTGTCTGATCATTGTATCCTTCCTCCCATAGTTTATTTACCACCTCATATTTTTGGATGTGTTATATATGTTCACTTACACCCACATCAACGTACAAAGCTTGAAGAACGAGCGATCAAATGTGTTTTTGTTGGGTATGGATCAACTCAAAAAGGTTATTGTGCTTACCATCCACCATCAAGGAAATTTTATATTTCTATGGATGTGACATTTAATGAGCATGAATTTTTTTATGTTGATTCTCCACTTCAGGGAGGCAATGAAAGTGAAGTGCATAATCATGATGTTGGTATGTTTGATTGTGAAGATAAATTATTGTGTGAGGATCATTCTGCAGGAAGTGAGCCAATCCTAAATATGGACCCTTCTTTTCTGGATAATACAGTGTCTTCTGATCATAACCAATTGGCTCAATCTTCTCCACAGGTTCAACTTGACTCTTCAGAGGTACCTTCTGATCCTATCTCTGATAATACTAATGAAATTGATCATGGAATTTATTCTTCTCTGCGTGAGACCACTAACACACCAAACACCGAGTCTACTACTATTCAATATATTCATCCACCTCGTTCTAACCGTGGTCAACCTCCAGTTAAATATGAACCAGACCTCCAAGCCAAAGTTAAATATCCCATTAGTAAATATGTGTCATCTCATAGGTTATCTCAATCATATGCATCATTTGTATCTCAATTATCTTCAATTTCTATTCCTAGTAATGTACAGGAAGCTTTGGGAGATCCTAGATGGACCGAAGCAATGGTTGAGGAGATGGCAGCTTTAGAAAAAAACAACACTTGGGATCTTGTGTCCTTACCAAAAGGGAAGAAAACTGTGGGCTGCAAATGGGTCTTTACAATTAAGCATAAAGCTGATGGAACTATTGAGAGGTATAAAGCACGACTTGTGGCTAAAGGTTACACTCAGTCTTATGGTGTAGATTACCAAGAGACGTTCGCACCAGTAGCCAAACTCAATACTGTGAGAATACTTTTGTCGCTAGCTGCAAACCAAGATTGGCCTCTTCTACAATTTGATGTGAAAAACGCTTTCCTACACGGAGAAATTTCAGAAGAAATTTATATGGATTAAAACAATCCCCAAGAGCATGGTTTGGAAGGTTTACCAAGTCTATGAAGGCTTTTGGCTATAGAGCAAGTAACTCTGATCACACCTTATTTTTTAAGAGAGGAAAAGGAAAAATTACAGCTTTGATTATATATGTAGATGACATGATTGTTACAGGAAATGACCAAGATGAGATTTCTAGTTTACAACAATACCTTGCATCTGAATTTCAGATGAAACAACTTGGAAATCTTAAATATTTTTTAGGTATTGAAGTAGCTAGATCAAAACATGGTATTTTTCTATGTCAAAGAAAATATACTATTGATTTACTATCGGAAACTGGGCTGCTTGGAAGTAAACCAGCTGATACACCAATTGAACAAAATCATAAACTCTTTCAATGCTCAAATTCAGCAAACATAGACAGAGGAAGATACCAGAGGCTGGTAGGAAAATTAATTTATTTGTGCCATACACGTCCAGATATCACCTATGCAGTGAATGTTGTTAGTCAATTTATGCATGACCCACGGAAGCTTCATATGGATGCTGTTGAAAGGATTTTGAGATATTTGAAGTCCACTCCTGGAAAAGGAATTTTGTTCTCAAATCATGAAAACTTAAAGGTAGAAGGGTATACTGATGCAGATTGGGCAAGTTCAAAAGATGATAGAAGATCTACCTCTGGATACTTTACTTTTGTAGGAGGGACTCTTGTAACTTGGAGGAGTAAAAAACAACCTGTAGTAGCAAGATCTAGTGCTGAAGCAGAATTCAGAGGCATGGCACTAGGTGTATGTGAACTTTTGTGGATTAAAAATGTGCTATCAGATTTGGGCTTTACACAAAATGAAGCTATGAGTTTGTACTGTGACAATACTTCAGCTATAGCAATTGCTCACAATCCTGTGCAACATGATAGAACAAAGCATGTGGATTGATAGACATTTCATCAAAGAGAAGCTTGAAGCTGGAATAATTTCATTTCCTTTTGTAAGATCAGAATTGCAGTTGGCTGATGTTATCACCAAAGGAGTATCAAGAAGATTGTTTAATGAGTCTCTATTCAAGTTGGGAATGTGTGATATTCATGCACCAACTTGAGCGAGAGTGTTAAGATGTGCCAAATATTCTATTAAAGGATATTAGGCAATCAAATATTGTGTTAGTTATAATTTAGATATTATTATAATTTGTGCAGATTTGTGCACCTGTCATTCCTTTAATAGATGAAGGATTATAGGATCCTTAAATGTATATATATGGTACTCTACTATTTGAAATAATACATTAGAATTATTCTTTAAAACTTTTATTATTAGTTAGCAGCAATGTGTTTGTATATTTCCTTTTCAGCATTGCCAGTTGTATTTTTGGTTGCTTTAAGTCTAGTTCTCGATAATGATTCAATGCGATCGATTTTCGTTATTATAGCTCTGTTAGGCAGTTACTTGTCAATACCTATTCGCCTATTTGGACTTAGTATTCTTCAACTCAATCCTACTCGGCCATATCTTCTTAGGTATGTTATTGAATTTGTACATTACGACAATAAGCCAGAGGGTCCCTCTTATCAGAAAGCGATCAAGGGCAAGGAGAAGGTTGTGTAATCAAAAGAGCATGTGTAACAGGTGGATTGAACTATATATGTTAAAAACTTTTTGGACATTGATTATGAAAATTAATGTTATTTGAAGTTATGACATGATAGAGTATATGGATTGGGATAATCTTTGTTCCATAAATAATAATTTTAAAATGTTTCATGCTATGGCAGCCTAATCCATTATCTTCTTGTTAAGAGCTGGTCAGCCACTATCGATCATCTTCTGAGCTTTTCTTCTTATGGAGCAATACCTCACTGCTGAAGGTTTCTATTTTAGATAGTTTTGTTTCGTTAAAATTTAGTTTATTTATTTATTGCTTTTGGTACCTTCCCCCTTAACAAAAAAGAACAAAGAAATTAATTTAGGATTTAGGCTTTTCCCTTTAACCCTCAAAACATTTTTGGTTTGATTTGTACGTTATTTGAGCATGCTACATTGTGTATCAATATTATGTTAGAAGCAATTTTTTTTTTAATTTATCAACTACTATCAAAGTCTTTATGCATAAGATGATGCTTATTCCTTTGCTATCGTTAATCAATTGAATCTAAAATACTAAAAGAAAACTTATACTATTTTTGAATATAGAATTTTAAGAGTAATTTAATTTTTTTAAAACTGAAGTTTTTTATGATTGTTCTAGCAAAAAAGTACTAAGACCATGCACCTAAAAGTATTCAAACTAATATGCCATTTTTTCATTTCCCAAAGTCCCTTTATACTCATCATTCCTCGACCTCTTGAATTCCCTTCCGTCTTTATTATTCTCAAAACAACCTATTTACTCCAATATTCCCTCTTTAACACCTTTCTTTATTTGACCATTTGTCTTCTATGTATAACTATCCTAATAATTATCAATTAAGTTAGCATTTTATCTATCATATCAATCAGCATTGAACTTATTAATCCAGTCAATATTGAACCTAACACCGCGAAAGGTATGATTAAGAATGATATACTAGGGTTTCACCCCAAGTCATGCTATAGAGTACCATGTGTGTATCAAAGAGGATAAAATAGATAAAAAAATGACAAAATGGAATAAATTCTACTATACGATATTTGAGTGAGAACTAATGTTTTGGTTTCATCAGGAATATGTCTGAATAATAGAGTTTTATAATTTGCTGCAAATCACAACTCGAATTCTACTTGTTGATGATGCATAACTTCTTATGCTAATTTCTACACTTTTTTGTCTTAACTTTTCTAATTCCAGCAGTTTCTAGCCAATTTGGTTTTGATCGAAGCTGGCGTATCCTTGAAGTTAAATGGCATGTTGCGTCTTCAACGCCAACAATCACCCAAAAGGGATTTGCATTTAAAAGATCCCAACACATTCTTAGTTGCGGCCACTTTGATTGTCACTCTGACATTTACTGCTTTTTTTAGTGTTCCAGGATATACAGTTCTGATGACCCAAATTCAAAAAAAAGAGGGAAGGCTGTTCTGGCTCAGGATCCAGGTTTCTGGCTTTTCAGCATCTATAATACAGTAGCCATGTTTAGTTCTACAGCTGCATGTATACTGATGTTGGTGGCTCAAACTTTTGACTCTGAATTGGCACGTAAGGCAACTTTGTTCGCAACACTGTGTGTGTATATTTCCTTTTCATCATTGCCAATTGTATTTTTATCTTTTTTAGGTCTAGTTATAGATAATGATTCACTCCAATTGGTTTTAGTAATTATAAGTGCAGTATGCAGTTTCTTGTTGATCCCTATTTGCCAATTTGGATTTAGTCTTCTTCTACTTAATCCTACTGGGGGACGTGCTCTTAGGAGTTTTATTGCATTACTACATTACGACAATAAGCCAGAGGATTCCTCTTATCAGAAAGCGATCAAGGACAACGAGAAGTTTGTGTAATCAAAAGAGCATATGTGTAACAGGTGGATTGAACTATATATGTTCAAAACTTTATGGACATTGATTATGAAAATTAATGTTATTTGAAGTTATGACATGATAGAGTATAATGGATTCGGATAATCTTTGTTCCATAAATAATAATTTTAAAATGTTTCATGCTATGGCAGCCCAATCCATTATCTTACCCCACTGCTGAAGGTTTCTATATAGTTTTGTTTGGTTAAAATTTAGTTTTTTTATTTATTGCTTTTGCTACCTTCCCCCTTAACAAAAAAGAACAAAGAAATTAATTTAGGATTTAGGCTTTTCCCTTTAAACCTCAAAACTTATTTTGGTTTGATTTGTACGTTATTTGAACATGCTACATGTTGTATCAATATTATGTTAGAAGCAATTTTTTTTTTTTAATTTATCAACTAATGTCAAAGTCTTTATGCATAAGATGATGGTTATTCCTTTTCCATCGTTAATCAATTGAATCTAAAATACTAAAACAAAACTTGATATTATTTTCGAATATAGAATTTTAAGAGTAATTTTTTTTTAAATTGAAAATTTTTATGATTGTTCTAGAAAAAAAGTATAAGACCATGCACCTAAAAGTGTTCAAAGTAATATGCCTTTTCTCATTTCTCAAAGCCCCTTTATACTCATCATTCCTCAACCTCTTGAATTCCCTTCCGTCTTTATTATTCTCCAAACATCCTATTTACTCCAATATTCCCTCTTTAACATATTTCTTTATTTGACCATTTTTCTTCTATATATAACTATCCTAATGATTATGAATCAAGTTGGCATTTTATTTATCATATCAGCATTGGACTTATTAATCCAATCAATACTAAACCTAGGGTGTTACTCCCTCCACCACTACAGAGTGCTCCCTCCATCTCTCCATCTCTTTTTTACCCTTTAATAATATTTAAACGGATGTAGATTGAAAAAATGTGAATATGCATTTTTAAACGGATATCAACATTCGTTAAGTACAAACGAATGTCGACATCCATTTACCGACGTTGAAATCCGTTTAAAAAAAGTGAATCTTCTTACTAATGTGTTTTTTGCTTTTTTTTATTTTTCCAAACTAATCCTGTAAAGCATTGATGAGTGGATTTGATTGATCAGTGCAGACATTTCTTTCTCATTTTCCACGTATTAGCTTTATGTTTTAAAGGACACTTAATACAATTAATGCCACAAAAAAAGCTGAATTACAGGACCCCTGTAATGCCATTTTCATGCTCAACAAAATTCACAATTCCATTTTTCCTTTTAATAAATGCAGTGCCATGCTACATCTTCTTTGTACAAATACCCAATCCAAACTAACCTAAAAATCATTAACTGGAATTCCAATTTCATATTATCATCTAAACTACCCACTCCCGTACCCACTTTCTGCTCCTCCTAAATGCTTCCTCTTCATGTCTCATTCTTCCTTGCAAAACCAAATACTACTACTACATCAATCACGAACATCCATTCAAATAAAAAATAATATATATATATATATATATATATATATATATATATATATCATCATCACCACTAGGATGACAATTAACAATATATAAGCTCATATAATTGTGTCTGCTTCTGTAATTTACTACAACCACCTGGGTTTAACTTTTGTGGTGAAAGTTGGCACTTTTCGGAGACCCACAGAGGCTTGTGGGCGTTGTGTGGGTTAAAGCCTTGCAAGCATACAGTGAAGGTGACCACCGCTTTCGAGTTATAAAAGCACCACGAACAACCACATCATCGCGTCATGAACCAAAACCAAAATGAAGAAGAAATGGAAACGGATATGAAGAAGGAGAGAAAGTGAGAGTTGGGAGATTGAAAGAAACGAATCTGGAAGTGAGAGTTGAGGGTGAGAACAAACGGGTTTGGAAAAATGAGAGGAGGGGGGTGAGACTGTGAAAATGAATCAAAGATTTAGAATTTCAGAAAAAGGTAAATAAATATGATTAAAGTAAAAATGGGTGCTTTTGTAATTAAAAAATTTTTGGGGAAATTTGGGGAGGTGCAGGGAGCTTTTGTGGTGGTGGAGGGAGCAACACCCCTAAACCTAATAACACCACATCGTTCTTTGGCCTTAGTATCACATAGTGTAAGACTAAAAGTTGTTTAGACGAAATTCAATCATTGATCCAATCGATAATGAGCTTATTAACTCAATCAGTATTAGGTTTAATACTCATAATCCCCTTAACCTTAGCATAGTAGGATGTAAAGTTAAAAGTTCTTTAGACCAATTCCAATCGTTGACCAAATCAACATTAGGCTTATTGACTAAATTGATATTGAGCCTAACACCACAATGATGAAATATATTATTTGTGAGAAAATTTTAAAACAAATTGAAATTCTAAACTTTTATCAGATTAATTAAATTACTCAAGATTAGATAATTTTAAATTTCATCTAAAAACAAAAACTTAAGGTTTCTCGTATTCTTATATTTATGTCTTTTTTTTTCTTCGACTTGATTTTGGTAGGGGCACCAATGGCTTGACCAAGACTTTGAAATTATTGGAAGTTTTATATTTTGGTTGCTAACAACTAAATTTTTATTATTCATGTTGATAGGATTCTTTTTATTTTTTTCATTTACATTAGAAAATATTTGTTATTGTAGACCTTTTTTTCAGTTGAGTCAAAAAAAATTCAACGAATATCATAATGATTATTTGTTGTTCAGTTTATGATATCTCATTATAGTCTTTTGCTTAGCATTATTAGAGTAATTGCAATTACTATAATTATCTGGACGGGTTGGAGGATGAGAGTGTAACACAGGAAATCTCTAGAAAGGGAGGCTTAAATAGAGTTTTAAATCTTTTCGCAAAACAATGTTTAATTTCTTTTGCAGGAGTTAGACGATCTATATTTCTTAAACATTTAAATATTTAAAACAACATTTAGGGAAAACCTTTGAAAACCAAAAGCAATAAGGTACACTTACTTTTATACTGGTTCGCTCCAAACTAAGCTACGTATAGTTCTCTCTTAAGCACTTTTAAGGGGTTCCACTAATCACAAATGATTACAATAAGTTTAATCGCTCCTAGTATACAACTGACCCAACTAGTTAGGACAATTATAACCACTCCTAGTATGAACTGGTCTAACTAACTAAAATTTTTAACTCCACTCAGTTAAACTTACAAGTATTTTACTTCACTTTTGAAAGAAAATAGCAAAGTGTTTTCAAGATTACAAGAATAGAAAATGTAACTCTCGTATAGAGGATTTAAAATCAATACAAAGAGATTACGAAAACTAGTAAAGTGACTTTTATTTTTCAAAGAACAAGCGTTAGACTATGCAAGCTTAAGAAAACAATAGCAAGAGATAGTATGCACAGATAATTCTTGGTTATTTCATGAAATCCTCTTTATATAGGCTTCTTTGAAAAATATATGTTACTCAGAGCTTTTGGCTTTCACATAGGGATGTAGCCTTTTGTACTAGATTAGAAGCTATGTAGCGTCTTACAGAGACAATTATGATGTGTTACGAAGAGACTGATAGAGAGAATGAAGGAAACATTCCTAGAATATCTTCATATCTCTAAACGTTCTTCTAATTCTGATGTAGGCTTTTTAGTAAAGGTATTGTACTGATACTATCTACACAGAAAAAGAGAGTACAACACAAAAGACAGTAAAGTACTACGGCGTACATGCAATAAAGTTTTAAATGATTTTAGTCGTTTTCGCAAATCGTTTAGACATTATATGTTTGAGTAACTTATATCATTTAGGATACTTTTAATATATAGTGTTTAGCGCTTTGCGTTTAATATCCTAGACGGTTCACGTTGTTAAACACTATTTATTTCAAATGCTTTGTTAAACTTCAAAACTAGGTTTGTTTAGACGACCTTGTCTTAACTTGTAGCATTTAGACGATATTGTCTTAACAATCTCCCCTTTTTTTTATGTTTAATAAATACTTATGCTAAGACAAAAGGTATAAGAGATTTTGCTATCAAAGATTTTGCTATCAAAGATTTTGCTAGACGTGATAAAGTTGTTCAAATATAAATTCATTCAATTATATCATGCTAGTTGTTTTAGCTATCTTTTTTAAAAATATTTTTCATGTGTATCAAGACAAAGATAGTTATCTAGATTTCTTTACATAGCATTAGATCATAAAGATATCAAAGTATTGAATTATATATATCAAAGCTTTATATTCATAGAGCATAGTACTCAACATTTATTCAAAATCAATCATAGCTCATGGTTTATCAAAGAATTAATTCATATTTCATAGCACATAAAGTATCATAGTATGTATGAATGAAATCATAGCAAGTAAGTCAATTTTAGAGTTATTTGAACATTATATAAATGATTGAAAAATGACTTTCATAAGTCATAAATCAATATATGAAATATATTAGAGTATTCATAGCAAATTATATCAGAGCATGTAAGAAACAATATTAAAGTGTTTGAGTAATGAGTCATAAGATGACTAACGGGTCAGAGTAATCATAAAATGATTAAGGTATCAGAGTGGTGAAAACATTGAGCATAATTATCATATATTAGAGTAGAAAAAGAATGAGGTATCAGAGTATATAAAAAAAAAGAATGTGTGTCCATAAAAAAATTTCTTCCCTTGAATAAGTTATCCCCTCAGAATTATTTCCTACCAAAAATATTTTAGCATCTAATCTTCTCCCCCTTATTAAAAGGGTTGAAAATAGAACATCATGGACCACTAGTAGGTGATGGTGGTAGTGGAGGTTGTGGTGGTTGGGCAAGTTTGGAGAAAAGTTGGTTCATAAGGGCATTGAGGGTGTTGATAATAATTTTGAACTTGACTTCTTGTTCTTCTTTGATTTTGACAAGTTCTACTATTTTGTGTGCAAGAGGCAGGGCTACCCCTCCAAAAAAAAATATGAAGGGTCACAAGATAAAAATAAAGAAGACGAAAAGTCAAAAGAAACTAGAACAAGAAGTGTCCAATGCATCCCCCTTGGACGGTTTTAAAGGGAGAAGGCTCTCATTCACCCCCCTTGGACAATTGGAACTCTAGTACAAAAACATCGTATAACGTCGGTGATTTTTGGCCTTTCACGTCAAATTTGAGATCGACATCATATCAAGAGACGTTAAATTGACGTCGAACATAGAACAATTTGACGTTCACATTAAAGCAAATTAACGTTGAATTTTGTCAATATTCGACGTTAATAAAAAAATTGTTTTTTTAATTAATTGTGATCCTGTTTTAAAACTCTACGAGACCTGAAAAGTAAAAAAACAATAAATTTCAGTTTTTGGTATTTTATAAAGCATGAACTATGAACGTATAGCGTAGTATCAACAACAAACAACAATAACAAACAATAATAACAAGCAACAAACAAGTTCAATCAAACCACAACAAATAGGTTCAACCAAACAATAACAACAAACAAGTTCAACAAAAAAAAACAACAAACAAGTTCAATAAATAAGTTCTTCAAAATGAAAACAAAATCTAACCTTCAAAAGGTGGGTGTCGAAATAAAGTATTGCCACCAATGAGAGAGAAAGCAGAATGCACCTATGAAGGACAAAAACACGAAAATAATCGGTCAAAACAAACGAAAATCATACATAAAGTAGTTAACTAACATGCATTTGTAACAAACGAAAGAAAGATTACATGTGATGGTTGTCAAACTTCGTTCTAGAAAAGTTTGAGCAGAGAAGAGGGTATCGCGCGCTAAGATAAAGTGAATGAATTTTCAACCTCCCGCTCAAATTTTTATTGAATTCATTAACCTTTTAACATCTAATGCTGGGGCATTTGACGTTCTATATTCTTTTGACGTCTAATTCTAGGGAATTCGACGTGAAACATAAATACATTTTCACCTTCGCACCAAGCATTTTCGCAAAAATTATCCAATATAACAAATTGATGTCGAATTACAACTTTAAACGACGTCTAATAATTGCAGTTATTCACAAAAATGTCACCAGTCATTTTTAACGTTGGATATTCAGTGATTGGACGTTGAACGCGTGACTTTATACGTTATTTTTGCATTAGTGAAAGCTTTAAAAAGGAATCTAGTTCAATGTACTCTCCTTCCTCCTAAGAGTTCTCCTTCTTTTATAAAAGGAGAGCTCCTCATCTTGTAAAAGATCGTGGAAATAAATGTTAGTGAAACTTTTTCCATCATTAACTGTGAGGTTTCCTTCCTAGGTAGGTTTCCTTTATAACTAAGCTACACAATTCTAGGCTTAAGCCTCCAGAGATTGCTTCTGTGTGAAGTATTCTTCATGGCTTGAGTGTCAAGTCAGAGCTTGAGGAAACTTTCTATGATGGGTTTTCTTCGTGCGGCTCAAGCCCTATATTTTGGCGTTGCAGCCGTGCTAATCCAGTTTGCTGTAAATTTCTTAGAATTTCTCTGTTTTTCTTTAAATTTAAACTTTGATTCTTGAATATCTTTTAAACTTGCAAAACAAGTTAAATTGAAGTGCTTAACACAGATATTGCACATAATCATAACAAGGTATGTATCAAATTAACATTAAGAATCAACTCATTTTGGACATTTATCAGTGGTTAAAATCGAATCTAAAAATTTTAACAGTGGTATTTCAACTATATTAAATAAATGTTATTATAGCTTTATGGCATCAATTTCTATGTTGGTGGAGTAACTGACAGAAATAAGAATAGTGATAGTTACAACCGCCACCAAAGAATGTATTTAACCACCGTTAAAAATTAAAATTTTACTAGTGTATTTTGTCTCAAATATAAAAAATTACAAATATTTAATAACCCTTCAAAATGTGTTTTCCAAAATCCTAGTTAATTTACCTTGATTTGTTGAATTATAGATATAGTAAAAGAGGACATCGACAAAAATACCTAAGCTAGTTGATTTAAGTATGAAAATATTGAAAGTATTTCCTTTCCTTATGAAGGAAACAATATCTTGTGCTTTGATAGAAGAAAATAACAACAAAAATTATCAAAGTATGTAACTGGAAATAATTATTTCCAAAATTTGTAAGAATTCATGAGGAGCAATAATAAAATAAAATGACAACAATAATCACAAAAGAGAATACCAATATTTTTAACGTAAGAAAATATTCTCAATATGGAAGTAAAAACCCACAAGTACAAGTCAATAAATCAAGCTCAACTAAGATTAAATATGAATACAAAAGAGTTAAGTCAAAGCACAAATAAGTGTTTATAACCTGGCAATGCATCAAAGCAATAATGTTCTCAAATATAAAGAACAAAGAAAGAGAACTTCAAAATAGAGCAGCAATGCAATGTTGATTTCTTTAACAACGAACCTCCAATTGATGATCCCAACAGTTAGACTGAAGAAATTTATGCCAACAAATTTCTCTCTTTTTTTCTCTTCCAAGGAGTGCAAAAATAAACCTCTCTTGTGACTCTGGTCTCTCTTGTGACTTTGGTCTTTCTTGTAACCTAAGTAACTGATAACAGTAATTCTTACCATTACCTGAGGTGCATTTTATACCAAATTAACTCTCTTTTAGCTTGCAACTTGCTCAATTCTCTCTTTTATCTCGCTTTTGTAACATTTATGTAGTCTAGGTTACACTTAGGAGTTTTCATCATTAATTCCCTCATTTTGTAGGCTTATTGTGTGCTTTGGAAGTACATAAAGCAAATCAAGGCGTTGGAACCTAGGAAAATCACCAAGAGCATCAAAATCTTGATCTCATGAAGCCAAGATCACGCTTGGCGCCCCTATAAGGGCCCTAAGCGTCATTTGCCTCGTAGATCACGACTGGGCACCCCGTATAGGGCGCTGATCGCCATTTGTTACGCAAACTTGGCGCCTGGGCACCCTAGTCAGGGCGTTGAACACCATTTGGTTCGGCAATCCCACGACTAGGCATCCCATCCAAGGCGCTGAGCGCCATCCAGTTCTGCAAAGCTCGCGCCTAGGCGCCCTCCTGTCTGGTCGCTGAGCGCGACATTTGCTTATGTGGCACCCTAAACCTATTTAAGGCTACCATGCAACGAGAGAGCGATCTTTTGGCAGCTGAAGCACAAAAACACGTTCTTGGAGCAAGCTTGGGTATGTGGGAACTCTCTATTATTCTTCCTTGGGTTTCCTTTGCTTTCCATTTCTTCCATAGTAAGCTCAAGCTCTCCATGACAATGGAGAGCTAACTTCATTTTTTGTTGAGGAAGGATGTAACCTCTGAACTTCATGTATATGAAAATGCTTTGAATATATATATATATATATATAGCTTCTTACATTGAATGCTAGTGGTTTTTCTCCTTTTCTTAATGTTTGTTATGTTTTTGACCATTTATAACTTGATTTTTGGGGTTTGTTTGATATTGGAAAATAGCTCACGAACCTTGACATGGAGTAAGCTACCTAAAGAACATAGTATCTAGGAATGGAGCTAGGACCTCTAGTTGTCATAAACTTCCTTTCTTAATGCAGAGTTACTTATTAGGGTTTTCAAGGAATTGAAATCCAACAAGCAAGTCTAGGCTCTTTAAATCAAGGGATTAGGTTTTGAGTAATCTATTAAGTTGACATTAGCATTTTAGTGAAGATGAGTTTTAATATGCATGAAGTGAAGTAGGTGAAATCTAACCCCAACATTATTATTTCATCTTATTTCAAATCTCATTCATTTCCAAGTGTTTTGGCTACAACAATTCATTTTATTATTCACGCAGTACATTTATTTTAATCACATTTAAACCTTACCAAATGGAATCATTTTTTAGTTTATATTAGTTAGAAAATATACGATTGTTTAGTGTTGCACGAGTCTCTTGGATAACGATATTCAGTCTTACTAGTTTATTACTTGAAACGATTCGGTACACTTGTCAAGGTCTTAACAATAACCCGTCTTCACTTACCTTAAATAGTGAGATAAAATGTGATTGATTATGTTGAACTTTCTTAAACACATAGTTATCCAACCCAACACATCTTTTTTTCTCACAAACTATGTGGAGGTAAAGAGTCAATTCAGGAATTTTACAATAAACTTCAAAGTTCAAACTTCTTTCTTAAGAATGTCTTAATTATCATATTAGCATAATTGTCACCTAATAAACTTTGTCTAACTCTGATAACATCCAAAGCATCACTTATCGAAAGCTTCAAACTAAAAACATCCATTTTAAACTCGGGATAGAAAAACAAGTCAGTTAAGAGATTAATAAAAACACACTTAAACTAAAAAGAGCTAAATATTTTTATTTGTAGAACTTTCTTTAAGTAATTTGTTTTCCTTTAGCAATTAAAAAAATACGGTACAAATGTTTCTCACCAAACAGAACAATATAGTTTATGAAAAGCTCTACAATAGAGGCATGTGTAGAATGCAAAGCTACACAGAGAAGTGCTTCTGCACCTGTTATTTTTTTCTTCCCAGAAGGGAAAGGAAATTATACAATTTATGAATATAAAAGCCTGGAAAACACAATAGAGAGAATCATGTGGCTTGTAAAGCCTGGAAAACACAATAGAGAGAATCATGTGGCTTGTTCGGACAAGCCGTAAAGTCTATTGTCGCACGCTAACACATGTACCACCAAGAAAAAGGAAAACCAAACACTCCTTTGCATTCAACACATTTTTTCTCCTTTCCTTTCCTCTTCAACGTAGCTTTTCTCAAAGCAGTGTTTGTGTTCAGTACTCATTTTTCTAGGGTACCCCATCATGTTGCTCCATTCTTGTATTATATTCACTCTTAACGTGCCAAATTGTTGTTTAATATTGTATAGTGTGATTCAGAAAATAAATTTTACTCAATTCACATGCAATGGAACCCTAAGGCCTCTTTAACGACCACTTAAACGTACTTTATTGAAAGTCACCGGAATCACTTTTTAGTTGTGTTTAAGTAATACCACCCTCTTTTGAGTAGATATCGTGATTCATGGCCATTTGTTGCTTTATTGTTATATTAAAAGTATTATTATTTGTTAAGAAATTATTTTGTAGCCACTTTGTCTCAAACCACTAGTACAAGTCAGAAACCGTGATTTATATGATTCCCTTCATTTATGGTTTTCTATATAAATTGTTTTATGTTCCCCAATGAATTAAGCATTTACTTTATCCTTAAAAATAATATTGTCAAATTGCTTTCTGAAATTATTTTTTAAGATAAAAATAAATTCCTAAAATCAACTACCTACTATTATTTTAATTTCCAGACATAAATTACGATTACTACTATTTTTTTAAAATATGTATACTATTGGTGTTACATATTTATGAATTTTGTTAATAATTAATACATATGGAGAATCTAATGTATACTTTTTAGTGGAATCTATTTTAAATTATTTCATTTGGGATATTTGAATTTGAGATTTTGCTAAATCCATTGAACCGACGACTTATTGATAAATTAATTTTATTACTTTAGTTACATATTTTTTAATTTTAAACTCGCGTATATTTTTAGAAACTTTTATTCAAATTAAAAAATAATAATATGATATAATGTATCAAAGAAGGTGGTGGAATCATTAATTTAATCAACATTTATACTAATTTAACTAAAATATTATATTAATTTAATCAACCTATGAAATGTACAATCGGTATACCTCATGAAAATATACATTTAACATTTTTCATAAAATTAACTATAAAGTGTAGCTCGAAATTTTTCATAGGAGCATATTAAAATGAAATTTCTGAACTTTTATTATTATTATGCATCGATATTAATGGAAGTAAGAACCAGGGGATTTCACAACAGAAACAATAGATTAAGAATCCCTTTGAAAAGCAATTTGGTATGATATAACATGTGGTATTTTAGGATATTCATGTTGGAGGAAGTTCGATGCAAAACTAATCATGGGCTTATTAAACCTTTTCTGAAGTTGTTTTTTTGTGAAAGAATTGTCTTATTTAAATACATATTGTGATCTTTCATCTAATTTATCTTTATTTTCTTACAAGACACCACGACATATTATTTCTTCCCTTAAATTTAAATTCTTTTTATAAAGAAATAAAGAAAATATATGCTTAAGAAGATTAACAATAATACTAACTTATGTACAAAATTAAAATTATAAAATTAACTATGTTTTAAGTATATGAACTTTTACATGAAATTGGAATTTGTTTATGTTTTTTTATATATTTTGCTTTCCAAACTTTAAAATTTAGTAGATATAGTCTTTTAATCCAATTACATTAAATGTTTTGATATGTGAAATATTTTCCTATCTATCATTAAACTAAAAATGTGTAAAATAATGTAAACAACTCAAATACTGATATGAAACGTATTTAACATATAAAAAGATTAAAATAATTAGAATAAAGAATTATATTTATTCGTTTTTAGATTTTGAAAACTAAAATATATCAAAATTTTATACATAAATTAAGTTTAAATTACATTAAAATTAAGAAACTAAAAACATAGCTTAGTTTAATCAATTACTTACAAGAAGCATCAACCGAGAAAGGAAAGATGACAAACCACTGAGGTCAAGGTGAAAAAATTAGAAAAAATTAAAAAGTTAATTATTGAACTTGTAACTTTCAAATGTGTGACAGTAAAAAAAAGTCGAGTTATCAATAGAAAATATACACAAAATTTACTGACATGAACCAAAGCTACCTAAAAAAGATGTATATCCCCTCCCTAACATTATGAGTCATCAAAACTTTCTGTATCCATACTCTAAATTTAATTAAATACCCCTATACCATCTTGATAAAGACAAAACCACACAAAATCGCTTTATTACCAAATGGACGGATTAGTGTTACGAAATTATGACATTCAATTTAAAAAATGAAAAAACAACCTCTCTGTACCTTATGAAAACCCAACAATATATATATATATATATATATATATATATATATATATATATATATATATATATATATATATATATATACTCGTTATTAATTAATTTCTAGATAGCAAAATCTGGTAATGTGGTTTCAGATTTCAGTGACAAAGCCGCAGGAAAACACAGAACTGAATATTTAATACCTGAAATTTCTGGCTACTGCAATAGTTTATGATTAAGATATTAATAACACTACAGTAATCTTGTACAATATTTTGCATTAACGGTAATTACATATATTAATGAGATTAGAATAGGAAGCACCATTCAACTCTGCCACTGACTTTTGGCACGTGTAGTTTTGAAGCTTGCAGACAAATGCAAAAGATTCTTTGCACAAATCACAAAACCCATTTTTGAAATTTTGTAGTATTTATAGCAGTGGATAGTACTGCAAATATTTCACCTTCCCCAATATCATTATTTTGCTACCTTGGTACTCAGCACCAACTTCCAGAATCCTCACCTTGGATCTCTCACATGTGTGAAAGCAAACAATCTGCGGATTTCCTGGCAGGTTGGAGATTCATTTCTCATCAATACTTCATCATGAATAATAATAATAATAACAACGTAATGTAAGCAAAATTTAACCAAGATAATAAATACAAAACTTAATAACTTTGAAAACAGTGTCAATTAAGTACGCACCCCTTCTTTTCCTTGCCTAACCTTTTGGAACCAAAACTTAGAAATGAGTAACCTGCTTTCATAATGTCCCCTTCGTTAGTCAAACGACCTCTAGTTTTCTATGATTTTGTTACCAAGCTTTATCTTTCTTTTCTAGATCATATACCTTTTTCTATATAGATAAACTTTGTTCAAGTCTTGCACAATTATTAGGAGCATCAAAATTTTGTACTTTTAATGAAAATGTGGAGGATTATGTGAAGATAAGATTTATTAAAAATTTAAGTAAGTCTAACTCTCATATTAAATAAATATATGAAAAAAAAATAAATAAGTAATTAAGAAGATTGTTAATCTATTATTTAAAAATTTTGGATTAGAGGTAATGTCAATCTCTTATGTAAATTTTGACTTATTATGTCTTAATGACATTAAATCTTTCCAAAAATCAATCAGAATCTTGGTGATATCTAAACGACTTGAATTTCAGACAGATGAGAGTTCAAGTGTAAATTTAAATCTCACATTGTGTACATATGAGGAAAATGAACATTTTATAAAAAAATATACATATTGTCTTAAGGTTTTGTTCTGGAAGTAATATAAATGCATATGAGATATCATCTATTTTAGAAATCTAAAACCTCTTGGTTTTGTGCTTAAAATATGTTTGGAAGAGTTAAAAGAAAAAAATGTATTTAAATTGTGTTTAACCTTCATTTTAATCAATGTGATATTAAGTATATTAGTTAAAATTGTTTTTACTATATTATGGAATATTTAACTTAAAGTAACAAGGTTAACATGTGCAGTGTGATTTTGTTTATTTATATACGAATATGATCCACAATTTTGTATGATAAATATAAAGATAATTGTAATAGATGCTTGTAGGCCATGAAGCCAATCAATCTCAGAAACTATCTACAAATTTCTCGAACAGTGAATATATCCAAACTATCCACAAATTTTTTGAAATAACATAGAAACTTAATTATTTTTGTCACCATATTTCAATGACAACAAAATAACGAAAAGTGATCACACACTCTTCAAAAAGAAGTAAAAAATCTAGTAGGGACAAAATCATATCACTGTATTCTTGAGTATTATTATGCATGCAAATTTTCTCATTAATAAGTAAATGAATCGACTTTGTATTCATGTATTAGTTTAGTCTATTTTCATATATTTTTTGTATTATTGGAATGATTTCATCATGCATTATCTTTGTTTTGAATCATACATTTGGGTTTGTGCATTGTTCTTGTAAACCGGTGTTTTGAAGTTTGCAACCATAGTTTAGAGGGAGTTAGTGTCAAAAGTGAAGAAACAAATTAGAGAATTTCACAAGCAACATGTGAATTTGGCTTCATGATATAGAATGCAAACCAGTGAATTCCTAAAGTGGCAGGTGAATTTTTCAACGAGCAATATTAACTTTTAATATTGCATGAACTGAAAAGGATTAAAAGAAAAACATAAAGGAGAAAAATAGAAAAAATGGTTGAGGGAGAGGTAACTACCTGTGCAAAAAGAGGAAATGTGGAAACTATAGGGGGAGGAGATGAGATTGCAAGGGAGACCTTCTACTTCTTCTGATTCTAGATTTTTTATTTTTTTGTTTTTACATTATGAAGGATAGGATTAAGGTAATACTTTAGGTTATAGTTTCTTGACAATTGTTTAGTTAATTTGAATTATCTTTTTATGGTTTTCATGTTCATTCTATCGGCAATTTGACAGTTGATTGGAGATTGTGTGAGATTATAAATAAAACAAATTAAGTTTTTGTCACATTTGGAAAATGGACCTATTTAATTAGTTTGTAATTGAGATGATCATTGTTCTTTGTGATTCTATTAAATTTTATAACTAACCTAAGGAATTAGATTATAATTTAATGAAATAGGTTTACCTATCTTAGAAACTAGGGATAAACGGTATGAATAAATTCAAATAGATAATTATATTTTTTGGTTGAATTGAAAGGAGTAAAATTATAACTCTAAATAATCTGAAGTGAATAATTATATTTCTTGCATTTAAATGAGTAAAATTATATAGGAAAGGATATGGAATCATGACTTTTCGATTGAAGTTTTTATATATTCTTATGATTATCATTCGGTCTAATTTTTAGTTACTCTTAAATTACAAAAATTAATAATCTAATATTTAACAAATTCAATCCTAAAAAATAATATTTTATTATTAATGTAACTATTGGTACACTTACTAAACATTTAACACCGCAAGACAAAAAACAAATTCTCTATATTGTTCATTTAAGTTTTTACACTCTCCCAAATTTGTAGTCTCTTAACCTTATTTTCTTTTTTTAGACACATTATAAGTTATTATAAGTTATGAGTTTCACTTATGAAATTTTATTTTGTTAGCTTCTTTTAAGATATGCTTGTATGACGAGGAATGAGAGGGAATATACCTTTTTAATTTGTAAATTATCTCTAATTTTGAAAAGCGAACTAAAATGAAGAAACGATCCCATAACATAAGTTTAATATCATTTTTATTTTATTTTATCTGATAAATATTATGTTGCTCTACAATTCAAAAGTAAAGTATATCCTCTTTCATCGTAATCTAATTATTTCAATTAATGCTCAAACTATCTTCAATCAATATAAATATTTAAAAAATCATCAAAATTTAGATAGTTTAATAACCAATAATATAGTTTTTTTTAATATTTTATAACTTTAATGTTATTGTTGTTCAAAAGTAATTTACGTTTACATATATGTAAAGGCTATATAGTACAACGAGCAAGAAACTTAGATTTTCTTTAGATAGAAATTTAGAAGAATTTTTTTGAAAGCTTCTCTATGAAAAAGATTCCATATTTTTAATTAAAAAACTCTTAAAAAATTTCATAGATGCATTTATTAAGCTTTTGTTATTATTATTATTTTTTTTTCTCTTTCGAATTAGATGCATGTATGTTAAATCTAAACAATAGTACCTACGACTTGAAAATAGTCCCCCATGTGACCATTGTTATTATATGACAAAGTCTAATAAATTCATCAACTAATTAGATATTACAATACTGTAAATGTTTGTACATGCAGGGAAACGTAGCCATCATGTAATAAATCCGCGTACTCGTTATTAATATGAGCATTTTAGAAATGTTTTCATTTTCCTTGAATCATATAATTCTCTTAAAATTAAAAATGCAATCTTATTAATAATTTTATATATTCTTAAAAAAATTGTTTAATTGAGCTGAATTTTAAATCTTGATACATTATATCAAATCAAAGATACTTTTATTTCAACATAAAGTAAAATTTTGAAATTATTATAGTCTTACTTGGGAAGTAATTTAAAATTCTAATCTTTAAAACAAAATTTTAAAATCCGCCTCGTCTTTATTAGATTAAGCAAATTACTATATAGAATATATCATATTTAATAATTTATGACATTTTTATTCATGTTCAGTTATTTAACTTTTAAACAAGGGACTCAATTATCTGGTAACTATATTGAAATTTATGGGGAATATTTAATGTATAATTAGATTATGTTGGAAAATATTTTACATGCATCGCAATTAAGTATATATTTATAATTTTACCAACCCTTCTATGTTTATGATTTTAATATAGAAACGTTTTAAACGGATGGAGTCTTTTACATGCAGAAGAAAAAGAAGTGTTCACACACTTTTGTCAACAAAATCCCTCAAAATTCACACGGACAGAAGGTGAGAGTTAGAACAGCAGGGATCCACTACTGCCAACAATTTGGTCCCACAATGGAATCTCTTTCAGAACAGACTCATCAAATCATAAATTCAGATAGTATATAAGAAATTTAATGTTTTTATAATAATTTTCTTAAAAAATATTCTAAATAAAAACGAAGAACCATTGTCAAAACTCTATTCTCTAGCCATTATTTTCATTTATGTTCGTTCTCTCAACATAAATGTTTCTTTAACACTCGTCTTTAGGGACCATAAACGTTCACAAACAATAATGAAAACCTTTAAACCTTAAATTCTTGACATTTACACGACTCCAATGAAAACCTTTTTCTTTTAATCTATTAATACATTTTTTTAAAATAGAATAAGTAAATTTTAAAGGCAACAAATACTTTTAACCATTTAGCGAAGTAGCCATCGCTATGAGAATTAATATTTGCTAAGGCAAGTGAAAGCAGCGTATAATGTCCATTCCTTCTTTTTTTAACGGTCAGGGGAAGTGATTTGATGTAGACAAACAGATGGTGTGCGCAAATCATTAGCGTGTTCTTGAAATTTTTTACATTTCTTAACATAAGTGATAGTGTTGACTTTGATGGTCGACTAATAGTACTAGCCCTTAAAATTCGAATTGTCTTGTTGTCTTAGAATCAATTTCACATACATTATGAATTTACTCGCAATTTAGTCGGCTTCCACTAGCATGAGCAATTCATCAGCGGTGCAGAAAAGTTTCTTCTATATAGGTTCTCTCCTACCTTCGGCGAATGCACCAAAGTAGGCAAAAATGAACAATTTATTACCGATCTAGGCAAAAATTGACCAAAAGTGAAGTCGTGGGGGGTAAAAACGACTTCCAAAGAAGAAGTCGTGCCCCCCCTGCACGACTTCACACTGTTCATATGAACAGTGTTGAAGTCGTGCACCCTAAAAACGACTTCTGGGGCTTGTAATCGATTACAATGAAACTGTAATCGATTACAGAGTGATGAAATGGAGACCCTGCAGATTTTGAAATGAGTAGACAGGAAAAGAACTGGTAATCGATTACGGCATGTGAGTAATCGATTACCAGGTTGGATTTGTAGGAAGAATCACTCTTGTAATCGATTACAGGGTTTTTGTAATCGATTACCAGTGGTTTTTGTTTGGTTTATGAGAATGAATTTGTATTTGACATATGTTATGTATTGGTTATGTTATAGGAAAAGAGAAGATAAATATGTCTAGGAAATATTTATAGTAATATATGAGTAATGGATTTGATTACAATTTGGTAAGATTAAGAATAAACTATTGGCGAAAAGGACAATTTCCCCTATGATGACCTTCGTTGCGGCAGTAAGAGCATTTTCTTGGCTTATCTGGATTGGATTGATCCATTTCATTATGAAGCCTATTTGTAGATGGTCTTCCGGATGCCTTTCGTCGCATTTTAGGATCTGGTATGAAGTTTGGACCTGTATACAGAGACCAATAGTCTTCATTTTGGATTGGGTGAAATTGTACTTGGTATGCCTTGAAAATATTGTGAAGACTGTATACCGGATCGATTACTTGGGTTAGGGGGATATGCGAAAATGCACAAACAGCAATGACATGATGACATGGGAGTCGAGTAGCTTGGAAGTGTCCACAATCACACCACCATTCATTTAGACTTACCTTGTACGAAAGTGGAACTGGGCGGTAGTGGTGAGGTGTTGAAATTTCTTGAACATCAAATTCAGAATTTTCATGATTGTAGCGATGAACATGACAATATGCGGATTGTTGTTGATTTTTCCTAATGATGTCGGCGATCTGTTCAGGATATTGGTGTCCTGCTTGTATCATGGAGTTGGCCTTCAATCCGCGTTCAACAAACCATGATTGTGTCCTCTCAAATGTTGTTCTGATGAGAGCACATATTGGTAATGAACGTGCACCCTTTAAAATGGAGTTCATGCACTCAGCAAGATTAGTCGTCATATGTCCATATCTTCTCCCTCCATCAAAAGCCTGAGACCACTTTTGTAATGGAATTTTATCTATCCATTGAACTTGCACTGGGTATTGGTTTCTCAAAGCAGCAAGTTTTGCTGTAACAGTCGGTTGCTTGACCTCGTAAGCTGTAATAAGGTAATAAAGAAAATTAAATTAAAGAATAATAATGTTAACAAAATTATAAAAGTATATAAGTGGTAGAACAATTTTTGTATGAGTACCTAAATTGATGAATTGTTTTTTGAGGTCGTGATTTTTGAATTTGGTGTTGAAGTTGGATGCTAGATGACGTATGCAATAAACAGAGTTCAAACCATCCTGTTCCCAACCAACTTCATCTGATCTTAAGGCGGACAATATACCCTTTCCTCTATCAGTGATGATGCAAATATTTTGGTCATGACAAATATGTTCTCGAAGTAGTTGAAAGAACCATATCAAGGCCTCCTTTGTCTCACCTTCTACAATGGCAAAGGCCAGGGGAAAAATATTTCTATTGCCATCTTGAGCTATGGCGGTTAGCAAAGTTCCATGATATTTACCCGTGAGAAATGTGCCATCAACTTGGAGAATGGGTTTACAGTACTTGAATCCTTCTATGCAAGGACCGAAAGACCAGAAAACTCTTTCCATAATATAGCAATTATCGTCGGTATCTCCATCAATATTCACAGGAGAACCAGTGCATTGTAAAATTGTACCTGGGTTTGCTTCCTTGACGGCATGCAACCACCTCGGCATGTGGTTATAAGAGTCCTCCCAGTCTCCAAACTCCATAGCAAGAGCCTTCTGTTTGGCGATCCAAGCTTTTCTGTACGACACAGAATATCCGAATCGACCCTTAATATCGGCAATCAAACTCTTGACAGGAATGGATGGGTTTGTCCGGATTGAATTGGATATGATCGTGGCAATGTGAGTACTATCAAGATTCGTATGATCTTGAGATAGTATTGTTGAGAAACACGAATGTTGTCCGTCTATATTTTTTATTTCCCAATATTTACGGACTTTGCTATAACCTGCCCTAAGACGCCATTGACAACCGTTGTGATATTCCAGACAACGAATAACATAAATGTTGGGTTTGGACTCAACGACGGTGTATTTGTAACCGTTTGTTATGTGATAATGTTTGATTGCAAGAATAGTTTCCTCCTTTGACTGGAACTGCATACCTTGAATCAACTCTGGAACTACTTGTGCAGATGATTGTGCTATGTGGCCGTCGTCGTTGTTGTCATCTTCGATTATGTTGTCTAATTCATCATCCGTGCTGAAGTCATCAACGTTATCCAATATTACAGGTTCTTCATCAATTAGGTGCGATGATGAAGATGATGGCAAGTTCCATGATGCCATTTTTAAGGAAATATTCGGAAGACTTTGTTGAACAAGCTTTGGTGGAAGAGGTTTTGGTCGTGCAAATTGAATGTGAAGATAGCCTTCTTCTTATATAGCGTATAAACTATGCACAAGCATCACTGTGTGTTATGATGCAAAATTCGAAGTTCTGAAAGCAATTTCCTACAGTCTGAATATAGCACTGGTGGACACTGTCATCTACACATAGAGTTTGATGTAATTAGAAGGTACCAATAGTATAAGTTTATATTAATATAGGTATCCGTAAAGCAGTGTCACTTTGATATCCCTGCACCGTCATTCATAGGTCCAGTGTTACATTAAATTGGATGAATAAAATATTGTGTGTGGATTAATAAAATAGTTTGTAAATTAAATTAAATATAAAAACAAAAGGATGTTTTAAAAAAAGGAATATAAAAAAAATTAGATAAAAGGAAAAAGAATTAGAAAAAGTAATTAAAAAAGACAAAAAGGGAAATTGGGGGGGGTGGCACGACTTCAATAGGTGAAGTCGTGTACCCCCTACACGACTTCAATTATGAAAGTCGTGTAGGGGGTACACGACTTCACCTATTGAAGTCGTGCCACCCCCCCCAATTTCCCCTTTTTGTCTTTTGTAATTAGTTTTTGTAATTTTTTTTTTTTTAACCCATTCCCATTGCTTTTACCATGGAATAATTACCTTTTTCTTCCTTATATTATTCCAAATCATGAAAATTTTGTTATATGAATTTAGTCATTATTTTCATTACAAAATAATAAATATGTAAATTATATTTATCCATGCATTGGGCTACGGGGCAAATGGTACAGACGCATGCTTAACGTTTTGGTCTGAACACCAATAATAGTATTCAACTATGCACACCAAGTTTCCTATTCATTTGCATGCCTACATTTACTTTCATATTGTACATCTACTTTTTCATTGCACATGCATGTCATATTTTTTGCAGGTTGAAGAATCTCTGAGGGCAATTATTATGAAATGTCATTTCGCATTTCATTTCTTCTCCCGTGACTTTAAATTGGTTAAGGGTGCATTTCATTTCTCCCAACTTCTTCTCAGTTTCTACACCCAAACCACTTGTAGATGCTCTTTGCTTCCATATCCCTATAGTCTACCAATACCAAATCTCAGTTCCAAAACCAAAAACAGTTCCAATAACCCACTCTCACCCACAAAATCGAAATGGCTTATGCCCGTCACCTTCCCGTTGATATGTCCCTTTTACGTCTACAAGATAAACACATCGTCCAGTCTATTTGGGAAGGCAATGAAAGAGTAATTTGCCCTCGAAGACATGCAATTTGGTTAGCAAAGCATGTTAACGAAATTGATGAAAGAATAAAGAATATTTTACATGGAGCAGGTTTTATCCATATTTTACAAGCCTCAAGTATGGAGATAAGTCACAACCTTGTCACTGCTTTGGTTGAAAGGTGGAGAGTGGAGACTCATACTTTCCACTTGCCTCATGGTGAAACTACAATTACATTGGAAGACGTTGCATTACAACTGGGGCTTCCTATTGAAGGACAGGTGGTGAGTGGCATAAGTTCTGGTCCCCTAACGGTATTTTGTCATCAACTACTAGGAGATGTTCCACCTGACAATTGTGTAAGGGGAAACAGAATCAAGTTGTCATGGTTGAATAACACTTTCCGCCAATTGCCTAATCATGCAACGGAACAGGTGATTGAACAATACGCTAGGGCGTATATGTTGATAATAATTGGGAGTGTGATCATGCCAGATACATCTGCAAGCATGGTGCATTTGATGTATCTTCCCCTTTTGGCCGACCTCCATAACGTTTCACAGTATAGCTGGGGATCAGCCACGCTCTCCTGCTTGTATCGTGCCCTTGATCACGGGACTAGGGCTGACCAAGACAATATTGGAGGGTGCATGATCTTGTTACAGTGCTGGGCATGGGAAAGAATAACATGTCTTTCACCAGAATTACTTGAAGTCACAGAACACGAGATTTCTTCTGGTGCAGTTTTTCCACTTGCCAAAAGATGGTGTCGCACAGCACAGTCTGCTTTCCAGGACACTACAAGTGTTAAACAATTTCGCCAGAAAATAGACGACGTATCACCTCGACAGGTATTTTTTAAATACATAACAAAATTTTTGTTATAAAATTTTTGTACATTTGATGGCTTAATGAGTATACCCTAAACCAAAAACTTCTTATGATGCAGTTCCTATGGACACCGTACAGACGTCCTGAAGTTTCAGATCTCATTCAAGTAGAAGTGCCACCGACATGTCGGGCACTTGTTCCACTTATATGTTTCTCTGTGGTAGAATACCAACAATCCGACCGGGTCATGCGACAGTTTGGTTTTAGGCAAAATGTTCCTCATCCACCAATGAATCTAGATGAGGAACATAAATTGGATATGAGAGGACGCGCTGATTGGAATTGGCATGAACACCATCTTCAGTGGATTGGATTGTGGAATGACCGGCATAATCGTGTCTTCAACGGGATACCTTTTCAGAAAAATGGTCACTTGCGAGATGAATCGGAGTATATGCAGTGGTATATAACTCATACCATCCGGTACATTGCGTTAATAGAAGATTCAACGGACTCTGAGGTACTACAATATTACCTCCAAAAACAATCATTATAGTGTTCATATGTTGTGTTAAAAAGTAATTACAAATTGTGTTTCACAGTATGACATGGACCACGAGGAACACTTCCAGCCGCCATCTCAACACCGTGCATCTTCTTCATATCATGATCCACAAAGGTCAGCCTCTGACCATGGCAACTATCAACATCCAGCTGTAAATTCAAGGTTTCAACAACACATTCCACCGACACCAACATATCCTGGGGTTGACAGTGGTTATTTCGCCTTTCCACCATCCACACCGTTCAGCGCAGGTCCATCCAATTATTTTGGAACCACCACAATGACTCCCCCATCTTCATACGTACACCCATCATCCTCACATAACGTCAATCGACCCACATTTGACTATCAAAGCGTTCAACAGTGCAATGATCCAACGGATGAAGACCAACCAACGCACGATCCCACACCTCAAGAACGACCACAGAGGCGAGCCCAACGACATCGACGACGCCCACCGTGTGGAACTGGAGGACATAGATAGAATGCTTGCCTTCTTTATCTATAAACATGTAATTTGTTTACTTCTCTTAAAGTAATTAAAAACAGTTTTATCATCAGAAATTATTATCGTCATATTACATTATTCAACTTAACTTTATATACAAACCAATTGTAAAACATAATGCATTCATTAACTAATTTAACGTAACAGGCCAAAAAGTTATCTAAATCCACACACAAGAATGACTGGTAATCGATTACATCTCTTCCGTAATCGATTACCAGTCCACCAGTGTTACAATTTGCAGGATTTTTTCAAGTACGTGTAACCAGAAGCCCTGGTAATCGATTACGTGCTGTCCGTAATCGATTACCACATAACCATCATAACACTTCCAGGATTTTCCACAGTGGGCTTTACCAGAAGCACTGGTAATCGATTACATGCTGTTCGTAATCGATTACCAGGGGCTCGTGTAATCGATTACATAAAATCAGTAATCGATTACTCGACGAACCCTACTCTATATATTTAACTTTTTCTCTCTCCTCACGCACTTCACCCCTACCACTCGACCTGCAGCGCCTCCAAGGGTTCTTCCACCCTCTCAAACCTCAAAAAATCACCACATCTTCCAACTCTTTCACTCTAAAACACCATAACTCCACTTCCCTTTCAATTCTCTACACTTTGGACTGATTGGATTTTCAAATGGCGGAATCTTCGAAAAGGCAAAGAGTAAGGGGATCATCTTCTAGAGGTGGGGGACGTGGCCACCGTCAACCATCACCGCCACAAAACTCTCCGCCACCCTCACCACCGCCGTCACCCACCGCTGAAGACCACAATGTTCAGTTTTCAAATGCTGCACAAGCCCAAAGGTATTTCTCACTATACAAAGACCGCCCCATCATTGAGCCCAAATATCTAGATGACGATTATTTTGACACCCATGATTTTGAATTTTTTGGGATGCTTAAAAATTTGGGATTGGATGAATTTTGCTGTGATTTTAGTTCTTATAATCCTCATTTGGTGCGTCTGTTTTATAGTAACCTAAAATTTTCTGAAAATGGCACCATGAAAAGTGAGGTAAACAACATCCAAATTATTATAAAACCCAGTATTTTCGCTGCTATAGCCAATCTTCCCTCGGTTGGGTTGGCCTTTGAAGGGAAAATTTGTGAGGAATGGGCAGAAGATTTTAATATGAACGCAGCAACACAATTATTTTGTTTGCCCCACAATCGCCCCACCACTAGATTTCTAGCCGGGAATATGACAGCTGAGGCTAGAGTCTTACATTATACTGTATGTCGTATTTTGTTTCCCCGTGTTTCTAACTTTGCACAGGCAACCGAGGAAGATCTTCTCATTATGTGGGTTATAATGACGGCAAAGCAGATCAACTGGACCCATCTAATCCGACATAGGATGAAGAAGGGTTTGAGGGACGGTGCTCCACTTCCATATCCAACATTGGTCACCCGCATCTTGGAACATTTTCAAGTTCCACTGGAGGATGAAATAAAGGTCCCACCAAGAAGGCATTGGATGGTATCAGGAGCAGTCATACAATCATTTGGACTCATCCAAAATGCTGACAACAGATGGGTGCATAGAAATTCTCCTCCTCCACGTCAACCTCCGCGTAACCCACCTCCTCAACTACCACCACCACCACCTCCTCGTAGTCGATTTGATGACGTCATGGACGGGATAAACAATCTCCGAACATTTGTTGGCGACAGCTTCAATACACTTAATGAAACGATGAATGCAAGATTTCAACAATTGGAGCTGAATATGGGTGACCGGTTCGATACCATTGATGCTAGAGTTGAAAATGTGGAGCACGACATCCAGTATCTGCGTCGTCATTTTGGTCCACACGGTGGATCATCTTCCTAGATGCCTTTCAATTTGTACTTTCATTTTATTTTCATTTTAGGTTGTTCTTCTTTATGTAATGCACTTTGTATTGAATAAAATACTTTGTCTTTTCATATTATCATATTGTCTTCTTTTTATTAAATCAAATTATATACCCTTCCTATACAAAACAGTAAATCACAATGTAATCAACACCGATGCCTGCTTACACAACTTCATATGAACACACTTAATAAACTTCAAAATATCCACCACAATTACCATACAAAATTTCATAAACCAACCAAAAACACACTGGTAATCGATTACCACGACCCTGTAATCGCTTACCAGTGTCAATCTTCCACCAAAAACAACCTGGTAATCGATTACAAACCCGCCGTAATCGATTACCAGTGAGTTTTTTCCCATTATACTTGAAGTCGTGCTGGGTGACCACGATTTCAACCCGTTGTAATCGATTACCAACATATTGTAATCGATTACAATCCTCTGAAGTCGTTTTTGGGGTGCACGACTTCAACACTGTTGCTATGAACAGTGTGAAGTCGTGCAGGGGGGGCACGACTTCTTCTTTTGAAGTCGTTTGGGCCCCCCACGACTTCCCCATTTACGTAAATTTGTTTGACTTTGCCTATTTTGGTAATATAACAGGCAAATTTGCCTATTCTCGTGCAAAAACCCCTACCTTCACATATTTCGTCGCTTATCTGGTATCGCTTGGTTTTAGCGACTCTCATTCATATAACTTTTAAAGGAGTTGAATTATTTCTTCTTGCTAGTATCTGAATACTTCCGTGGCAAACATGATTTTCTTAGGATGGTCAGCTAAGATAGGGTTTGGTGTATCACCGTAGTGAGGTGTCCTTAATTTTGAGGTTACTCAACTTTGATAGTGTTGGATTTATCAAAGGAGGGGTTCACCGGAGAGATACAACATCGATGAGATTTGAGTCCAACTACATAAGGGATTATCACAATTCTCTATCAAAAACCTTAAGACAATAGGTTAATGGGTCTTCACCCTTATATGGTACTTCACTTTCTCATTTCTACCCAATGTGGGACTTAAACTCACATTTAGAATTCTAACAATCTCTCCCTTCGAGGGTGAATTCCTTCCACATTGGTACACTTTCCCTCTAGCGGAAGCATTCGAATATCTCTTTTCGTATCGTCGTTCATTTTAACAGGACATGCTTACTTGGAAACCTTTTCCAGGAAGACTTTCAATACAGGGACCATTGTACACATCGTAGCCTAACTAGACTAATACCATTTGTTGGGTTTATAAAAGGAGGGGTTCACCAAGGAGATACAACATCAATGAGACCTAAGTCCAACCACATAAGGGATTAATGTCACTCTCTACCCAAAACCTTAAGGCAGTGAGTTAATGGGCCTTTACCTTTATATTGTATTTCACTTTCTCATTTCTACCCAATGTGGGACTTAGACTCACACTTGGAATTCTAACAAACAGTTCCTCCACTCTTACATTCTTCTTCCACGGGATGTGGTCAATTTTCACCTCTTCAAAAGCTTTAATGAGTTTCTTCGAGGCACACAAGTAACGAAACAAAGATTTATCCTTCGCCTGAAATTAGCCATTGAATTGCTCGACCACCAACTTTGATTCGGTCTTACATAAGATTTTGTTGGCTCCCATGTCACTAGCCAATTTTATTCAGGTCTCGTACTCAGCTTGATTATTTGAGACCTTGAAGTCAAATGACAATGGTTGCTCTATTTTTAGGTTGTTCGACCCTTCTAGGATTATTTTTGCTCCTCTACCTTTTTGCGTCGATGATCCGCTAACATGCAATACCCATAATGAGTAGTTGGTTAATGTGTGCCCCTACATTTCAACTAAGAAATCTATTAAGTGTTGACCCTTCATTGTTCCTTTGGGTTCATACTTGAGGTCAAACTCTGATATTTCTCATCATATGGTCGGTTAGTTTTGGTATACGCATTATGTTAGTTATTGAGTAATTCTTCATCATTATTATCTAATGACTTTAAAAATAGGATATATGCCTTCAAGTCTCCATAACTAATGTTAATGCAATTTTTTTTAATTTGTTGGTACCTAGTCTCGACGTCTTGTAATACCTAACTAACGACACATAAATGGGCTAATGATATGGCTTTGCTTATACCAAAGCAGCGCCTATGGCATCTTTCGAAACTAACAGGTATATTTGTATCTCTCGGTTAGGGTTAAGCCTGCAAAGACAAACTATGTTGCAATAGTTGTTTTAACCTACTAAAAAGCTTTTTCACACTAGTCTGTTCATTTTTCCTTGAACGCCTTATTCATGGTTCTGAGAATTGGCCTGATGCGTTCAGCCAAACATGGAATGAATTGGGATATGGATGTCAATATATCAACGAGTCTTTACACTTGGGCTTCTTGGGCTTCCCATTTTTATTATCGTCTGACACATGTCAGGATTTGATGTGATTCCTCGATTAGAAAGCATAAAGCCTAAGAATTTTTCTCCTATTACTACAAACACAAACTTGTGTGAACACTTCCTCTAGGTTCGCTACATGCTCTTTTATGGACTTAGACTTGACCACCATGTCATCAACACACACTTCCATATTCCTACCAATTTGTTCTCGAAAAACTTTGTCCATAAGACGTTGGTATGTTGCTCTCGCTTTCTTAAGGCTGGAAACATAACTTTGTAACATAAGTTAGCCTTGTTTGTTATGAACTTGGTTTTATCTTTGTCAGGGTAGTATTTGATTATATCCAAAATAAGTGTCAAGGAAGCTAAGGTCTTGGTGACCGGATGCGTCGTCCACTAGTTGATCAGTGCTAAGTAAGGGGTAAGGATCTTTTGAACACACTTTATTTAGATCCATGAAATTTGTGCAAATATGCCACTAATTGTTCAACTTTTTCACCAATACAACATTAGCCAACCAAGTGGTTTATATGTTATGTAGATTTAACACCATACTAACTTGCTACAATATAAAAATCATTACTTTTACTTGATTAAGAGACAAAAGCCATAGAAAAATATAAATCACAAAAAGAATTAAAAGAACAAACAAATTTATTCATCTAACATCAGAATCCAATTAAGAAATTACAGTAAAATCAACCTAGAGGCTTAACACTCTATGGAATATGAAAATAACATGAAAAAATATGAAGAGAGTGTGGAGAACATGATAAAAGAGAGAGAAGACAAAATTTGAACCCCCAACAAGTTCGTAAGCTCGTCTTATGTGTTTCTCTAAGTCTCTTTATATAGAAATTGGATTGAGCTTTGTTTCAGGCTTTTATGTTGTTGTAATCTTCTTTATGATAATGTAATCTCCTTCACTTATGTTCTAAACAATCAAATATTTTCAAGATATATTTAATTGTTGTGGAGATCTAAATATATTTGAGAAGATATTTGCTAGATTAAAAAAGATTTGCCAAATATCTTTTGATATTTACTGATATAGTTAAATAAGATAATTATTTAACAATATCAAATAAAATATCTTAAGATATATTTTCTTCAAATTATCTTTAATCATAAACATTTATCAATTATCAAATCTCTTTTAGTAGAAAAAATTGAGAAACCCACAAGATCCAATTTTTATTGCATATTCTCTCTTCTTAACTTAGCCAAATTTCTTCACTTTTTCATGTTATGCTTGGATTGACTTATTGTGGTCTTGATTATTTGCTGTTCTTAGATTTATCTTTAAGATGTCATGAAAATTTAACCAATTTATTTTCACAAGTCAATGAGCTCAACGTAGTTGTAGTTGCACTAACACACCTCAAAATATTCAAACAACATTTATGCAACTAAAAAGTTATTTTGAACATGTTTTTGTATCTCACACTAAATAAACTCAATCATAACAAATCCTAATTAAAATATTCTATTAAAATACAAAAACCAATTAAGAATCCAATATTAAAAACTAAATGAGGACATAAATATGCAATCATTAGTGGTGTAGTGAATTTCTTTAATAAAGTCAAACTCTAACAACTTGTAAACTTTAACATTGGTTATAATACATTGCTTTTCTCCTAGATGTCTTTTTTTTCTGTGTGACCAATCATGAATCCTTGCATATGGACAATTTGTGACACATCACGCTTGAGTGAATCCTTGAATGTCGGCTATTGTTCATGTAAACAAATCCTTTTTCTTTCTTAACTAGACTTATATTATCCTAGCTTCATTGTTGATAAGTTCGACACTAATATGAGTAACTCAATCGGTTCCTACAATCTCTATATTGATGGTTTCCCCTTTTGGTTTTATCCTGTCTTTGTTATTCATATGAGGGTCAAGATCAGTCATAATGATTAGCACATGCTTCCTTCGAGCTTTGGATGGATGATATGTCTTTACCTTTAACCCGTTGGCATAACATTCCTAAGTGATATTTTGGTCAACATGCACAGTCACAATATGTACCTTTTTCATAAGGGAAATTCATCGCCAAATATGGTGTTCACATAATTTAGCCTAAAGCGTTAAAACACGACTGAGTAACACATTATATAATGTGTTTGCTTCCACAAGCAAGTACCTCATGCCTTACCGGCTTCCTTTCCCAAAGTTCATGCGAAGATCCATGTATCCTCGGGTGTCTTGATGCCCTAAAAAGCCTACCATTTGCTCTAAATATGGTCGGAAGAGTTCTTTTTATATTAACAACTTCATAAATGTCTTCCAATAGAGTATGTTAACCAAACTTCCTTGGTTTAAAAGCATTTTTTCTACCGCATAATCAACTAATTTGACAATGATCACCATAGGATCATCATGGTCGGGGTTGGGTGCTTAAAAGTCATCATCTATGAATGTTATTGGGCACATGCTACTTTTAGGCTTATCAACCATGATTATTGTTTAGAGGGCTTTGACATACCTTTTTTGTGCTGAAGCAGTATGGCCGACTCTTGCAAAACTACCATATATTGTATGAATGACGTCTCTTAAAGGTATGTCCCTACTTTGACTTCTACTTTTGTGTCTACACATCGGTCTAAACCATTCATTAGGCTTACTATTTGTTGTTTTGGGAAACTCTTTTCGTGTTCTTTTATGGCTTATTGGTTGCTCCCACAAACTTCTTGAGGTGCCCATCTTGAATTAACTCCTCAATCTTATCTTTCAGGATAGCACATTTCTTTGTGATATGGCTTAGATTATGATGATACTGATAATGTTTGGCCTTGTAAGCATTAGAGGGTGTTCTCGATTTTCTTGGAAGAGGTAGAAGCTTTACACTAAGTGTTTCATCTAAGATGTGCGACCAGGTGACATTAAGTAAGGTGTGACTGGTGAAGCACGAACCTCTCAATTGGTGTCTAGTCAGCTAGTCACTTTGATGTAGGTTTCCTCTAACCTTCTTATCAACGCTCCTTTTGTTGGATCTTTCTTCTTTCCTTACTTGTTTTCAAAAGTCCCTCGGGTCCTCCAATTGCATAAATTTTGTAGCTCTTTGCCTCAATTCATCTACGTCATACAAAGGTTGTTAGTGAATGATCTGGCCTTAGCGCGATAACCATGAGGTATAAAGCCACTTCTTAACTTAAGTTTCTTATCAATAGGGTTGTCTTCTCAAATCTGTGCATAAATGCTCTAAGGATTTCTCCATTCCCCTTCCTGATATTCACTAGTGTGATGGAGGTTAGATGGTGCAATTGGCTGGTGGTAAATTGAGCACCAAACATCACTCTAATTGTGGAAAAATAATCGATGGAATTGATTGGAAGATGAGTGAACCATCCTAGGGCTTCTCTCTTCAAAGACATGACAACACCATTTGCGTTACAAATATACTAAGATGCTTGTATGGATGCGAAGACCTATCATATTTTTTGAATACCGACACCTTCCAGTTGTTCGATAATGAGGCGTCCATGATCCATATGTAAAGGAATGCATTATGATTGTGTCCAAATAGTCATGGCGAAATGTTTGTAATCTTTATTGGCCTCATCATTGTATCCTTGAATTGTTCATTCTTGCTCAGCTCAAGGCTGCTTGGTTGGCTTAGGTTGGGTTGGAGTGGATAGTATAGGTCTTTTATTGTTCATATTATGCCTTATTAACGTGCCACGCACAAAGCTTGCAACTCTTTTATCTCCTATTGGGTCTCCACATGTTGCTCCTCAAACGCTTCTTTTACTACTATATTGCTCATCCTGCTCCTAGCGATCACCATACGAGTATCACAACGTTCACTCAGCTCCACGATGGACGTCAAAATGTTTTTGTAAGGTTGAGATCACACGTTCATCTTTTTCTTCATGATTCACTTTATGTCGATCGTTCTCCCCTTCAATATCTTTCTGCTTACTCGGACGATTTGTCCAATTGGTTACCTCTCAAAGACATTTTGATGCTTAAGTTAGTGTGTGGTTAAGATAAAGTATAATAAATTCAAAAATATTAAATGTCTCACTAACACACCATATTTATATGTTTTTGGATGAGTCTTTCCCTTAACGTTGGCTTAATGATGTCCTAATAACCGTTTAGTCATGTTTTGCATGTTAATCCCACAATCAACTCTGATTATTACTTCCTTTACATATGATACTAGGTTGATAGGTCTAAAGCATCTTTTTCCTATTTCATGCACGGTATGTACAATGTACAACTTTTATATATTTTTTTTTATAATAGGTATAATGTGGATATGTTTCCTAAAGTATAATATTTATCTTTGTTTTCTTTTAATTTTTTTCTTTCAATAAATTTTTATATGATTAAAAATGATAGATAAACTTTGAAATCTGAATATAACTGAAATGTCATAATTATAATGATGTTTAAGATGACTTTATTTAAAAATAAATAAATATTTTAATTGTATGGTTATAAAAAAAATGTAAATGTATTCAATTCATATTAAGTATACTAAGATTTTCTGTACAATAATTTTATAAACGAAAAGATCATAAATGTACTTAATTGTATAAAAGTTCAAAATAAATTACAATTTTTTTAAAATATTTAACTCGAGATGAAGAGAGGAGGTGACTCATCTGTGAGCCAACCCTTAACACCCTTATTATTTACTCCTTAAAACCCTGACCCTAATCCGTTTCTTAGTTTACAGGGTGATATGACTAATAGACCCTTGTGCCTTCTACCCGCGCAAACGCGGAATTAACGCCTTAACTAACGGTGGGACCCAAATTAAGTTCTTAGTGGCACCCTTTCGTAAATAACACCAAATGAATGGACCACATCGTAAACACGGTTACTCCTGTTGTACTATAAGAAACCCAAAACTCCTTTTAACTGTCTAACTAAACTAAGCCCACAGACACTCACCACTCTGCCGCCACCACACTGTCGGCAACGCCCCAAACGCCACTCCCACTCTTTCGTTCCAACCGCCTCGGCGCGCCACCCACTTTGCTTCTGTGCACAATGCAGCTACACCGTGCCTCCACCGCGGCAAAAGGCCTTGCCTGCTTCATTTTTGCCTTGAAACTCGTGCTGTTGTACGCCGCCGAGGGACAGCCTCAGCACCGCGGTCCCGACCTACATTGGTACCCCGGAACCGCCACCTGGTACGGCGACCCCGAAGGAGACGGAAGCACCGGTAAATGACCTTCACAAGATCTCTTCTTTCCACATTTCACTCACTAACACACAAACACACTTCACTCGCCGAGTTAACTCAGTGAATACAAATGCAGAGACATAAAGACAAAATTTAGATTCTTATCTATTTAGGTGAAATCTTAATTTTAACTAGAAAGTTACAAAATTTAGATATAATTTTTTGAGATTTGGTATGAGTACAACAATTTAGTCTTTTCATCTCTTTCTTAATTGCACAAGTTATTGTCCAATCAGTTTATCTAAGTGCTTTGCTTTCAATTCTGTTCTTAGTTAAAACGTAAGTTTCAGTTTGGAAATTCGCAGATAAAGGTATGCATTACTTGTTTACATAGAAATTTCTTAATCTGACTGAGAAACAGTAAATACATATCTGTTTCAACCTCTATGGCGGTTTTAGGTTCTTTATCCAAGCGATAAAAACTTGTAGAGTTTGGTAAAAGTTTTGGTGAGAAAGCTTACAGATTTTGGTTATGTGGAGTGAGTGTTGTGTTGGGTTAATGATGAGTTTGTAGTGTTAATGTTGTGTGTGAAGGTGGGGCATGTGGGTATGGTTCGATGGTGGATGTGAAGCCGTTCAGGGCGCGAGTGGGAGCAGTGGGGCCCTTGCTGTTCATGAACGGCGAAGGGTGCGGTGCCTGTTACAAGGTGAGGTGTTTGGACAAGAGCATATGTTCGAGACGAGCTGTGACAGTAATAATTACCGACGAGTGCCCAGGTTGCCCCTCTGACCAAACACACTTCGATCTCAGTGGTGCCGCCTTTGGTCGCATGGCCATTGCTGGCGAGAACGGTCCTCTCAGAGACCGTGGTCAAATCCCTGTCATTTATCGAAGGTATGCATATGCATGCATTATGCTTTACAAACATTAAATTTCACATGTGAAATTTTTTTAGTGATTTACAGCTATATATATACACATATATGTAAGTGTGAATCTGAACATTGTTCAGTTGATTATATTACTTTATTTGGGGCAGAGGGACCTTGTTATGTGGCATGGACTCTTTGACTGTGACTGGGACCGTTTTTTCCTTCTTTTGTTTGGTGTGAAGATTTGACTTTTTTTACTGTTTTTCTAACTTATATTATTAACCCAGCTTCCCTTTAGAGGAAAAAAGGTTACTCTCTGTTTGCACTTTCCTGTTTGTTTCTATATATCAGGATGCTACATTATCTGCATCCGAGTGAAATGCCCTTTTGTTTTTGTGGATTCATTAAGGGAAAGGCTCGTTTTTAAATATCAATTTCTGATGAGTGAGGTTTGTCCTCTGGTTGTATTATTTTGCAGAACACCGTGTAAATATCCCGGTAGAAAAATTGCTTTTCATGTCAACGAAGGCTCCACACCATTTTGGCTATCACTTCTGGTTGAGTTTGAGGACGCAGAAGGAGATATTGGCTCCATGCATATACGAGAAGTATGCATTTTTCCTCTCTTCTCTATACTTATTTCCACTAATACATAACTTTTTATGCTCTGTCTATGTTCCTCATGCATCACAAATTTATATTTTTATATAAGTTGTAGAAAGAAAGAGTAAAAAATAATGCACGAAAGAAGAATCTTAAAGTTCTGGTCTCAGAGAATCAGATGCCGTTACAGCTAATGGCCTGTAATGTGGTAGTGCGAAATATATTGTTAATATATAGTTTTATGGCTAGAGAGCACACTTGGTTTATTTTTACCAATAATAAAGTGCAACCGGAGGGTAATATACTGATTGCATCTTTGGAACCAGCTTCTTGAAAAGTGTTGCAGATTGGACCAAAAGTAACTACCCAAAGGTGAAATAAAGCATTATGGTCATTACATTTTTTTTACTGTCTAGTCTCCCTTGTGCAGAGTTTGACAATTCCAAATTTTGGGGACGTGTCTCCTTACCACACGTGCCTCAACACTACCATCTTTTGCACTTTAGGAGTAATAGGTTTTTGCCAAAGCTTGCAATTGGTGGAACATCTTCCCTCCTATTAAATATATTATCACAGCCTTATTCCTCATATGCATAATGGTGCCCATTGGCAACATCTAATGGTGCTGCTTTTTCTGTATTTTCTGAACTCAAAGCATGTGATATGGGACCAATGTAAACAGTAACATTCCTCATTTCTCCCCACTCTATGAATTCAGGAACTAAATTGCCAAAACAAGTTACACAGTGAAGTGTTGCTTTGATCTCTATTTGTAGACAAATTATTAAATAGTGCATATACTGTAATTCCTCACATAGTAAGTTGGTGCGAAAAGTTAGGCTTATAACTTTATTCTTAATTATTTGGTAACACTATTGTTGTTGGAAGTCTATCCCGAGTAGATATAAGATGAGTTTGCATACAGAGTTTATTTTATAAGTCTATTTTATGACGTTGAGTGAGGTTTAAAATCTACTTTTCTTTCGCAGTCGGGATCTACAGAATGGCTGCAGATGAATCACCTCTGGGGTGCAAATTGGTGCATTATTGGGGGACCTTTAAGAGGACCATTCTCAGTGAAATTGAGCTCTTCCACTGGTAGAAGCCTCTCTGCAAGAGATGTTATTCCGGGAAGTTGGGTTCCAAAGGCGACTTACACTTCTCGGCTAAATTTCTACCCTTAGTCACAAGCTTTTGATGCAACTAATGAATACATTTGAAGCAGTTAAAAGTTGGTGATGTCCCATAACTCAAAAGTAGTCTCCATGGGCCTCCAACTCTCTTTTTCTTCCCTTTGTTTGCTATATATACATTAGTTTCTCTTCTTTTTTGATGAGAAAAGTAGCCATTTGGAGTGCACAAGGGCATCCAATGGGGCTTCTGCTTTCTTATTTTTTTGAATATTGATTTTGTATACCTACTTTTGTGGTGTGGTGTAACAGTTGGTAGTAAATGTGTGTAATGTGGCCATCTCCAAATTGGAGAGAGAGCTTGTAGCTTTGTAATTCCTAATGTGTGTAGTGGTCCCATTGGTGTTTTAATGGACATTTATTATTGAATGTTTTAACTTTGATGTCATTGTCTCGTGATAAACTCTACATTGTGGGTCCTCGTGAGGGCTAGTTTCTTTGAGCTCTCATTGCATTAATTAATTTCCATTTAGACCAAAAGAAAAGTGGAAGATCGTTAAAACACATGTGTTTTCTTACTATTTAACGGTTTGAGACTTCGGTTGAAGGTGTTATCATTTCTCAGACTGACTCATACTCACCTTTCCCATATTCACTACATAAAATAATGCCACTAACGTACTTTTAACACTTTTTTTCTTACTACTTTTTATCATAGTACTCTCTCTTATGATCACATGCATTTCCTAGTTACTAAACACATGGTTGTTCAAATGTTGGATGTATGAAAAGGTTCATATATAAGTCTAGTCACTAAATGATTATGGATATCATCATTCAACTATAAAAATTGTGTCTACTAGTAAATAATTTTCTTTTTAGTGCAGATGAAAAAAGTTATCAATTATATAGGTAAAATGTCTACACTTACATTATTTTGTTGAATAATTAGTTCATGAAAATGTGAATAGTAAAGATTACAATAAAATCACATGAAAAGTAATGTATAAGTTTCTTGCATGAAATCACCTATATTAATGCGTAAATTATTGCATGAAATCACCTGTATTAAGAATATAAGCATCCAACTTTATCTATCTGAAAACTTAAGAAAAGCAAAATGAAAAAAAAAACAAAACTGTTTTTGACTAAAACGAACGTCGCCTGAGAGATTCGAACTCTCGCGGGGAAACCCCATGTACTTAGCAGGCACACGCCTTAACCACTCGGCCAAAGCGACTGATGTTCTGTTATATTTCAAAGGCATCTTTATTAAAACATCTCTATAACATTTAACTCAGTTACATGAACTACATATACCATGTTATATTCTAGTTAATAGATATAACATTTGTTAATGATTTCCTATTATGAATAAAATACTATTTATTAAAAAAGAAGTTTAATAGGTCTTCGTTTGTAAATATATAAATAGTATTTCAAGATAAAATATTTTTTTAGCTTGTTTATATATATATATATATATATATATATATATAGGGGTTTGCTAACGCGCGTACGCCTGTTTTTCAGTTGGTACATTTTAGCAATGTGTACCGGATTTTAGTAGACAAAAATATCCTTATATATTATGGATTCCAAGTTTTAAGGTTAAGGGTATTTTAATAATTTTCATTTTCAAAACTTAAAAAAAAAAAGAAACCCCCCAAACCCTTACTCACCTCTCTCATTCCCCTCAATCCTTTCTCTCCAACCTTTTCTCTGTCATCCCTACTGTAGTCCCAATTGAAAAAAATCAGAAACACATGCCTTTAAAAAATTTTCCTTTGTAAAGAGTTGAGTCATTGACATATTCACCTTCAACGCAAAGGTTCATTCAAGATCTCTTCAATTTCTACCATCTTCACTAACCTCTCTAATTTCATCATCTGTATTTGTTGAATCATCATCTCTAAAAAAACCCTCCAGGCCAATTACCAATTCTTTCTGATGTCATTATGCTTGTGAAAATTAGATAAAATTATATACGACAAAAATTATAAAATGAAAACTCATTATAAAGTCATTTTTTTGTAAGAAATTGTTTAACAACTGAGTGTTTCTGATTTTTTTTCAGGCCAATTACCAATTCCTTTGATGTCATTATGCTTGTGAAAATTAGATAAAATTAGATAAGACAAAAGTTATAAAATAAAAACTCATTATAAAATCATTTTTTGTAAGAAATTGTTTAACAGCGAGTATTTCTGAATTTTTTCCAGGTCAATTACCAATTCCTTTATGCTTGTGAAAATTGGATAAAATTAGATAAGACAAAAATTATAAGATGAAAACTCATTATAAAATCATTTTTTTGTAAGATTAGATTGTTTAACCGCAAGTGTTTCTGATTTTTTCAATTGGGACTACAGTAGGGATGCCAGAGAAAAGATTGGAGTAAGAAAGAGGAAAGAGAAAGGGTTGAGAGGAATGAGAGAGGTGAGTAAGGGTTTGGGGGTTTCTTTTTTTTTTTTTAGTTTTGAGAATGAAAATTATTAAAATACCCTTAACCTTAAAACTTAGAATCCATGATATATAAGGATATTTTTGTCTACTAAAATCCGGTACACATTGCTAAAATGTACCAACTGAAAAACTTATATACAATAACTGTGATTTGTAATAATTTATATTTCGTTTACATATTATAAAGTTATTGTAAATCAAAATAGAAAATTTAGATATTCAATATCTTGATTTTTTTAAGATTTGGTTTCACTAATACTAAAGTAAAAATATAATATGATTAATGTTTCTCGTAATAAGTGGTGTAGGTAATAAACATTAAATGTATTCTCCAAGTTTAAATTAGACATAAAAGTGAATTTGAATATTGTGATTTTTTTTTTATTATTATTGATGTGATTACTACGTGGTTTGTGTTTTGTTATAACCACTACTGGAAAAAGATTTTATTACAACTTATTATATAAAGTGAAATCTTCTTGTCATAATAAACTAACCGATAGTATTTTTATAATAAAAGTAAGAGTTATTATAATGTACTTTGGAAGACCTGTCATAATATGTGGATATGGTGATAATAAACTCATAGGTGACATTTTCATAATAAAAATAAGAGTTATTATGACGTACTTTGAGAAACTTGTCATAATAAGTGGGGTGACAAAATTGAAATTATATTCAAAACGTATTATAACAGGTCTAGAAAGACCTATCATAATAGGCCTTATTATGACTTTCAGTTCACCATATATCATAATACATTAGACGCGATGACTTGCAGTAAATTACCTCTCAAAGAACTTGAATCCATAATTCTTCCTTTCTTCATGTTCTCTTCATTTCCACGCGTCCTTTCTTCATATTTTCTTTATTTTCATGCATCATCTCTTCACGTTCTCTTCATTTTCACGTGTCATCTCTTCATGTTCTCTCTTTCTCTCTTGATCTTTATTCCTCTCGTTGACGTTGTTTTTCTCTTCTTTTCACTTCACGATCTCCTTACATTGCATCGACATTGTAGTCTTTCCACATTATTGACTCTCCATGCCATTGTCTTCGAAATACCTTCTCTTGCGTATAATTAGGTTTCTTAAATAAAAATATTAATAATATTTTATTATAACAAAAATTAGAATTTTGTTTATATTAATTTTATTATTATAATTATTATTGATTAAATTTTTTAATATTTTGATTTGCTGAAAATATTAAGAAATAAGAAAATAAAAATATAAAATAAACACAATATGAGAGGAGACAATTTTATTTTTCAACAAACATCAGAATAGATCAAAGATAAGATACAAAGGAGAGAGGAAAGAAAATCAACAAACATCACTAGTAGACTCAATGGCGGAACTTGGTTGATTCTGCGGGGGCTTTGCTCTCCATTTTTTTACACACATAAATTAACATATACTTTTCTTTTTAAGTTTTAACATATTTTGTATATTTATAGTTTTAAAATTTTTTATGTATCTATTTGAGCACTTTCAAGATAAGACAAGATAGAAAAAGATAAAATCCAACAAAACATCAAAATAACTTACTGTATCAAATATCAGTATATTAATGACTTCTAGCTCAATGTACAATCATAAAATGTTATTCAGAACATACATGTAAGTACAGGTTCATTTTATTTTGTATTATATATTCGGACATATTTGTGATAAGCAAGAATTGGTTTCTTTTCTTTTGTATTATTCACAGTGGTATTTGCGTATGTAATGCAAACTTTGGATTTAATCCATTACTAACCATTGCATCATGTATTATATTTCATAATTTTGTTTGTTAAATGAATTTATCGTGATTCTATTATTTATGTGGGGTTGGATATACACAAACCCACTAAATGTTATATAGTTCTTTTTTGTTCTTACAATTATACATAGTTTGATTGAGTGATGATTGGGATGTCACTCCATTCTAAGTGATCTTATTGGTCTTTGCAAATGTTTGTTGAAATCATTGTTTTTTCACCTTTGAAGATTAGTAGGAGCCACACCATGATAAAGAATGATTGGTGAAGGTACTCATTCACCATGTTGAAAAATCATATATACACTGTATTAATTTAAAAACTAACCTCAATTTTATTTATCAAAATTATTTAGATTTTTGAAAGTTTGTAGAGAGAAAGAAATTAGATATTTGGGTATAAAATCATGAAATAAATTAAATTTTCTTTATTGGGTAAAGAGAGGTGGAAGATGAAGGTAGAGTTAGTTTTTGTGCCGTGAAGTCTTAAAATAATGAGTGGTTTTGCCTAAAATTCAAATTATTAGACATAAATAGATTTTCGCTGTATGAAATATAAATTAGTTTTCTTAAAATCGATTCTATAAAAGCTAATTCGTTCTTTTGAAAAGGCCAATTCATTTAAAATGTTATTTTTATTTAAATTGATAAATATAAAACAAATTTTCAACAAAATGCTCTGTTAAAGGGCCTTCTGATAATTTTTTAAACCACATCATCAATCGAACATGGTTCTAATATACATTTTTTTAGTACGGTTAAAATGAGTTGAAACCTGTGACTCAACCCGACTCATCACGGGTTCGAACCGGGTTGGGTTGGAAAAAATTGTGAAAATTTTGATGCGAGTTAGGTTGCCTCACCAATCCACCCATTTTTTTTATTGAAATCAAATTAATTACCACACAACCTTTACTTTGCAGTATGTCTCATTAAACTAAATTGGCATGACAAAAATTTTATGCTTAATAGCTTAGAATATATAACAATAGAGTTCTTTTATTTCATTTTCTTTTATATCAATTGGTCCATTTATTACTGTTTCAATTTGATTGATCAAAGTAACATGTTATAAGAATCTCAGAAAAAAGATGGTGAAAAAAAGTTAAGTGAACCAATGAGTCAACCTGTTTAACCCACGAACTCGTGATGGGTCGGGTCGGGTTCAAATTTTTTCGACTTGCTAATAAATAAACCAGATTGGCCAACTCGTGGTGGATCGGACTGAATTATCCGTTTTAACAGCTCTAGCTTCTTGAATTATTTGGTCGAAACTAAACAAATTGAAAAGCCTAACTATTATATATTTTTCAATTTTCGCCTCAATTTAAATACCATTTTTTCCTAACTCACTAGTACACTAAAGGGAAACGACAGCAGTTATTTTCGCATATACAGGCGAGACAAAAAGGGATAGACTTTTTGCCTCGGTTATGAACAGAAGCAAAAAGGTGTGTGATTTTGCCTCGGTTCAAATCCAACCGAGGCAGTAAAGGTTTTTTTTTTCACCATTTGCCATATGAGTTGTTAGTCCTTGGCTACAATCCATCAATGCCTACCACTCCATCTCACACCACCATCATCAAATATTCCACTACGAAGAACAAAGAACGAGAACGACGTGCTCCCACCACCACATGCAGAGAATCAAACTCCACCACTCCTGCAAAGCATCAATTAAACATAAAACAACCCAAACAAAATTAGAAAAAGGAGACGGAAGGAAGTTTCCTCCTTCGCTGTGAATCAGAACAAAGAGAAGAAGAACGACAATGACCGCCCTTGCGTCCCCGCCGCGTCTTCGCTGCGCCTCAATCACGCCATTGAAGATCCCTTCATTGCGCCTCCATCAGAGCAGAGAAGAGGAAGGAAGGGAAACAAACGAAAATGGGAGAAAAGAGAGGAGCGGCGCAACTTCTATCTCAACTTCTATCTCTGTTTGCGAAATTTAACCCTAAACACATGTTATTACCTCGGTTATTTTTTTAACCGAGGCAATAAGGGTCTACGGCCTCGGTTCTATAAAGAACCGATGCCTAAACGCTCTCAAAAAAATAAAAAATAATTACAAAAATGTCACCGCGCCAGTTTTAGGCATCGGTTCCTTTTGCACCGAGGCATATACCTTTGCGCGATAATGACAAAAATGCCACCGCACCAGTTTTAGGCATCGGTTCTTTTTGAACCGAGGCATATACCTTGTGCGATAATTACAAAAATGTCACTGCACCAGTTTTAGGCATCGGTTCTTTTTGCACCGAGGCATATACCTTGCGCGATAATTACAGAAATGTCACCGCACCAGTTTTAGGCATCGGTTCTTTTTGAACCGAGGCATATTCATTTGTGATAACTACAAAAATGCCACCGCGCCATTTTTTGCTTCGGTTACAACTTAACCGATGCCAAATGCGCGAGTTAAAATCTTGTTTTTTTAGGGTTCAGTTTCTTTCATCTCAAACAAAATAGGGATAAACTTATCATTTTTATGATGAGCTAAAAAAATTATGTGGGAATTTTCGATAAATTTACCTTTAAAATATTATTTTTTATTAAAAGAATTTAGTACAATCATCCATATCAATTTTCTTATTAGAATCGATACAAGCATATATTCAAAGGCACTATAATGAATGAATATAAAATCACACCATGCTCAAGTGAGAGAAATTTGTATTAGTGAATAAAATAAATAACATTAATTATTAATAAGAAAATCAATGATCAATGTTACAAAGTATAATGTATTAAAATATTTAGGGTTAAATATGTTTTTAGTCCCTGAACTATCAGACGATTTTGTTTTTAGTCCCTGCTCAGAACTTTGATGGTTTTTAGTCCTTATAGTTTTGAAACTCTGAGTATTAGTCCTTAAAAATGGACGGCGTTAAGTTTTTGAAGATGTGGCAAACGGCGATCCCCACGTGATCACTGATCTCTGCCTTCACTCTCTGCCACGTGGGATGTTTAACTGTTGAACTGAGATTAAGTGTTAAGCACTTCGTTGTCTTTTATATNCAAATTGACGTCAAATTACAACTCTAAACGACGTCTAATAATTGCATTTATTTACAAAAATGCCACCAGTCATTTTTAACGTTGGATATTCAGTGATTGGACATTGAACGCGTGACTTTGTACGTTATTTTTGCACTAGTGGAAGCTTTAAAAAGGAATCTAGTTCAATGTACTCTCCTTCCTCCTAAGAGTTCTCCTTCTTTTATAAAAGGAGAGCTCCTCATCTTGTAAAAGATCGTGGAAATAAATGTTAGTGAAACTTTTTCCATCATTAACTATGAGGTTTCCTTCCTAGGTAGGTTTCCTTTATAACTAAGCTACACAATTCTAAGCTTAAGCCTCTGGAGATTGCTTCTATGTGAAGTATTCTTCATGGCTTGAGCGTCAAGTCAGAGCTTGAGGAAACTTTCTATGATGGGTTTTCTTCGTGCGGCTCAAGCCTTATATTTTGGCGTTGTAGCCGTGCTAATCCAGTTTGCTGCAAATTTCTTAGAATTTCTCTGTTTTTCTTTAAATTTAAACTTTGATTCTTGAATATCTTTTAAACTTGCAAAACAAGTTAAATTGAAGTGGTTAACACAGATATTACACATAATCATAACAAGGTATGTATCAAATTAACATTAAGAATAAACTCATTTTGGACATTTATCATTTTCAACTATCTTAAATAAATGTTATTATAGCTTTATGGCATCAATTTCTATGTTGGTGGAGTAACTGACAGAAATAAGAATAGTGACAGTTACAACCGCCACCAAAGAATGTATTTAATCAACGTTAAATATTAAAATTTTATTAGTGTATTTTGTCTCAAATATAAAAAATTTAGTATTCAATTTTTAATAATTACAAATATTTAATAACCCTTCAAAATGTGTTTTCCAAAATACTAGTTAATTTACCTTGATTTGTTGAATTGTAGATATAGTAAAAGAGGAAATCGACAAAAATACCTAAGCTAGTTGATTTAAGTATGAAAATATTGAAAGTATTTCCTTTCCCTTATGAAGGAAACAATATCTTGTGCTTTGATAGAAGAAAATAACAACAAAAAATATCAAAGTATGTAACTGGAAATAATTATCTCCAAAATTTGTAAGAATTCATGAGGAGCAATAATAAAATAAAATGACAACAATAATCACAAAAGAGAATACCAATATTTTTAACGTAAGGAAATATTCTCAATATAGAAGTAAAAACCCACAAGTACAAGTCAATAAATCAAGCTCGACTAAGATTAAATATGGATACAAAAGAGTTAAGTCAAAGCACAAATAAGTGTTTATAACCCGTCAATGCATCAAAGCAATAATGTTCTCAAATATAAAGAACAAAGAAAGAGAAATTCAAAATAGAGCAGCAATGCAATGTTGATTTCTTTAACATCGAATCTCCAATCGATGATCCCAACAGTTAGACTGAAGAAATTTATGCCAACAAATTTCTCTCTTTTTTCTCTTCCAAGGAGTGCAAAAATAAACCTCTCTTGTGACTCTGGTCTCTCTTGTGACTTTGGTCTCTCTTGTAACCTAAGTAACTGATAACAGTAATTCTTACCATTACCTAAGGTGCATTTTATACCAAATTAACTCTCTTTTAGCTTGCAACTTGCTCAATTCTCTCTTTTATCTCGCTTTTGTAACATTTATGTAGTCTAGGTTACACTTAGGAGTTTTCATATTAATTCTCTCATTTTGTAGGCTTATTGTGTGCTTTGGAAGTACATAAAGCAAATCAAGGCGTTGGAACCTAGGAAAATCACCAAGAGCATCAAAATCTTGATCTCATGAAGCCAAGATCACGCCTGGCGCCCCTATAAGGGCCCTAAGTTCCATTTTCCTCGCAGATCACGACTGGGCACCCCATATAGGGCGTTGATCGCCATTTGTTATGCAAACTTGGCGCCTGGGCACCCTAGTTAAGGTGTTGAGCGCCATTTGGTTCGGAAATCCCACGCCTAGGCATCCCATCCAAGGTGCTGAGTGCATCCAATTCTACAAAGCTCGCGCCTGGGCGCCCTCCTGTTTGGACGCTGAGCACGACATTTGCTGATGTGGCACCCTAAACCTATTTAAGGCTATCATGCAACGAGAGAGCGATCTTTTGGCAGCTGAAGCACAAAAACACGTTCTTGGAGCAAGCTTGGGTATGTGGGAACTCTCTATTCTTCTTCCTTGGGTTTCCTTTGCTTTCCATTTCTTCCATAGTAAGCTCAAGCTCTCCATGACAATGGAGAGCTAACTTCATTTTTTGTTGAGGAAGGATGTAACATCTGAACCTCATGTATATGAAAATGCTTTGAATATATATATATATATATATATATATATATATATATATATATATATATATAGCTTCTTGCATTGAATGCTAGTGGTTTTTCTCCTTTTCTTAATGTTGTTTGTTATGTTTTTGACCATTTATAACTTGATTTTTGGGGTTTGTTTGATATTGGAAAATAGCTCATGAACCTTGACATGGAGTAAGCTACCTAAAGAACATAGTATCTAGGAATGGAGCTAGGACCTCTAGTTGTCATAAACTTCCTTTCTTAATGCAGAGTTACTTATTAGGGTTTTCAAGGAATTGAGATCCAACAAGCAAGTCTAGGCTCTTTAAATCAAGAGATTGGGTTTTGAGTAGTCTATTAAGTTGACATTAGCATTTTAGTGAAGATGAGTTTTAATATGCATGAAGTGAAGTAGGTGAAATCTAACCCCAACATTACCATTTCATCTTATTTCAAATCTCATTCATTTTCAAGTGTTTTGGCTACAACAATTCATTTTATTATTCACGTAGTACATTTATTTTAATCGCATTTAAACCTTACCAAATGGAATCATTCTTTAGTTTATATTAGTTAGAAAATATACGATTGTTTAGTGTTGCACGAGTCTCTTGGAAAACGATATTCAGTCTTACCAGTTTATTACTTGAAACGATTCGGTACACTTGTCAAGGTTTTTACAATAACCCGTCTTCACTTACCTTAAATAGTGAGATAAAATGTGATTGATTATGTTGAACTTTTTTAGACACATAGTTATCCAACCCAACACATCTTTTTTTCTCACAAACTATGTGGAGGTAAAGAGTCAATTAAGGAATTTTACAATAAGCTTCAAAGTTCAAACTTCTTTCTTAAGAATGTCTTAATTATCATATTAGCATAATTGTCATCTAATAAACTTTGTCTAACTCTGATAACATCCAAAGCATCACTTATCGAAAGCTTCAAACTAAAAACATCCATTTTAAACTCGGGATAGAAAAACAAGTCAGTTACTAAGTTAAGAGATTAATAAAAACACACTTAAACTAAAAAGAGCTAAATATTTTTATTTGTAGAACTTTCTTTAAGTAATTTGTTTTCCTTTAGCAATTAAAAAAATACGGTACAAATGTTTCTACCAAACAGAACAATATAGTTTATGAAAAGCTCTACAATAGAGGCATGTGTAGAATGCAAAGCTACACAGAGAAGTGCTTCTGCACCTGTTATTTTTTTCTTCCCAGAAGGGAAAGGAAATTATACAATTTATGAATATAAAAGCCTGACAAACACAATAGAGAGAATCATGTGGCTTGTTCGGACAAGCCGTAAAGTCTATTGTCGCACGCTAACACATGTACCACCAAGAAAAAGGAAAACCAAACACTCCTTTGCATTCAACACATTTTTTCTCCTTTCCTTTCCTCTTCAACGTAGCTTTTCTCAAAGCAGTGTTTGTGTTCAGTACTCATTTTTCTAGGGTACCCCATCATGTTGCTCCATTCTTGTATTATATTCACTCTTAACGTGCCAAATTGTTGTTTAATATTGTATAGTGTGATTCAGAAAATAAATTTTACTCAATTCACATGCAATGGAACCCTAAGGCCTCTTTAACGACCACTTAAACGTACTTTATTGAAAGTCACCGGAATCACTTTTTAGTTGTGTTTAAGTAATACCACCCTCTTTTGAGTAGATATCGTGATTCATGGCCATTTGTTGCTTTATTGTTATATTAAAAGTATTATTATTTGTTAAGAAATTATTTTGTAGCCACTTTGTCTCAAACCACTAGTACAAGTCAGAAACCGTGATTTATATGATTCCCTTCATTTATGGTTTTCTATATAAATTGTTTTATGTTCCCCAATGAATTAAGCATTTACTTTATCCTTAAAAATAATATTGTCAAATTGCTTTCTGAAAATATTTTTTAAGATAAAAATAAATTCCTAAAATCAACTACCTACTATTATTTTAATTTCCAGACATAAATTACGATTGCTACTATTTTTTTAAAATATGTATACTATTGGTGTTACATATTTATGAATTTTGTTAATAATTAATACATATGGAGAATCTAATGTACCTTTTAGTGGAATCTATTTTAAATTATTTCATTTGGGATATTTGAATTTGAGATTTTGCTAAATCCATTGAACCGACGACTTCTTGATAAATTAATTTTATTACTTTAGTTACATATTTTTTAATTTTAAACTCGCGTATATTTTTAGAAACTTTTATTTAAATTAAAAAGTAATAATATGATATAATGTATCAAAGAAGGTGGTGGAATCATTAATTTAATCAACATTTATACTAATTTAACTAAAATATTATCTTAATTTAATCAACCTATGAAATGTACAATCGGTATACCTCATGAAAATATACATTTAACATTTTTCATAAAATTAACTATAAAGTGTAGCTCGAAATTTTTCATAGGAGCATATTAAAATGAAATTTCTGAACTTTTATTATTATTATGCATCGATATTAATGGAAGTAAGAACAAGGGGATTTCACAACAGAAACAATAGATTAAGAATCCCTTTGAAAAGCAATTTGGTATGATATAACATGTGGTATTTAGGGATATTCATGTTGGAGGAAGTTCGATGCAAAACTAATCATGGGCTTATTAAACCTTTTCTGAAGTTGTTTCTTTTTGGTGAAAGAATTGTCTTATTTAAATATATATTGTGATCTTTCATTTAATTTATCTTTATTTTCTTTCAAGACACCACGACATATTATTTCTTCCCTTAAATTTAAATTCTTTTTATAAAGAAATAAAGAAAATATATGGTTAAGAAGATTAACAATAATACTAACTTATGTACAAAATTAAAATGATAAGATTAACTATGTTTTAAGTATACGAACTTTGACATGAAATTAGAATCTTTGTTTATGTTTTTTATATATTTTGGTTTTCAAACCTTAAAATTTAGTAGATATAGTCTTTTAATCCAATTACGTTAAATGTTTTGATATGTCAAACAGTTTTCTATCGAACATTAAAGTAAAAATGTGTAAAATAATGTAAACAACTCAAATGCTAATATAAAACGCATTTAACATGTAAAAAAATTAAAATAATTAGAATAAAAGATTATATTTATTAGTTTTTAAGTTTTGAAAACTAAAATATATCAAAATTTTGTACATAAATTAAGTTTAAATTACATTAAAATTAAGAACTAAAAACATAGCTTAGATTACTTACAAGAAGCAAGTGGAAGAAGAAATATGACAAGCCGGTGAGGCCAAAAGTAAAAAAGTTAGAAAACATTAAAAAGTCAACCATCGAAAGTAATTTTGTAACTTTCAAACGTGATAATAGTAAAAAAGTCTAAGTTATCAATAGAAAATATACACAGAATTTACTGACATGAACCAAACCTACTTAAAAAAGATGTATATCCCCTCCCTGACATTAACCGTAAACGAGTCATCAAAACTTTTTGTATCCATACTCTAAATATAATTAGATACCCCTATACCATCTTGATAAAGACAAAACCACACAAAATCGCTTTATTACCAAATGGACGGGTTAGTGTTACGAAATTATGACATTCAATTTAAAAAATGAAAAAACAACCTCTCTGTACCTTATGAAAACCCAACAATATTATATATATATATATATATATATATATATATATATATATATATATATAAACTCGTTATTAATTAATTTCTAGATAGCAAAATCTGGTAATGTGGTTTCAGATTTCAGTGACAAAGCCGCAGGAAAACACAGAACTGAATATTTAATACCTGAAATTTCTGGCTACTGCAATAGTTTATGATTAAGATATTAATAACACTGCAGTAATCTTGTACAATATTTTGCATTAACGGTAATTACATATATTAATGAGATTAGAATAGGAAGCACATTCAACTCTGCCACTGACTTTTGGCACGTGTAGTTTTGAAGCTTGCAGACAAATGCAAAAGATTCTTTGCACAAATCACAAAATCCATTTTTGAAATTTTGTAGTATTTATAGCAGTGGATAGTACTACATATTTTTCACCTTCCCCAATATCATTATTTTGCTACCTTGGTACTCAGCACCACCTTCCAGAATCCTCACCTTGGATCTCTCACATGTGTGAAAGCAAACAATCTGCGGATTTCCTGGCAGGTTGGAGATTCATTTCTCATGAATACTTCATCATGAATAATAATAATAATAACAACGTAATGTAAGCAAAATTTAACCAAGATAAGAAATACAAAACTTAATAACTTTGAAAACAGTGCCAATTAAGTACACACCCCTTCTTTTCCTTGCCTAACCTTTTGGAACCAAAACTTAGAAATAAGTAACCTGCTTTCATAATGTTCCCTTCGTTAGTCAAACGACCTCTAGTTTTCTATGATTTTGTCACCAAGCTTTATCTTTCTTTTCTAGATCATATACCTTTTTCTATATAGATAAACTTTGTTCAAGTCTTGCACAATTATTAGGAGCATCAAAATTTTGTACTTTTAATGAAAATGTGGAGGATTATGTGAAGATAAGATTTATTAAAAATTTAAGTAAGTCTAACTCTCGTATTAAATAAATATATGAAAAAAAAGTAATTAAGAAGATTGTAAATTTATTATTTAAAAATCTTGGATTAGAGATAATGTCAATCTCTTATGTAAATTTTGACTTATTATGTCTTAATGACATTAAATCTTTCCAAAAATCAATCAGAGTCTTGGTGATACCTAAACGACTTGAATTTCAGACAGATATGAGAGTTCAAGTGTAAATTTAAATCTCACATTGTGTACATATGAGGAAAATGAACATTTTATAAAAAAAAAATATACATATTGTCTTAAGGTTTTGTTTTGGAAGTAATATAAATGCATATGAGATATCATCTATTTTAGAAATCTAAAACCTCTTGGTTTTGTGCTTAAAATATGTTTGGAAGAGTTAAAAGAAAAAAATGTATTTAAATTGTGTTTAACCTTCATTTTAATCAATGTGATATTAAGTATATTAGTTAAAATTGTTTTTACTATATTATGGAATATTTAACTTAAAGTAACAAGGTTAACATGTGCAGTGTGATTTTGTTTATTTATATACGAATATGATCCACAATTTTGTATGATAAATATAAAGATAATTGTAATAGATGCTTGTAGGCCATGAAGCCAATCAATCTCAGAAACTATCTACAAATTTCTCGAACAGTGAATATATCCAAACTATCCACAAATTTTTTGAAATAACATAGAAACTTAATTATTTTTGTCACCATATTTCAATGACAACAAAATAACGAAAAGTGATCACACACTCTTCAAAAAGAAGTAAAAAATCTAGTAGGGACAAAATCATATCACTGTATTCTTGAGTATTATTATGCATGCAAATTTTCTCATTAATAAGTAAATGAATCGACTTTGTATTCATGTATTAGTTTAGTCTATTTTCATATATTTTTTGTATTATTGGAATGATTTCATCATGCATTATCTTTGTTTTGAATCATACATTTGGGTTTGTGCATTGTTCTTGTAAACCGGTGTTTTGAAGTTTGCAACCATAGTTTAGAGGGAGTTAGTGTCAAAAGTGAAGAAACAAATTAGAGAATTTCACAAGCAACATGTGAATTTGGCTTCATGATATAGAATGCAAACCAGTGAATTCCTAAAGTGGCAGGTGAATTTTTCAACGAGCAATATTAACTTTTAATATTGCATGAACTGAAAAGGATTAAAAGAAAAACATAAAGGAGAAAAATAGAAAAAATGGTTGAGGGAGAGGTAACTACCTGTGCAAAAAGAGGAAATGTGGAAACTATAGGGGGAGGAGATGAGATTGCAAGGGAGACCTTCTACTTCTTCTGATTCTAGATTTTTTATTTTTTTGTTTTTACATTATGAAGGATAGGATTAAGGTAATACTTTAGGTTATAGTTTCTTGACAATTGTTTAGTTAATTTGAATTATCTTTTTATGGTTTTCATGTTCATTCTATCGGCAATTTGACAGTTGATTGGAGATTGTGTGAGATTATAAATAAAACAAATTAAGTTTTTGTCACATTTGGAAAATGGACCTATTTAATTAGTTTGTAATTGAGATGATCATTGTTCTTTGTGATTCTATTAAATTTTATAACTAACCTAAGGAATTAGATTATAATTTAATGAAATAGGTTTACCTATCTTAGAAACTAGGGATAAACGGTATGAATAAATTCAAATAGATAATTATATTTTTTGGTTGAATTGAAAGGAGTAAAATTATAACTCTAAATAATCTGAAGTGAATAATTATATTTCTTGCATTTAAATGAGTAAAATTATATAGGAAAGGATATGGAATCATGACTTTTCGATTGAAGTTTTTATTATATTCTTATGATTATCATTCGGTCTAATTTTTAGTTACTCTTAAATTACAAAAATTAATAATCTAATATTTAACAAATTCAATCCTAAAAAATAATATTTTATTATTAATGTAACTATTGGTACACTTACTAAACATTTAACACCGCAAGACAAAAAACAAATTCTCTATATTGTTCATTTAAGTTTTTACACTCTCCCAAATTTGTAGTCTCTTAACCTTATTTTCTTTTTTTAGACACATTATAAGTTATTATAAGTTATGAGTTTCACTTATGAAATTTTATTTTGTTAGCTTCTTTTAAGATATGCTTGTATGACGAGGAATGAGAGGGAATATACCTTTTTAATTTGTAAATTATCTCTAATTTTGAAAAGCGAACTAAAATGAAGAAACGATCCCATAACATAAGTTTAATATCATTTTTATTTTATTTTATCTGATAAATATTATGTTGCTCTACAATTCAAAAGTAAAGTATATCCTCTTTCATCGTAATCTAATTATTTCAATTAATGCTCAAACTATCTTCAATCAATATAAATATTTAAAAAATCATCAAAATTTAGATAGTTTAATAACCAATAATATAGTTTTTTTTTAATATTTTATAACTTTAATGTTATTGTTGTTCAAAAGTAATTTACGTTTACATATATGTAAAGGCTATATAGTACAACGAGCAAGAAACTTAGATTTTCTTTAGATAGAAATTTAGAAGAATTTTTTTGAAAGCTTCTCTATGAAAAAGATTCCATATTTTTAATTAAAAAACTCTTAAAAAATTTCATAGATGCATTTATTAAGCTTTTGTTATTATTATTATTTTTTTTTTCTCTTTCGAATTAGATGCATGTATGTTAAATCTAAACAATAGTACCTACGACTTGAAAATAGTCCCCCATGTGACCATTGTTATTATATGACAAAGTCTAATAAATTCATCAACTAATTAGATATTACAATACTGTAAATGTTTGTACATGCAGGGAAACGTAGCCATCATGTAATAAATCCGCGTACTCGTTATTAATATGAGCATTTTAGAAATGTTTTCATTTTCCTTGAATCATATAATTCTCTTAAAATTAAAAATTCAATCTTATTAATAATTTTATATATTCTTAAAAAAATTGTTTAATTGAGCTGAATTTTAAATCTTGATACATTATATCAAATCAAAGATACTTTTATTTCAAAATAATAAAGTAAAATTTTGAAATTATTATAGTCTTACTTGGGAAGTAATTTAAAATTCTAATCTTTAAAACAAAATTTTAAAATCCGCCTCGTCTTTATTAGATTAAGCAAATTACTATATAGAATATATCATATTTAATAATTTATGACATTTTTATTCATGTTCAGTTATTTAACTTTTAAACAAGGGACTCAATTATCTGGTAACTATATTGAAATTTATGGGGAATATTTAATGTATAATTAGATTATGTTGGAAAATATTTTACATGCATCGCAATTAAGTATATATTTATAATTTTACCAACCCTTCTATGTTTATGATTTTAATATAGAAACGTTTTAAACGGATGGAGTCTTTTACATGCAGAAGAAAAAGAAGTGTTCACACACTTTTGTCAACAAAATCCCTCAAAATTCACACGGACAGAAGGTGAGAGTTAGAACAGCAGGGATCCACTACTGCCAACAATTTGGTCCCACAATGGAATCTCTTTCAGAACAGACTCATCAAATCATAAATTCAGATAGTATATAAGAAATTTAATGTTTTTATAATAATTTTCTTAAAAAATATTCTAAATAAAAACGAAGAACCATTGTCAAAACTCTATTCTCTAGCCATTATTTTCATTTATGTTCGTTCTCTCAACATAAATGTTTCTTTAACACTCGTCTTTAGGGACCATAAACGTTCACAAACAATAATGAAAACCTTTAAACCTTAAATTCTTGACATTTACACGACTCCAATGAAAACCTTTTTCTTTTAATCTATTAATACATTTTTTTAAAATAGAATAAGTAAATTTTAAAGGCAACAAATACTTTTAACCATTTAGCGAAGTAGCCATCGCTATGAGAATTAATATTTGCTAAGGCAAGTGAAAGCAGCGTATAATGTCCATTCCTTCTTTTTTTAACGGTCAGGGGGAAGTGATTTGATGTAGACAAACAGATGGTGTGCGCAAATCATTAGCGTGTTCTTGAAATTTTTTACATTTCTTAACATAAGTGATAGTGTTGACTTTGATGGTCGACTAATAGTACTAGCCCTTAAAATTCGAATTGTCTTGTTGTCTTAGAATCAATTTCACATACATTATGAATTTACTCGCAATTTAGTCGGCTTCCACTAGCATGAGCAATTCATCAGCGGTGCAGAAAAGTTTCTTCTATATAGGTTCTCTCCTACCTTCGGCGAATGCACCAAAGTAGGCAAAAATGAACAATTTATTACCGATCTAGGCAAAAATTGACCAAAAGTGAAGTCGTGGGGGGTAAAAACGACTTCCAAAGAAGAAGTCGTGCCCCCCCTGCACGACTTCACACTGTTCATATGAACAGTGTTGAAGTCGTGCACCCTAAAAACGACTTCTGGGGCTTGTAATCGATTACAATGAAACTGTAATCGATTACAGAGTGATGAAATGGAGACCCTGCAGATTTTGAAATGAGTAGACAGGAAAAGAACTGGTAATCGATTACGGCATGTGAGTAATCGATTACCAGGTTGGATTTGTAGGAAGAATCACTCTTGTAATCGATTACAGGGTTTTTGTAATCGATTACCAGTGGTTTTTGTTTGGTTTATGAGAATGAATTTGTATTTGACATATGTTATGTATTGGTTATGTTATAGGAAAAGAGAAGATAAATATGTCTAGGAAATATTTATAGTAATATATGAGTAATGGATTTGATTACAATTTGGTAAGATTAAGAATAAACTATTGGCGAAAAGGACAATTTCCCCTATGATGACCTTCGTTGCGGCAGTAAGAGCATTTTCTTGGCTTATCTGGATTGGATTGATCCATTTCATTATGAAGCCTATTTGTAGATGGTCTTCCGGATGCCTTTCGTCGCATTTTAGGATCTGGTATGAAGTTTGGACCTGTATACAGAGACCAATAGTCTTCATTTTGGATTGGGTGAAATTGTACTTGGTATGCCTTGAAAATATTGTGAAGACTGTATACCGGATCGATTACTTGGGTTAGGGGGATATGCGAAAATGCACAAACAGCAATGACATGATGACATGGGAGTCGAGTAGCTTGGAAGTGTCCACAATCACACCACCATTCATTTAGACTTACCTTGTACGAAAGTGGAACTGGGCGGTAGTGGTGAGGTGTTGAAATTTCTTGAACATCAAATTCAGAATTTTCATGATTGTAGCGATGAACATGACAATATGCGGATTGTTGTTGATTTTTCCTAATGATGTCGGCGATCTGTTCAGGATATTGGTGTCCTGCTTGTATCATGGAGTTGGCCTTCAATCCGCGTTCAACAAACCATGATTGTGTCCTCTCAAATGTTGTTCTGATGAGAGCACATATTGGTAATGAACGTGCACCCTTTAAAATGGAGTTCATGCACTCAGCAAGATTAGTCGTCATATGTCCATATCTTCTCCCTCCATCAAAAGCCTGAGACCACTTTTGTAATGGAATTTTATCTATCCATTGAACTTGCACTGGGTATTGGTTTCTCAAAGCAGCAAGTTTTGCTGTAACAGTCGGTTGCTTGACCTCGTAAGCTGTAATAAGGTAATAAAGAAAATTAAATTAAAGAATAATAATGTTAACAAAATTATAAAAGTATATAAGTGGTAGAACAATTTTTGTATGAGTACCTAAATTGATGAATTGTTTTTTGAGGTCGTGATTTTTGAATTTGGTGTTGAAGTTGGATGCTAGATGACGTATGCAATAAACAGAGTTCAAACCATCCTGTTCCCAACCAACTTCATCTGATCTTAAGGCGGACAATATACCCTTTCCTCTATCAGTGATGATGCAAATATTTTGGTCATGACAAATATGTTCTCGAAGTAGTTGAAAGAACCATATCAAGGCCTCCTTTGTCTCACCTTCTACAATGGCAAAGGCCAGGGGAAAAATATTTCTATTGCCATCTTGAGCTATGGCGGTTAGCAAAGTTCCATGATATTTACCCGTGAGAAATGTGCCATCAACTTGGAGAATGGGTTTACAGTACTTGAATCCTTCTATGCAAGGACCGAAAGACCAGAAAACTCTTTCCATAATATAGCAATTATCGTCGGTATCTCCATCAATATTCACAGGAGAACCAGTGCATTGTAAAATTGTACCTGGGTTTGCTTCCTTGACGGCATGCAACCACCTCGGCATGTGGTTATAAGAGTCCTCCCAGTCTCCAAACTCCATAGCAAGAGCCTTCTGTTTGGCGATCCAAGCTTTTCTGTACGACACAGAATATCCGAATCGACCCTTAATATCGGCAATCAAACTCTTGACAGGAATGGATGGGTTTGTCCGGATTGAATTGGATATGATCGTGGCAATGTGAGTACTATCAAGATTCGTATGATCTTGAGATAGTATTGTTGAGAAACACGAATGTTGTCCGTCTATATTTTTTATTTCCCAATATTTACGGACTTTGCTATAACCTGCCCTAAGACGCCATTGACAACCGTTGTGATATTCCAGACAACGAATAACATAAATGTTGGGTTTGGACTCAACGACGGTGTATTTGTAACCGTTTGTTATGTGATAATGTTTGATTGCAAGAATAGTTTCCTCCTTTGACTGGAACTGCATACCTTGAATCAACTCTGGAACTACTTGTGCAGATGATTGTGCTATGTGGCCGTCGTCGTTGTTGTCATCTTCGATTATGTTGTCTAATTCATCATCCGTGCTGAAGTCATCAACGTTATCCAATATTACAGGTTCTTCATCAATTAGGTGCGATGATGAAGATGATGGCAAGTTCCATGATGCCATTTTTAAGGAAATATTCGGAAGACTTTGTTGAACAAGCTTTGGTGGAAGAGGTTTTGGTCGTGCAAATTGAATGTGAAGATAGCCTTCTTCTTATATAGCGTATAAACTATGCACAAGCATCACTGTGTGTTATGATGCAAAATTCGAAGTTCTGAAAGCAATTTCCTACAGTCTGAATATAGCACTGGTGGACACTGTCATCTACACATAGAGTTTGATGTAATTAGAAGGTACCAATAGTATAAGTTTATATTAATATAGGTATCCGTAAAGCAGTGTCACTTTGATATCCCTGCACCGTCATTCATAGGTCCAGTGTTACATTAAATTGGATGAATAAAATATTGTGTGTGGATTAATAAAATAGTTTGTAAATTAAATTAAATATAAAAACAAAAGGATGTTTTAAAAAAAGGAATATAAAAAAAAATTAGATAAAAGGAAAAAGAATTAGAAAAAGTAATTAAAAAAGACAAAAAGGGAAATTGGGGGGGGTGGCACGACTTCAATAGGTGAAGTCGTGTACCCCCTACACGACTTCAATTATGAAAGTCGTGTAGGGGGTACACGACTTCACCTATTGAAGTCGTGCCACCCCCCCCAATTTCCCCTTTTTGTCTTTTGTAATTAGTTTTTGTAATTTTTTTTTTTTTAACCCATTCCCATTGCTTTTACCATGGAATAATTACCTTTTTCTTCCTTATATTATTCCAAATCATGAAAATTTTGTTATATGAATTTAGTCATTATTTTCATTACAAAATAATAAATATGTAAATTATATTTATCCATGCATTGGGCTACGGGGCAAATGGTACAGACGCATGCTTAACGTTTTGGTCTGAACACCAATAATAGTATTCAACTATGCACACCAAGTTTCCTATTCATTTGCATGCCTACATTTACTTTCATATTGTACATCTACTTTTTCATTGCACATGCATGTCATATTTTTTGCAGGTTGAAGAATCTCTGAGGGCAATTATTATGAAATGTCATTTCGCATTTCATTTCTTCTCCCGTGACTTTAAATTGGTTAAGGGTGCATTTCATTTCTCCCAACTTCTTCTCAGTTTCTACACCCAAACCACTTGTAGATGCTCTTTGCTTCCATATCCCTATAGTCTACCAATACCAAATCTCAGTTCCAAAACCAAAAACAGTTCCAATAACCCACTCTCACCCACAAAATCGAAATGGCTTATGCCCGTCACCTTCCCGTTGATATGTCCCTTTTACGTCTACAAGATAAACACATCGTCCAGTCTATTTGGGAAGGCAATGAAAGAGTAATTTGCCCTCGAAGACATGCAATTTGGTTAGCAAAGCATGTTAACGAAATTGATGAAAGAATAAAGAATATTTTACATGGAGCAGGTTTTATCCATATTTTACAAGCCTCAAGTATGGAGATAAGTCACAACCTTGTCACTGCTTTGGTTGAAAGGTGGAGAGTGGAGACTCATACTTTCCACTTGCCTCATGGTGAAACTACAATTACATTGGAAGACGTTGCATTACAACTGGGGCTTCCTATTGAAGGACAGGTGGTGAGTGGCATAAGTTCTGGTCCCCTAACGGTATTTTGTCATCAACTACTAGGAGATGTTCCACCTGACAATTGTGTAAGGGGAAACAGAATCAAGTTGTCATGGTTGAATAACACTTTCCGCCAATTGCCTAATCATGCAACGGAACAGGTGATTGAACAATACGCTAGGGCGTATATGTTGATAATAATTGGGAGTGTGATCATGCCAGATACATCTGCAAGCATGGTGCATTTGATGTATCTTCCCCTTTTGGCCGACCTCCATAACGTTTCACAGTATAGCTGGGGATCAGCCACGCTCTCCTGCTTGTATCGTGCCCTTGATCACGGGACTAGGGCTGACCAAGACAATATTGGAGGGTGCATGATCTTGTTACAGTGCTGGGCATGGGAAAGAATAACATGTCTTTCACCAGAATTACTTGAAGTCACAGAACACGAGATTTCTTCTGGTGCAGTTTTTCCACTTGCCAAAAGATGGTGTCGCACAGCACAGTCTGCTTTCCAGGACACTACAAGTGTTAAACAATTTCGCCAGAAAATAGACGACGTATCACCTCGACAGGTATTTTTTAAATACATAACAAAATTTTTGTTATAAAATTTTTGTACATTTGATGGCTTAATGAGTATACCCTAAACCAAAAACTTCTTATGATGCAGTTCCTATGGACACCGTACAGACGTCCTGAAGTTTCAGATCTCATTCAAGTAGAAGTGCCACCGACATGTCGGGCACTTGTTCCACTTATATGTTTCTCTGTGGTAGAATACCAACAATCCGACCGGGTCATGCGACAGTTTGGTTTTAGGCAAAATGTTCCTCATCCACCAATGAATCTAGATGAGGAACATAAATTGGATATGAGAGGACGCGCTGATTGGAATTGGCATGAACACCATCTTCAGTGGATTGGATTGTGGAATGACCGGCATAATCGTGTCTTCAACGGGATACCTTTTCAGAAAAATGGTCACTTGCGAGATGAATCGGAGTATATGCAGTGGTATATAACTCATACCATCCGGTACATTGCGTTAATAGAAGATTCAACGGACTCTGAGGTACTACAATATTACCTCCAAAAACAATCATTATAGTGTTCATATGTTGTGTTAAAAAGTAATTACAAATTGTGTTTCACAGTATGACATGGACCACGAGGAACACTTCCAGCCGCCATCTCAACACCGTGCATCTTCTTCATATCATGATCCACAAAGGTCAGCCTCTGACCATGGCAACTATCAACATCCAGCTGTAAATTCAAGGTTTCAACAACACATTCCACCGACACCAACATATCCTGGGGTTGACAGTGGTTATTTCGCCTTTCCACCATCCACACCGTTCAGCGCAGGTCCATCCAATTATTTTGGAACCACCACAATGACTCCCCCATCTTCATACGTACACCCATCATCCTCACATAACGTCAATCGACCCACATTTGACTATCAAAGCGTTCAACAGTGCAATGATCCAACGGATGAAGACCAACCAACGCACGATCCCACACCTCAAGAACGACCACAGAGGCGAGCCCAACGACATCGACGACGCCCACCGTGTGGAACTGGAGGACATAGATAGAATGCTTGCCTTCTTTATCTATAAACATGTAATTTGTTTACTTCTCTTAAAGTAATTAAAAACAGTTTTATCATCAGAAATTATTATCGTCATATTACATTATTCAACTTAACTTTATATACAAACCAATTGTAAAACATAATGCATTCATTAACTAATTTAACGTAACAGGCCAAAAAGTTATCTAAATCCACACACAAGAATGACTGGTAATCGATTACATCTCTTCCGTAATCGATTACCAGTCCACCAGTGTTACAATTTGCAGGATTTTTTCAAGTACGTGTAACCAGAAGCCCTGGTAATCGATTACGTGCTGTCCGTAATCGATTACCACATAACCATCATAACACTTCCAGGATTTTCCACAGTGGGCTTTACCAGAAGCACTGGTAATCGATTACATGCTGTTCGTAATCGATTACCAGGGGCTCGTGTAATCGATTACATAAAATCAGTAATCGATTACTCGACGAACCCTACTCTATATATTTAACTTTTTCTCTCTCCTCACGCACTTCACCCCTACCACTCGACCTGCAGCGCCTCCAAGGGTTCTTCCACCCTCTCAAACCTCAAAAAATCACCACATCTTCCAACTCTTTCACTCTAAAACACCATAACTCCACTTCCCTTTCAATTCTCTACACTTTGGACTGATTGGATTTTCAAATGGCGGAATCTTCGAAAAGGCAAAGAGTAAGGGGATCATCTTCTAGAGGTGGGGGACGTGGCCACCGTCAACCATCACCGCCACAAAACTCTCCGCCACCCTCACCACCGCCGTCACCCACCGCTGAAGACCACAATGTTCAGTTTTCAAATGCTGCACAAGCCCAAAGGTATTTCTCACTATACAAAGACCGCCCCATCATTGAGCCCAAATATCTAGATGACGATTATTTTGACACCCATGATTTTGAATTTTTTGGGATGCTTAAAAATTTGGGATTGGATGAATTTTGCTGTGATTTTAGTTCTTATAATCCTCATTTGGTGCGTCTGTTTTATAGTAACCTAAAATTTTCTGAAAATGGCACCATGAAAAGTGAGGTAAACAACATCCAAATTATTATAAAACCCAGTATTTTCGCTGCTATAGCCAATCTTCCCTCGGTTGGGTTGGCCTTTGAAGGGAAAATTTGTGAGGAATGGGCAGAAGATTTTAATATGAACGCAGCAACACAATTATTTTGTTTGCCCCACAATCGCCCCACCACTAGATTTCTAGCCGGGAATATGACAGCTGAGGCTAGAGTCTTACATTATACTGTATGTCGTATTTTGTTTCCCCGTGTTTCTAACTTTGCACAGGCAACCGAGGAAGATCTTCTCATTATGTGGGTTATAATGACGGCAAAGCAGATCAACTGGACCCATCTAATCCGACATAGGATGAAGAAGGGTTTGAGGGACGGTGCTCCACTTCCATATCCAACATTGGTCACCCGCATCTTGGAACATTTTCAAGTTCCACTGGAGGATGAAATAAAGGTCCCACCAAGAAGGCATTGGATGGTATCAGGAGCAGTCATACAATCATTTGGACTCATCCAAAATGCTGACAACAGATGGGTGCATAGAAATTCTCCTCCTCCACGTCAACCTCCGCGTAACCCACCTCCTCAACTACCACCACCACCACCTCCTCGTAGTCGATTTGATGACGTCATGGACGGGATAAACAATCTCCGAACATTTGTTGGCGACAGCTTCAATACACTTAATGAAACGATGAATGCAAGATTTCAACAATTGGAGCTGAATATGGGTGACCGGTTCGATACCATTGATGCTAGAGTTGAAAATGTGGAGCACGACATCCAGTATCTGCGTCGTCATTTTGGTCCACACGGTGGATCATCTTCCTAGATGCCTTTCAATTTGTACTTTCATTTTATTTTCATTTTAGGTTGTTCTTCTTTATGTAATGCACTTTGTATTGAATAAAATACTTTGTCTTTTCATATTATCATATTGTCTTCTTTTTATTAAATCAAATTATATACCCTTCCTATACAAAACAGTAAATCACAATGTAATCAACACCGATGCCTGCTTACACAACTTCATATGAACACACTTAATAAACTTCAAAATATCCACCACAATTACCATACAAAATTTCATAAACCAACCAAAAACACACTGGTAATCGATTACCACGACCCTGTAATCGCTTACCAGTGTCAATCTTCCACCAAAAACAACCTGGTAATCGATTACAAACCCGCCGTAATCGATTACCAGTGAGTTTTTTCCCATTATACTTGAAGTCGTGCTGGGTGACCACGATTTCAACCCGTTGTAATCGATTACCAACATATTGTAATCGATTACAATCCTCTGAAGTCGTTTTTGGGGTGCACGACTTCAACACTGTTGCTATGAACAGTGTGAAGTCGTGCAGGGGGGGCACGACTTCTTCTTTTGAAGTCGTTTGGGCCCCCCACGACTTCCCCATTTACGTAAATTTGTTTGACTTTGCCTATTTTGGTAATATAACAGGCAAATTTGCCTATTCTCGTGCAAAAACCCCTACCTTCACATATTTCGTCGCTTATCTGGTATCGCTTGGTTTTAGCGACTCTCATTCATATAACTTTTAAAGGAGTTGAATTATTTCTTCTTGCTAGTATCTGAATACTTCCGTGGCAAACATGATTTTCTTAGGATGGTCAGCTAAGATAGGGTTTGGTGTATCACCGTAGTGAGGTGTCCTTAATTTTGAGGTTACTCAACTTTGATAGTGTTGGATTTATCAAAGGAGGGGTTCACCGGAGAGATACAACATCGATGAGATTTGAGTCCAACTACATAAGGGATTATCACAATTCTCTATCAAAAACCTTAAGACAATAGGTTAATGGGTCTTCACCCTTATATGGTACTTCACTTTCTCATTTCTACCCAATGTGGGACTTAAACTCACATTTAGAATTCTAACAATCTCTCCCTTCGAGGGTGAATTCCTTCCACATTGGTACACTTTCCCTCTAGCGGAAGCATTCGAATATCTCTTTTCGTATCGTCGTTCATTTTAACAGGACATGCTTACTTGGAAACCTTTTCCAGGAAGACTTTCAATACAGGGACCATTGTACACATCGTAGCCTAACTAGACTAATACCATTTGTTGGGTTTATAAAAGGAGGGGTTCACCAAGGAGATACAACATCAATGAGACCTAAGTCCAACCACATAAGGGATTAATGTCACTCTCTACCCAAAACCTTAAGGCAGTGAGTTAATGGGCCTTTACCTTTATATTGTATTTCACTTTCTCATTTCTACCCAATGTGGGACTTAGACTCACACTTGGAATTCTAACAAACAGTTCCTCCACTCTTACATTCTTCTTCCACGGGATGTGGTCAATTTTCACCTCTTCAAAAGCTTTAATGAGTTTCTTCGAGGCACACAAGTAACGAAACAAAGATTTATCCTTCGCCTGAAATTAGCCATTGAATTGCTCGACCACCAACTTTGATTCGGTCTTACATAAGATTTTGTTGGCTCCCATGTCACTAGCCAATTTTATTCAGGTCTCGTACTCAGCTTGATTATTTGAGACCTTGAAGTCAAATGACAATGGTTGCTCTATTTTTAGGTTGTTCGACCCTTCTAGGATTATTTTTGCTCCTCTACCTTTTTGCGTCGATGATCCGCTAACATGCAATACCCATAATGAGTAGTTGGTTAATGTGTGCCCCTACATTTCAACTAAGAAATCTATTAAGTGTTGACCCTTCATTGTTCCTTTGGGTTCATACTTGAGGTCAAACTCTGATATTTCTCATCATATGGTCGGTTAGTTTTGGTATACGCATTATGTTAGTTATTGAGTAATTCTTCATCATTATTATCTAATGACTTTAAAAATAGGATATATGCCTTCAAGTCTCCATAACTAATGTTAATGCAATTTTTTTTAATTTGTTGGTACCTAGTCTCGACGTCTTGTAATACCTAACTAACGACACATAAATGGGCTAATGATATGGCTTTGCTTATACCAAAGCAGCGCCTATGGCATCTTTCGAAACTAACAGGTATATTTGTATCTCTCGGTTAGGGTTAAGCCTGCAAAGACAAACTATGTTGCAATAGTTGTTTTAACCTACTAAAAAGCTTTTTCACACTAGTCTGTTCATTTTTCCTTGAACGCCTTATTCATGGTTCTGAGAATTGGCCTGATGCGTTCAGCCAAACATGGAATGAATTGGGATATGGATGTCAATATATCAACGAGTCTTTACACTTGGGCTTCTTGGGCTTCCCATTTTTATTATCGTCTGACACATGTCAGGATTTGATGTGATTCCTCGATTAGAAAGCATAAAGCCTAAGAATTTTTCTCCTATTACTACAAACACAAACTTGTGTGAACACTTCCTCTAGGTTCGCTACATGCTCTTTTATGGACTTAGACTTGACCACCATGTCATCAACACACACTTCCATATTCCTACCAATTTGTTCTCGAAAAACTTTGTCCATAAGACGTTGGTATGTTGCTCTCGCTTTCTTAAGGCTGGAAACATAACTTTGTAACATAAGTTAGCCTTGTTTGTTATGAACTTGGTTTTATCTTTGTCAGGGTAGTATTTGATTATATCCAAAATAAGTGTCAAGGAAGCTAAGGTCTTGGTGACCGGATGCGTCGTCCACTAGTTGATCAGTGCTAAGTAAGGGGTAAGGATCTTTTGAACACACTTTATTTAGATCCATGAAATTTGTGCAAATATGCCACTAATTGTTCAACTTTTTCACCAATACAACATTAGCCAACCAAGTGGTTTATATGTTATGTAGATTTAACACCATACTAACTTGCTACAATATAAAAATCATTACTTTTACTTGATTAAGAGACAAAAGCCATAGAAAAATATAAATCACAAAAAGAATTAAAAGAACAAACAAATTTATTCATCTAACATCAGAATCCAATTAAGAAATTACAGTAAAATCAACCTAGAGGCTTAACACTCTATGGAATATGAAAATAACATGAAAAAATATGAAGAGAGTGTGGAGAACATGATAAAAGAGAGAGAAGACAAAATTTGAACCCCCAACAAGTTCGTAAGCTCGTCTTATGTGTTTCTCTAAGTCTCTTTATATAGAAATTGGATTGAGCTTTGTTTCAGGCTTTTATGTTGTTGTAATCTTCTTTATGATAATGTAATCTCCTTCACTTATGTTCTAAACAATCAAATATTTTCAAGATATATTTAATTGTTGTGGAGATCTAAATATATTTGAGAAGATATTTGCTAGATTAAAAAAGATTTGCCAAATATCTTTTGATATTTACTGATATAGTTAAATAAGATAATTATTTAACAATATCAAATAAAATATCTTAAGATATATTTTCTTCAAATTATCTTTAATCATAAACATTTATCAATTATCAAATCTCTTTTAGTAGAAAAAATTGAGAAACCCACAAGATCCAATTTTTATTGCATATTCTCTCTTCTTAACTTAGCCAAATTTCTTCACTTTTTCATGTTATGCTTGGATTGACTTATTGTGGTCTTGATTATTTGCTGTTCTTAGATTTATCTTTAAGATGTCATGAAAATTTAACCAATTTATTTTCACAAGTCAATGAGCTCAACGTAGTTGTAGTTGCACTAACACACCTCAAAATATTCAAACAACATTTATGCAACTAAAAAGTTATTTTGAACATGTTTTTGTATCTCACACTAAATAAACTCAATCATAACAAATCCTAATTAAAATATTCTATTAAAATACAAAAACCAATTAAGAATCCAATATTAAAAACTAAATGAGGACATAAATATGCAATCATTAGTGGTGTAGTGAATTTCTTTAATAAAGTCAAACTCTAACAACTTGTAAACTTTAACATTGGTTATAATACATTGCTTTTCTCCTAGATGTCTTTTTTTTCTGTGTGACCAATCATGAATCCTTGCATATGGACAATTTGTGACACATCACGCTTGAGTGAATCCTTGAATGTCGGCTATTGTTCATGTAAACAAATCCTTTTTCTTTCTTAACTAGACTTATATTATCCTAGCTTCATTGTTGATAAGTTCGACACTAATATGAGTAACTCAATCGGTTCCTACAATCTCTATATTGATGGTTTCCCCTTTTGGTTTTATCCTGTCTTTGTTATTCATATGAGGGTCAAGATCAGTCATAATGATTAGCACATGCTTCCTTCGAGCTTTGGATGGATGATATGTCTTTACCTTTAACCCGTTGGCATAACATTCCTAAGTGATATTTTGGTCAACATGCACAGTCACAATATGTACCTTTTTCATAAGGGAAATTCATCGCCAAATATGGTGTTCACATAATTTAGCCTAAAGCGTTAAAACACGACTGAGTAACACATTATATAATGTGTTTGCTTCCACAAGCAAGTACCTCATGCCTTACCGGCTTCCTTTCCCAAAGTTCATGCGAAGATCCATGTATCCTCGGGTGTCTTGATGCCCTAAAAAGCCTACCATTTGCTCTAAATATGGTCGGAAGAGTTCTTTTTATATTAACAACTTCATAAATGTCTTCCAATAGAGTATGTTAACCAAACTTCCTTGGTTTAAAAGCATTTTTTCTACCGCATAATCAACTAATTTGACAATGATCACCATAGGATCATCATGGTCGGGGTTGGGTGCTTAAAAGTCATCATCTATGAATGTTATTGGGCACATGCTACTTTTAGGCTTATCAACCATGATTATTGTTTAGAGGGCTTTGACATACCTTTTTTGTGCTGAAGCAGTATGGCCGACTCTTGCAAAACTACCATATATTGTATGAATGACGTCTCTTAAAGGTATGTCCCTACTTTGACTTCTACTTTTGTGTCTACACATCGGTCTAAACCATTCATTAGGCTTACTATTTGTTGTTTTGGGAAACTCTTTTCGTGTTCTTTTATGGCTTATTGGTTGCTCCCACAAACTTCTTGAGGTGCCCATCTTGAATTAACTCCTCAATCTTATCTTTCAGGATAGCACATTTCTTTGTGATATGGCTTAGATTATGATGATACTGATAATGTTTGGCCTTGTAAGCATTAGAGGGTGTTCTCGATTTTCTTGGAAGAGGTAGAAGCTTTACACTAAGTGTTTCATCTAAGATGTGCGACCAGGTGACATTAAGTAAGGTGTGACTGGTGAAGCACGAACCTCTCAATTGGTGTCTAGTCAGCTAGTCACTTTGATGTAGGTTTCCTCTAACCTTCTTATCAACGCTCCTTTTGTTGGATCTTTCTTCTTTCCTTACTTGTTTTCAAAAGTCCCTCGGGTCCTCCAATTGCATAAATTTTGTAGCTCTTTGCCTCAATTCATCTACGTCCACAACAAGTTTCATACAAAGGTTGTTAGTGAATGATCTGGCCTTAGCGCGATAACCATGAGGTATAAAGCCACTTCTTAACTTAAGTTTCTTATCAATAGGGTTGTCTTCTCAAATCTGTGCATAAATGCTCTAAGGATTTCTCCATTCCCCTTCCTGATATTCACTAGTGTGATGGAGGTTAGATGGTGCAATTGGCTGGTGGTAAATTGAGCACCAAACATCACTCTAATTGTGGAAAAATAATCGATGGAATTGATTGGAAGATGAGTGAACCATCCTAGGGCTTCTCTCTTCAAAGACATGACAACACCATTTGCGTTACAAATATACTAAGATGCTTGTATGGATGCGAAGACCTATCATATTTTTTGAATACCGACACCTTCCAGTTGTTCGATAATGAGGCGTCCATGATCCATATGTAAAGGAATGCATTATGATTGTGTCCAAATAGTCATGGCGAAATGTTTGTAATCTTTATTGGCCTCATCATTGTATCCTTGAATTGTTCATTCTTGCTCAGCTCAAGGCTGCTTGGTTGGCTTAGGTTGGGTTGGAGTGGATAGTATAGGTCTTTTATTGTTCATATTATGCCTTATTAACGTGCCACGCACAAAGCTTGCAACTCTTTTATCTCCTATTGGGTCTCCACATGTTGCTCCTCAAACGCTTCTTTTACTACTATATTGCTCATCCTGCTCCTAGCGATCACCATACGAGTATCACAACGTTCACTCAGCTCCACGATGGACGTCAAAATGTTTTTGTAAGGTTGAGATCACACGTTCATCTTTTTCTTCATGATTCACTTTATGTCGATCGTTCTCCCCTTCAATATCTTTCTGCTTACTCGGACGATTTGTCCAATTGGTTACCTCTCAAAGACATTTTGATGCTTAAGTTAGTGTGTGGTTAAGATAAAGTATAATAAATTCAAAAATATTAAATGTCTCACTAACACACCATATTTATATGTTTTTGGATGAGTCTTTCCCTTAACGTTGGCTTAATGATGTCCTAATAACCGTTTAGTCATGTTTTGCATGTTAATCCCACAATCAACTCTGATTATTACTTCCTTTACATATGATACTAGGTTGATAGGTCTAAAGCATCTTTTTCCTATTTCATGCACGGTATGTACAATGTACAACTTTTATATATTTTTTTTTATAATAGGTATAATGTGGATATGTTTCCTAAAGTATAATATTTATCTTTGTTTTCTTTTAATTTTTTTCTTTCAATAAATTTTTATATGATTAAAAATGATAGATAAACTTTGAAATCTGAATATAACTGAAATGTCATAATTATAATGATGTTTAAGATGACTTTATTTAAAAATAAATAAATATTTTAATTGTATGGTTATAAAAAAAATGTAAATGTATTCAATTCATATTAAGTATACTAAGATTTTCTGTACAATAATTTTATAAACGAAAAGATCATAAATGTACTTAATTGTATAAAAGTTCAAAATAAATTACAATTTTTTTAAAATATTTAACTCGAGATGAAGAGAGGAGGTGACTCATCTGTGAGCCAACCCTTAACACCCTTATTATTTACTCCTTAAAACCCTGACCCTAATCCGTTTCTTAGTTTACAGGGTGATATGACTAATAGACCCTTGTGCCTTCTACCCGCGCAAACGCGGAATTAACGCCTTAACTAACGGTGGGACCCAAATTAAGTTCTTAGTGGCACCCTTTCGTAAATAACACCAAATGAATGGACCACATCGTAAACACGGTTACTCCTGTTGTACTATAAGAAACCCAAAACTCCTTTTAACTGTCTAACTAAACTAAGCCCACAGACACTCACCACTCTGCCGCCACCACACTGTCGGCAACGCCCCAAACGCCACTCCCACTCTTTCGTTCCAACCGCCTCGGCGCGCCACCCACTTTGCTTCTGTGCACAATGCAGCTACACCGTGCCTCCACCGCGGCAAAAGGCCTTGCCTGCTTCATTTTTGCCTTGAAACTCGTGCTGTTGTACGCCGCCGAGGGACAGCCTCAGCACCGCGGTCCCGACCTACATTGGTACCCCGGAACCGCCACCTGGTACGGCGACCCCGAAGGAGACGGAAGCACCGGTAAATGACCTTCACAAGATCTCTTCTTTCCACATTTCACTCACTAACACACAAACACACTTCACTCGCCGAGTTAACTCAGTGAATACAAATGCAGAGACATAAAGACAAAATTTAGATTCTTATCTATTTAGGTGAAATCTTAATTTTAACTAGAAAGTTACAAAATTTAGATATAATTTTTTGAGATTTGGTATGAGTACAACAATTTAGTCTTTTCATCTCTTTCTTAATTGCACAAGTTATTGTCCAATCAGTTTATCTAAGTGCTTTGCTTTCAATTCTGTTCTTAGTTAAAACGTAAGTTTCAGTTTGGAAATTCGCAGATAAAGGTATGCATTACTTGTTTACATAGAAATTTCTTAATCTGACTGAGAAACAGTAAATACATATCTGTTTCAACCTCTATGGCGGTTTTAGGTTCTTTATCCAAGCGATAAAAACTTGTAGAGTTTGGTAAAAGTTTTGGTGAGAAAGCTTACAGATTTTGGTTATGTGGAGTGAGTGTTGTGTTGGGTTAATGATGAGTTTGTAGTGTTAATGTTGTGTGTGAAGGTGGGGCATGTGGGTATGGTTCGATGGTGGATGTGAAGCCGTTCAGGGCGCGAGTGGGAGCAGTGGGGCCCTTGCTGTTCATGAACGGCGAAGGGTGCGGTGCCTGTTACAAGGTGAGGTGTTTGGACAAGAGCATATGTTCGAGACGAGCTGTGACAGTAATAATTACCGACGAGTGCCCAGGTTGCCCCTCTGACCAAACACACTTCGATCTCAGTGGTGCCGCCTTTGGTCGCATGGCCATTGCTGGCGAGAACGGTCCTCTCAGAGACCGTGGTCAAATCCCTGTCATTTATCGAAGGTATGCATATGCATGCATTATGCTTTACAAACATTAAATTTCACATGTGAAATTTTTTTAGTGATTTACAGCTATATATATACACATATATGTAAGTGTGAATCTGAACATTGTTCAGTTGATTATATTACTTTATTTGGGGCAGAGGGACCTTGTTATGTGGCATGGACTCTTTGACTGTGACTGGGACCGTTTTTTCCTTCTTTTGTTTGGTGTGAAGATTTGACTTTTTTTACTGTTTTTCTAACTTATATTATTAACCCAGCTTCCCTTTAGAGGAAAAAAGGTTACTCTCTGTTTGCACTTTCCTGTTTGTTTCTATATATCAGGATGCTACATTATCTGCATCCGAGTGAAATGCCCTTTTGTTTTTGTGGATTCATTAAGGGAAAGGCTCGTTTTTAAATATCAATTTCTGATGAGTGAGGTTTGTCCTCTGGTTGTATTATTTTGCAGAACACCGTGTAAATATCCCGGTAGAAAAATTGCTTTTCATGTCAACGAAGGCTCCACACCATTTTGGCTATCACTTCTGGTTGAGTTTGAGGACGCAGAAGGAGATATTGGCTCCATGCATATACGAGAAGTATGCATTTTTCCTCTCTTCTCTATACTTATTTCCACTAATACATAACTTTTTATGCTCTGTCTATGTTCCTCATGCATCACAAATTTATATTTTTATATAAGTTGTAGAAAGAAAGAGTAAAAAATAATGCACGAAAGAAGAATCTTAAAGTTCTGGTCTCAGAGAATCAGATGCCGTTACAGCTAATGGCCTGTAATGTGGTAGTGCGAAATATATTGTTAATATATAGTTTTATGGCTAGAGAGCACACTTGGTTTATTTTTACCAATAATAAAGTGCAACCGGAGGGTAATATACTGATTGCATCTTTGGAACCAGCTTCTTGAAAAGTGTTGCAGATTGGACCAAAAGTAACTACCCAAAGGTGAAATAAAGCATTATGGTCATTACATTTTTTTTACTGTCTAGTCTCCCTTGTGCAGAGTTTGACAATTCCAAATTTTGGGGACGTGTCTCCTTACCACACGTGCCTCAACACTACCATCTTTTGCACTTTAGGAGTAATAGGTTTTTGCCAAAGCTTGCAATTGGTGGAACATCTTCCCTCCTATTAAATATATTATCACAGCCTTATTCCTCATATGCATAATGGTGCCCATTGGCAACATCTAATGGTGCTGCTTTTTCTGTATTTTCTGAACTCAAAGCATGTGATATGGGACCAATGTAAACAGTAACATTCCTCATTTCTCCCCACTCTATGAATTCAGGAACTAAATTGCCAAAACAAGTTACACAGTGAAGTGTTGCTTTGATCTCTATTTGTAGACAAATTATTAAATAGTGCATATACTGTAATTCCTCACATAGTAAGTTGGTGCGAAAAGTTAGGCTTATAACTTTATTCTTAATTATTTGGTAACACTATTGTTGTTGGAAGTCTATCCCGAGTAGATATAAGATGAGTTTGCATACAGAGTTTATTTTATAAGTCTATTTTATGACGTTGAGTGAGGTTTAAAATCTACTTTTCTTTCGCAGTCGGGATCTACAGAATGGCTGCAGATGAATCACCTCTGGGGTGCAAATTGGTGCATTATTGGGGGACCTTTAAGAGGACCATTCTCAGTGAAATTGAGCTCTTCCACTGGTAGAAGCCTCTCTGCAAGAGATGTTATTCCGGGAAGTTGGGTTCCAAAGGCGACTTACACTTCTCGGCTAAATTTCTACCCTTAGTCACAAGCTTTTGATGCAACTAATGAATACATTTGAAGCAGTTAAAAGTTGGTGATGTCCCATAACTCAAAAGTAGTCTCCATGGGCCTCCAACTCTCTTTTTCTTCCCTTTGTTTGCTATATATACATTAGTTTCTCTTCTTTTTTGATGAGAAAAGTAGCCATTTGGAGTGCACAAGGGCATCCAATGGGGCTTCTGCTTTCTTATTTTTTTGAATATTGATTTTGTATACCTACTTTTGTGGTGTGGTGTAACAGTTGGTAGTAAATGTGTGTAATGTGGCCATCTCCAAATTGGAGAGAGAGCTTGTAGCTTTGTAATTCCTAATGTGTGTAGTGGTCCCATTGGTGTTTTAATGGACATTTATTATTGAATGTTTTAACTTTGATGTCATTGTCTCGTGATAAACTCTACATTGTGGGTCCTCGTGAGGGCTAGTTTCTTTGAGCTCTCATTGCATTAATTAATTTCCATTTAGACCAAAAGAAAAGTGGAAGATCGTTAAAACACATGTGTTTTCTTACTATTTAACGGTTTGAGACTTCGGTTGAAGGTGTTATCATTTCTCAGACTGACTCATACTCACCTTTCCCATATTCACTACATAAAATAATGCCACTAACGTACTTTTAACACTTTTTTTCTTACTACTTTTTATCATAGTACTCTCTCTTATGATCACATGCATTTCCTAGTTACTAAACACATGGTTGTTCAAATGTTGGATGTATGAAAAGGTTCATATATAAGTCTAGTCACTAAATGATTATGGATATCATCATTCAACTATAAAAATTGTGTCTACTAGTAAATAATTTTCTTTTTAGTGCAGATGAAAAAAGTTATCAATTATATAGGTAAAATGTCTACACTTACATTATTTTGTTGAATAATTAGTTCATGAAAATGTGAATAGTAAAGATTACAATAAAATCACATGAAAAGTAATGTATAAGTTTCTTGCATGAAATCACCTATATTAATGCGTAAATTATTGCATGAAATCACCTGTATTAAGAATATAAGCATCCAACTTTATCTATCTGAAAACTTAAGAAAAGCAAAATGAAAAAAAAAACAAAACTGTTTTTGACTAAAACGAACGTCGCCTGAGAGATTCGAACTCTCGCGGGGAAACCCCATGTACTTAGCAGGCACACGCCTTAACCACTCGGCCAAAGCGACTGATGTTCTGTTATATTTCAAAGGCATCTTTATTAAAACATCTCTATAACATTTAACTCAGTTACATGAACTACATATACCATGTTATATTCTAGTTAATAGATATAACATTTGTTAATGATTTCCTATTATGAATAAAATACTATTTATTAAAAAAGAAGTTTAATAGGTCTTCGTTTGTAAATATATAAATAGTATTTCAAGATAAAATATTTTTTTAGCTTGTTAATATATATATATATATATATATATATATATATAGGGGTTTGCTAACGCGCGTACGCCTGTTTTTCAGTTGGTACATTTTAGCAATGTGTACCGGATTTTAGTAGACAAAAATATCCTTATATATTATGGATTCCAAGTTTTAAGGTTAAGGGTATTTTAATAATTTTCATTTTCAAAACTTAAAAAAAAAAAAGAAACCCCCCAAACCCTTACTCACCTCTCTCATTCCCCTCAATCCTTTCTCTTTCATCTCTCTCACTCCAACCTTTTCTCTGTCATCCCTACTGTAGTCCCAATTGAAAAAAATCAGAAACACATGCCTTTAAAAAATTTTCCTTTGTAAAGAGTTGAGTCATTGACATATTCACCTTCAACGCAAAGGTTCATTCAAGATCTCTTCAATTTCTACCATCTTCACTAACCTCTCTAATTTCATCATCTGTATTTGTTGAATCATCATCTCTAAAAAAACCCTCCAGGCCAATTACCAATTCTTTCTGATGTCATTATGCTTGTGAAAATTAGATAAAATTATATACGACAAAAATTATAAAATGAAAACTCATTATAAAGTCATTTTTTTGTAAGAAATTGTTTAACAACTGAGTGTTTCTGATTTTTTTTCAGGCCAATTACCAATTCCTTTGATGTCATTATGCTTGTGAAAATTAGATAAAATTAGATAAGACAAAAGTTATAAAATAAAAACTCATTATAAAATCATTTTTTGTAAGAAATTGTTTAACAGCGAGTATTTCTGAATTTTTTCCAGGTCAATTACCAATTCCTTTATGCTTGTGAAAATTGGATAAAATTAGATAAGACAAAAATTATAAGATGAAAACTCATTATAAAATCATTTTTTTGTAAGATTAGATTGTTTAACCGCAAGTGTTTCTGATTTTTTCAATTGGGACTACAGTAGGGATGCCAGAGAAAAGATTGGAGTAAGAAAGAGGAAAGAGAAAGGGTTGAGAGGAATGAGAGAGGTGAGTAAGGGTTTGGGGGTTTCTTTTTTTTTTTTTAGTTTTGAGAATGAAAATTATTAAAATACCCTTAACCTTAAAACTTAGAATCCATGATATATAAGGATATTTTTGTCTACTAAAATCCGGTACACATTGCTAAAATGTACCAACTGAAAAACTTATATACAATAACTGTGATTTGTAATAATTTATATTTCGTTTACATATTATAAAGTTATTGTAAATCAAAATAGAAAATTTAGATATTCAATATCTTGATTTTTTTAAGATTTGGTTTCACTAATACTAAAGTAAAAATATAATATGATTAATGTTTCTCGTAATAAGTGGTGTAGGTAATAAACATTAAATGTATTCTCCAAGTTTAAATTAGACATAAAAGTGAATTTGAATATTGTGATTTTTTTTTTATTATTATTGATGTGATTACTACGTGGTTTGTGTTTTGTTATAACCACTACTGGAAAAAGATTTTATTACAACTTATTATATAAAGTGAAATCTTCTTGTCATAATAAACTAACCGATAGTATTTTTATAATAAAAGTAAGAGTTATTATAATGTACTTTGGAAGACCTGTCATAATATGTGGATATGGTGATAATAAACTCATAGGTGACATTTTCATAATAAAAATAAGAGTTATTATGACGTACTTTGAGAAACTTGTCATAATAAGTGGGGTGACAAAATTGAAATTATATTCAAAACGTATTATAACAGGTCTAGAAAGACCTATCATAATAGGCCTTATTATGACTTTCAGTTCACCATATATCATAATACATTAGACGCGATGACTTGCAGTAAATTACCTCTCAAAGAACTTGAATCCATAATTCTTCCTTTCTTCATGTTCTCTTCATTTCCACGCGTCCTTTCTTCATATTTTCTTTATTTTCATGCATCATCTCTTCACGTTCTCTTCATTTTCACGTGTCATCTCTTCATGTTCTCTCTTTCTCTCTTGATCTTTATTCCTCTCGTTGACGTTGTTTTTCTCTTCTTTTCACTTCACGATCTCCTTACATTGCATCGACATTGTAGTCTTTCCACATTATTGACTCTCCATGCCATTGTCTTCGAAATACCTTCTCTTGCGTATAATTAGGTTTCTTAAATAAAAATATTAATAATATTTTATTATAACAAAAATTAGAATTTTGTTTATATTAATTTTATTATTATAATTATTATTGATTAAATTTTTTAATATTTTGATTTGCTGAAAATATTAAGAAATAAGAAAATAAAAATATAAAATAAACACAATATGAGAGGAGACAATTTTATTTTTCAACAAACATCAGAATAGATCAAAGATAAGATACAAAGGAGAGAGGAAAGAAAATCAACAAACATCACTAGTAGACTCAATGGCGGAACTTGGTTGATTCTGCGGGGGCTTTGCTCTCCATTTTTTTACACACATAAATTAACATATACTTTTCTTTTTAAGTTTTAACATATTTTGTATATTTATAGTTTTAAAATTTTTTATGTATCTATTTGAGCACTTTCAAGATAAGACAAGATAGAAAAAGATAAAATCCAACAAAACATCAAAATAACTTACTGTATCAAATATCAGTATATTAATGACTTCTAGCTCAATGTACAATCATAAAATGTTATTCAGAACATACATGTAAGTACAGGTTCATTTTATTTTGTATTATATATTCGGACATATTTGTGATAAGCAAGAATTGGTTTCTTTTCTTTTGTATTATTCACAGTGGTATTTGCGTATGTAATGCAAACTTTGGATTTAATCCATTACTAACCATTGCATCATGTATTATATTTCATAATTTTGTTTGTTAAATGAATTTATCGTGATTCTATTATTTATGTGGGGTTGGATATACACAAACCCACTAAATGTTATATAGTTCTTTTTTGTTCTTACAATTATACATAGTTTGATTGAGTGATGATTGGGATGTCACTCCATTCTAAGTGATCTTATTGGTCTTTGCAAATGTTTGTTGAAATCATTGTTTTTTCACCTTTGAAGATTAGTAGGAGCCACACCATGATAAAGAATGATTGGTGAAGGTACTCATTCACCATGTTGAAAAATCATATATACACTGTATTAATTTAAAAACTAACCTCAATTTTATTTATCAAAATTATTTAGATTTTTGAAAGTTTGTAGAGAGAAAGAAATTAGATATTTGGGTATAAAATCATGAAATAAATTAAATTTTCTTTATTGGGTAAAGAGAGGTGGAAGATGAAGGTAGAGTTAGTTTTTGTGCCGTGAAGTCTTAAAATAATGAGTGGTTTTGCCTAAAATTCAAATTATTAGACATAAATAGATTTTCGCTGTATGAAATATAAATTAGTTTTCTTAAAATCGATTCTATAAAAGCTAATTCGTTCTTTTGAAAAGGCCAATTCATTTAAAATGTTATTTTTATTTAAATTGATAAATATAAAACAAATTTTCAACAAAATGCTCTGTTAAAGGGCCTTCTGATAATTTTTTAAACCACATCATCAATCGAACATGGTTCTAATATACATTTTTTTAGTACGGTTAAAATGAGTTGAAACCTGTGACTCAACCCGACTCATCACGGGTTCGAACCGGGTTGGGTTGGAAAAAATTGTGAAAATTTTGATGCGAGTTAGGTTGCCTCACCAATCCACCCATTTTTTTTATTGAAATCAAATTAATTACCACACAACCTTTACTTTGCAGTATGTCTCATTAAACTAAATTGGCATGACAAAAATTTTATGCTTAATAGCTTAGAATATATAACAATAGAGTTCTTTTATTTCATTTTCTTTTATATCAATTGGTCCATTTATTACTGTTTCAATTTGATTGATCAAAGTAACATGTTATAAGAATCTCAGAAAAAAGATGGTGAAAAAAAGTTAAGTGAACCAATGAGTCAACCTGTTTAACCCACGAACTCGTGATGGGTCGGGTCGGGTTCAAATTTTTTCGACTTGCTAATAAATAAACCAGATTGGCCAACTCGTGGTGGATCGGACTGAATTATCCGTTTTAACAGCTCTAGCTTCTTGAATTATTTGGTCGAAACTAAACAAATTGAAAAGCCTAACTATTATATATTTTTCAATTTTCGCCTCAATTTAAATACCATTTTTTCCTAACTCACTAGTACACTAAAGGGAAACGACAGCAGTTATTTTCGCATATACAGGCGAGACAAAAAGGGATAGACTTTTTGCCTCGGTTATGAACAGAAGCAAAAAGGTGTGTGATTTTGCCTCGGTTCAAATCCAACCGAGGCAGTAAAGGTTTTTTTTTTTTCACCATTTGCCATATGAGTTGTTAGTCCTTGGCTACAATCCATCAATGCCTACCACTCCATCTCACACCACCATCATCAAATATTCCACTACGAAGAACAAAGAACGAGAACGACGTGCTCCCACCACCACATGCAGAGAATCAAACTCCACCACTCCTGCAAAGCATCAATTAAACATAAAACAACCCAAACAAAATTAGAAAAAGGAGACGGAAGGAAGTTTCCTCCTTCGCTGTGAATCAGAACAAAGAGAAGAAGAACGACAATGACCGCCCTTGCGTCCCCGCCGCGTCTTCGCTGCGCCTCAATCACGCCATTGAAGATCCCTTCATTGCGCCTCCATCAGAGCAGAGAAGAGGAAGGAAGGGAAACAAACGAAAATGGGAGAAAAGAGAGGAGCGGCGCAACTTCTATCTCAACTTCTATCTCTGTTTGCGAAATTTAACCCTAAACACATGTTATTACCTCGGTTATTTTTTTAACCGAGGCAATAAGGGTCTACGGCCTCGGTTCTATAAAGAACCGATGCCTAAACGCTCTCAAAAAAATAAAAAATAATTACAAAAATGTCACCGCGCCAGTTTTAGGCATCGGTTCCTTTTGCACCGAGGCATATACCTTTGCGCGATAATGACAAAAATGCCACCGCACCAGTTTTAGGCATCGGTTCTTTTTGAACCGAGGCATATACCTTGTGCGATAATTACAAAAATGTCACTGCACCAGTTTTAGGCATCGGTTCTTTTTGCACCGAGGCATATACCTTGCGCGATAATTACAGAAATGTCACCGCACCAGTTTTAGGCATCGGTTCTTTTTGAACCGAGGCATATTCATTTGTGATAACTACAAAAATGCCACCGCGCCATTTTTTGCTTCGGTTACAACTTAACCGATGCCAAATGCGCGAGTTAAAATCTTGTTTTTTTAGGGTTCAGTTTCTTTCATCTCAAACAAAATAGGGATAAACTTATCATTTTTATGATGAGCTAAAAAAATTATGTGGGAATTTTCGATAAATTTACCTTTAAAATATTATTTTTTATTAAAAGAATTTAGTACAATCATCCATATCAATTTTCTTATTAGAATCGATACAAGCATATATTCAAAGGCACTATAATGAATGAATATAAAATCACACCATGCTCAAGTGAGAGAAATTTGTATTAGTGAATAAAATAAATAACATTAATTATTAATAAGAAAATCAATGATCAATGTTACAAAGTATAATGTATTAAAATATTTAGGGTTAAATATGTTTTTAGTCCCTGAACTATCAGACGATTTTGTTTTTAGTCCCTGCTCAGAACTTTGATGGTTTTTAGTCCTTATAGTTTTGAAACTCTGAGTATTAGTCCTTAAAAATGGACGGCGTTAAGTTTTTGAAGATGTGGCAAACGGCGATCCCCACGTGATCACTGATCTCTGCCTTCACTCTCTGCCACGTGGGATGTTTAACTGTTGAACTGAGATTAAGTGTTAAGCACTTCGTTGTCTTTTATATATGAGATTTGAAGAAGTTTGGTTGTTCTTCGTGGGTGCAGCTGAGGAGAAAGAACTTGGGTACATCTGAAGGTTGGAGTTGGTATTGTTGAGGTAAGTTTGTATGTTTTAGTTTTGGTCTTCTTCTGTTCTTCGTGTGAATATGACGATTTGGGATATAGGGTTTTTGTGGGCACCAAAGCTGATGAAGGGATTGTTTTCTTGTAGTGAAATGAAAGGTGACAGTGGAGGAAATGGTTGGACGCGAAGGTCAATTGGTTCGTCTAAGTCGCAAAGCTGTGGATCATCTTCACGGTTACCTTCTAAATTGTGTGGTTGTGGTGAAACATTGTTGGTTTTGAAGGCAACTACTGTGAAGAACAAAGGAAGATTGTTTTATAGATGTAGAAATTGGGTAGTAAGTGATTAAATATTTCATTTCATTTGCTGAATTTTGAATTAATCCTGTGTTGTTTTGATTGCAGAGTAATTCAAGTTGTAATTACTTTGAATGGCATGATGAAGTAGTTTCTGAAACTGAAGGAAGCTTTGAAAGAAAACGTGAAGAACTTCAAATGTGTTTGGAAAATGAAAAACTCGTATTGGATCTAAGGAAGAAGAACGACAAGTTGAAAAGGAAATTAGAAGAAGAGAAGAAAGTTGGAAAAATGATGTTGTTGTTGTTTATCTTGTCATGGGCGTTAACAATTTTCTTTTGTATTATGTTTTTGTTAAAGATGAATTGTAACTAAGAATTATGGTTGAATAAAATGAGGATTGTCTGGAAATTGTTTATGTTGTTGTTTGTTTTCCCTTTAACATTCCACTGTTACTGGTATATTCATTTATGTTAATAAAGAAAACAGTTCACAGCATAAGAAAGCACAGGCAGAGTATCTGTAAATGTGGACTTGGAATAAATAAAGTTAACTTGCCATTATGCAAAGATGGAATACAACTGGAAGTTTAGTGGTCCCTTTGAAAATGAAGTGCTGACATACTAATAAATAACATAACTTTAGTGGTCCCTTTCCACTACAAAAAATATTAAAAGCAACCACACCAACCACTGTAGCCAATACTATAATTGTTCCCTTAGTGGGTCACTGTGAATTACAAAATTCAATACAATAAAGGGTTGGCTACAATAATTCTTCAATTGGTACTAGCTTGGGACCCTAGATGTTGTGCAGCTAGTCTTGAGGATGTTCTTGTTCCACCTTCGTGCCTTGCAGGTCCTGCTCCACTGGCACTTCTTCCCCGTTTTGATGTTCCTCCTCCTTGGTGACTTGATGCAGCTCCTGCTTCACTGACAGTTGTTCTTCCCCTTGTTGATGTTGGTCCTCCTTCTAACGTTGATGGAGGTGCTTGTGGTTGAGAACCTCCTGCACTGGAAGTGGCCCTTGTGATGCCAAATCCTCCTGAAGTGGAAGTGGCCCTTGTGTTCTGTAAATGGAAGTAAGCAACATTGCAATTGTAAGATTGTAAATAAGTTTGAATGTGTAAATAAGTGAAGTTGTAAAAGATTGATTTTGTACCTTTTTGTTTGCCCTTTTACATGTTCTTACATTATGACCAAATTCATTGCAGCTGCTACACTTCATAAGAAGATTCTTCTTTGATAATTTTGTATGAGTGACATATTCATCAGCCTCCCTTCTTCTTAGTTTTTTAGGCCTCCCAGGGGGTGTTTTATAAATTGGAGGCAGTAGGGAACCAAATTCAGAAGTAGACCACAATTGTTGTCCATTGATTGGAACAATCTCAGGGCCATAACAAGTGTCATAAGCCTCTCTCTTGTAATAAGGATGTACATAGTCTTCAGGGTTTTCTTGTTTGTAATTGATGGCAGCCACAGCGTGCCTACAAGGAATTCCTACCAAATCCCAAAAGTAACAACTACATGAATGGTTACTAAGGTCAACTACAAATTTATCCATAGTAAACCCGTGAGTGATTTCAAATTTTGCTCCCCCTGCCCAAGTTGGAATCCAATTTCCACTCTTCTCAACTTCCCCAGCAAGCCTATTTCGTGGTTTAGGCATCACAACTCCTGTATATGTCTTTGCTTTTTCTCTAAGTGTTGCAAACCTCCTCATAATGTAAGTTCTAATCCATTCCATCATAGTTATGATAGGTTTGTCTCTAGCTAGTAAAATTGTACTATTAAATGACTTAGACAAATTATTTAACAAGACATCGCATCTAGGATAACTACTAAATGCATGTTTACACCAACGATTAGTTGGAATAGATAGCAACCAATTGTAAGCATCAATGTTAACATTGGACAACTCACCCATTTTCTTTTCCCAATCCTGTTTGAATGTGGCCTTTGCAGCCCCCATCATAAGATCTCTAATAAGCACTCCTCCACCAAACTTCTTCTTGTAATTGTTATACAAGTGCCTTAAGCACAATCTATGTTCCACTCCTTCCAAGATCTCATCAAAAACTGTCATTAGTCCCTGCAAATCATAAAAGTTTGTCATTAGTCCCTGCAATTCAGAAAAGGTCTTGCTCAATAGTAAGTATTCCAATTGCTACTGTATAAAAATAGGGAAATATTAAAATGAAGATACCTTTTGTTGATCAGAGATGAAAACCCAACGTTGACAATCAATTCCTCCAATATCTTCCAGTAGTAGTGTCAAAAACCATCTCCAACTCTCTTTGCATTCATTTTCAACCACAACAAAAGCTAGTGGGAAGTATTGGTCATTCGGGTCTCTGCCCACTGCCACCAACAGCTGACCCCCATATGTTGTCTTCAAATGACAACTATCTACCCCTATGAAGGGCCTGCAACTTCCTAAGAAGCCTTGCTTACAACCCTCTAAACACATATAGAATGAGCCAAATCTTGGAGGCAAACTTGGTTGGGGTTGATTGACTTTAATTTTAAATGTTCCAGCCTTCACTCTTAGCAATTCACCCACATAATCATATACACGACCGTATTGTCGCTCTCCATCACCAACCAAAGAATCCAAGGCAATTTGCTTTGCCTTTCCAGCTTTCCAAGCAGTGATTCCAACACTGAATGACTTCTTAATGTCATCAATTATTTGGTTGACAGTCATGTTAGCCACATTTACAAACCTATCTACTAATACTTGTGCAATCCAGTTCACATTTGCACTTTTGTTTCCAAAGGTCCTTCCACAACTGTGTCGTCCAACCAAGGTTTTCACCCTAAATGTTTGCTTCCCTCCTACCTTGCTAGCCATAATCAGAAAACCACATTTGTTTTTACAAACTGCCCTTACTCTGTTCAGGTCATTCTTCACAAACTTAACCTCTTTTCCATTTAATACACTATGCTCCAATAGTGCATTTTTGAATTCCTTTAAAGAACAGAACTCCATCCCCAATTCAAATCTGAAGTTCTTGTTCATATCATCTTTTCTAAACTTTTTAAATTTCCCCTTTGATAACCTCACATCCTCATCACTATCTACATTTGAATCCAATTCATCACTGTTGTATTCTTCATTGATCTCATGATCTCCAACTTCTTCATTCAGTAAAAAGGAACCTTCCCCAACATTGCCTCTTCTACGCACACATTTCTTCTTCTTTTTCATTCTATTCCACCTATCCAAAACTGGATTAATGTTTCTCCGAAATTGGTCCACCCTATCATTCTGAACATCAAACCCATCATCTTCATTAGCCATTCTGTCTTCTTCACTGTCATCCATACATTCTTCAGCTGAAGCTTCTACTTCCCCCTCGACAACATTCCCCCCTTCCTCTTCTTCCCCAAGATAATCATATTCATCACCACCAACAAACTCTTGTTCTTCCTGACCCATTTGAACATCTTCATGTTCATCATGACCATCACACTCTTCTTCTTCCTCACCCATTTCAACCTCTTCATGCTCATCATCACCATCACACTCTTCTTCCTCACTCATTTGAACCTCTTGTTGTTCATGACCACCACCAAACTCTTCTTCTTCCTCACCCATTTGAACCTCTTGTTGTTCCTCACCACCATCACACTCTTCCTCCTCACCCTTTTCAACCTCTTCCTGTTCATGACCACCATCACAGTCTTCCTCACCCTTATCAACCTCCTGCTGTTCATGACCACCATCACAGTCTTCCTCACCCTTATCAACCTCCTGCTGTTCATGACCACCATCACAGTCTTCCTCACCCTCTTCTAGACCCATTCCACCCTCTTGTACAATCTCATCCACTTTGGAAACCACTTCCTTCGTGTCTATGTTTCCTTTTTCAACATCACCCTCTTCCACTTCCTCAGCCACTTCACCACAACTAAGAAAGTGAACTTCCACTGCCTCACTAGGAACATGTTGAACATAAATTTCTACCTCTTCGTTATTCTCCTCTGCATAATTAGCCAAGTACAGTGCTTCACTGTCATCACTCAATAATCTGACATTATTCATCAGCCTTTGTTTGGACCCCTTCCACCAAAGTTTGAAGTCTGCATCATACTTAAATTCTTTAACTATTCCAACCGCTTCAAAATATGACCAACGATCCGGATCAACTCCTTTGATCACGTGTATCTCTCCTCCAACATACTGTAGCCCCTTATTACTAACAAACTTCCCCATGTGATGCAAACAAATGTCGAAAACCATTTCTAGACCTACATTCACACATCAACGCTTTACGCACAAATTGGAACAACCATAACCGAAACACAAAAACAATAGCTTAACTTACCTTTACGCTTGTCTTTACGCTTGTCTTTGACGACCACCGGAACGACCACCGCAACCACCACCGCAAGGACAACCAAGATACAATGCTTCCTGTCAAAGGTTTCCACTACAATGCTTCCACTAAAACTACGTTTTCCCCCAATTCAAATATTTACTTTTGACAAATTCTGAACCATATATCTAATTTCAATCAACGAAGTGCTTAACTGACTTAATCTCAGTTCAACAGTTAAACATCCCACGTGGCAGAGAATGAAGGCAGAGATCAGTGATCACGTGGCATCGCCGTTTGCCACATCTTCAAAAGCTTAACGCCGTCCATTTTTAAGGACTAATACTCAGAGTTTCAAAACTATAAGGACTAAAAACCATCAAAGTTCTGAGCAGGGACTAAAAACAAAATCGTCTGATAGTTCAGGGACTAAAAACATATTTAACCCAAATATTTAATAGTAAATCATATCAATTTCTTTTAAAGTTTAATCAATTTTCTTTTGATACCTGCTCCATCTTTTATCGTTATCCTAGTTAGAGGGTCTTATTCTGTAAAATATATCAAAATGAATGCTACAAAAATTGTGTATAATCTATAAAAGTAAAAAAACTCAGAAAGTGTAAGAATAATTTACTCAAATATCTTATTTCTTTTCCAGAAGTAAAAAAGTTAATGAGATTTAAGTTTTATACAAATTTATCTTCTCATAATTAGTCAACAATTATGCTATCAATCCATCATTATATTACATACTTTCATATCATGAAAAGATGTTACAAACAAAAAGAGAATAAAGAATGAATGAACTAACCAAATCCTTAAAACACTGCATGTCTCAGAAACAAAATGATTAATAAAGCACCCTTAGCAGTGATGAAGAGTAGTAGAAGAACTTTTGTGTTTTTTTGTGTGTCTGCCACCGAACACAAACCCTAAAACTCTTCTGTATGAATGAACCACATCCATGTTGCAGGCTCCAAACTACCCTTTTGGACTCTCCACTGCATTTCCTGCCTAAAAAGAATAGACAAGAGAAAAAGCATCAAAAGTAAACAAAAGAAAAAAAGCTCCTCGGAATGAGCAACAAATTACCATATTTCTCGGCTTCTTTCATGTCCCCATCATTTGGAAATTAATAATCTTTGCTCAAATTTGTCAATGCTTAGCTCTATGTTTGATTTTCGGTTGGAAAGTTTCAAGTTTTTAATTGCTTTCCGTTGGGTTCAACTGTCAAATTTATTCAAACTATGTTTCACAGATTATAAATTCTAACATATATCACGTGTGAAAAAACCTTAAACAAGAGTTAAAGATGTAAACAAAAATGTATGAAGGTGTTTTACTTTATTTTGAGGTAGAAATTTTGTGAATTCATTTAACTCAATTCAGATAAGTGCATTTATTCACTTAAAGGTGTTCTATTTTTTTAATTGTTTTTTATACATTTATAAAAGTAGATTGATATGATTTCTTATAGCATTATAATTCAATTGTTTACCTATTTCATATTTTATTAAATATTATTATAAATATAGTAATAAAAAGTTAAAGTGTTTAACAAATTAATAAATTAAATATTTAAATTATTTAAACATTATTAAATAATATATTAGTATTTAAAAAAGTTGTATTATAAACTTATATATTCAGAAATAATAAATAATTATGATAAAAGAACCTATGAAAATATGATAAAAAAATTAATAAAAGAATAGTTGTTAGTGTGTTACAAGTTCTCACTTTCAGCTTGAATCAAATCCATTTAACTTACGAGTTAAATGAGTTAAATTCATTTTAATCTATATTTAAAAAGAAATTAATTTTTTTAACTAAATTTCAAATCTTTAATAAGCATAATTGACCCGACTCATTTTCACATTATTATATTAGAAGGGTTAAAAACTATTATTATTTCAAAAATATTAAATTCGTTACCTTTGATTTCTTAATTTGAAATTTAAGTGGGCATTTTAATTTTTTGGAAAAACCATTTTGAACTTTTACCGGAGCTATATCTCCATCTTTTAGCAAGGAGATCAGATCATCATCATTTGCATTAGAAAAGAAACCTCCTTTTACTATTTGTTTAGCCCTTTCTTAGCCCCACATACGACAAAAGCTTAATACACATAAAAGAATTTCAATTTAAAGTTTTAATCAGTTTCTAAGCTGAATTTTCTGAGATGGGTGCTCTTCAGTCTACACTTCTCTACTTGATTTTACTACACTCATGCAAGATTTTTGCTTACAAGGACCAACAATGGAAGAAAGCCACTGCCACTTTTGCCAAAGACTCAGAGGGGTCTCTTGTCACCGGTACTATACTTCTCTCTCTCCTTGGTTCTTCTTACATAGTCTCAGGATGAAAGCAGCATCATGTTTTTGACAATGTGGCTGTACTATGTGTTGCAGAAGGAGCTTGTGGTTATGGAGATCTCCACAAGGCAAGTTATGGAAAACACAGTGCTGGCTTAAGCACCATGTTGTTCAACAGAGGGAGCATATGTGGGGCCTGCTATGAAATCAGATGTGTTGACCACATCTTGTGGTGTGTGATGGGAAGCCCTTCTGTAGTTGTTACTGTAACAGATTTCTGTGCTCCAAATTACGGCCTTTCAGTTGATTATGGTGGCTGGTGCAATTTTCCGAGGGAACATTTTGAGATGTCAAAGACAGCATTTGCTGAAATTGCCAAGAACAAAGCTGATATAGTGCCAGTTCAGTATAGAAGGTAACCAAAATAAAAAGTTTCAATGATAAAGATCGATTACATTCTGTTTAAGGATCTCTATTTTCAGTTAAAATTGATCTTTACCTTACAGAACATGTTTTTCCTTTTTGTATTTTTGATGTTTTTAGAATTTCACCCCTCACCATAACCAAGTATGTAACATATAAAACCAAAATATTTGGTTCAAAGTAAAGAGAACTTAAAACACATTTGATCTTATGTTAATATTTAAGTTTGTTGCAGAGTAAAGTGTGAAAGAAGTGGTGGCATGAGATTCACAATGAGTGGGGGTTCTCACTTCTATCAGGTGCTGATTTCCAATGTTGGTGTGGATGGTGAAGTGATTGCTGTGAAAGTGAAGGGGTCTAGAACAGGGTGGATACCAATGGCTAGGAACTGGGGACAGAACTGGCATTGCAATGTCAACTTTCAAAACCAGCCTCTGTCCTTTGAGGTAACAATCAGCAGTGGAAAAACACTCACATCTTACAATGTAGCACCTGCAAAGTGGATGTTCGGACAGACATTTGAAGGAAAACAGTTTCAGAATGAGTAGATTCAAAAGTCTAGATAGGATAGGTTTTGGGAGACTTGAAATTTTAGCATTATAAGAACCTGTAATTGTAAACTATGATTAGTGAAATCACCTGTCAAAGAGCACAAGCTTAATTGTATATATATGTTTGCTCATGATTCATGATCAAACACTCTTTCATCCCTGTGGTGAAAATGATGAAAAGGAAAAAAATTGCGCAAAGGGTAACCTATAATCCCTTTCCTAAAGATTCCGTTGATCAAAAGTTCAGTAATTGAGGGAACAAGCATGTAATTAGAAAGTGATGTCATGTGCACTATTCAAATGAAGAACTCATTTTCTTTCCCATCTTGTTATTTATTTTAGTAGCTTGAGCCTTTCTTTTATTCAAAGAACCAAATCCTCGTGTTCATAGAAAAATTTTGATTTTGATTTGAAGTCACTGCTCTCAGTACAAGAAAGAAACTCCAGCAGTTTCAACTACTAATTCATGGAATTTTCCAAATATCAAAACAAGATTATGGGAAGAAATATTGCATCTGAATGCTCCAAATCTTTGACAAAACAATCTTAGGAATAAAAAGATCTTCGTTACAAGAAAGGAATGATTTTAATTTATCTTTTATCCAATAAACATTCATTAGATGCCACGTAGAGATAGGTAGATACGAGGTGTCAGCGTAATAGCTCGACATCAGAATACACGAACAACGAAACAGTGACGCTTTCTAAAAATAAGCATCAGCACCGTTCTTCTCTTCACTTGCTTCTGTTCATTCTTCTATTTGGATTTCTAGAATCTTCTCTTCAGACCTGAAACCATGGGGGTTCGGTTCTTCCAGAACCCGATGCCCGAATTCGTACCCGAAGCGACGCCGTCTACTCCGCAGGAGCAAGAAGAAGCGCTCACAGTAGGGGACTCACTCACGAAGCTCCTGGCCATGCCCTACGCGCCACTCTCGGAGCGTCTCAAGCGCGCTGCTCTAGACCTCAAAGAAACGGTACCAAACGAATCCTACCCTCAATTCCTTCTCTTTCTTGTTTTTGACCACGCTTCTCTGCTCTAAAGCGTGTGTGGTTTGGTGTCAGATAGTGATAGAAACGTGGGGAGTATCTGGGCAAAAAGATGGAGACTTTACTCTCTACTGCGGCGTTCTGGGCACGGCTTTTCTGCTCTTGAAGTCTTACGAAGTGACACGCAACGGGAACGATCTTTCTCTTTGCTCTCAGATTGTGAAGGCTTGCGATGCCGCTTCCCTTGGTTCCAGGTTCTCTCTGTTTCAATTTTAATTTTACTTTCACGTTTAAGTATAATGGTTCGCGCTTTGAATGAATGGGTGCAGGGATGTGACCTTTATTTGTGGGCGTGCCGGCGTGTGCTCTCTCGGTGCCGTTGTTGCAAAACACGCCGGCGATGATGAGTCCTTGAGGTACTACTTGGCTCAGTTCGAAAAGGTGATTTTTCATCAAATTTTTAAGTATGTTTTTGAATTAGCATTTGAAAAATTTGATTACGAATGAAATTGATTTTGAAGGGAAGTAGTTTACGTTAGGATTTTGTTTTGTTTTTTCTTCTAAAAGCAACTTAAGATTTGGTGTAAATATTTTTATCCAATGTTCAAATATCCATAATTTTTTCAACTAGTTTTGAATGAAATGAATCTGAAAGTGGTTAACAATTGTTTCAACTCAAAATCAGTTCTACATCTTTTGGAATTTAAAATTTGTCGGCCGTCCATAATGGTTCTGTCAGGCTTCAGCAGAATTACCGTCCATAATGTTTGGCTTGAGGCTAGAACTCTGCCATCGGAAATGGTTCTGTCACTCTTATTTAATCTAGTTGTTTTGAAGTTATTGCTGTAGTGGTGATATATTAACTGTTTGAGATCAAAATATATGTGATGAATGTAGTAATAAGAATTAACAACCTTTTGGGGTGCAGATTAAGCTACCAAAAGATCTTCCTGACGAGTTGTTATATGGGAGAGTTGGTTTTCTGTGGGCCTGTTTGTTCCTAAACAAGCACCTTGGTCAGGGGACAGTTCCTTCCAGCTATACAGTGGGTTTGGTCTCAACTACTGCCGTCATTTTTTACTCTTTTTGTGTGGTGAATTGGGGAGAAGACTGAATAAGTACAATGGGGTTGTTATGTTTTTGAAAAATTTTCAGGCTATGGTTGTTGATGAAGTCATTAAAAGTGGAAGGAGGATGGGTAGAAAGGGAAGGTGCCCATTGATGTATGAATGGTATGGGGAGAAGTATTGGGGTGCTGCGCATGGATTGGCTGGGATTATGCATGTGCTGATGGATATGGAGTTGAAGCCAGATGAAGTTGAGGACGTTAAGGGAACTCTGAAATACATGATAAGCAATAAATTTTCCAGTGGAAACTATCCCGCTAGTGAAGATGATAGGAAGAGCGATGTTCTTGTGCATTGGTGTCATGGAGCTCCAGGGATAGCCCTTACACTTGTCAAAGCAGCTAAGGTTATTATACATAGATAACTTTAATTCACTTGTTAACATATGTTTTCTCCAATGAGAACTTTATAATGGTTTGGGGAGTTGCAATAGTTGTATGTTTTGTCGAATCCACAGGTTTTTGGAGATAAAGAATTCTTGGATGCAGCTATGGAAGCAGGAGAGGTGGTTTGGAATCGTGGTCTGCTGAAGAAAGTTGGGATATGCCATGGCATAAGTGGGAATGCATATGTGTTTCTGTCACTGTACCAACTTACAAGGGATGTGAAGCATCTATACAGAGCCAAGGCTTTTGCTTGCTTTTTGCTTGACAGTGCTCATAAGCTGATATCTGAAGGTGAAATGCATGGAGGTGATAGACCATATTCATTGTTTGAAGGGAAAGGAGGCATGGCTTATCTTTTCTTGGATATGATCGATCCTTCCCAGTCTAAATTTCCAGCGTATGAGCTCTGAGAATATACATAGTTTCAAAATGAGGCCTTTTGTTATGTGTAGTGGTATAAGTTTGGAGTCTCATTATCTTGTGAAGTAAATGAGCTTAGGTTCTTATGAAACAACTATGATGTGGCAACCATAGGTTTCAAAATTTACAATCAGTATGTGAAGCTAAGACTGGCCGAAAATTACTCAGTTATCGTTTACTGGCAATTTTTTATATAGTTTAATTCATAATATTTTTCATTAAATAGTCAACTATCTATCTAATAAAACAATACTTTATGGAATTACCAAAAATATCCACTCTATTTTATATTTTATTAACACCTACCTCAAATAATAATTTTTTTCATCATTTGCATTTGTACACAATTTATAGTTTTACCTTTATAGATTTAGTTTCTTGCTCTACATTTCAATGTCGATATAAGAAGATATATGGAAAAGAAGAAAACAAAAATATTGAGAAGTCGGTCACCATGTTTTCGGACGGTTGGTTTTGATGATCTCAGGGAACATTTAGTGTCATTTTTTATGTAACATCCACGAATAGTATTTAAAATTAATGTTTCAAATTTCAAAATTCTTAGTGTGAAAAATAATATTAATTAAAAACTTTGACATTTAAAACTTGGGAAATTAAAATAAAGTATCAACTTTATTGAAAATATTATCTAATTACATAATTTCAAAATTAATAAAATAAATTAACATAATCATTAACAATATAATATATACATAACAAATAAGTACAACTTAATAACAAATATTCACTTACAACACTATCCTTACTGTCGCAACCGGAATCGCGACGGGACGACGATCCAAAAAAGAAACGGGTTTTGAAAAAAGATTTTGGAGTCGCCACCATAGTTTATTCTGGAAAACTACGGAAAAACCATAAAAAAGATAAGACATGGTCTACAAGAACCAGATTCTAGGCTCGGGAGTCGGTTACGTGTAGGGAAGGTATTAGCACCCTACAACGCCTGCCCTAAGACAGTACCTTTAACTAAATGCACGAATATGATGTGGTTTTCAAAATGTTTAACTATCCCCTAAAATAAAATTCTAAATAAACAAAATATATTTTTTAGTTTTTTGGGCCCGACAAGGATTGACCTTGCTCCTACGTATTCTCATTCAGAATGAGAAATCAGGGTTACGTAGTTCTTTTGAATCTGTTTGAGAAATTTTTTGGAAATTGTTTGAAAATTTGTTTTGAAAATGATTTTGGATTTTTGGGAAGTGAACCTGACAAGGACGAACCTTGCTCCTACGTATCTCCACTCTTAATGGAGAATCAAGGATCACGTAGTTCTGGGTAGATGCGTGCGATCACACGTGTGCTCAACCCTTAAAATACTTTTGTAATTTTATTTAAGAAAAAAAGAAAAGGTTTTTTAGCACAAGGACGACGCGAGCGGTCACACGTGTGCTTAACCTTCAAAACGTATTTTTTTTATACTTTACTTAAGAAAGAAGAAAAGGTTTTTAGCACAAGGACGACGCGAGCGGTCACACGTGTGCTCAACCTTTAAAATATTTTTGTAATTTTATTTAAGAAAGAAGAAAAGGTTTTTTTAGCACAAGGACGATGCGAGCGATCACACATGCGTTTAACCTTTAAAACATATTTTTATAATTTTATTTGAGAAAAGGAGAAGAAAAGGTTTTAGCACAAGGACGATGCGTGCGATCACACATGTGCCTAAACCTTTTAAAATATTTTTGTATTTGTATTTTTTTTTAGAAGAGAAGAAGAAAAGGTTTTAACACAAGGACGATGCGTGCGATCACACATGTGCCTAAACCTTTAAAATATTTTTGTAAATTTTGTATTTTTTAGAAGAGAAGGAGAAGAGGTTTTAGCACAAGGACCATGCGTGCCATCACACATGTGCTCAACCCTTAAAATACTTTTGTAAATTTTGTATATAAATATATATATAAATATTTTATTTTTTATGCATTATTAAATATGCATTTTAAAATAAATAGATATTTAGAATAAATAAATAAAATAAAATAAAAACAATACAAATAATTACAACAATAAAAAATAATAAAATAAAATAAAATAAAAAAAACAAATAGAATAAGATAAATAAGGAAACAAAATAAAATAAATAAAGAAAAGCAAATAAATAAATAAATAATAAAACAAATAGTAAGGGTGCCTAAATAAGAAACTGGGGTGTCTAAACTATTTTTTTTTCTTTTGGAAATGAATTGGGCCAAAACCCAAGCTGAAAGGGGTGTGGAAGTGAGAAACAGGGGCTGCGGGAGAAAGAAGTTTTTTTCTTCTTGGGCTTGACCCAGCACTGGCCCGGGGTGGTATCGGGGTGCGAAATATGAATAAAGGGGGTGCAGAACAACAAATCTTTCTTTTATTTTTGCTTGGCCCAGTGCTGGCCGGGGGCTTTCTTCTGATCCCTAACCTAGAATTTCCTAGGGGTTTCCTTTCTTCCTCCCCATTTTCATATTCAACTCTGAAGCACATGAGACCCAAGGTCTCTTCTCTGAGCAAGAAACCAGAGGCGCCCACCTCCGCCCAAACGGCCACCGCGCCACCAGCCTCTATCAGCCTCGCCGTCGGCGATGACCCCAAACGCCACTGGAACCACTGTCGACCGTGGCGCCACCGCTTTCCCTCTCTTTCGTCTCCCTTTGAAATCGGCAACCCAAGGAGGAGTTCGTCCCGTCCACCGGCTCATGCCCACGGGCCGCCACCGGAACCGACCATCGTCAGCCGCAATCCATGGCGTCACCGGAGCCACTGTCAGCCACGGCGCTGGGTTCGCCTTTCCTCTTCTCCTCGCGCGCGGGAAGTTTCCCCCTTTCTCCGTCGAACACCGCCTGAGCGAGCCCAGACGTCTCGAATCAAGACACCAACGGCGTCGCCCGTCACAGCCAAGGTCGCCACCGGACATCGCCTCCATTGGAACTGGCCGTCGCCGCCTCCGAATCGCGAACCAGGGTCACGCCAGTGACGCAACTCGCTGCCGGCGTACGTGACTCTTTCCTCCCTCTTCTCCTACCGTAGTCGCCGCCACCACAGAGGCGGAAACTGCCGCCACAGAGGCCACCACTAGTGTGGTTCCCCGATTTGTATATCATACGAAACGGCCACTGAGGCTTATGGAGACGATGTTTGGGGATTTGGAAATAAACTGAGGCATAGAGGTTCAAATTCCTGGTTTGTTTTGGCTTGTGATTGCTGTAATCAAAGGTGGTTGGGGTTAGATTTTTGTTGAATTGGATTTTATGCGCTGGGTTGGGTGTTTACAACAAGAGTAGAACTTCGTTGCCAATGGTGGCTGAAGAGAGTAGTGGTAAATTTGTTTCTTAATCTAGCATTGAATTGTGTGAGGGCATGGAAGAAATTGTAGAAATCGGAAGATGAGTAAATGGTTTATCCTGTATTTCAGGTGTTGAACATAGTGGAGAAGATAACCGTGATGTATACATACACGGTTTGGAATACTCAAGTAACAATCACACACAAGCAAAGCATAAAGCTAATCTATCAGCGATTGTAAATTGGACATTACTTGCTTACCTCTTGGAGCTCCTTTCTCTATTGTTCAACTCTGAGCGCCTCCCCCTCGGTTGTAATTTCTTGCCAATTTTTTCAGCTCTCAGACATTGTGCTTTCTCTAGGTTACCCGTGATGAAAACGGAGCTGGACAGATAGTGGTTGGTTTTGAAGGTGAGAAGAGTCGAGAGTAGATTATGGTTGAAGGTGGAGGTGTTGGCAATCCAAAGAGTCTACGAGTTTTTTGGGCTGTGGTCATCAGGTGTGGGAGATGAATCTTGTTGAAACTTTGCAGCTTCAAGATGCTTCTCCTTTTTGGGTTCCCCTGGTCCTGAGGTGTCTGATCGGTGGAAGCCAGAAGATGAATTCCCCCAAAATGGTTCCCCCTCTTTTAGCCTTGTTCCCGCTTCCGATGAAGCTTAAAGTCAAAAACATGGTCAAAACGTTTGCTTCCTGCAACAGCCTCCTGTCCTGACAGTGTAGATGTAGCATGCATGGCGAGCAGAACATTTGCACCAGAATGGGAGATGGCGTGATGGAACCAGAAAAACCAAAACGCTAAAGTTGGCTCAAATTAGACTGACATTTCTGTTTTGTTTCTTTTTTTTTTTTTTTTTAACATTTGACAGAATAAATAAAAAGAGCGTAAAACTAGAATAAAATAAAACAGACTAAAATAAAATAATTCTAAATAGAATAATCAAGAATAAAATAAGAATAAATAAAATAAAACACAATAGAATAAAATACAATATAATAAAATACAATGGCTCAAAATAATAAAATAACCTAAAATAAGAAAATAAAAATAAAAATAAAAATAACATAAAACATAGCAACATAAAAAAAATAAATGAGATAAAAAAAAAGAAATTCATTATTATTTATTTATTTATCCGGACGAAATTGGGTGTTGACACTTACTAACATTATCATTTCTACACCATGTTCCTCATCAACATCCTCATTAGTCATATCATGATTATACCATCAATATCATCCTTATCAACAGTCTTCAAACATATTATTATCACCAATCCCCAATATTATCATGAAGGACCTTGGTTATCTCATGTACTTAACCTTACACTCCTCTTATACCGAAATACCTGCTCGAGTCGTTTCGCCCTTGTGGCTAAAAAACATATTTTTCTGCTTCACAAAAACTTATAAGTAAAAACGTTAACGCATCATGCACCTCGGTTTATATTTAGCAAGGAGGCAGAGACTAGACAAAACATCATTCTCTCATACAAAAAAGATGCAACATTCAAATATAACTCTCTTGTCACAACCAATTCTTCAATACTTAAATTTAACCTTTAATACACAAGATAAATATATAAATAATAATAATGTTTGTCATAAATATATATATATATATATATATATATATATATATATATATATATTTTTTTTTTGAAACAATTACAGCGAGATTGTCATGATCATAATCATATGTTCTTTTTTTATATAACATTAAGTACCTATATAGTTATATTTAATATCAAACTTTATGAATGTTTATTTCTATACAATAATATCTAAACACTACACCATCATCAAATATAATTGTTTACTCATTCATTATACCCATACATATAAATGTGAAATTATATTTTACACCATTTTTCAACTCCTTTGGTAACTCTTCCACATTATAAAATTAACAATCACAAATATAATATTACATGCACTCACCTAACACATTTAAACTATGGTATATTCATATAAATATTATTTATAAATATTTCTAATTTTTTCTGGGTGACATCATATGACAAGAGAAATTCCAGAAAGAAGGTTTCTAAGAAGAAATGGATACTGAGAGAGAATTTCAACAAAGAGAAGAATTTTTATACCACTCAAAAACTGTTCTTCATGTATCCATTCATGTAATTTAGCATTCTCCTTCTTGTCACATGATATCATATGAAGAGACATTCCAAAAAAAAAAGTTTATATGAAATAAGGGATACTGAGAGAGGATTTCAAGAGAGAAAAGAATGTTTTATACTACCTAAAAATCGTCCTCCACGTATCCATTCACGTAATTTAACATTCTCCCTCTTGTCACATGATTTCTTGTGTCCTACTATGTTTTTTATTCTTGTTGATGTGTGTCCTTCATGCTTAACAAACTCCCTCTCCGTTATAACATCTTCATATGTTCATGTCACAATCAATTTAAAGGTTAGGTCTTCTTCAACCACATATTTTTCGTCTCATAGTTATGAAAGAAGTTGTTTTAGGCTGCTATTATATTGTCCTTCTTAGCTTTGTTTTTTATTTTTCGTAGTATGAATTTTTAGTTTTCATTTGGACAGACTGGCTAGCTGGACGGGCGAGGTAGGCTAGCCAGTCTGGCTATGTGGTCGGTTGCACAAGTTGGATTCCAAAATCTATGAGTGTGGTCTTGGTTCTCTGACCATGACCATGTTTATAAAATTACAAAATTCAAATAATTGTGAAGCTTCTTCCACAATAAGGTCATTTTGCTTTTTGATTAAGAATGATTGTATCAATAGAATATAAATATTAGTCGTTTCTAGTTTGATGTTTGATTGAATGTGTGTTTTGGTTGTATCTATATTTTGTAACTCAATTCATTTTTTGGATTATGTTCTCGTATTGGAGTTTTTGTTTTGAGTTCTAACATTAACATTGTGGTACGCTATGGACTAATTTAGAAGTCTAAAACTACATCTATTTCTTTTAGCTTGTGTCTTGATGGTTGTCTTTGTATTTAACTTATGTTATATTGAGATGTTATTATAATTGTGAGGTATTTTGTTATTGATGAGTATTTGCAAAATTTAAGTTAACATATCTATATGATAATGATTCCTAATTTATTTCTGTTTTATTGTTAGTATAAACTGGAATAACTAAAAATTAAAATTCTACAATTTTATGAAAAGAGAAAAGGAACTATGAAAAAAGAGAAAAACAGGCTAAAATATCATTCAAAGGATGCATAACTAGTTTTGGAAGGGAAAAAATGGTAAAGGTATGAAATTGATGTGATGCGAGAACTTATATTAGAAAGGAAAAAAATTGGTATAGGAAAGCAAAATAGTGGCTTGTATCTCAGAAACTTGCATGCCTTTATGCCTTTAATTTAGCAATACTTGGGATGATGACAAATCGTCAAAGCTAAACACTTTATTGTAGTGGATCCAACTGTAACATGAGGCAAAAGCACCGCATAGGTAGAATTTGCTATTTTTAAATTATCAAAATTGTGATTTTTTAAAAGAAAAAGTTACGAATAAATGAAAATACAATTCTAAAAATGATTATAAATTTTTTAAAACTTTTATTAAAAATTATAACACTAACATGACATTCTTAGTTCAATTTCCTTTTTAACCCTTTTATGACTTTTTAACCTTTTTATGAGTGCATCAAAATACATAAACACTCACTTTCTATTCAACATCGTTAAAACAATATTTTTATTTTAAAATATAAAATTAATTTGTAATGAATTAATAAAAAGTGAAAATGTCTTTTTTAACTTCTTTACTAGGAATGGTGAAGGAAAACTGAAAGGTTCCCTTATAAAATTTTTGTTTCATGTATATACATAAGCAAAATCCGGTTGAAGTTTTAAGTGAAATGAAATCTACTTACTTTTGGGTTATTTCTACTTATACTAAAATCATGATTATTCAAATTTTGATAATTTAAAAATTGTATTTCTATCTTATGACATATAAGATGACTTTCATCAAGTTTTTCAAAGTTTTTTCACTAGCTTCTTCAATCGAGCTTTTTAAACTAAGCTTTTTTAATCAAAACTTTTGCAAAATCAAATTCCTTTAGTTGAGTTCTCTAAGTCAAGTTTTTAAGGTTAAGCTCTTTTAGTCGAGCTCTTGCAAGGTCAAACTCCTTCAATCGAGCTTTCCAAACCGAGCTCTCTAGGACAAACTCTTAAGACCGAGTTCCTTTAGCTGAACTTTCACATTGTCATGCTCTTTCAGCCAAGCTTTCCAAGCTGAGTTCTCAAGGTTGAGCTTCTTCAACCCAGCTCTTGTAGGCTTGACATCCTTTAGTTGAACTCCTCCAAAATCGTGCTCCTCTAGGTCGACCTCCTCCACCTAAGCTCTCTTAGGCTAATCTCCAAGACCAGTCACAACATGGCCAAAATAGCATGACTAAACAAGATTACAACATGGCAGAACAAAATGGTCGATCGGTCTTAACATGATCAAAATTAAACATGACTGACCGATTAAAGCATGATCAGATTAACAATAGTAATGACAAATTAATCTCTTAATGTAAATTAAGGTATGATTGGATCGTTATTAGACCAACGAAAGATAAATATTTATCACAACTACTATATATAAAGGTTTCAAGTATGACTTTAACATAACATGTACATAATATACCAATTACTAATTAAACAATCATTTATTGAATTTAGTATCGAACATTTAAACACTATGGACAATATGAAAATCGAGTACTGTAGATAACATAGAAACCAAACATTCTCAGTATCGTGAAAACTAATTCGAGAAGTGACTCAACCTATCCATCAATAATATAATTCGTTCAGTCAAGAATCTCAAAACAACATTTATTTATTTATTGTTTAAATCATAAGTTTTTTTAAAAAAATGATAAAGTAGAAATAATTAAACATTAAATGGGTGCTGATTGTAGAGAGTTGGTGTTATGACGATGAATTTTCGCAACTTTGTGTTAAGAATATTACATTCTTAGAATGCTTAAAAAAGTTGTGATAAGTTTACTTGATATTAAAGAAAATTCATATAATATCTCTCTTTTAACCATATAAGAATAGAATAATACAAAAAACAACAAACGAATGGAGGGTTTTGAAATAATTAAGAAATTAATTATGTTTATTTACCAATTAAAATCGGCTTATCTATGTCTTAATTTTTCAATAATTTTTTTATTAAATGTCATTTAACACTGATACAAGGATAAAATAATTATTAAAAAATAATTTTTTGTATTTATAAAGAAATAAAAAATAAAAAGTAGTAAAAAATAATTCAAATAAAAGTAAAAGAAAAACTTGATTGTCAAAATAGCATTGTTTTCTTTTACATCAACATTTTCAATTATTAAAATAACTTTTCAGAAGCATATATTTGAATGTATGAAGCCAACTATATTAATTGGATTTAAATATTTAAAAATAGTTATGAACACCAAAAATTGATATTCAACGTGAGGAGGTGCAAAGAATTTCTTAGACTGGTAGTCAAATAAGAGAAACGTGAGAGGAAAAGAATGGAATTTTGAGAAGCAAAGAATGGCAGAAGTAGCGAAGAGCAGAGACGCTCGCCGGCGACGAAGAATCCTGGACCAAGGATCCGACCGTCTTGCCTTCATCACGGGTCGGATCCAAACACTCCCTCCCACGCTTCCCGATTCCGCCGCTTCATCTACCCAATCCCCCCATCCAAACACCACCCTTTCCGCTTCTGGTACGTTCCTTCGTTTTCTCCTTCAATTCCAGTTCCCTTTTCTGAAACTCCGATTCTAATTTTCCTTCTTTACTTTCACTTCACCACTCAGATTCCATTTCGCACAATCTTCAACCCTACGGCGACGACCACGCTCCCAACACCGCAATCCAAACACCCCCCAAAAATCAGCCCGAAAGAGACATTGTGACTGTTCCAACTTCTGAAATCCAACCTGAACAAGTCCAATTACAACAACCGCCGCAATCGCCGTCGCCGTCGCCACCATACACCGAAGAACCGAAACGTTTCGTCACTCCGAGTGATATAACTCGTGCAATCAATTCCTCGAGGGTTACCCGACTCTGTTGTTCCGTTCTCGTGGCTCTTATGGTGCTTTTATCTTTTCTGGGCACAAATGTTTTCAGTACTGTGATCAGCTTTAGGCCACTCTACGTTGTTCTTGTGACCAATGCAACGGTTGTGATTGCGAGACTCTTTTTCGGGGTACAGAGGGATTCTGGAAGAACGCGGAGAAGTGGTTCTTCTGGTGATGGTGAAGATGAATATTCGCAACTTGCCAGGATGCTGGAGTTGTGCTTGGTGGCGAAGAATGTGGCGGATGCTGTGTTCATGGATTGCGCTATCTATGCAATCGTTCTCATTTGTGGTCTTTCTTTGATCAAAGCATGATGTGGAATTCTTGTGTTAGTTTGAACATTGAGCTATTGGCTACTTTTTTTTGGTTTTGTTATGTAGTTCGAAACTGATTTTTTAATATGATTCTCTATTTCCCTTTGGTTCTGCTATAGTTTTAATGGTCCGAAGCTACTCCCATTGCTGATCGACATTTGTCCCTTCTTTTGGATAAACTTTCGTAGAATGATAAGAGCCATTAGGCTATAATGAGGGGAAATAACATGTTTTTCCTGGTAGTTAAGAAATGGATGTTCCTTTCAAAAAATAACATTTCTTTGACCGACTTGTTAATTAAAATTTAGCAAACAAAAATTGTATATCAACGAGTCTCCGTTCATGATTTTACAATCTCTGATAAATTTTAGTTAATAATATGTATAGTGTGTTAGAAGGAATATAATAAAGTGTGGCATTTAGATGTCTAATTTCGTTGATTATTACATAGCAGAATTTGACTATTTCTAGTTAGTGTTATATGATACCATCGGACTATCCGATACGTGTTGTTGTCATATTCGGTCTTTGGTGGTACTGGTAAAGATTTTGCAAGCTTACTCAAGGGTCAAGTTCAGGCTGGGCCTAAAACTGGTAACATCAACCATCACAAATTGCAGATTTTATTTGATATTTAGTTCCAGACTTTATTACAACGTATACCCCCTTCTTCATGAACTGGAGGTATCAGAGCCGGATATTACACCGTACGTTGGATTAAGCAGATTAAAAATTAAACAAATCTTACTGGAAACATGCTTTTTTCCCCAGAACAGATTCAGATGCTTTGTTTGTCAATGAACTCAATGATGAGCTGGTTCACCTTGTCTGGAATTTGTTCATGCACAAAATGACTTCCTTCCGGAATATATGTGATTTCCAAGTCCGGCACAACATTTTTCACAGCCCCACCGCGGATATAGTCCTCCATGCCTGGAAACTTGAAAACATAATCTTTCTCACCCATGATGAGAAGTGCTGGATTTGTAACCTTCAGTTCACCTGAGCCAGTTTCCACATTGAGACTCCTGCATAAAATTGTCCAAATGCAATGTTATTGAAATCTGATGTTTATAAATAACATTTTATGTTTCTAAGGTTATCTGGAGTAGCATTACAGTTTCACTTTACAATGAATTACACCTCTGCAGTTTTGAAAGAAGGAAGGAAAATGGGAATCTGTTCTGTTTACCTGTAAGGAACCTGCAATGCATATCTGAATCCAGATTTTTCATATAAAGATGCATAGGTTGAAAGGTCTTCCTCAGAGAACCATGGTGGTAGAGGAGTAGATGGGTTGAACAAGTCCATGATTTCTTGATCATCAGCTGCTACTGGAACCTCACTTTTAGAGAAGAGAGTGTAGATGTTCCTTATCACCGATTTCACAGGAAACCGGCCAAAATCTGCTTCTGCTCTCCCAGGCTCCTGTAAATCGAAATTCGTCAGTGACTACTAACTAATATTTAAAATTGGAAGGAATATAAAACTATGATGCCATATTGAATTTGTACCTGCCACCTAGTAACATAGAAGCCTTTGGGGAGAAGGTGGTTTTGGACAGCAGAGGGACCAGGAAGCAAGAAAGGAACGCCTAAAGTTATGATAGCACCCACTCTTTCTGGGTGCAAAGCTGCTGTAAGATATGCCGGGATTGCCCCAAAATCCTTGCCAACAAGGAAAGCCTGATGATATAAACAATTGTAACAGAGCATGCAATTAGTTCATCTATTCTTCAATCTCAGGGACATGAACTCAAGGAAAGAGGTACCGTTTCACTCCAAATATGGTGAGAAGGAGGTTAGTTTGAAGATCTTAACCGAAGATCAGAGATAGAAATTGTAGCTATACATTACACAATGGTTTATTTCACACACACACAAAACTGGCAAATTCTTAAAACATGTGTGGCACATCTATCTCCTTACCTTGGTTATGTCTAAGGCATCCAAAAGACCCACTATTTCATCAACTAGGTCATACATAGTTTCCTTTTCTGGCTCAGCTGGTTGCTGAGAGAGTCCATAGCCTCTGAAGTCAAAGGCAATAGCTCTATAACCAGCGTTTGCCACAGCAATCATCTGGTGCCTCCATGTGTACCAGATCTCTGGGAATCCATGTAAGAATAGCACTGCCTTGGACCCTTCACAGACACAAATATGATTAAATTGAAGAAGATGCAAATGAGTATTAGACAGTATTCGAAGAGGGTTTTGAAGGAATTAGCGTACCAGTTCCAATCTCTGCCACGTGCAGCTTCAGTCCCTTCACTTCCACTTCACTGTGCTGGATCTTCTCCATCATACAAGGGCGGGTTTACTGCAATTCAACAACACTGTCTCAGAAAAACAGTGGAATTTCAAAGGAAACAGAGTGTCGCGGAAATATCAATGTCAACAGACTTGTTCACGGAATCTTTTGGAATTTTCTATGGTTTAAAAACATTATGTTCTATATTAAAATAGCAAAGCACGTTAAAGAATCAAAATGCTGCCAAAGTAGTAATTTTGCTAGGAAGAAGTGGGTGAACTCCTAGCCAATTGTAACATTTCCTGCACCCAAGGCCAATCACACGTATTCTAGATATATGACTTAAATACTATTTTAATATCTATTTTTGTCTAATTTATTCAACGTGGTTTAAATTATTAACTCTAACGGAAGAGTGTACATAATGATATTGTTTGCATGAGGTCTGCTATTTTTGCTCTCGTGGTTTCTTGATAGGGACAAAAATTAGAGACAAAAATAGTATTCAAACTTTGATATTTTTATATTACTATTATAATTTTTAAGGATTTAATTAATATTTTTACGTACATTTTCTTTACAGTTATTTCCCACAGACTTCGAGACCTCTTTTGTTAGTCTCAACAACCCGATATTCCCTCCCTATGCATTTTGCCTTTTTCCCGTAACGTATTTTGGTACTTTGTGAAAATTTAGCAGTATGCTACGATCATGGATGACGATTTTATTTGCCTATCTTTATTACGAATATGCTATGATGATTCCATGGTTTTATTAAGAAAACTAATTTTCATAAAACAGTTTAGGAGTTAAATATTTCTTTAATTTCATTATATATATACATTTTGTAAATATTTAAAATTAATTGTTTCAGTTATTTTAAAAAATATTTCTTTTCTATCGCCATTTACAAATGCATGGTAATAATATCCGCTTCCACAATAACTTGTATTATTAAAATAATAACGTGAAAATATATTTTAGTTTCTTTATTAAAATACTCTTAGTTCCTAAAATTTGAATAAATTTATTTTAGTCCCGCCAAATTTAGATGTGGTTTTTCGTATTTTTTTTTTGTAAAATTTACACTTTTAAGTTTCTCAAATTTAAAAAATAAGTTTTAAGTCCTTCAACTTTTTCAAAAAGAATTTAGCCCCAAAATTTAAAAACTGTTTTCTAAGTTTTTTAATGTGTAAAAATCTTGAAAACGTAAAGGTGGAGACACAGACTGAGAGTGGAAATCCACGGGATGTAATCTGTGAGATGTCTCGGAAGTTGAATGCTGATGACTTGGTATGGGTAGCCACGGCTATGGAGTTATGAAGAGAGCTTTCTTTGAAAGTTTGAGCAATTACTGCTCCCAGAACGTGAAGTGCTAATTTCTGATTGTGAAGAAGCCAAAATCACATGCAGGTACTGGGAACTAATATGTCAGTTTTCCCTTTAGAGTAGCTTTTGTAGGAAGATCTTGTTATGATTTAAAGCTTCACGTAAAGGCTTTTATTTTTGGTCTTGGATAAAAATATCTTTGAGAATTGATTGTCGTAGCTTGTAGATTCTTGATTTGGATAAATTCCGACCACTAGATACCGGTGAATCCAAGTCTGACAGTTTGAACAAGAAAATGTTAACCTCAAAATTTTGGATAAGGATAATAACTCGTTTTTTAGGTATTTATACTCACGGAAACAACGTCAACTTATATTTTGTCTAAGAAACAAAAAATAAAAAATAAATATACTGTATGGCTGGGTACCACTAAAGAGGGACGAATGGTTACATATTTTGGAATCCCCGAATTTTGACGAAATTGGACGAAGACCATCCGGTTCGATAAGGTTAAAGGCCGAACAGTTTTAGCATTAAAATACTCTTTAAAAGACATTGCAAATCAAGGTTAAGGATAAGTATTAATTAGTGTATAATGGACCGAGATTGAGTCGTGATTAGGGTTTCATTAATCTTAGGCTTATATCAAAAACTATAAATAGAGGTAAAAGGTAAGAGGTAGGTGATCGCATTTATTGTAAATTTAAGACTTTGCTCTGACCCCCGACTGGATTAATTATTGACTTAAGCATCGGAGTACCTTTGGTAGCTACCCCCAATTGGTTTGGAGCGTTGACAAAGGAAAACTTGGACTAAAGACGAATAGTTACCTCTGCAGCCAAGGAATAAATGCAGGTGTGTTTTGTGAAGTTACTCAACCCCCATCTAAAACAGTAAAGATCTTGAAAACGTAAAGGTGGATACATCTCACTAATGACGTCCCTTGGGTTTTCACTCTCAGTCTATGTCTCCACCTTTACGTTTTCAAGATCTTTACACATTCTCTTTGATTTATGTTTCTACACTCGAGCCACACCAAATTGTTAATGATTTACGAAGATGACATAAAAGACGAAATACCAACCCAAAAGACTTCTCGAGAAACAAATCTGGGAGGTTGCTCCATGTAAATCTTTTCTTGCAAATCGTCCACTACAAGAAATATTGCAATTACATACGGATTATTACATACAGATTATGATCTGTATGTAATGTAATAATTACATACGGAATTACATATGGATTATCCGTATGTAATAATTCGTGTGTAAAATCTACGCACAATGTATGCGTGTGATGGAGGTAAAATTACCTAAGGAAAGTATTTGTATATACTTTCTAGAATTCGTATGTAACCCGAAACAATTTTTATCTACTGATATTACATACGGATCTAGAAAATCATTTTTAAAAGAAATTGAATTTAGGTTAAGCCCGTTTTACAGAAACCCTCACTCGAGCTCTCGTCTCTCACAACCCTCATCTCCCAAACCTTCACTGCACCTCTTCTCTGTCGAGCCCTAACTCCCCCTTTCTTCTATCGAACCCTAGCTTTAGCGTTGTTCTCTCGAGCCCTAGCTCTAGCGCTGTTCTCTCGAACGGTCACTCGACCTCTCTTCTCTCGAACCCTCGTCCCTGTTCGAAGGTTTTTCCCCATCTTGTCTCCAACACTAAAGAATCTCGTTGACGAAACAATCTCAGTCACTAAACAGTTTCGTTCGGCCTCTGTTGTTCTGTGTGTGTCTTCGTTGCGCTGTTGGTTAGGTTGACGTTGAGACCTTCATCTGGTAAGTGATACTTCTCTTCCTTCATTTTCGTTGTAATCTGTGTGGGTCAAACACTCGAACCCTAATGTGTGTTATTTTTTTTTAATTGGTCCATTTTTGGTTTGGCTGGCAAGATGTGTTGGATTGTGACCAGGCATCGATTGAGGCTTTATCATATCAGATTCATTCCTTAGACACTTTGGCATTACTTGGTGACTGTCAACGCTTTGCCTCCTCTGTTGAATGGCTTGGTAAAAATCTTCGGTTGATATAGTGAGTATTCGCCCTATCCAATCAAATGCCATCTTTATTTTTTTAGGCAAATGCTAACAGATGCCATTGCCCTTAACGATAAAGTTTTCATATAATGTTTTTATTTGCTCATCATTTATTTCAATTTTGGTTGGGCTGCAGAATAAAATTGTTTCTGTGTTTGAGACCACTATCAGGGTTCTCGATAGCTGGTTGGGCTGCAGAATAAAACCTTAGGTTGTTTTTGTTCTTAGTTGGAAGTCGTTGATAGGAACTTTCTATAGAAGGATCTGATGAGGTTATGCTTTGCTTTCTCACCTCTGATTTTAAGTTGGATATCAACTCTGATAAATATTTACTTTGCTCTTCTGATATTGTCAACTGCTTTCAGGATATTTATTTTGATAAAGATTTTTTTATTAGATTGGTCTGGTAATTTTAACCCTGCATTATTAGATTCTTTCTGCTTTCTTCATGTGAAAGTAATTAGTTTGTCACTTATTAAATATTAATGGATTTTATCATAGAATTTGGAAGCTTGAGGTAAAAGAAGTATTAATGATAAGTGATTGGGATTAGTGTTGGAGTCATAGGTGGTCTGTATTTGGAGAAGAACGGTAGATGCTCTAATAAAAAGAGTAGATCAGATTGAAGGTATACATATACGATTTTTCCGTATGTACAATCTGTATGTAACATCCATATGTAGAATCTGTATGTAATATCTGTATGTAACATCTGTATGTAATATCCGTATGTAATGACAAACAGATTTATCCGTATGTGGGTTATCTACGACCACATTACATATGAATTTTTTTCCGTATGTAACTCATCATTGCATACAGATTTTTGAGCTTACATACGGATTTTGGCTGTATGTAATAGCAATTTTTCTTGTAGTGGTCGTTAAGGAATGCATTATTGACATCTAGTGGATAAAGAGATCATTGTTGAAAGAGTCACCACAGGTTATAATAAACTAACAAAAAAAACATATTTGTCACGGGAGAAAAACATATATGGACGAGTTAAACGCAATGGTGACAAAAGGGAGAGTAGAAGAGACAACAACAGAAGAAACCATGGATGAACCGGAGAGAGAAACCTTAAAAATTCAAGATTCTCCAATCAAAGACACTTGAAAAAGGAAAAAGAGCAACCTTGACGCTTTGAATTGTTGTTTGAGAGGAGCCATGAAGTGTGATCACACACGATGAACTTAAAAGAGGAAAAAGAGTGACATCTACGCTCTAAATTGCTAACTGAAAGGAAATGACATGTGGCACCATGCACGACGGAAAAAGGAGTAGATCCACAACTTCAAAAGCTATTGAGAGTGCAAAGAGTTTTGATGAAGGCGTCTAATGCTACAACGGTGGTCTGGCTGAGACGATTAAAACCGTGTGATTGTTGGTCGAAACTAGAACTCTGGTATTGACAACGGTAGACAACTGTGTTACCGTTAAACAATGGTAGAAAGCGCCACCGCCGACAGTGGCAGGTATAGCGGCATACACTAGTACAAAAACAGCGTACAACGTCGAATATTTTGGGCCTTTCACGTCGAATTTGCGAATGACGTCATATTGGGAGACATTAAATTAACGTCGAACGTCGAATTTTGTCAATATATGACGTTAATTTAATGTCGATTTTTGTCAATATACGACGTTAATAATTTTTTTTTATTTTTTTAATTAATTGTAATCTTTTTTTACAACTCTATGAAACCTGAAAAGAAGAACTATGAACGGTAATATAGGATCAAAAACAAATAACAATAACAAACAACAAACAAGTTCAATCAAACAACAAACAAGTTCAATCAAACAACAACAACAAACAAGTTCAACCAAACAACAACAAACAAGTTCAACCAAAAAAACAACAAACAAGTTTAACAAATAAGTTCTTCAAAACGAAAACGAAAACTAACCTTCAAAAGGTGGGTTCATCGGAATAAAGTGTTACCACCGGTGAGAGAGAAAGCAAAATGCATCTGTGAAGGACAAGAACACGAAAATAATCGGTGAAAACAAACGAAAATCATACTTAAAGTAGTTAATTAACATGCATTTGTATCAAATGAAAGAAAAATTACATGTGATGGTAGTCAAACTTCGTTCGAGAAAAGTTTGAACAGAGAAGAGGGTCTCGCGCGCTAAGATAAAGTGAATGAATTTTCAATCTTCCGCTCAAATTTTTATTGAATTTACTAGCCTTTTGACGTCTAACGCTGAGACATTAGACGTTTTATATCCTTTTACGTCGAATTATAATTCTAAACAACGTTTAATAATTGCATTTATTTACAAAATTGCCACCAGTCATTTTTAACGTTGGCTATTTAGTGGTTAGACGTTAAACGCGTGACGTTATACGCTGTTTTTCCACTAGTGATAGGTGACAATTTTTTTTTTCTAATAGAACTTGGCTCTGATACCATATTGAATATAGTGAAAACTATGTATAAGATTAATCTTCTCTTGTGTTGAATATATGAGTCATTTATTTATAATAGAATAAATATAGGCTAAGTCCAAAATAAGAATAAGAAATAATAACAAAATAGCTAACGATAAAGATAAAGAAAAGATAAAGATAATATATCTAAGAGAAATAATTTATTTTGATTTTCAAAATTAATTTGAAAATTATATTTGTGACTTGGGTGTTTAATTTCAAAAAGAAGATTAATATTATTTGAAACAATTTTTATTTCTTTTTTTTTTATTTTTTGTTATAAAATGGTATACCTAATTATTATTAGGATTAAATATTTTATTTTTTATCCCTCAATTATCATAAAAATTGTATTTCATCTTTAAACAAAATTATAAAATATTCATCTTTGTATTTTATGAAAATTTTGTAAAATATCATTTGAAATTATGTTATTGCTAAAAAGTAAATTTTAAGTCTAACTCAACTTTACAAAATTGATTTGTAGGGTGAGGTTTACTTCCACTTATATATTGTAAATTAAGCTTATATGTAATCCATGAGAGACTTCTAACACACCTCCTCCACGTTAAGACTTGTAAGGTGAGATTTCCACTCGCTTATTATGTCTTTTTTTTCTTTCTCTTCTTGTATTGTTAAAAAAGAGTGGTGTCAATCTCTTATGTGGTTGAACTCAAGTCTTATTGGTGTTATTTCTTCCTAATGAACACCTCCCTTGATAGACCTAACAACTCAATCCCACAAAATCATCTTGTATGGTGAGGTTCGCACTCAATTATATATTATGAATTGACCTTATCTCTAGCCGATAAGGAACTTCTAGCATTTATATGTTATACATGAACTTCATTTGTCACGTAGAAAACACTCCACATATTGTTTGTTGCATTTTAGATGTCTTTCATAAAAGAGGAGGAACTTAATATTTTATAATTTAGTTTAGGGGTAATATATATATTTTTATAATAGTGAGGGGACAAAAAATATATTTAACCTTATTATTATAGTATAGTGGTATGTTCATAAGAATAGTTGCAAACCATATTATCTATGATGAATCTTGATGAAATGCACAAACAATATTGAAAGTAACAATGGATGATCTTTGACATAAGTAGAAAAACAAGAAGAATGGAGATAAAGAAAGAAAGGAAAGAAAGAGAAATTTTATTCATGTATGTCTATTTACAAAAAGGGAAGAAAAAAATATATATAAATAGGAGGAAAAACAAAAATGAAAAACAAAAAGAGGTCAACCTAAAACCATTAGAAATCACTTAGCCAAACAAGAAAATTTTTGAAAGAAAAACACGTGTTTGTTAGCCTCCTCAAGCTAGGAGTAGATATTATTGTTCGACCCATTTAACAACTTGAGGAAGAGCTTTTAGTGAGATGTTGTAATAACTTATCTATTGATCTCAATCAATTAATAGTGTGTGCACAAATTCTAGTTCTAAATTGAAAAATTAATAAAAGGAAGATCTTTGATTCTATCATTAAGTTTTTTGTAAAAGAAGTGTACCAGGATGAATATACTTCAAAAATGAAGGAATGATATGAAGGTAACCTATAGATCAACACCATGACTTATCACTCACCCTCTCATCTTTCTTGAAAGTGACATCCTTCACCAAAAACTATCAAAATATATGAAATTACTGACATAATTTTATCGACAAAATCCGTCGATAATGCATGTTTCAATTACCAACATGTTTTTTCATCGATAATGGAAGTTTTATTTATTGAAAAAATTTTCCTTCAATAATCTATTAGTAATGCATGTTTCATTTATTGACGAAAAATTTGTCGGTAAAAAAGCGGCAAATTCCCTACCTAAATCTTTTGTCCAAGTCTATTCCTTCATCTCCTTTTTCTTAAAAAAAGAACAAATGTCCCTCTCTTTATCTCCATTTCTCATGGTCACAACACCACATTGGCATAACTTGCAACACCTCCAACTATGGCAACACCTCCAACCATTGCAACACCTTTAACCATAAAACAACCTGCAACACCTCATTGGATCTCCTCTTAGGGCCAGAACCCTCAAAATTTCATGACTTCTTACTTTCGTCCAAACACGCTCCGTCATGACTAGAAGCTATGTCACCATTGCCAAGCACCATGGCATCTTCGCTCTAGTCACGAACATGAGAATCAAATTGGGTAGATCAAGGAATTCCAATCTGTTCCACGTAATATTCGTGGAATCGCTGGTGTGTGGTTATGTGTTGGTGAGTTCTGCGTGTGATTATGTGTTGCGGGTTCTCAACTAACAATTGATTGGGAAGATGATGAAGTGTTGGATGTAAAGATGAAATGTTGGGTTGAAAGAAGTTGCAAGTGTCTAGCAGTAAAGAAGAAATAGGACAGCGACAAAGGTAAACAAATTTGATTTTGTTGCCCAAAAAAAGCACAAATAAAAAGATTGAAACCCTAAAACAAAGGAAGAAGAAAAATCAGATCACGACATTTATCGAAAAAATTTACTGACAATTTTTTTTTGTCGGTAGGAATATTTCCTACATTACTGACGAATATAAAATTTTATCTGTAAATATTACTGACGACGTTATTACTGAAAGATTTTGGTAAAGTCATTACCAACAAATTTTATATATTTCCGACATATCTTGGTCATCCGTAATACTTGTTTTTCTTGTAGTGAAATTAAATATCAAAATATCCTTCCTAGTTTCTTATCAAAGGATTCCTTTTAAACAGAGAAGGAGATGAGATAGGAAACTTGTTGATGAATAGTATGAGATTAGACGAATTGAACCGAAAAGGTAATTTAAGTTTTATATAAATAAGAAATTAAATTTATTAAACGTTTTTTTTAAATGAAAAATATATAGTTATTTTAAATAAAAATATTAAATATTTAAGAAAATTTATGTTTATCAAATTAATCTCTAATTTTAAAATTTTAGCAAACATAGAATATATTTAAAATGAACGAATTTTAATATCGACCAATTTTGTTAAAAAATTAAATTTATAAAATTTCATATTTGTTAAATAAAAAATAGAATCATATCAAATAAAATTCTTAAATATTTACAAAACTTGTGTTTATCAAATTAACATATTTTTAGCATTTTACTAAAAATATAATGTAGTTAAAATAACTTAATTTTAAAATCGATCAAATTTGTTAAAAGATAAATTTATTAATTATATTATATACTCAAGCTACCAATTCTGTAAGATACCATGAGAATTAGATATGATACATTTTGTTACCTTTTAAAGATGATTATTTTGCATATAATGATCAAATGAAAGATAAATATTCACAGTACCATCATAGAAACACAATGTCTTTCTCTAAAACTCCTTCTTCTCAATTGATTTTAGTCATTCTTTGGTCCCTTTTAACTATTATTCACAGTACCATCATAGAAACAAAATGTTTACAAAAAAATGGAAGTGTTCCCGCACTGATTGTGTTTGGGGACTCCATACTAGATACAGGTAACAATGACTACATTATGACTGCAATGAAATGTAATTTTCAACCTTATGGTAAAGATTTTGGTAGAGGAAATGAACCAACTGGGAGGTTCAGCAATGGTTTAATCCCTTCAGATTTCATTGGTACAAACAAAAATCCTTACTCTTCAATTCTTTTATCATTATATGCATAATAGAATGAAAATGTTCTAATTTCTTTGGTCCTTTTCAGCTGAAAAGTTACATCTCAAGAAGCTTTTGCCTCCCTATCTTGATCCAAATTTGAAACGTGAAGATCTTCTCACTGGTGTCAGCTTTGCATCTGGTTCCAGTGGATATGATCCTCTAACTTCTAAACTAGCAGTAACTGATTACTCTCACCTAAAACCTTACAGTATCTTTTCATTCTCCCCTTCATATCTTTTAACACTCACTATAATTTTCTTTCTGTCATATGTTCCTCAGTTAGTGATATCATTATCAGATCAACTAGACAAATTCATGGAATACAAAACCAAGATACATGACTTGGTTGGAGAAAAAAAAGCAACAACAATTATATCGAAAAGCATATACATCTTGAGTTCAGGAAGCAATGATATTGCCAATAATTTCTTTTCGTTACCATTTAGGAAACTACAGTATAATATTGCAACTTACACAGATTTCTTGGTTTCAGAAGCTACCAAATTCTTACAAGTATGTGAGCCACCTACCCAAATGAACAAATTAATCTAAACTTGTATTATCGAAACTTATTTCATTATATTTGCATAAAATGAAGGATCTTTATGGACTTGGAGCTAGAAAGATTGGAGTACTTGGTTTGCCAAATTTAGGGTGTCTGCCTTCTCAAAGAACACTCAGAGGAGGATTTCTCAGGACATGTTCAGATCCTGAAAACCAGGCTGCAATGCTCTTTAACAAGAAGCTAACATCCCAAATAGATATCCTTGGGAAAATATTTCCTGATGCTAAATTTGTCTACATTGATATTTACAGTAAATTATTGGATATGGTTCAAGATCCCACTAAATATGGTAATGAAAGACATCTACGATACTATATATATAAGTAGTAAAATATTTAAGTTGCTAAACTTAACTGTTTATTAGTACATTCTTGTTTGTCTAACTTAATTCTCATTGTCATGGTGTTTTTGTTGATTTAGGTTTTGAAGTAGCAGATAAAGGATGTTGTGGCACGGGAGATCTTGAAGTAGGCGTTCTATGTAACCCTCTTACCTTGGGGACATGTTCAAACAGGTCAAATTACATATTTTGGGACAGTTTCCATCCTACGGAAAGGGCATATAATATTATTTCTTCTGAGGCGTTTGATAAAAACTTCAATAAATTCTTCTAAGTTTCATTGTACTCCTACGAATATGAATATAATAAAAGCATATATCTCCTATACTATAAAGTTGCAAACTGTTTTTTCTTTTATCTATATAACTTCGTTAATAATAGATACTTAAATGATCTTGTAACCAAAGTTACGAAGTTCTTGATGTTGGTCACATGATATTTCCAAGTAGCATAATTAAGAGTGTCATAAAAAAAGAAGAACAAGTTTAACCAATCTTCTACTGTATTCCAGGGTGATGTTGCTATCACGAAGGGTAATAACTCTTTGTTGTTGCTGAAAATCATTGCTGTTCGCTATTGTAAAATGAATTACTCTAATTAAAAGAAAAATAAAAGAATAAAGAGAACTGTTTAGAGGTAATAAAACAATGTTATTTTAACCTGGTTTTACTTATTATTTTATGACAGACTATCACTTTATTATAAATTTAATCTACCAATACATTTTGTGAAAATTGAAAACATTGATGATAAAAGGTGTGGAAAACAAAATCGAATGTTAAAATTCACCAATCAACAAAAAGAATTACACTGAAAACGTATTAAAACTAAACTCTTTTATTTAAAAATAAAGTAGAACCAAACGTGCAAAAATACTTTAGCAAACAAATGATTTACCACGATTAAGCATGTTTACTGATTAAAGATCTCTCAAAAAGTTAATAAAAAATATAGAATATAGCACACAATAAAATACATTAATAATAAAAAAAAAAAGATAACTTTAATTGGAGGCTTTTTTTTTTTCTTGGGCTCTAGAAAAACATCAGAGGAGGAGAAACAAAAAATTTGAGAACAAGGTCTTTTGAAGGAACCATGAACGTCATTAATTTACGATTTTGCCACTCTCCCCAACTCCTCCATTCACCAAATCTCCTCTTCGTTGTTCCTTCTTCACAAACTCCAAACTTCACTCTGAGAAACCCAACAACCCCATTTGCTATTTCCTTAAAAAATCGATTCTTTTCTCCAATTCGTGCGTCCATGGCCTCTTCAGCCTCCGTCACGGAGAACGAAACAAAGCCATTTTCCGTTCTCTTCGTGTGCCTTGGCAACATCTGCAGAAGCCCCGCTGCCGAAGGAGTCTTCACTGACTTAGTCAACAAAAAGAGCCTCAATTCGATTTTCAGAATTGATTCGGCTGGCACCATCAATTACCACGAGGTGGGTTTGTGTCGTGCTTGTATCAAACACCTTATGCATTTCATCCAAAAGATGATTTTTTAGAGGAAATTTTTTGATGGGTTTATCTTTAGTTTAAAAGGAGTGAGCAAATTTTTTACATGGTATCTTAAATACGAGTAAAGTTTAACTCAATCCCATCGAATTTGTTGGGTAGATGGGTGTTGCTTCACACTTATGTATTTTATTCGGCCTAGTTGCTGGTCAATGTGTGACTTTGTCACTCCAACAGTGTTTAGTGTGTTGATAACATGTTATATGACCCAACAACTGATCTAGTCTATGCTTTGATATATCATTTAGCATTTTGGGTTTAGCCTCATTCTCTCTGCAGTAATTCTTAAGATGTGGATTATCATATATGTCATGTGTCTGTTTGTGATTGGATTTTTCACACAGATATATATTATTTATTTGAGGACTTTTAGATGAGCAGTCTATGCATAATTCTGTTGGAAGAAGGGAAATTTCATTCATTCTTAGTCTGCATTTGACAAAGAATGACAGGAAATCGTGAAGCATTTTTTCAATAAAATTCAAGAGGAAATTGAGAATGCTTTTGGAGTGGATGGAAATGAAGGAATATAATATGAAGGATTTTTAGTTTCGTTCATTTACAATATATCTTCAATCACAAGTTATCATTTCCAATAAGAGATAAAAAGTTATACCAAGCACTGCGGTGCAAAAGATTTTCACAGTACATGGAAATTAAACTCTATACATTGTTGAAAAAGTTATTATTTTTTTGAGATGGTGGTGATTTTTGAAGGGAAATGAAGCGGACCCGAGAATGAGGGCAGCCTCAAAGAAGCGTGGGATTCAGATAACTTCTATTTCAAGGCCAATCAAGCCCTCTGATTTCACTGACTTTGACCTCATTCTGGCTATGGACAAGCAGAACAGAGGTATATTCTCTGATGGAATGTTTGGTTACGTGCTTTGTGATGTTTGCTGATGGTCATTTTCTTGTTTCCTTTAGAGGACATACTGGTGGCCTTTAATAGATGGAAAGGAAAACATTCCTTACCGGATGATGCACATAAAAAGGTTGGTGCAAGGACTTGCTCTTCTTTGGCTTTTGTTTGTTCTACATTTTGGTCTAACCAGAATTGTAATGATGCAGGTTAAGTTGATGTGCTCATATTGTAAGAAGCATGATGAAAGTGAAGTCCCGGATCCCTATTATGGTGGAGCGCAAGGGTTTGAGAAGGTAATGATATTCATGTTGGTTATAGTAGTACTTGACTTGTATAGTGTTATGATAGTTTTGAATGATGGTACTGCTTGGTGGATCTGGTCTCAAATTGTTGATGATGCAAGAAATGCATCTATTTTCAAAGATGACAAGCACTATTGAACTACAGGAGAACTCTTTACTTATTGTCATTATGTTGGCACTGGCAGGTGTTAGATTTGCTAGAAGACGCTTGCGGATCATTACTGGAAACCATTTTGGCAGAAAATAAACATTTACAAGAATCCTGAGACATGTACAGAGGATTCAATCCTGTGGTGAAATTATAGATTCATTGATTATTGTAAAAACAGATGTGATAATGTCTTCTTGTTTCAGTGGTTCATTATCCTAAATGCAAAACGATTTCTGTGTATTGTGGAAACTTCTTGCCATAGTCATAAAAATTTGAGTGTAAGTTTGATTCTCTCTTTGTTTTTCCTCTGGTAATCACCTTCAATGCTGAAATTCAGCAGATTATAGCAGAGGATATTGATGGCTATTATGTTGACGTACAAGTTTTTGAATTCTTTCACGTGTGAGGACTGATTTGGGGCATGTTTGGCTTCTGTGCTTACTGGTAGTATGTAACCACTGAATGGAACCTAAAATTCAGATTCATATAACTTTTGCTTACTGACATGTTATGTTACACATCTTTTCAGAAGTTATGAATCAAAATCTGTGCTACTTTCACATAGTGAACGTGATTTTATACGTTTAAGACGTGTGTCCAAACAAATATTAGTTGTCTAAGCCTTTCAAATGAGGCATCTTATTAGTTGTTACATGCTGCAGCATTGAACCCAAAAGTTCAGATTCATTTAACTTAGTTTTTTGATTGGGAGTAATGAGGTGCTGAATGCATTTTAAAAGTTCAATTGAATATCACTCAGTAGGCACAATGCTGATTTACTTCAGTAGGAGAATATTGAGGAATGTATATTCAAAAAATATCAGGGCTTAACGGTGGCTGATAGTGAATAGGAATTTTGGTTGGCTAAGAGCAGAAGACTTTTAACGGAAGAGAAGGGAAATATTTTGAATACTTTCTCACTTTTTTATTATAAAATTTTAATTAAAGTTAGAATTTCTTAATTTTTTAAGAGCAACCATAGTGTCTGTTTGATTATTTGATTTTATAAAAATATACTTAATTGTGGACAATTTTTCTGGGTGTAATAAATAGTAAACAAAATACATTAATATTTATGGTTTTTGAAAGTCTAACCTCAAACATGTCGAAAACCTTTATTTTTACTTTTACTTGCTTCTATACATAAGTAAAGCGGTTCTTTCTTTTGGTGAACATTTTTTTTTAATTTTAAAAATTAATGATTTTTAAATTAAAAGAATTATTTTATCATTTTTATTTTTCAAATGATTGTTTATTTAAATTTAACTATTTTTTAAATTCAAATAACTATCTTATTATTTTATCCTTATAAGTAACTATTATTGTTTAAATTAAACTAATTTCTTCTAATATAAAATGAAAAACATACGTATGTGTTAAGCTCATATGATTTTACTAATAATCGATAAAATTAGTGTAATAAACATATAAACTATGAGAAATATGGATGAAAGTAAACTAAACAATGCTTGAATTTTTTCATTAATGTTAATAATTTAAGACAAATATAACGTTACCGACTAAACTAGGCATTAATCCTAATATACTAACTGATTGAATCTTATTTAAAAGGATTATTAATTGTTTAATACCCTTGTATAATTTTTAATTTCAACGAACAAGAATATTGTAATCAATATACTAAAAAAAATTAAATAAATTATAAATCTCTCTATATTTGAGGGAAAATGACTATATAAACTAAAATTTAGACTCTCTGCCTTTCTATTCTTCCCTTCTCCCATATAATGAATCAAACAATAGAGATTCTGGACACTGGGCACAGGGCTCAGTTAACAGAAGACCCCCCCTTTTGTAATCTTATAAATCTAAAATTAGAGAACTCCTAGGAATATATCGTTTATTTTTTTATAATTTTTCATAACATTTTATTTTTTATAATTTTTCATAACATTTTTTAATTTTCTATAATTAACTCTACTTTAATCCCTAAAAAAATTGTTAGAGACAAGACAAGAACTTCGGTTCGGACCGGGTCGATACAGAGGCAGACGGAGCCCCGTAAAAGTTCTTCATCTTCCCCAATAGAAAAAACCTAGATTGACACAGCTGGTTCGCCATTCTTCTTGGTCACAAATTTCTATCGCCTCCTTTCCAGGTAAGCTCGTGAAGCCCACTCTATTCCCACTCATTGCACGTGTTTGCCAAATTCCTGTGTTTGAAAACCTTTTTCGTTGTACATGTAGAGCTTTTTCTCTAATGTGACATCTTAGATATTATCTGATGAAACTGAAAATTGTCTATACTGGATTATTGGTATATAGCTTTTGTATCTTCTTGTTCACCTGAAATTCCCCATTTTATTTGATATTCGAGGTTTTGGTAGTACGGTGCTATAGTATGCCAACTGCTTTTCATTACACAACTGAACCAAAAGAACACATTTTTTAATCCAAACTTGTTTCTTGAGAAATGATATCCTTGTAAAATCACTTTTCAAGATAAGTTTTTTTTTTGCCATTAAACTCCTGCTTAACATAAAACCTTTATAAATGTCAATTTTGCTTTACATGATTGACAATCAATATTTGTAAGCTTAAACAAATGGGCACTGAATTTGTAGGAACTGCATTTTTGAAATGGCCGTGTCACTGTGCAGAAGTCGCACTGCTTCATCACTGAATTTGTTTGCCAATACTCTTCGCCGATTCTCTACTGGTACATTCGTTTCTCCTTTAATTCTCAGCGACAAGAACATTAGGTTCGTAGTATTTGTACAAATGTAGCAAGATGGGGAAAATATTGGAAAAAATCTCCCTTGCTTTGGGTTTGTGACTGCTCTTCAGTTTAGTTACATAGCTTTGCACAAATTACTTAGATTGCTTTACACCCTAGCCTTATACTAATAAAGCCGTATTGTTTTCAATGCTGTTTAAAGGCGGCTTAAGAAATCATCATATATAAACACTGTCAAGTAAAGTAATAGCCTTGTTCATGCTCTACTGCAAAATAATGTTGTTTTAGGTAGCATTAGGTACACTTGTTAGAAGAGGAACCAAAGAAAATTCATATGGGTTACGTTTTAAAATTAAAGAAAACGGAACATGGGGTGAGAAATCTGAACATTTTACTTTGTCTATGGGCTAAATGCTATCCAAAATGGAAATTATGGCTTCTATGCTGCCCTTGTTGTTTCTTTCGCTGGAGTTTAGTTACATGTATATCTGCCTTTTCACAGAGGTGACAAACACCAGTGCTCAAAGAACGCCAGAGAGTATAGTGAATCAAATGATGTATTCTGACATAAACTCACGAATTGGGAGTTGCATGCCACTGTCTGCAATGCGAATTGGAACAATCATTCACAACATTGAATTGAACCCAGGGCAAGGTGGCAAGCTTGTCCGAGCTGCAGGAACTAGTGCAAAGATCTTGAAAGAGCCCACATCAGCATACTGTTTAATCCAGATGCCCTCTGGTGTTAAAAAGTTAATTGATTCTCGGTGTAGGGCCACCATTGGTGTTGTGTCTAATCCAAGCCATGGGGATCGCAAGCTTAGGAATGCCGGACACAGCCGATGGCTTGGTCGAAGACCTGTTGTTCGAGGAGTGGCTATGAATCCCGTAGATCATCCTCATGGGGGAGGAGAGGGTAAAAGCAAGAGTAGTGGAAAATGGGGAAAAGGATCTCGCACTCCTTGGGGCAAGCCAACCAAGGGTGGCTATAAGACTGGACCCCTGAAGCGCAGAAAGTAGTAGTAGTATATATAGCATTCACTATAGCTGCTTCTGATGCTTCCTCATGAGATTCTTGTAATAATTGTAGAAACTGTCATTCCTGCTTAGAAAATTCGTGGAAATGATTAGATTCAGTAGAAGTGTCAATTTTATGGGTTCAAATTTTATTGTTGCTAAAGTAAAATGCTTTTTGCATTTTCTCTGAACTGGTCTTGAATTCAGCTTATTACACTTCTATTGGTGTGGACTAAAGTTTATTGACTTGCTTAAATGAGACAGCGCTTTTTGTTTCTTTTATCCTTCTGTTTTGTATTGATGAGAGGAAAATATGTTGATGCTCTTCCTTTAAAAATGTTCTCAAGATAGGGAAACAAATTAATTTTAACACAAAGTGAGAAAGAGGGAGGGAAAATGGCATTTTAGGGGTTCAAATTTTACTGTGGTTCAAAATTATATTTCTTTCCTCTTATTTTTTTTTTTCATGTGAATGATAAAAAAGAATTTATTTTTATTAATAAAAATGTGTATTCCCTGTAATTTCCTTTCCATAACTTTCCAATTCTATTAAACAAAGTCTTAACGTGTAGCACATCTAGGTTAGGTCCTTACCTTGATGATGTCTGAGGCATCATCCAAAAGACCGACCATCTCATCAAATAGGTCATACATGGTTTCCTTTTCTGGCTCCACTGGTTGCTCAGAGAGTCATAGCCTCTAAAATCAAAAGTGATAGCCCTAAACCAGCGTTTGCCACAGCAATCATCTGGTTCCTCCATGTGTACCAGATCTCTAGGGATCCGTGTAAGAATACAACACTGGCTTGGAGCCTTCACAAACACAAAAATGATTAATATGAAGAAGATGCAAATGAGTATTAGACAGTATTCGAAGAGGGTGCTGAAGGCATTAGCTTACCAGTTACAATCACTGCCACGTACAGCTTCAGTCCCTTCACTTCCACTCACTGTGCTGGATCTTCTCCATCATAAAAGGAGGGGCATACTGCAAGTCAACAGCACTGTCTGAGAAACACAGTGAAACATCAAAGGAAAGATGTCCCAGAGGGTGAGGAAATGGATGAAAGTAAAAGGAACACAATGAACTGTCGAATATGAACATCACATGATAGTTTAGTTAACAAAAAAGTTGTATAGCAACGACGCTCCATTCATGATTTTACAATCTCTGTAACAGAGTGTGACATTTAGATGTCTAATTTTGTTGTTCATTACATAGCAGAATATGACTATTTCAGATGAGTATTATATCTTACTATCAGATGTGTTTTTTTCCTTTATTTTTGAATTTTCTTCATATTCTGTCATTTGTGGTACTGGTAAAGTTTTGCAAGCCTACTCAAGTGTTTCCAGAGGTTAATAAGTTTAGGATGGGCCTTAAACGATATATATGACACTAAGTTCTTTATTATCTCTTTATATCATAAACCATCACAAATTGCAGATTTTAGTTTGATATGAAGTTCCAGACTTTATTACAACGTATACCCCCTTCTTCATGAACTGGAGGTATCAGAGCCAGATATTACAGCGTGCGTTGGATTAAGCAGACTAGAAATTACACAGATCTTAATGGAAACATCCTTTTGGCCGCATAACAGATTTAGATACTTTGTTTGTCAGTGAACTCAATGATGAGCTGGTTCACCTTGTCTGGAACTTGTTCATGCACAAAATGGCTTCCTTCCGGAATATATGTGATTTCCAAGTCCGGCGCAACATTTTTCGCTGCCCCACTTCGGATATAGTCCTCCGTGCCTGGAAACTTTGAAAACATAATCTTTCTCACCCATGATGAGAAGAGTTGGATTTGTAACCTTCACTTCACCTAAGCCAGTTCCCACCTTGAGACTCCTGCAATAAAATTGTCCAAATGCAATGTTATTGAAATCTGATGTTTATAAATAACATTTTATGTTTCTAAGGTTATCTGGAGTAGCATTACAGTTTCACTTTACAATGAATTACACCTCTGCAGTTTTGAAAGAAGGAAGGAAAATGGGAATCTGTTCTGTTTACCTGTAAGGAACCTGCAATGCATATCTGAATCCAGATTTTTGATATAAAGATGCATAGGTTGCAAGGTCTTCCTCAGAGAACCATGGTGGTAGAGGAGTAGATGGGTTGAACAAGTCCATGATTTCTTGATCATCAGCTGCTACTGGAACCTCACTTTTAGAGAAGAGAGTGTAGATGTTCCTTATCACCGATTTCACAGGAAACCGGCCAAAATCTGCTTCTGCTCTCCCAGGCTCCTGTAAATCGAAATTCGTCAGTGACTAATAACTAATATTTAAAATTGGAAGGAATATAAAACTATGATGCCATATTGAATTTGTACCTGCCACCTAGTAACGTAGAAGCCTTTGGGGAGAAGGTGGTTTTTGATAGCATAGGGACCAGGAGGAATGCCTAAAGTTATTACAGCACCAAATCTTTCTGGGTGCAACAAGGAAAGCCTGATGATATAAACAATCGTAACAGCGCATGCAATTAGTTAATCTTTTTTCCTTCAATATCAGGGACATGAAGTCATAAAAAGGATGGAGGTACTGTTTCACTCCAAATAAACCAATATGGTGAGGTGGTTGGTTTGATTCTAAATAATAGAAGTCCCATTAAGTACAAAAAAATAATAAAAAACCAGTTAGCCTTTTCAACCAAGTGAGGTTCTCTCTTTTTTATTTTATTTTCCTATCCTCAGTCACCGGCCTTAAACCAAGTTAATTTTGTGAAAACAGAGTATACTATTGTAAAATGATCTCAATAATCTGCGTGCAAAATCTCAGCAACATTTTCTTCTTTGACACGTAAAATCCTAGTGATTTCTCCTTGTTCTTCTCCGGAATGTGGCAGATCTGTTGTTGTAGGTTGTGGAGAGTGTTGCTATCACTTGGGCGACGCCTTCTCTAAACATGGTTCTTCCATGGATTAAGGAGACTGCGGAGCTTGTCACTGTGTGGAACAAGCCTCTCTCCTCCTTATACATATTCCTCTCCTCCAAATCACACACCTTCGCTCAGTCTTATCTTTTTCTCACTTCTCACTTTTTCTAATCTTGGGTTTTTAGAGTTTGTTACTAATTTCGAGTTCCTCGAAATTCTTATTATATACTAGGAAGTTTGCATATCACATTGGAGATAAATTTTTAAGGATAATAATCACCAAACTCATATTTTAGGAGAAGTACTTTTTTTTAAAAATAAAATAGGATATCACACATTTCAGCCTAATCTTACATATCCAAGAATATGGAGATGTCTAGCTGAAATGTTATCTCATCCTAAACAAAGAAAAATAGGTTTTAAAGTTTCTGAATGTATTTTTAGGCTATACAAATCACCTTGCTATCTATAGTTTTCATTTTCTTAGATGTGATGTATTCCAACATTATATTATAGTAGAAACAAAAAATGTGAAAGTTTTTGAACATGTTTTTATATATTAATGATGATGTCACGTGTAAGGATTTGAGAAGAAGTAAAAGACAAAAAAAAAAAACTTTATTTGAAAATGAGTTTTACATTTATCTAGTTGAAAATGATCCAACAATTTTTATAAGTTATTAGTGTTAGTGATGCAAAACATTTGGATAAGGCTATTAGGACTGAAATTAATTCAATTAAGAGATGTTATACCTCCGTTTTTGTATATTTTCCTGAAGGTCAAAATTCAATGGTTTTAAGTAAAGATGATAAAAAATACTTGTATCCGTAAATATTCGCGAATAATATCCACGACGAATGGTTGGTACCCACAAATATTTATTATCCGTGGATAGTATATATTTTAATACTTGCTTATAAAAGGATTGAGTGCGGTACCATACTACCCATATTTGTTGTACCCATTATCCACAAAAAATTAAAATTAAAATTTAATTTATATTTTATTAACTTAAATTTAATTAAAATTTAAACTATTTTATACTTTATTAGGTTAAATTTAATTAAAATTAAAACTAATTTATACTTTATTAGGCTAAATTTAATTAAAATTAAATTTATATTTATATTTAATTTAATTTATATTATATTTTATATATTTTTTATAATTTTACTTAGATTTTATTTTAAATATTTATAAAATATATTTTTTTAAATATCTATAGGTTTTAAAATACTGTAACCGGACAAGTAATGGGTGAATTTTTTTTATTGTGAATTGGGTAAGCATTATCCGTGTCTAACATGATCCGTTATCATCCTTAGCTGTAAGTAGATCTTCAAGACAAAAGTGTCATCATGATGGATATGTAGAAAAATATAAGGCAATCTTAATAAAAAGATTTTACTCAAAAACCCAACATATATTACTACGATATTTTTGCCTAATGACTAAGATTTCCTCTATTAAATATTACTAGCTTTAAGATTTATCCATAAATTAGTTATTCATCAAAAGGATATTAAGATAGTCTTTTCGAATGACAAACTAGAAGAGGAAATTTATATGACTCGACCTTAAGGATATGTAGTTCCTAGTAAAAAAACAAAGTATGCAGACTTTTAAAATCTTTATATAGACTGAAATAAATACTAAAACAATGACATGAAAAACTTGAGAATGCTTTACTTTGTGATGATTTTTCAACTAATAATATTGCTAATTGTGTGTACAATAAATTTGAAAATGGCAAATGTATTATTATATATTTATATGTGGATGACATGTTAATTTTTTTTTACATGTAATGATACATTTCCTAGAACAAAGTTTGTTTTGAGGTCTAAGTTTAAAATGAAAGACATGAGTGAAGAAAATGTGATTTTAGGAGTTAGAGTCATAAGAAAGAGAGATACTATATTACTATCTCAAAAGCAATATATACTAAGAAACTTAGGAAGTTTGACTATCATGACTTCAAACTAGTAAACACCTCTTATTATGTTAATTCTAAATTAAAGAAAAATAATGGAAAAATACATTTTTCAACCTTAGTATGACCAAATAATTGGGAGCTTATTACATTTAATGAAATTTCCTAGACTAGACATTGCTTATGCACTAAGTAGACCAAGTAGGAACACTCAATGTCCTAATCAAGATCATTGGGATGCATTTACAAAACTCATGACATACCTAAGAGATACAATTGATTATGCCACTGAATATAGTGGATTTCCAATTTATTAAATGGGCATGGTTGCTAACCAAATCTCTAATTCAAAAGAGACAAAGTTCACTAATGTTATGTGTTTACACTTGGGGGTAATACAATTACATGAAAATCAGGTAAGCAAAAAATTATTGCAAGATCAACAATGAAATTAGAGTTTTTTGCTTTTGAAATGGCTCGAAGTGAAGTTGAGTGGTCGAAAAATATTTTAACAAACATTTTAGTAAGAATGAAACAAACCTCATGTATATCAATACATCGTGATTGTCATAACTAAAAGCAAAAAGTTACAATGGAAATAATAAACATATACAATTAAAATATAATTTGATAAAGATATTAAAGTGTGGAACAATCTTCATTGACTATGTTAAGTAAGGAAAAAATCTAGTAGATCATTTGATAAAACCCTAAAGTGAAACAGGATTTTAAAAACATCAAGAAAAATGAAACTCAAGTCACTTGCAAATAAATAAGTTATGGAAACCAAACTTTGTGATTGGAGATTGTATAAATAAGGTTCATATAGGTAAAAACAAATCAATTGGTAGTTCTACTAGCACTAAAATTTATTTTAAATCAAATTTGTTCATCTCTATAGTATGAACAAGTTCTAGATACTACAACACTTGAAAGTTAAACTTTGTAGTTAAAATTCTATGTGATATAAAGATTTTAGCTTCTAAAAAAGTTTTTAATGATTTTTGTATCTTTTACGAGTGATGTATGAGTATACATTTAATGAAATCATATATATGAGTGTCGAGTAAGACTACTTACATGAGATCTTGGCAAGATCTTTAAATACTCATGAATATAAGGTAATATACATGACCTAGTAAAAACAACACAACAATAACATAAGGATTTGTTAGATTATATTGTAATTGGTTCATATATCTTGTTTACATGTGTTTAAGTTTCTTAATCTAGAATTGATTAATATAATTTGTTGTTATACTTGCTTTTTATGTATTACATCTATATGAAACCTATGTCTAATCTTTACTTCTTTCTTTTTATTTACATATGTCTAATCTTTACTTCTTTCTTTTTATTTACATATGTCTAATCTTTACTTCTTTCTTTTTATTTACATACGGCTAATCTTTACTTCTTTCTTTTTACTGTTTTTTTGTGATATGAGGGACATTGTTATGAAAAACAGAGTATAATATTGCAAAAGGACCTCAATAATCCACACACAAAAATCTCATAATTTCCTTATTTAACGTGCAAAAGTCCTAACAACTTCCCCTTCTCCAAAATGTTGCATATCTATTTTCGTTGGTTGACGAGAATGTTATCATGGGTGGTGGAGGGCTTCATCCCTGAGTTGCTATCACTTTGGTGATTCCCCCTCCACAGACAACGGTTTCTTCGTGCATCAAGGGGATCGTGGAGCTTGTGACCGTGTGGACCAAACCTCCCCTTGTTATAAAAAGTTTTTTTTTTCTCCTCTAAAACATACATCTTCACTCACTCATCTCTTTTCCTCACTTCTCTTATCCTAGGTTTCTTGTTCTTATAATTATAGTGATCATCTACTTTTCAGAAAATTCATCTTGTTTCGTATTGTTGTCACCTTTCTTACAACAGTTAATGCATATTCTCAAAACGGTCAAGTTACGAGAAGAAACAAACCACTCCTAGTTTTTGTTTGCGCTGTTTTATATTGTACTTCCTCGTCTATTTTGTGGTTGCTTGTTGAAGATTTAAACTGAGGTTCACAACTTAGAAATAGAAATTGTAGCCATACATTACACAATGGTTTATTTCACACACAAAACTGACAAATTCTTAAAACATGGGTGGCACATATATTTTCTTACCTTGGTTAAGTTTAAGGCATCCAAAAAGACCCATTATTTCATGAACTAGGTCATACATGGTTTCCTTTTCTGGTTCAGCAGGTTGCTGAGAGAGTCCCTCTGAAATCAAAGGCAATAGCTCTATAACCAGCGTTTGCCACAGCAATCATCTGGTGCCTCCATGTCTACCAGATCTCTGGGAATCCATGTAAGAATAGCACTGCCTTGGACCCTTCACACACAAAAATTATTAATTTGAAGAAGATGCAAATGAGTATTAGACAGTATTCGAAGAGGGTTTTGAAGGAATTAGACCAGTTCCAATCTCTACCACGTGCAGCTTCAGTCCCTTCACTTCCACCTCACTATGCTGGGTCTTCTCCATCATTCAAGGAGGGGCTTACTGCAACTCGGCAACACAATCTCAGAAACACTGGAACAACAAAGGAAACCGAGTCTCAGAAATATCAATGTCAAATGTCACATGACAGTTGTTCAGAAATTTTTTTAGTATTTTCTATGGTTTAAAATAAGATCGCGACATGTTAACAACTAAAATTTGACAACAATTTAACAACGGTCACCTGTCAGCTTCTTCTTAGATTCTAGGATTTTTTTTTACAGTCACTGTGGTGAAAAGAGACGCAGATATACCTTTTTGAGATTCCAAAATTACCCCTTTGTGCATCCTCCATTTTCAACTCAAATTTCATTTCTCTATCCCTCTTCATTTCGGTCTTTTCTCCAACCTCTATTAAAATTGTTAACAGGAATATGTAAAACGTTAACTTTAAGGAATAACTGTATCTACTCAGATGTCCAAAAATTACAAATTAGTAATCATTGGAAAGCTTTTTGATTTTAGTTTCTAATAAAAAAAGAACCACATCATTTGGAGGTCTATTAAAAAAGTTATAATTAAAATAATCAGCAAAGGTCAAAGTTGACAGCACGTTATCTTATACGTATATCTTTCCCTCTTGTTCACATATCTATTACTTATTGAAATTTCCTTTTAAAATTTTTGCACTGTAACATGTTCGTTGGTGCACTAAACACCACTCATGATCATTAAACTCACTCATCCATCTAAAATAACAAACATGAAACAATAACTTGAAATTAAACTCATTTAGGAAGCTTACAAAAACATTGTTTTTGGGAAATTAATTGCACCTAGTACAATGGTCTAAAAATTATGAATTTGTAGTCATTTGAAAACTCTTTGAATCTAGATTCCAACAAAACAAGAATCAATTCATTTGGAGTTCGGTGGAGAAAGTTAAGAGCAAAACAAGCAGCAAAGGTCAGAAAAACAGAGTTGGGGAGTGTTGTTCATTCAGCTGGGGAGTATAGTTGAAGTTTATGTACAAATGACCATTTTTTCTCTGGTAATCAATTACAAGACCCCAGTAATTGATTACCAGGGCAGAAAATGGCTAGAAAACTTACACGAAAGTACTTAAATGACATTTTTTCTCAACAATTCAATGGCCTAACATGTTCATTCATTGGTGCACTAATCACCACTCATGACCATTAAACTCACTCACTAATCTAAAATAACAAACATGAAACAATAACTTCAAATTAAACTCATTTAGGAAGCTTAAAAAAACGTTGTTTTTGGGAAATTAATTACACCTAATACAATGGTCTAAAAATTATGAATTTATAGTCATTTGAAAACTCTTTGAGTCTAGATTCCAATAAAATAATAATCAACTCATTTGGAATTCGGTAGAGAAAGTTAGGAGCAAAACAAGCAGCAAAGGTAGGAAAAACAGAGTTGGGGAGTGTTGTTCATCCAGCTGGGGAGTATAGTTGAAGGTTCTGCACAAATGACCATTTTTCCTCTAGTAATCGTTACAAGACCCTTGTAATCGATTACGAGGGCAGAAAATGGACAGAAATGCTTATGGAGCTCATCTAACTTACATGAAAGCACCTAAATTACATTTTTTTCTCAACAAGTGTAAATTGGTGAAGTAAACACCAACCATGATTAATAAACTCAATCATCCATCACAAGAAGTGGAAAAACTCGCCCAAAAACACAGTAAAACTATAACAAAATTGAAATTGTATTAATCAAAATTGAAATTTATTGATATAATATTTATTAAGTACATATTATCCATCATTTTTAATGTATTTTTCTATATTAAGAAGGTTTACAACTCTCATACAATCAAAATCTCTACACAACAACTCAACGTCCTATAATAATTGTAAGTCTAGCAGCACTTGTTCTCTTCACACGTTGTCGTTGTCTAGAATCCAGTCACTTACATATTTTTGTTTAAATCCGAGCAACTCCTCCTAAAATCAACACAATCAGCTTAAAGATATTACCACAACACCGAAACCATCAACACATTCATCAAGTCTTTTAACAAATGTAGTGTTACATACATTGGTGCTACCAATCTTGACATTGCGAAAAGCCAAAACCTTAAAGAAAGGACACACCTTTACTCCTTGATGGACATCAGGACAATGGGGAAGAGGCCGAATGTGCTTCGGTGGAGAGGACAACGAGAAAAAGCCGCCAACAAAAAGAGGAAGAGACGAAGAAAAGGAGAAATATGCTTCGGTGGAGAGGAAGAGCGAGACAGAGAAACAATCCGGTGAGATTTTGGTGAAGACACAGTGAGACCAATGGTGGAGAGAGAGACGACGAAGAGGGAGTGAGACCATTGAGACCAATGGTGGAGAGAGATGGGCAAAGGAGAGAGAGTGAGACCGCAAATGAAAATAAATGTTTGCTTCGTGAGACGAAATTGTGAAAAGGAGAAAACCAGTTTCTTTCTGCCTTCCCAAAATACCCTCAACGTACATTTTATTTTGAAAAAATAACACTAGAAATGGACCAATTGTGATATGCCACGTCACGTTGTCAAGTTGTCAAATTTTAGTTATTAAAGAAACTTTATCCTTAAAATAAATTATGTTCTATAATAAAATAACAAAGCATTTTAAAGCAGCAAAATGGTGCCACATAAGTAATTTCGCTAGGAAGAAATGGGTGAACGAACTCCTAGCCAATTGTTAACATTTCCTGCACTCAGAGGCCAATCATGTGTTCTATGTTAATATTGTGATATTTCTATCATAAATTTTAAGTATTTAATTAATATTTTATTTAACATTTACTTACTTTTTAGGCTTATTTCATTTTTAAAACCAGGTAGTAATCAAAAATTCAACGGGACGCATTTAAGCCTATTTTTAAGTTAACATTTATGTTCCTTTACAATTATTTTCCCCGGGCTTCCAGAAATTATGTTAGTATCAATAACAGCGTGACACCTCTCATGCATATTGTCTTTATTCGGTAACTTATAATTATTTTAGGACTTTATAGAATATTTAGCAGTATGCCATGATCGTGGATGGTTTTATTTGCCTGCCTTTATTTACGCTATGAATCTATGATCATGCTATGGTTTTATTTAAAAGAACTAATTTTAGAAAAACAGTTTAGGAGTTAAATATGTCTTTTTCTTAAATTTCATATATATATATATATATATATATATATATATATATATATATATACTTTTTTTTTTAATTTTCAAAGTAATTGGTTTAGTTCCAAAATTAGAAAAAAAAAGTTTTTTTTATGTCTCTCGTCATTTACAACATTACACTAGTTTTTAAGGAACTAATGATATATGTTTCCTTATAATAACTTGTATTATTAAAATAATAACGTGAAAATATATTTTAATTTTTTTATTAAAACACTTCTAGTTCCTAAAATTCGAAAAAATTTCATTTTAGTACCGCCGATATTTTCATTTCCTTGAATGTAAAATTTACATTTTTAGTATTTCAAATCTAAAAATATTTTTGTATTCCTTCAACATATTTTACAATTAGGCCCTAAACTTAAAAATTGTTTTTTTAAGTATTGTAATATAAAAAAAAAATATTTTGGTTTTCAACGTTGATGTTGAAAATTTACTACACAATCTTCTACGTCACTAAATTTATGTCTAATGTATAAATAATAGACAAAAAAAATGTATGATAAGATTTTTATAAATAAATTATCCAATATTCATGTTTGACATGTAAATGATAAAGGTTAAAAAGGGCTTTTACCTTTGATTAGATGTAAATTTATGTCTAAATTTTACGGGACAAATATAAGTTAAGTAAGGTTATATGTAAATTTACGTCTCTTACAAGGATAAGACGTAAAAATCCTCTTTTATATCTGTCATTTATAGGTCAGACAAAATTTTTTTAGAAAACCTTTCAGTATCTCTTTGCTACTTTTCTCCTTGAGTGAAGCTCACTCTCAATTTTTGTTTTTTTTTTTTTCGAGTTATAGTTACCATTGGTGACTAGAAGTCACGTTTTTTGCCATTCTCACGTGCTGTTCATTGGAAAACATTTTTTTCTGATTTTTTTTTTCTACATTAAGGTTAGTTTTTCCATCTTCTCGCTAGTCTATCAATCATAGTTATACATAAATGATCTCCTTGTTTGTCATGAATATGAATTTCATTGTATGTTAAATATGTTTTGACTCCTTAAATTTCAACAAAATTAGAAATTAGTCCTTTTTTCAAACCAATTTCATTGCATCTTATTTTTTTTTCTCACCCTCATATTTTTATTTTTAGGATTTTGAGTTTTTTGTTTAATTCTTTACAAAAAAAATAGTTTTCTTTTCTTGCCTTATTTTTGTCTAATATATAAAATTTTCAAAAATAAAAAATTAATTTTTTTTTCAAATACTTTTTAAATAATTTTCAAAAGAACTAAGTGATTTTCAATTTCCCATCGTAGAAGGAAGGTATAAGAACGATGTTGTTCTTGTTTATCTTAAAAGAATTCAAAATATTTTCAAATACTGTTTTTCATTGTAATTACGTGGATCATCTTCCATTTTGAATTGAAATACGTAAGAGTTGATCTGGTGGAGCTCAAAAAATAAAAAACATATTTTTATCCATTTTTTTATTATTTTTTGGAGAAATTTTTAAAAATTTGTTAAAACCACATTATTTTCATAAATTTGTTTAAAATGAATTGATTTTAATATATTAAAAATTAAATTTATTAAATGTGATATTTGTTAAATGAAAAATATAGTGAAATTAAATCAATTTTTTAAATATTTAAGAAAGTTGTGCTTATTAAATTAATATGCTTTTAACATTTTACTAAAAATAGAATGTATTTAAAATGCACTAATCCCAATATTGATCAATTTCATTAAAAGATTAAATTTATTAAACCTTATATACGTTAAATAAAAAAGTAGTGGAATTAAAATATTAAAAATTTAAGAAATTTGTCTTTAGTAAATTAATACACGTTTAACGTTTTACTAATCGTATAATATATTTAACATGAATTAGTTTTAGTAACGCTCAGTTTCGTACAAGAATTAAATTCAGTAGACGTTATCTGTTAAATAAAAGAATGTAGTCAAATTAAATAAAATCCTTAAAGACTGAAAAATATATGTTAATCAGTTAATACATTTTTAACGTTTTACTAAACATATAATATATATTTAAAATGAATTAATTTTAATATTAATCAATTTTTTTAAAATATTAACTAACTAAAAGTTATATTTTTCGAATAATAAACAAGTCATATTAAGTAAACTTATTACATATTTAAAATTTTTTGTTCATTAAATTAACATATTTTAACGTTTGACTAAAAATAGAATATATTTAAAATGAATTAGTTTAAATATTGATCAGGTCTGTTAGAAAATAAATTTACTAAATGTGCCATATTTTCAAGTTAAACAATTTGGTAACATTTTATGTAAATTAAATATAAATACATTTTGTTACCTTTTAAAAATGATTACTATTCTAATATAATGATCAAATAAATACTAATACTAATTATTTACAATATGAATCACATAAACACAATGTTTTTCTTTGAAGTGCCTTTTTCCAAATTGTTTCTCGTCGTTCTTTGGTCGTTTTCAACAGTTATTATATCTCTTGTTAATGTTGTCAGTTTACCAAACAATTACAGTGTTCCAGCAGTGTTTGTGTTTGGAGACTCCATAGTAGATACAGGTAACAATAACTACATTAAGACCATAGCCAAATGTAATTTTCGACCATATGGTAAAGATTTTGGTGGAGGAAATCAACCAACTGGGAGGTTCAGCAATGGTTTAGTCCCTTCAGATATCATTGGTATAAACAAAAAATCATTAATATTTTACCATCGTATGCATAATATAGAATGAAAATGTTGTAATTCATTTCCTTGACAAATTTTCTTTGTTTGGCTTTTTAGCTGCAAAATTTGAAGTGAAGAAGCTTTTGCCACCGTACCTTGATCCAAATTTGAAACGTGAAGATCTCCTCACAGGTGTAAGCTTTGCATCTGGTGCTAATGGATATGATCCTCTAACTTCTAAAATAGCAGTAAATAATTGTTCCCACCTAAAACCTTACAGTATATTTTCATTCTTCTTTGCATATCTTAAACACTAACTATAATTTTCTTTCGTATGTTAGTTAGTGCTATCATTATCAGATCAACTGGACAAATTCAAGGAATACATAAAAAAGATACAGGGCATGGTCGGAGAAAACACAACAACATCACTGATATCGAAAAGCTTATACATCTTATGCACAGGAAGCAATGACATTACCCATACTTTCTTTTTGAGGCGGCTGAAATATAATATTTCAACTTACACAGACTTCATGGCTTCACAAGCTACAATGTTCTTAAAAGTAAGTACCTATTCTTTCAAATGAGCAATTTAGTTTACATTTTGTGAAGAATAATTTAGTAAAATCTGGTCCAAAAGGTCTCTAATCAGTCTGATAGTACTTGACTGTCCAATATGTTAGAAAGTTTCTATCATGTTTGGTAGATAGTCTCATAAAACTATCTATTCTCCTAGCGTCTATTGAACCATGGACCCCATGGTGATCCCGTCAAATTACTATTTAGTTCTGTTGTGAAAAGTATTGTTCACGTCTCTTCCTTGTTTGTCTTGGCTTCTTTCATGTGTGTTAGTTTATAACAAAATTTGCATTATATATAGGATCTTTTGCATCTTTAGGTAGAGTTATCCATTGAGTTGTAATTGAATGAAGGTTTTTTTTAAAGACAAACTTATAAGTTGTAATTGATGTAATTTAGTGAATTTTCGCTTGGACGTATATCAAACCATGCTAAATTTTCTGTGTGATGATCTCTTCTTTCTTGATGTTTACCTTCTCCCATCTAGTGTGTGACGTTTGCAATAGATTTATTGAGCTAATTTCTAACAAAGTGGCACGATGATCGTGAAATTCAATCACAATGACTTCTACAAAGTACGAGGTTGAGAAATTTATTTGTTATATTGATTTTGAGTTGTGGTGATTGAAGATGTGAGCTCTTCTATTTCAACAAGATTTTCTTGAAGCTTGAAAGTTGAATCCAAGCTTGATGCATCCATGGCAGAGAAAGAAAACGATGATAGAAAAGGTTTACAATGTGGTTGGTGTTGAGAAAAGTCTCGAAGGATAACACTATAAAAAAAACAAATATTACTGATGACCAAAGTTTGTCGAAAACAAAAAAAAATTTCATCGGTAATAACTTTTTTTCAATGAATTATCGGCGGATCCAGATTCTTCGATAATAATGAGTTAATAATATTTATCGATGAAATTTTATATCCGTTGGTAATTTTCAACAAAAATTTTATTAGTAAATACATGAAAAATTCGTTGGTAATTACCAACAAAAAAATTTGTCGATAAATATAGCAAAATTTCATTAATAATTATCAAAGGAAAAATCCAAAGATAAATATTGCGATCTGGTTTACCTTCTCCTCCTCTCTCCTTCTTCTTATTTCATAGATTTTTATTTTTATCAATGTCCTCTTTCATTCCTAAACCAAATAAAAAACACATCGTCATTCCAAAACCAAAACCCAATTTAGGGTACCCTAATTATTTATAAACCCTAAAATTAAGAAAAATTCCTAATTTATTTTTTGTACAACCTTCTTTTCTTCATCTCATCTAGTCAACTAATGTCAGTCATGGATTTTTCTTCTTCCTTGCAAGTTTTGAAATGCATATGTGGTCAATCCAAGATCTGTTTTGCTCCTTTATCACTCCCAAGTAGCTTCTTATGGGTTTCGTAGTCGAGGTGTTTTGCTTTAAAGCCTAAGGAATTCTAAGGGTTATACACCTTCAATATTTGGGCAACAAAATTGTCGCTCTTTTTACTAACGGATTTGCTGACAAATTTTTCTATTAATAAATAAAATGTGCATTCTGACATATTTACTGATGAGTGTTTCCTTGATAATTATCCATAGATTTACTGACGAATTTTCTATCAATAAATAAAATATGAATTATCGACAGATTTGGATTTTCTATCAGTAAATAAAATATATATTACCAATGAATTTATAGAAAAATTCGTTCGTAAAATCCTTCAGTAATAAGTTCCTTGGTAATAAAAATTTATCGAAAGATTTGTCTATTTGTAAAATTTCATCAAAAATTTTACGATTTTGTAGTGAAAAACTACAAAATTGCTATGGACCTAGCTTGAGAGCTTATACATGAGAAAGTCCTTAATGAACTGTTTATATCCAAAGAAAGAGTTGTACTCATGAGTATTGAAAAGAAAATTAGCAAACATTTAGATGATTCAAGAAGTTAATCATTGATTTGGAGAACATTAATTTGCAATGATACTTATGTTGTGTGCTCATTGTCTAAGACACTTAATCATTTCAAGAAAACCTTACTATACATAAGAAAGACTTTCTCTCTTGAAGAGGTTCATGCTGATTTGAATTCATAGGAGTTGAATGAGAATTTTAAAGCTAAGAGGTCTAGTGATAGAGATGGTCTTGTAGCCACGGGTAGACTGTTTACCAATGATAATAGAAGAGGCAGAATGAGGTCAAAGGTTAATGAAAAATGGTGTAAATACATCATTTTTTAGATGTTACCATTGCAATAAGGAAGGACACACTAAAAGGTTATGTCTAGAAAGGTAGAAGACAACGATAACCTTGACAAACTATCTAGGTTTGGCAAACGGTTTGATAGACCATCTACGTTTAGTGAAGCAACTATGGTGGAAGACATGTAAAAATCATTAAAGATCATATGGTGTCAAGCATTACTAGCGATTGTGAGTAGATAATGGACTCGGAATGTTCATTCTACATGACATATAATCGTCTTTGTTTCCAAGAGTTGATAGAACTTGAAGGGGTTTAGTTCTCTTTGACAAAAATAAATCTTGTAAGAAAAATCAAGTTGGAACCATCAAGTTTTTTCTACATTGTGGAACTAATAGAATGCTTGAAGAAATTAAGTGTGTACCTAGCTTGAAGGACTCTTGGTGAGATAAAGAATAAGGGATATGCATTTAGAGGTGATAGAGGGTGTTAGGAGAGTTAAGGGATTCATGGTAATAATGAAGGGTGTGAGCAAGAATGACTTGTATGCCTTGAAATGTATTATAATATCCAGCTTAATGTCTATGTTTGAGCAAACCGTCTTATCCAAGACTGAAATATGGCATTGAAGGTTAGGTCATGTAAGGGAAAAAAGGATTAGTATAGTTTAAGAGGCAAGGCATGTTTAGTAGTGACAAAATTTAGCAATTGAGATTTTATGAACATTGTGTCCAAGGAAAAACCTATAAAAATTGTTTTAACATAAGACAACAGAGGATGAATGAAACCCTTAATTAGGCTATACAACCCTTCATTCTTGTGAATATGTCACTCAAAAAAGACATGGATCTATCCTCAAAAGACCAAAAATGATGCATTTGAGAATTTCAAGAGTTAGAAACATCTATTGGAGAACCAAAGTGTTAAGACGGTCAAGTGATGCAAAAATGACAATGGTTGTGATATGACTATGAGGGTTTATGTTAGGAGAAAAGGAGTTAAAAATAGAACATAGGCTTTTAGGTGGTTTGTGGTTGTTAGGATGTTATAGTTTTCCTATGGGGAAGCCTATATATAGGTAGGGGTGTCTTGTAAAAGGGAGGTTGTTTTTGTAATTACGAGGAATAGACAGGATTTGTGACATCTTGTGAGAAGGGAAGCATTGTCCCTTGGCTGTATTCATACTTGTTTTGAAGTAATAAAATTATTTTCCAATTTTAAGTCTTAGGTTTTGGCGTTTTTCTAGTATAAACTGGAGTTGACAGGGTTTCTTATCACTAAGAAACCTAACAGGTCGTTAATTTTTTCCATAGCAAAACAAAATAACCTAACTGAGAGATTCAATAGGAACATTCAAGAAAAAGTTATAGGTGTATGTTGTTAAGTGATGGAGTTTCAAAAATATTTTGGGTCAATACTTCTTCTAATACTACTTAGTTGATCAATAAATGTCCCTCAATAACATTGGAGATGAAGAATTTTGAGAAAGTTTGATTAGGACGTTCTTGCAATCTTGATCACTTTAGAATCTTTAGTTGTGTTGCCTATGCTCACATGAGGCAAGAAAAATTGTCAGAGCGATACAACAGAATGGTTAGCATGTACAACAAACCAAGAGGGGGAGTGAATTGGTTTCTTATCACAAATAATACCTTTAATAATTTTATCGTAAAATATAAATTTCTTAACAATAATTTAAACAAATTAAAGAGTAAGGAAGAGAGAAAATTGCACAGGTGATTTTTATACGGGTTCGAACCACACAAATCCTACGTCCAGTTGTTAATATCAAACTAGAATTAACGCTTCACTATTACAAATCAAGAATCTGTTACAATCAAACAAAAAATACCACAAGAGATGAAACTTAGTTGCCTTGAAACCCACAAGGAATGAACACTTTTTCTGAATGTTTCACGAAGGACGAGCACCTCCTTTGAATCTTCAAAAAGGATGACAAACTTTAACTCAACAACAACAACACTCAATCATAACTCCCGTGAAAGTTCTCGCTCTACGCCAACACCTAATTCTCAAACTCAAAGCTCAAGGGTTACACAAACCTTGAAACACATTTATCAAAGCACACATCAAAACAGATAAGCTTTTCGAAATTCACGTATTTCGTATAATAGAATGAGAGTCCCATTCTAATTTATAGTGGTCATGTTTGCCACATTTAAAAAACTCAACTCTTGACCGATCTCCTCGGTCTTTCCCTTGTCCTCGGTCACGTTCACCTTGTCCTTGGCTTCCTCGTCCTCTACCTTTAGGACCTTGGCTTTGAGTAATCCGAGTTTCATTTGAGTCAAACTGTGCATGTAGTGCTTGATCGAGAAGTTCAACTTGTTCATCCCAACTCCTTCTCCTTTGTTCATGGGCTTCAATGACCTAGCAAGTTCATCTACTATGAGAACTGACAAGTCCTTCGATTCTTCGATGACACACATGATATTTTTGAAATCTTTTGTAAGGGATCTCAAAAATTTTCCCACAACCTGGCTAGATGGCATTTGTTCTCCATTCCTACCGAGTTGGTTGGCCACCTTCTCCACTCGAGTTATGTACTCGGTTATATGCTCTTTAGGCTTCATCTTCAACTATTCAAACTCTCCTTCGAGAGTTTGTACTCGGATTTGTCTAACGCGGTTGTCACCTTTATACACAACTTCCAATATCTCTCAAGCTTCCTTTGCTGATGCGGCATTCACTATTTTTTCAAATCTTGACTCATCCACTGCATTGTAGAGAAAATACAATGCTGACTCATCTCTTGCAAGTGTTTTCTGCAACATTGTCATTTGTGTCATCGTCTGATGTTCATCCTCATCAGGTTCAACGTACCTGTCTTCCACTATATCTCAAACGTCTTGAGATCTAATAACGCCTTCATGTGTAGGCACCAATTATCATAATTGGTTTTTCTCGTCAATTGTAGCACACTCGTACCATTGACAACCTTTGTCATCTCTCTCAAAAAAAATTCAAGCACTCACATTTTTCCTCACAGTGTTTGACTCTCTCCTCTCTTTTCTTTTTCTCTCAGTACTCAGAACATAAAGCTCGGATACCACTTTGTTAAAATAATCCTCATGCACAAACTCAAATAGTTTTTTTAAATTGTGTCTTAACTTCCTATTCAATACTGATGGTTTTTAATAGTCATGTAAAATGTTAAATACCAAAACCGTTTTACAAATAAAATAATAACTAGAAGCATATCTATCAACTTATCTTTTAAGCCAGATTTGCATAATAACAACTGCACCTAACAAATATCACGACTTAACCAATTATATCAACAAAAATATAATTATCTACTTAACCAAAAAGTTCTCTCAAAAATTACAAATAAATCCCTTTCATAATTTAAGTTTATTTAACGTAATCTTCACAAGGTAGTGAGTTTCTAGGAAAAAGAGTTTATCCTCATGACAAAAGATGTGAAGGAAACCTTATGGTTGAAGTATCTACCTAAGGAGTTGAAGGTGCAAGACCATACTTTCATTGTCTACAATGACAGTAGCAGTGCAATACAATTGTTCAAAAATGAAGTCTACCGTGAAAGAATTAAGTACATTGTTGTTAAGCTACATTTCTTAAAAGAGGAGATTGTATGGGGCCTATGAAAATGATGAAGGTCTCAACAGATTATAATGAATTTGATATAATTATGAAGGTTTTTACAGGCATCTAGTTCTTGCATTACTTGGATTTGATGAGCTGAATGGTGAATAAGCCTCTTAGAGTGATATATAACAACTCTTGTTCAGAAGATTAGTAAAATCTTATTCAGAAGATTCCTGTATCATTTGATAGTGCTACAATGTGTAGTGTGTTATACAACTTCTATATATCATGTTTGACAGATGGTCTTAGTAGACCTTCTAGTCTCTTAACAAATGAGTGAATGTTGACCGAGAGAAAAACTGCAAGTTGTAATATTTGTGATTCAGTGAATTCTCTCGTAAGAGTTTATTGAAGTTCCTTAACACTTCAACTAAAGCACTTTAAAATTTCTATATGTGATTCTTTGCTCTTCTTTAATTAGTGTTTACCTTCTACTGCTTAGTTTTGCAATTTCTCGATTATAGTTTTCTATTTGTGTAATAGATGCTTTGCAGTAAATTTGACCGAGCTAATTCCTAATAAAACTTGTATTACTAAAACTTATTTCATATATCTTTGCAAGATGCCATAATCTTATAATAAAAATGAATAAAATGCAGGAACTTCATGGACTTGGAGCTAGAAGAATTGGAATTCTTGGTTTGCCAAATGTAGGGTGTGTACCCTTTGAAAGAACAATCAGAGGAGGATTTAAGAGAGCGTGTTCAGATGCTGATAATCAGGCTGCGATGTTGTTCAACAACAAGCTATCATCCCAAATAGATATTCTTGGGAAAAATTTTCCTGATGCTAGACTTGTATACCTTGATGTTTACAACCCATTATCGGATATGATTCAAAACCCCTCTAAATATGGTAATCAAACACATCTACCATACTCTATCTATTATATAAACCAAAATTGAGAAAACAACCATTTTAATTCCTACAATGGTAGATGTTGTCACATAAATCCTTAAAACTAAGAAAATCTTTAAGCAAAAAAAGTCCCATGAAGTAAAATAAAGTTGTTAACCTTAATATTTTTTTATTACTTTGTCCTAAATATGTATTGATTTTATCACTTTACATATTTATTTGAATTGGTATGGTGGTTTAGGTTTTGAAGTAGCAGATAAAGGATGCTGTGGCACAGGAGATTTTGAGGTAGGCTTTTTGTGTAACCCTGTCCTGAAGATATGTTCAAACAGGTCAAGTTATATATTTTGGGACAGTTTCCATCCTACAGAGAGGGCCTTTAATATACTTTCTTCTGAGGTGTTAGACAAAAACATCAACAAATTCTTCTGAGTTTTATTTTCTTGTACTCCTACTAATAGGAATATATATAATAAAAACTGATTTCTTATTTCTATATAACTTCACTAATACTTAAGTACTTGTAACAAAAATTAAAAAGTTCTTAAAGTTGGTCACACATGCATAATTAAGATGTCATACAAAAAGATAAAGGTTAATCAATCTTCTACAATTTTACTGTGACATCAGTTACAAAGGGTAATTCTAACTCTTTGTTGTTGCTGAAAATAGATAATTGTTGTTAGTTATTGTAAAATAAAAAAGGAAAAATAAATAAACAAAATTGTTTAATGGTGTGTTTGGATTAGGTAAATTCAAAGAATAATTTATTTGACAAATTTGAAATATTTTTAAATAAAACGAGTTGTTCAGACGAAAAAATTAAAAAAAAATATTGGTTTAACTAAGTTTTAAGTGTTGATAAATTTGAGAATTTTCAATTCAGTCCTAATTTAAATTTTGTGATATGTTGAGTCCTAAAAGTTTTAAAAAATTTAATTTGAGTTTCTATGTTACCTTTTTCTATTAATTAGGTAATTTGATTATTATCTTATCCTGTCACATTGTTTAAATGTTACATTTTTATCGTGTTGCAAGAGACCGTGATAATGAGTATCTTCTCGAGGACGTATTGTATTCAATAGAAATTACTTTCTAAATTATAAAATTATGAATTTATAATTATGTAATGTTATAATTCTATAATTTTATAACTTTATAACTCTATAAGTCTATTTTTCGAAAATTATACAAATCTATAATTCTATAATTTTGGAATTCTATAATTATGTAATTCTATAATTTTGTAATTATGTAATTCTACAAATTTTATAATTAGAATTATTTATTCTTGTCCTCATGGTCTAACAAAAATATTATGTGTTAACATTTTAGAAAGGTGACAAACTAGTTACAAGCTACACACATAATTAACACAAAAATATAACGACAAGAAATCAATTAAAAACATTTAATTTTTTAACAGACTCAATTCAAAATTCTCAAGTTTATCCATAATTAACTAAAATAATAGAATTTAAAATTTATTAAAAAAATTAAAACTTCACAACTATTATGTGTCTCTTTATTCACATTATACACACTAGTGAAATGAAAAAAAAAATGAAGACAAAAAAACAAGGAATCCTCTTTATATAATAATATAGATAGTATAGATATTGAAAAAAATTGTTAAATATTATTTGAATATTTAAAATAGACTAATATTATTTTTTGTAAATTTTAATTTAAAAATACATATTTTTGAAATAAAATTTATCTTAAAATAAGAGAAAAATAATATATAAGCGATATATTGTCTTATACTAATAAAAACATAATTAATTTACTATTAGACATATTATTTTATACTAATAAAAACATAATTAATTTACTATGAGAATCCTTTAATAATGTTTATTTATAATTTATACCTAAAAAAAGCTATAAATATATGTCATGATAGAAAGTATAATCATATACTATAATCATTTTTAATCACAAATACTTACCTTCAAAATCATTATCTTTATCACTTCATCAAATTTGTTTTTGTCACTGTATATCTTCTACGGGGTTCATCACTTTTGAAGGAGTTCTCTCAATCCATATGGAGATCATCTTTTATTAAGAGAGTTTCCTTAATCCATTCTCCATCAATGAGTATCCAAATATGTGTCTATTCGGTAAATCCGAGCATAAGCGTCTGAATATGTGACTACTCGGTAAATCCGAGCATGAATGTCTAAATATGTGACTACTCGATAAATTTTTAGCATGAATGTCCAAATATGTGACTACTTAGTAAATATAAACATGAGCATCCGAATATGTGATTATATAAGAGTCTAGAAATGTTATCAACTTGAGAAAATCCAAGTATAAATTAAGCATCCAAAAATGTGTCAATATAAGAGTTTGAAAATGTGACCAACTCAAGAAAATTCGAGTATGAATTACACGTCCAAAAATATTAATATATAAATCTAAAAACATTTCCAACTCGAGAAAATCCAAATATAATTAAACATAAAAAAAAATGTGACGATATAAGCGTCTGAAAATCGTAAACCCGAGTACAACGGGAATATGAACTGAAAATAGGATACAAACTAGTTCATTTAATAACTTCGTCAACTTACAATCATTATACACATTTACAATATTATATCTTTTTACAAATCCAAAAATATTAAAAAAAAACTAAAAATTCGAGTATAAGATCCATATAATATATTAATTACCTTAAAATAAAGAAAAAATAATATATAAGAGATATGTGATATTATACGTACTAAAAATAGAATTTATTTACAATAATAAAATTATTAATAATATTTATCTATTATTCTTAAGTATAAAAAGACTATAAATATATATCATTACATAAAGTATAATCATCTCATAATCACTTTCATAGCAAATATTCTAAAATCTCTTCACTCACAAATAGTCATCCTAAAATCTCTTCACTCACAAATAGTTATCCTAAAATCTCTAAAGCGTCTGAAAATGTTTTAGGGAGTTCCTCCTTACACCACCCCAACTTCTTCCTCCACCACCCCAATTCCACAATTGTCCCTCAATGAAAAGGTAACAAACATGGTTGAAAGATATATGAAAAGCTCGAAACGGATTTCCATATCCGTTAATCCTTCAACGGATATCGAGTGACAAATATCAACTTCCGTGGACCTCCCATTTTTGTAGACCCCTTCAACATTTTTCTTTTATTTTTATATCAAAGTAATTTTTCCATTGGCTTCAACGGATATCCCGTGCCTCCAACGTTTTCCCTCTTAGTTTTTTCATGCACACATACACCTTGTATTACCAACATTACAAAGCACATACAATAGAGCAAACATATGAGCGTTGTACAGAGCAAAGAGGGGTGAGCGTTATACAGAGCAGAGAGAGGGGTGTTTGCTCAGTGGCTTGATGACCATGATGCAACCAGCAGCTAAAGAAGGAGATACCTTAATATAAAACATGGTATTGGGAAAATTCCAAGGAGTTATGTGTCCACAACACCAACTGGTTCCAGTAATGTGTATTCATGAAACTCTCTAGACATTTTCAAGACCTCTCCATGAATCTTATCGGCAGCACCTGCATAGTAACGTAAGTGTTTGTTGTTGCTGGAACTTCCAAATTCTTACACATATGATATAACTTCCCTGTGTCAACGACATCCACTGTTGCAAGTTCTTCTACATCAATTAGTTCCGCCCATTTCATCAATATTTTAGCTTTATCATAGTGACAATGGAAGCAATGGAGGAAACTCAATGATAATGGAAGCAATTTAGGGAAAAGGAAATAAAAAATTAAAGAGGAAGAGAAGGAGAGCAGGAAGAGAGGAAAGAGAGAAACGAGTGGTTGAGTGGGGCAAACAAAAATGATTGTAAAAAAATAAAAGAAGGGGAGGAAAGGATGAAGAAAGGGAAAAAGAGAAATGAATACTTCTCTGGAGTTAGATGCGGCGCTGAAAAGAGAGAGTGAATGTGATTAGGGTTTTCAACTAAAAAGGGTAAAAGTAAAAAAAATGTTACCTAAGGTTGGTTTTGGAAATAAAAAAAATTGGAGAGGTGCAGCTAAAAACTTGTGGTGGTGTAGAGAGTACCCCTCAATGTTTTATAGATAGATTTCCTTTATGATGATTATAAGCTCAATCACACGTCATGGGGTCAGCCTACATCTAAAGCTCCTTGACCAAATCTAATAAAAATAATAGAATTGATTGATGAAAAGTGCATATAAGATTAAGATAATGATATTTTGACAACATTTTTTTTACAATATTTTAATATTATCTACGTGTCATTATGTGATTGATCCATGTTGATGTTTATGATTATTATTATTGATTGTGGAGTAATTTTAGACCAATCACATAATGATACGTAGATGATGTTAAAATATTATCAAAAAAATGTTGTCAAAGTATCATTATCCATAAGATTATTAGTAATTGCAAATAAACTATATGGTAATTTATTAGATATGTTATTACGTAAACCAGCTTAAGCATAACACACTCGCATTGTGAACTAACAACTAAAAATTTAGGCCATTTTGTTTCACAATGAATTAAATTTTTTAAGGATTAGAAGCGAATTAATATTTTTATAAGTTAATAACCTATATTATCAATTTTTAGGATCAAATTTTTAGGATCAAATTAATAACCTATTTTATAAGTTAATAACCTATATATATAATCCATTTAACCTATATTATCAATTTTTAGGATCAAATTAATACTATATTCTATTTTTATTCACTTTAAGTTTTCCGAATTATATTTTGATGGATTAATTCCCAACCAAGTATATTTACTTTTATAGATATTTCCTAAGCATTTACAATGAATTCTTATGTTAGATTGAACCACATAGTTGATTGGCCGACTTACAGATATATTTAGGAAAATTATTCAGCTTAAAATTTTTTTTCTTTATTCCAAAATAATTATAGTTTAAAGTTTCTTTTTCAAGAAAACTATATCACTTTTAATAATTGTGTTACTTTTGTATGTTGCAAATATAAACACGAATGTAAATTATTTTAGGGTGGCAAATTATTCGAATAGAAAATAAACATTTCATTAAAATTGAGAATAAAGTTAATTTATAATTTTAAAAGACTAAAATTACAATAATTAGGCTTTGGTATATTATAATGCAGTATAAGGTTTCTTAAGATAAATATCATAAACCTTCTTATTTTGAGTATTTTTTTTGCTTGGCCTGAAATAAAGGACGATTATGATATTGTTTGTTGACTATTGGTAATAGAGAAAAGATGAACTTTTGGAATGATTTCTGGCGTTGTTCCACATGTATTTCAATTCTTGCAGGAGCTTCTTTTGATAACAGGTTAAATCTTTTTGCTACAGTTTCTCAAGTTTGGAATAATAATGTTTTTGTTGTTGCCTCCTTTTTTATGTGAAAATATTTGAGCTACCAAATATACATAATCTTAGGATTACCCAATAGGATGACATTTCAAATTGGATGCTGTAAGAATTTGAAATTTTGAATCAAAAGGTTGCTAGAAGGTTTTTTTTCTCTTTTTTTTTTTTTTTTTGCAAATTCTGTTCTAAGGGATTGGAGAAGATTAATTTGGTCTTCTCTAAAACATTAGTTTTGTGGAAGCTATTACACCAAAGACTGCCTTAGGATGTTCTCCAAAAACATTCTTTTATACAAATTGTTTCTAAGTTTTAACTTTAAAGTTGTTCTTTAGTAGAAACTTTGTCTTGTATATCTTGAACAATAATATTTTTTTTTATGTAATGACAAATGATCGATATTTTATAATGTTATCTTATTTGAGATGTAAAAATACATAGTATTAGAATAGACTCTCGTACCATCTTTATAAGTATATTTACACTTAGGAACAATAGAAAGTTTAAGAAGAGGATATCACCATGTTTGTCATATTAAACACCATTTAAAGAGTCCTCAAATTTCCATATAATTCAGAATGTCTTTTACACCCATTATCAAACAGACCCTCTCGTCTCCATGCGAGATAACACAAGATGCAAGGGATACAAAGAACAATAACGTTAATCAAACTTTATTATCCACCTAGACATTGCAACAAAACTCATGGAAGTTGCTTTTAGCCTGAAAGTAAACTTTAGACACTTTGTTTGTCAAGGAACTCGATGATGAGCTGGTTCACCTTCTCTGGCATTTGTTCATGCACAAAATGGCTTCCTTCTGGAATATACGTGATTTCCAAGTCAGGAACAAAGTTTTTCACCGCCCCACTTCGAATATAGTCCTCCATGCCTGGAAACTTGAGCACATAATCTTTCTCACCCACAATCAGAAGTGATGGAACACTAACTTTTACATCAGTTATGCCAGCATCCACATTGATACTCCTGAATGCATCATAAGTACTCATCTTTACCCTCAAGACTATTTATAACAGTTTTAAGGAGTGAAGAAAATGCTAGGTTTCACAAGACTAAAACTCCATACATCATCTTTGTCTTTTGATATTTTCAAAAAACCAGATTTGATCAGCGACAATTGTTAGTTAATTTAGTTTTTCTCATTGTGAAAAAGCAGTTAGTCCTGGATTCTATCCATTAGCCTTTTATCAATCAATTTGTTTCAGAAGTTTAATGTGTATAAGTTAACTTGGCAGCTAACACGGTGTCCTAAATTGATTGCTATGATAATATTATGGACCAAACCAAAATGATGTTAAGATTAGGGATTAAATTAATTGAAGTTAATAAGATCAAACAATAGGATTTAGGAATCAAACTAACTGGAAGGTTAAAATGGAGTTATGGTCTACAAATAACCTTAGCCCTAGTTTAGGGAAAATAAAAACAATTGAGCAGCATTTCAATTTAAAAGGGAGAAATGAGTTTATTTTACCTATAAGGAACCTGCAATGCATATCTGAATCCAGATTTTTCATATAAAGATGCATAGGTTGCAAGATCTTCCTCAGAGAACCATGGAGGTAGGGGAGTAGATGGGTCAAACAAGTCCATGATTTCTTGATCATCAGCAGCAATTGGAATCTCACTTCTGGAGAAGAGAGTGTAGATGTTTCTTATCACAGATTTCACGGGAAAGCGGCCAAAATCTGCTTCTGCCCTCCCAGGCTCCTGAATTGGAATTGGAATCAATGAACAAATTACCACTAAACATTCCAATGAATATGAAAACACTGGTCTTATACCTTCACAATCTCTATATATGTAAAGATTAAGATGAGCAGTTTCTATATTTAGAGACCAAAAGACTAATTAAACTATATAAAATCTATGATGCAAGATGGAATTTGTACCCGCCACCTAGTAATATAAAACCCTTTGGGGAGCAGAAGGTGACCCTCCACTGCAGAGGGACCTGGAAGCATGAAAGGAATGCCTAAACTTATGATACCAGCAACTCTTTCTGGGTGCACTGCAGTTGTAAGATGTCCTGGGAAGGCACCAAAGTCCTTACCAACTAGAAAAGCCTGGTATAAACAACGAAATTCATATGCAAATAGATATTAGACTCAGACTCAGTTGCTCTCTGTAAAAATTATTATATCATCAAATGAATCTTCGTCTGAGTATAGTTTATTTACAGAATTTCCCAGTATGAATGCAGGTATGAAAATTATACTTTCTAGTCTTGTCCATTTTTGCATAATATATATATATATATATATATATATATATATAACACATTTTACAATTTCAAAGTTTTTATAATGATTTATGATTAAGGTAAGAAATTTCTACATATTAGATCTGCATATAGACGATCTAAACCCAAGAGGGTCTCATTTCTAGAATTTATTGACATATACTTCTGCAATCTAGAAACCTTTACACATTGACAAAGTCATGAAAATGTTCTGCAACATATCTATCTCCTTACCTTGGTGATGCCTAAAGCATCCAAAAGACCCACAATTTCATGAACTAAATCAAACATGGTTTCCTTTTCTGGCTCAGCTGGTTGCTGAGAGAGTCCATAGCCTCTGAAATCAAAGGCAATAGCCCTATAACCAGCGTTTGCCACAGCAATCATCTGGTGCCTCCATGTGTACCAGATCTCTGGGAATCCATGTAAGAATAGCACTGCCTTGGACCCTTCACAGACACAAATATGATTAAATTGAAGAAGATGAAAATGAGTATTAGACAGTATTCGAAGAGGGTTTTGAAGGAATTAGCGTACCAGTTCCAATCTCTGCCACGTGCAGCTTCAGTCCCTTCACTTCCACTTCACTGTGCTGGATCTTCTCCATCATACAAGGGCGGGTTTACTGCAATTCAACAACACTGTCTCAGAAAAACAGTGGAATTTCAAAGAGAAGTGAAAGAGTTAGGAAACGGATGAAAGTAAAAGGAACACAATGAAGTGTCGAATATAAAGATCATCAGATAGTTTAGTTGAGGAAAATTTGAAGGAGTTATTATACATTTAATTTTTCATCTACCTTATTTGAATCTCATTTTTTTTAAACTTTTTTTTATTGTTTTATCACATTGTTTATATCTATCAGATTTTATTTACTCATCTATACTTTGTATTCATCATTTTCCAGTTTGAAATGAGAATATTATTGCAAGAGAAAGGATGCACATAATCTTAGAATAAATAGAATGAATTTTATCACTCAAATAGATAGATAAACAAGATAGAAATTTAGATGTTTCATTTAATCATAAGTATTACATATAGTTATATTCCTCTGAATGGTGTGGATTGAAATAAGGATTTTGAAAAAAGAATGTAAAATTGTATCCCATGTTTTCATATGTAGAGGTTAGAGAGGAAGAAGATAAAGTTCAATATAAAAGAAAAACATTGAAGGTGTAATTAGGTGAGATTTATACGCAAATAGCACAACATTTAATGTGTTGCAGCAATTTAGAGAATAAAAAATGGGATGTTAATTGGTGTAAAGTTGTATTGGAGAGAGTTTGGTGAGTTTGGTGAATTTTTTAGTAAGGAAAGTCTTAGGCAGGACATTGTCCAGAAAAATATTTTGCATGTTCATTGCTCATTATTTTATTCAGCTCTGTAAAAAAATCATCGTCACTTACTGAATCTTTTGTTAGCTTCTTTTGTAAATCTTTTTCTGTTTTTTGTTTTTTTAATGATTATCCATATCCACTCATACACCTGCCTTAAGTTATTTTAGAACATACCTGTGGTTTTGTCCAATTGCAGAGAATTAATTACTACAATTATCCTTAATTACTAAACCATAAGTAATTACTCATAATGAAGAAACTGAAGCATACATGCTCTTTGGTATCTTAAGATTATCACAATTCAGAGACCAGAGTTGAATACAATATAATGTGTCAAAGAATCATCTTAATTACATTCCTCGTCGATACATTGTAAAAGGCACTATAATTTGTCTCAGAACATACTCACGGAGACATGATCATCTCCACCAAAAATCTTCTTCAGTATACAATGCTATAATTGACTTTAATGTAAATTAAAAAAAAAAAAAAACAAGAATAATTGTACAACTAGGGAAAGTTTAGAATGCATTATATCTTCATCACTTCATACTCCTTGTGTTCCCTATCCCTACTCACACATCTCAATTTTTCTGGTAGCAGAAGATCATATTCATCTGTTATGTCCTCGCCATAATAGCAAGTAGCATGTCATGCATAGAGCCTTAGACATAACAGGTGGAAGATGAGAGTAACCATGGAATGATTAATCAATTAATTTGTTAAATCAGTTTTGTTCTGCACAAGTTGTTCAACATCTCCTAACTCCATTTCTTTCCCTTGAATCTCATACTCATTCTGAAACATCATCTCTATCTGCTCCAATGACTTCCCTTTAGTTTCAGGAACCAGTGTGATGGCAAAGGCAACGGCAAGAGCAGAAATAGCAGAAAACAGAAAGAATGTTCCAGCAACACTGATTGCCTCAGACACTGAAAGAAAAGACATGGCCACAAGGCCACTGCAGACTCTATTAGCGACAGCTCCAAGTGCAGATGCTTGAGCACGCACGCGCAAAGGGAAGATTTCAGATGTCAAAACCCAACACACAGGGCCTAGTCCAACAGAAAAGAATGCCACATTCCCACAAACAAAAAGAATAGCCAATGCAATCACAAATGATCCTTTTCCAAAGAGAGCAAGTGTAGCACCCGTGCAGAACAAACACACTGTCATCCCAATTGTGCTTATCATGAGAAGTGGCTTCCTACCTAGTTTGTCTATGAGAATGATTGCTACCAAAATGAAAATAGTCTTTGTTAAGCCTACAGCAACAGTAGCAGCTAGAAGTTTTGAATTGTCTTCAATCCCAGCTGCTTGGAAAATTTCAGGACTGTAATACACGGTTGCATCAATTCCTGAGATCTGTTGGAAACACTGAATTCCAAGTCCAGTGATCAGCATTCGGCGAAGAGGAGGAGGAGGAAAAAGGAGTTCACGCCACACAGGTTTCTCCTCATACTTGTCAGAATTGGAAAATCCAGCAGCTTGTTGTATTTCTGCAAGCCTCTCCTCCACTTCTTTCTCATCTTCATTTGTTTTCAACAGCACTGATCTTGCTTCTTCAATTCGGTTCTGCATTACCAACCATCTTGGTGACTCAGGAATAACGAAAAGCGCAAACCCAATGAACACTGAAGGCAGAATTCCCACTGCAAGCATTACTCTCCAGCTTGTGTGCACTGAAAGGCCAGAAAACGCATAATTTGACACATAACCAAGCATAATTCCAACATTTATAAAAATCTCTGGGAAGGTAGTAAGAGAGCCTCTATTCAGGTTTGGTGATATCTCAGCAATGTATATAGGGGAGATCATAACTCCAAATCCTATTCCAATCCCAGCTAGAAATCTTCCAATCATCAGTATTGCATACGAAGGAGCAAGAGTCATTGTGATTCCACCCATTTGGAAGACAACTGCCGCTAAGGCCATCGTCCATTTTCTACCAATAATATCTGATGTTCTTCCACCACCAAGACTACCAAATAGTGAAATAATACTAAGAATACCAACCAAAAACTCTACTTGAACCTCAGATATATTCAGATCTTCTTTTATAAATATGACGGCTCCACTCATGACACCTACGTCTGCAAAAACAGAAATTATCAAAATAAATCACATAAACTTCTAGACTTTTTCAAAATAGCCCGGAATTAGAATTCATGATCAAATTAATTACACCCACAATAGATTGATTAAATATCCTTGCACTAACACTGCCATCATTCAATCATAGTCAGAAACTGTCATCTGTGGAAAGTTTGTTAATCAAAACGATAGCAGCCTTAAAAGTTACAGACGTAAACTCAAGGGTAAAAATATGCAGTTGACTTCTCACAATTGCCATCTTTGAACCCAAAGCTTGGCAGATCTGTTTCATAGATACTAGAAATGCAAAGGTAAATCACAGAACAAAGGACAAGATGGGGATTGAATGAATTATCTAAAAACTATCACCGACACAGTAAACAGAATAGTCAAAGGAAAATGCAGCAACGAAATCAAACCGTTTCCACAAAACTGACCAAAACAGATAATTTTCAAGCATACCATAGCCAAGAAGGACATTGTTGAGAGAAGCAAAGATGGCACAGGCAAGAACATATTTCCTGGTACTGCTCCTCCTTTCTTCTTGTCGTTGCTGTTGCATCAAAACATCATCGTTCTCCTCAGGAAGTTCAGAGTTCATCCTCTTATACTTGTTCTTTGCTCCCAACGGGATTGCAGACAACCCCATTTCTCCATTCCCGTTTTCTTGGAACCCCATCTCCTTGATTCGGATCCCAATTGGACCGTTTGTGCTATTTGATGTTCAAACTTGAAAATTGTCTCAAGTTGCTAGCTTTAAGTTCGAGGGGTGCTGTTTTTGGTTGGACTGTCATAAGACATAAGAGCTACTCACCAAAATCGTGACCATAGATCTGAAGCTCAAACTGAAACTGAAAGAACAAAAGAATAACCTCCCGAGATTGAAGGGTAGGACTAGATATTCGACAAGAGGGACCAACCCCTTTTTGTCACGCAAGCAACTTCAAATCTCAAGCAACCCAACTTGCAAAGTTTCTTCTATATTTATTCCATGCATCAAAATTCACAAGGATTCAGGATTTGACCCCCACTTTATCAAAGCTTAAATGGCGCTTTCCGCGCAACAAATATGTTTGTAACTTTCTATGATGTATTCAAGTTTATTAATTTTATTTGAGAAAAAATATAAATATATTTTAGACTTTTAATGCTTAATTTTTAAGAAAATTTACAAAAAATAACAACACTACAGATGTAGGAACATGTAGACATGGCAAAAAAGGTGCATATTCTGGATAAAAATTGTGATGGATAATTATTATTTATGAATATTTATTAATAGTGGATAAAGGGCGGTGAGAATTTTAATATTTGTTTTTAAATCAGTTAAATGCTGATAATATATTTTAAGTTTAAATGTTTATTTTGTTTTCAGGTTAATGTGATCGTATTTTTTATACATTTTTCATAGGAACTCAATGTTTTTATTTTTAAAACTAATACTAAACAGAAATTCACCCAACATAAAAATGAAATAAATATTTAAGCCTATATTTTATGATCAGTGATTATACGTTACTAGTAAAAGGTAATAATAATATAATTTATATTTTTTAAATTAAATTTAATTAGAAGTAAAATTAATTTATATTTTATTAGATTAAATTTAATTTAATTAAAATTAAATTTATATTATATTATATTATATATAATAATTTTATTAAAAAGTGTATAAAAATGTATTTTTTAAAAATTTTGTAATTATAGTACTCACAAATTTTAAAATATTCACAAGTATTTTTGAACGAATATTCACAAATTGTGGGTCAGATTTTAATTTTGTAGATTAAATTGCGAGTAGAGACTCTTCGTACATAATGTTACCTATTGTAAACGATATACTTTACGTTTGCTGATTCTGGCATCATCGTATACTTTTCTCAATTGGCTTGAAGGTTTGTTCCTTGATAGCATATAGTTTTCCGTTATATAAATTATAAAACATTAAAACAGAAAATAAAGTTCACGAAAAATTGAACTATATTGTGACAGTGGGAAGAGAAGAAGAAAGCGCTTAAATTTAGAAGGTGTCGTGGAGTGTATTCATTAAATAGTATAGCCTTCAACGAGAAAAAAAAAAAAGATTATGAAAGATTGAGTAGTTTATTATGCATACTATAATAATTGCTGATTAAATTTAAGAATGATTATTAACAATACATTTTTAATATATTTTAATTCGTTAAATTTTATTAAGAATTATAAGTTATGAAAAATATTAATAAATTGTGAGATTCTAAATTTTATAATTTTAATAAATTTAATAAATTTAATTGATAATAAAATATTAAAAATATGTGACAAGAATGATTTCAAGATATTTCTATTATTGATTTTTGTTCTGAAGAAACTTTCTCTAACCAAACACGCGTGGTTTCATATATACTACTTTGAACAATTCTAACAATATCAAAAGGAAGAAAGTATGGTTTGATTGAAGATTTTTTTGTTTTTCAAGATAGGTTTCTAGGCCTCTAAGTCTTGATGAAGATATTTGACTTTTTGCTTAGAATAAATAATCTTGAAGAAAATTTCTGAGTATGAGAACTTAGGACTTGTACAATACTTTTGGTCCATTTTTTCGGCTAAAGAAATTATTTTGTGAGATGTTAAGGCTCTAATGTAATGTAAGACTACATTCCTAATAATCTGGCAAAAAATATTTATTCACTTAAAATTTATTTATTCATTCTAAAGTATGGTATGTGAATAATAGTATACATCAACAATATGAAACTATAGAATTAGGCCAATTAGCATAAACCAAGTATTGTTGACTTCACTAGACAAATTAATTTATATAGGATTATATTTTTTTTACATCTTCGTCCCATCACCAAATAAAAAACTCTATATAACTAAAAAAATATCAAAACTATATATTTAGTTATTTACATATGTTAAGAATTCTTTCGTGGAACCTTTATTCACTAGTGCAGAAAGGGTTTTAGACGTTTGATATGTTAGGCTTTTAACTGTTATTTTAGACTTTTAACGTCTGATCTCTGTCTGACATCTATATGGGTAACGTTAATGAGGCGTCAAACCAATAAGTCAGACATCTATATAGACGTCTGATCCATACAGGTCAGACGTCTATATAGACGTATGACACTATAGATCAGACGTCTAAAACGTCGTGGTATTTGATTGGATCTTTTTTCACTTGAGGCCTCTCGGGTTGCTTCTGGCTCACGGTGATTCGAGTTTACAACTTTATATTTTAGTTGAAGAGAATGTATTGTACGTTGTTTTGTATTAGATGGTTTTAAAAACGTAGTGGAGAGAATTGGAGGAGTGCAAAACGCAAGAAATTGCCGCCCAAGAACGCCGCCTAAGGACACGAGCAAAATTGCACCAAAACCCAACGAAAACGCATTTTAATCGGTTCAAATGAAAGATAATGCATCAAAGAGTGATGTAATCAAAGTAAAATTAATTTAAAACGGTGCAAAAGTGAGAAAACGAACTTGAAAAGCGTAACCCGTAAAAAGAAAACACGAGGAAGATGATGAACATTAAGTGTGTGTAATTGCTGCCTCGCGTTCGCGGTGTTTTAATGCAGGCATATAGAAGTCGGTTCCCCCCGCATCAGACGTCTATATGGCTTTAGAAGTCGGATTGGCGGGATTTGACGTCTAAATGGAGTTAAAAAATGACTTTTTAGATTTCAAAAATGAGTATATAAAAATCGGTTCCCCCCACATCAGACGTTTATATGGCTGTAGAAGTCGGATTGGCGAGATCTGACGTCTAAATGGAGTTAAAAAGTGACCTTTTAGATTTAAAAAATGAGTATATAAAAGTTGATTCCCCCCATATCGGACGTCTATATGGTTGTAGAAGTCGGATTGGCGGGATCTGACGTCTAAATGGAGTCAAAAAATGACTTTTTAGATTTCAAAAATGAGTATATAGAAGTCGATTCCCCCTACATCAGACGTCTATATAGTTGTAGAAGTCGGATTGGCGGGATCTGACATCTAAATGGAGTTAAAAAGTGAATTTTTTAGATTTCAAAAATGAGTATATAGAAGTCGGTTCCCCACATCGGACGTCTATATGGCTGTAGAAGTCGAATTGGCGAGACATGGCGTCTAAATGGAGTTAAAAAGTGACTTTTAGATTTCAAAAATGAGTATATAGAAGTCGGTTCCCCCCATATTGGACGTCTATATGGTTGTAGAAGTCGGATTGGCGAGATGTGACGTCTAAATGGAGTCAAAAAGTGACTTTTTAGATTTCAAAAATGAGTATATAGAAGTTTGTTCCCCCATATCAGACGTCTATATGGCTTTAGACATCTGTTTTGGAGGGAAAAAACGTCTATATGGTTGTTTTATTTACGGAAAATGCCACCAATCATTTTTTACATTGGATATTCGAGGGTCTGACGTGTAAAGGGTGACGTTAAAGGTCTTTTCTGCACTAGTGATTATATAATAAAAGAATATGATAAAATAAAATAACAACATGATAACGTAATAAGAAGATATTAGTATATAATTATATTTAATGTTTGATACAAATACATTTTGTCAATTTTAAAGATACAAATATAATTACGACACTATGAGTTACATTAGAATATTACAAGAAATATGGAAAGTTAGCTATGTAAGTTTTAGAATGTCAATTTTTAAGTGTAAATGGATTGATAGGAATTCAGGTGTGGGGACAAATGACCTCAATTTCGTATTGGAAGGAAGAAGCATGCACGAAAATCATAATGAAAACTCTCTAAATATATACTTGAGATATCGTCTTTCTCATCAAGAACCATTCAAGTAGATGTCGATGACATAGCTGATGACATATATGTCATTCGAAGTGATCACCACAAAAGCATATGGGAGAAAACAATACCACAATAGGTCTTTATTTATTAATATTGTCACATTTACAGTTTTTTATTTTCCTTGTTCTAATCTTATAGAGCTAATTGATTATATATTTTTTTTATCTAGATTTACTAACTATGTGTTTCTGGTATGACAAGCTCTGGACCCTCCACAAAAAAGAAATGAGTCCTTGAGAAAGATGAAGCTCCAAGTGGAGGAAAGAATCAACCAACGCATAGTAGTTATAACGTAACACTTTATGGAAACACATCATAATGACTTTTCCTTGTGATTATCAACACTTCAATAACAACAACAAATAGAAAGAGCATTTGAAAAAAAAAAATCTTTAGTTAATCCAACAGCAAAATACAGAGTTTCCTACTAAAGCTCCAAGAGAACGTCATGTAAACACAAAAAGCTCATGTTGCATTGTAGATCACACTGACTACACAAGTCAATATGATGGAGACCACCCACGCATTGTGGCCATAGGATGAAAACTTGAAGGAGGGAAAATTATCCATTGTGCTCTTTTATTGCCCCACTATGTGCATGTGACTATTGATGAAGCTCAAGATCGTCATGCTCGAGTGCCTATGCCAACTTCATAGATCTTATTTGTGAGGTGCGACCTTAGGCACATTTATTGCTTGACCTAAAACATTGCACATACTATACCGGTCGACCATAGGTAATTTTTATTGTAAGTATTTTTATCTTATAGTTTATAGATAAATTATTCATACCTTTGAAATCTCTATTTCAGTTCTTCCATCCTTAAAAGTAGGTCATGCGTCAACTTGTTATCCATGAAGATGATGACATTGCATGAGCAGAGGATGATCCTCTAAGAATCTAAGAAAGCTCATCACGAAATTAAATAGGTTGAATAAAGGAACAGTAGATCTAGAGTGAGAGTTAATACTATTTGGTCTCCAATATCATGTCACATTGTACATTACTCTAAATGATGCACTAAAGGTCATTGGAGAGACAATATGTTGAATATTTCAATCATACTATGGTGCATGTAAGATTTTTCATTGTTTTCCATATTTAAACCTTGGAATTTCTACTTTTTAATTTATATTTAATTGTCTTGTTATAGGTACATGGAAACATATTCGAGCATATACAAACATATTTGCAAACATGGATGTTTGAGTCACAAAAAGAGATGTATCTTGCATCCTACATTGATGGATAAGTTTTATTGAATGCAATGTTATATGAACTAATGGTAATTATTCATCTAACTATTTTTTATTCATGGTAGGACATATTAGCAACTAATGATCATCATTCCAAGACAATGCATAGTTAAATGTATGGTTTTGTTCTCTATGTAGAAAGATGAAAAGTGTTCTAAAAACCATGATACAAACATAAGTCTTACTTTTTTCATATCATCTACTTAATATATATTGTACTAACGTATGTTTCCAATTTAATTAGAGTTTTCGGTAAACCCAGATCAACCCAAATTCAAATAATCTATCGAAAGGTTGTAACTCTTTTCATTTGTAACTTATTCATTTTAGCTTGTCAATTTATGAACTTAATATGTGATAATTTTCTTTACTCTAAGTAAAAAGATTCATGGAAATGTAACTATTCAATAATGAGCATGAATTAGAGATAAATAGACAGAGATAATAATATATATCTTTCACATAATAGAAATCATATCAAACTTTAAATATTAATATAAATACATAATGAAATTGTATTATTTGTTCTAACGGTTCAAGAATTCATAGTGTATAACAAATGAGATAACGAAGAAAATAAGATAGGAATGAGTAGTGTATCCATAAAAAAAATGAAGTTAGGATCTGTTATAACATTAGTTATTTTGATTGAAGACTTTCTAGAACAAAATTTTGATTATGAAAGTTTGGATTTTGTGTGAGTTTTGATAGTTACAGTGATAATAGTTACATTGTGTTAATAATTCTAGTTTTAATATATAAGTTGTGCTGGAAATTTTTTTTAACTATGTTGTGATATTATCTGTTTTTTCAGATTTTGGCCAATTGTAAATATAACGAATATTTTAAAAAAAAATTAAAGGTAGCATTTAAGATTTATTAATGCTCTAACGGACATTACTAATTTTAGTTTGAAATTATATTAATTAGACGTCGATGTAATGTAAAACCTATCGTTAAGGAACATACATTAAAAGAAAAACTTTAATATTTTTAATTCCAACATTAATTTAATGTTACCAAATATAACGTCGGACTTTTCATTAACGTAAAAAAAACATACATTGTCATTTTTATGCTGATATTTATATTGTTTTCAACTATAATGATTATATATTACATAAAAACAAAATGTTTTAGAAGGATATCAATAATGAAGGCTAAGGATAAATAGGAAGAAAGAGTTAGATACCTTCAGAGTTAAAAATTTTATTTATTTGAATATTTTATAAATATGTATATACGTAATTCTTTAATAGGGAGATACATAAAACTTAATTTTTTTATTTAATACTTTTTTATTTGGCATCTTTGTATATTTATATTTTTGTAATTTAAAATTATTATTAAAATTAAATTTGGCAAACAATATATCGAACAAGGAATCTCTTAATACTGTGTTATAGATATATTTATATAATTAAACTTTGTTGACTTACAATAGTAAATAATTTGAAATATAAAAGATAAAAATGTTTTAAAATTTTAAAAACTGAGGTAAAACGCAAGACCAGGTTGTCGGCGGACTGTAATCTAATAACCACCGACAACATTGGAGTTCAGTTTACTTTTATAAAAACCCTCTAATGAATGAAACAGTGGTTTTAAAGCTCTGCTTCTTGTCTTCAAAGTTTAAGAGGTAATTTTCTTAACATTGTTCTTTTCCTTTATATTTTATACAGTTCTTTTGATTTTGTTTTTTTTCTTCAAAACATTTAAACGTGTAAAAATATATTATCTCCTTGTCATTGATTTTTCTTAAAAATATTTATGTCTATATCTTTTATAACCAATTTAATAAATTATTTTAGTTTTATTCATAACCAATTTAATAAATTATTCTATTTTTATCCATGTTCTTTTTATAAGAGTAATTGATGGATACAAGTTTGAATCTTAATTTTAGTATTGAATTTGATAGCTAGAAGATGCATGGAAGTTTTGAGTTAATTATAGTGATAGTCAAGGTTTTAGAGTTAGAAAACACTATCATATAGCAAGAGTAAAAATGATGAGTCTATTACTTCATATATATATATATATATATATATATATATATATATATATATATATATATATATATATTTTGTGCAAGGAAGGTATATGAAAAAAAGAGCACAATTTTTGCGGGATGTTGCATCTTGTTGGATGCATAATTTTCGCAGATAAAATCATCTCAAATATTTGTATATTGTACTTGATGTTATGTAGAGACGTGCAATCATATAACAAATATGTTTAGGGAGTTGTTGTACTTCATCACTTATACTAGCAGTTTGAAGATGCTAGCTTTGTAGAGACAAAATATTAAATGGATATCTAACTTTTTTTCCAAGTATTTATATATTTTGCACTTCGATTTTATTTACTTTTTCATTATTGAATACATTTGCACTTACCACCTTAGATCCCTCTACACATTTAATCTAATGGACGTATTTATCATGTTCTAACATCACCATCAACTATTGTATATATTGCATTATATACTTGCTTGATTATTGTCACATTACACTCATTATTTTCTTTGAGAGTAAGAGAAGTGTTTGCAGGTTTCACTTGACTCTTGGTAATATCAACAAGAAATGAGTGTTCAATAACTTTTAACCTTCCAAAAAAGAGTGACAAACTAAAGTCTATGACAAATCATGGTTATGATATCTATACATTACCTTCAATACACACCCCTCTTAATTAGAAATTGGTTCGCCTATCAATTTAAAAGGACAATTGCATTTTCTTGTGCTAGATATAAGGTTGAATATCATATTTGTATTTCATGTACTTTCCACCCCTTTCACATCCTAACAATACATACCTGTTTCTTCTGGGTTGAGCATTACCTTTATCAGGTCTTATAATGACAACAACAACACTAAGATCAAAAGCTTGAATCCAAGGAACTAACACAACACGTGTGAGAAAAATCTTATCAATTGTAAAGTTATTTGTGTAAGTTCCCTCATACATTTCATTTATTACAAAAAAAAAATCTGACATAAAGTTGAATTTTACTTATAATTCGAAGAACAATTTTTCCTCTTACACTAATCACCAAAACATGACATCACCATAGAATACCTCACTTGTTCAATATGATAATAATAACTCGATATTAAGAAATTTATAAAACAAAACAAGATAAACAAATTTTAAAGCAATAAAAAAAATATAAAAAAAGGGTTTGGAAAAATATTAATAGTCGTTTCCTATCTTGAAATCCATGAGAAAGCTTAATCAGATCTCTAAATCCAGAAGAAAGCTAAATTGAATTTCAAAATGTGGGAAAAAGTTTAACCAGATTTTGAAATCTAAAGATAAAGCTTAACTTAATTTCAAAATCTAGGAAAAAGTTTAACCAGATTTTAAAATTCGAGAGAAAGCTTAACCGGATTTTATAATATCTTCAATTTCTTAATCCAGATTTCGAAACCCAATGAGTATTTTAAATTGAATTTTAAAATTCGTTGAGTTTATAAACCATATTTCAAAGTTCAATATTCCTTTAAATTAGATTTCGAAATTTGATGATTCTCTAAACTTGAAATCCGATACATGTAAATATAATAAAAGTAAAAACTAAATTTGAAACAAAGATGAAAGAAAATTATAATCAAGAAAAACGAATAAAATATGTGTACTTGAACAAAAATGCACGAAGTTTCAAATAAAATTAAGAAAGCTTAAGGTGAGAAAAACACTGCTTTGAAAATGACTTGGGGTGCAGGGTCTTAGTAAATATATAACACTCTCTACAATAAATATGTTTGGTAAACAGTAATTACTGGTTATCTAATTTATTTAATATTATATATATATATTAATTATTTTTCAAAAGATATATTTAGATCATAGTAAAATTTGGTGGTGCAGAAAGAAAAATTGGAGATGCAGGAAGAAATTTCTTTACAAAAGTCAAGGAAGTTGGGCCATATTAGCAGATTTTTTTTTCTTGATACATGTGTAGTTTCTCTAGGACTTGTCACTTTCAGCCTCTTCTTAAACCCAAATACCAATAACCATAATACAACACAACCTCATTTGAAAAGGTCACTCAGCTGGTAGAAATTTAGCATACGTTGATTAAATGAGAAAAAAAGGAAATAATAATAATAATAAAATACGAAAAATAATAAATGCGTGCTTCTATTTAGGATATAAAAGGAAAAAATAATGAATACATGTTGGGTTACCTTGGTAAGACAAATCCCTAGATAGACCTAATTTGTGAATACATTAGAAGATTTTTGTTTATGAAACCCTTAAGGGAAAACCCTTAAGTGTCAATCACTGAAAATATAAGGACAAACCTTAAAGGTGCAAAAGCCTTTTGGATCAAAACCCACTAAAAGATAACAAATTGACTTGTCAAAGGTGTCAAAATTTTAAAGGTGAAAATATGTTGAACATATTTAATAAACTATGCATTATTTTGTTTATTCAAATTTGCAATATTTTGAACATACTTATATTTTATCAAAATAAATAAATAAGATAAAAACGCCAAAGTTGCAAAAACATTTTTTTACAACTTATGGAACTCAAATAATCTAATTGTAATTCTTTATAAATGTATTTTACTCTAAAATTTAGTTTTTTTTGAATAAATTGTAATTAGCCTACTTAACATATAGTAAGGTCATGTTTTGAATATGGCTTTAATAAATCCGAAGACTTTATATATACATTTATTTAGTAATATTCATTATAGATTTTTGACAAATTTCTTCTCATTTGAGTTTTAATTTCTATTCACTTATTATTGTTTCGTTGTGAGAAATTCTTATAAAAAATAAACATTTTTGTAACTTCTAATATAAATTTAACTTATTGATCCAAACATTTGACTTTAAATTATTTTTTAGTTTCATTTGAAAATAAAATATACATTACATATTATCATAGAAAATCTAGTTATTTACAAAAAGTAATTGATCATTATTCTTACATACTATTTTATAAATTAAAGTATTGTAATTACAATAGTTTATATTATTAATAAAAAATTATAATTAATTTCTAAATTAGAGTCTAATTAGTTTCCAACATTTTAACTACATTCTAATATTAGACTCAAAATTATTATAGACTGATTAAATTTTTTTTATTATAATAAAAAGTAACTAAAATATTGGTAGTTAAGATTAAAAACTAATTTAAACTCTAATTTACAAATTAATTATAATTTTTTTAATTAATAATAGAAATTATTTTAAATATTAATAATTTTTAGTTTATAAAATAGTATTTAAGAATATAATAATTAATTACTTTTTGCCTTTAAATTACTTGATACTTAATGATTTTTTCAGGTGAGAATTAAATAATAATATATACTAAATTTATAACAGTAGGTAGTTACTATGGACAAATTTTATGAACAAAAATTTAGCTAGAAAATTACAATTTTATAATGATAATATTTACATTTCATGTGATAGTATTCTCACTATAATTTATATAAGAATCTCATAATACATTCTTGAACAAAACATATCAAAATTAAGCACCACTTTGCTATAAATAATGTTCAAAAAATAATTGTGAATCTAGAGTTCGTACACACAAAAGATTGATTAGCCCAATATTTCTACAAAACTCCTAGTAATAATACATATATACGAACATTAAACATTGTTGAACATAAAAATTGTAAGTAATGATTATGATGTGCCCATGTTATAAATTATTCATGCATATCATACAAAGTGTCTAAAGGGATGACTAATCACATCTCACATTACAAAAACATCTTATGCAAAAGAAGAGGAAAATTCTTAATGATTTGAATTATCATTTTTGAACCTTGAGTCTTAATGTTTATTTTCTAAACCAAACTACAAGTTTTACCACAATCTATGCCAATCTCTCAACTGAAATCATTTTACCTACTTCACTACCTTAAACAAAATAATCAATCCAAACAAGTCCTACACTAAAAGTGCTAATAAACCAATTGACTAACAAAAGAAGATTTCTTTGGAATGACTTAACACCACTTTACTAGAAGTTTAACTTATGATGACCTTTCATCAAATTCTGACGTGGTGGTACTAATCACAAGAAAAGATTAGATTTGTTGATGATAGTAGTCTAAATGCAGAAGGTGTTGGGAATGTGGTGCTGAGAGATTTTGGTGGTAAGAAAATCATAATTGATGGAGTCGTATGTGCCAGGATTAAAGACCAATTGATTAAGTCTTGGACAACTTTTAAAGAAAGAGTTTGTCATGGAAATGAACGAGAATGGCCTAAGTGTTTATGACAAAATCAAGAAATTGGTTGTTCATGCAAATATATCTGAGAACAAAACATTTTATGTTGGTGTAAGTACATGAAAACATGAATGTTTCACCACTGCAGATAACAAAGTGAATGGTTAAGGAATAATAGATTTGGCCACCTAAGTTTCATTACTGTAAATGGGAGAAGAGCTATACATGAAGAGATGATTCAATAAAAAAGAATCAAACTTGGAAACTTGTTGAGCTGCCATTACACAAGAAGTCAATAGCACTTAAGTGGGTGTACAAATTTAAAGTGAATCCAGAGGTTGAAATAATGAAATTCAAAGCAAAACTTGTGGTCAAAGGATTCTTGCAAAAAGTTAAAAATAGACTATGATAAAGTCTATGAGCTTGTGGCCATAATTGAAACCATCATATTGATGGTGGCTTTTGTTGTGAATGCTAACTATTCATTACACCAGTTAGATGTTAAAGAAACCTTTCTAAACACACCTCTTGAAGAAGAGATATATGTGCAACAACCTAGGAGTTTTGAGCATGTGAGTGAAGAAAAGAAAGTGTATAGGTTGAAGAAGGCCTTATATGGTCTTAAGTAAGCACCGAGAGCATGGAATAAGCAAATTGATGGGTTTCTTGAAAAAATTGCCTTTGTTAGGTATATGTCTGTGCATGGTCTTTATGTTAAAATCTGTGAAAACAACAACATAGTTGAGAAGATCATCATATGCTTGTATGTTGACGATCTTCTAATCACTAGTAGTAGTGAAAATCTAATAATCGCTTGCAAGTGTGAACTTCTACAAGAGTTTCAGATGAGTGATTTGGAAAATCTGAGTTATTTCTTGCAAATTGAATACAAGAAAAATCCATATGGAATGTCAATGCATTAAACAAAGTATGTGAAAGATATGTTGATTGTATGCAGTAGAGTAATTTTGCCTGTACACTTGCAGAAGTATGATTAAAACTTGAGAAGAATTATAATGAAGAGATTGTTGATTCTACACAATACCACAACATTGTGGGAAGCTTGAGGTATTTTTGTAACACTTGACCTGACTTGAATTTTAGTGTTGGATTTGTAAATGGATATATGTAAGAACCAAAGGCATCACATTTCCTTGCAGTAAAGTGCATACTTACATATTTGCATGGAACTAAAAATTTAGGCATTTTATTGTCAAAAGGAAAGGATAGTTGATATGGTATTGTGATGCTGATTGGTGCAATGACAAAAATGATAGAAAGAGCACAGTTGGATATATGTTTTTCCTTGGTGAGGCACCAATTTTGTGGAGCTCTACAAAGGAACAAGTAATAGCTCTTTCATCCTACAATGCCAAGTATATAACTGCTTCTAATGTAGCATGTTAAGCCATTTGGCTGAATTTGCCAATCAATGAGTTGAAAGTAAAGCACGTGTGCAAATTGAAGCTATTGATAGACAAAAAATCTACAATTGATTTTGCCAAGCATCATGCATCTCATGGTAAGAGAAAACACATTGAAACCATCCATGAGTAAGTTTCAAGTGAAAAATTAGATGTTGAACATTGTTGGTCAGAAGTATAATGCTGACGTTTTGATAAAAGTTTTAAAGGTTGAAAGATTCAAAGGTCTTAAAAACAAATTGGTGTTAGTTTATCAAGCCAAAGTTTAACATAATTTTTGTTTTTCCTATTTTTACCTATAACAGATATAACATATTTGTTTATGTTGCATCTTTGTTTATGTATAAGTATCTTGTTGGTTTTGTAAATGTAGGTTGGTATATTGTATTACAAATTATATACATGAAACAATTTTAGTTTTTTTTGTCTTTGGTACGTGTAATAAATCAATATAATGTTACATTGGATTTCTTCACTTATACCCATATAAGAATGCTTTTATATATAATATTTAGTATTTTAGGTTCACCTTGTTATTTATAAATGATAGTTTAAAATAATTAGAGTTCCTAACTTTATAAGCAAAAATTAAGATATGATAGTCATTAATAACTTATATAATCTTTTAAACAGATTTTAGTTAATAAAACTTTTTTTTAAAAAAAAAGTGAATATAGATGAAATATTTAAGGTGAGTGAGTACAATCCTCTTTATGATTTTCAATTGTTAGATAACTTTTATTATAGACAACATAGTGTAAAAAAAATTATAGTAACTTCATGTTTTCAAAAATTTTATTAGACTAATAAGAATTAAATATATCTAAAGTCTTAATCATATAGGATAAAGGTTCTAAGCGCAACAAAATCTTAAAATTTACCTAATCAACAAGCTGCTAAGACCTTTGAGCAATTTATTTTCCCTAAGGTACATACTTACATTATTGTTATGATAACTATAAAAAACCATAAAAAGTTAGTGCACACCAACATCTCTACTTCAACTAACAAGAAAAAGAATAGAAAGCATTACAAGTAAGATTTTTTAATATTTCTCTTTTACAAGTTACATATATTTTATAATTTTCACTTTATCTATGGTTAAAGAATTTCAGAATATAGGTTGACAAATACCTATAGATAATTACTAAGTGATGCAAAATTAAAAGTTCTATACCACCAAAACATGATTAAGCACAAAAGAAAACCATACATAAAATAATGCACATAAAGACGTTTCAAAGTAACTTGAACCATCCAAATTAGAGAAGAAAAAGTCAAACTTATAATATTTTAATTCCAAGAATATATATAGCTAGTGAGTTCTAACCAATAATTTATTTAATTAAACATTCAATAAATACATTTAGGCTTAATACCTCTTTTGGTCCATCTTTAGGGGGCAATGTTCAAGTCCGTCCTACCTTTTTTAAAAAGTTTAATGTGATTCCAACTTGTGAAAAAAAGTGTACAATTATAATAATTTTTCTTATCTAAAAGAAGCTTACTTTATAAAATATATTATTGTTTTCATTTTGAATTTTTTATCATAATATTTTTTTAATAAAATGTGTTACTATGGGCTTATAGCCGTTCGGTCCCGACAAGCTTCTCAGTCGTTCGGTCCCGACAGGCTTCTTAGCCGTTCCGTCCCGACAACTGTTGAATAGAGTTAATGTACAAATAAATGTGGTAATGGCTACTGTGAGACAGTTAAGGTTTGCATTAATGACCATTAAGAGGTAAATTAATTGGCCAGATTCATTTAAACTCTATAAATAGGTTTTAGGTTTGATGTAAACTGACATTCAACTCACATTTCACCCTACTTATGTCCGATCAGGACTTAAATATTTAACTGTAACAAACAGTTCATAAAACCGCTCTAACTTGACCGTTGGAGTGCCTTTTGCAGGTACCTCCCCCTTTTGCACGAGAGTGACCGAGCGGTCAAGACTGAAGTTCACCGAGCGACCAATACGGAAGAGGACCGATCAGTCTAAACTGGAAGCATAGAAGCGAAGCACACAAGTCAAAGGTTAGTGTCTCGGTCTCACAAAATCCCTACCGAAACATTTTGGCGCCCACCGTGGGGCCGAGGCTTGAAGACACCCAATGGTGACCATAAGAAATATGGAAGAGTAGAGCACCAGAGATTTAATCAAAGAGTTACAAGCCAATATTGAGGCACAGACGCAGACCATACAAGCGCAGGCGCATGTACAACAAGAGATGCACGGAGGCAAGCAGAGGAGATTGCGACGCTAAGGGCCGAACGGGTCCCTCCCGAGCGGTCTGCCTTAAATCGAGAGAATTACAACGAAGCAAGCCATAATCACACCAACCCAAACGGTCGAGGTAGAAGGCAACCAATACCCCCGCATACCGTTCGGCCTACCAGTTTACTTCCCTTTACAGTGACCATCATACAAACTCCAATGCCAGGAAAAACTCCACCTGCATTGGATAAGTATGATGGTTCAACCGATCCGGACAATCACCTAAGGACATTTGATAATGCAATGACATTCAATACAAACAGTGACCCAATCATGTGCAGAGCCTTCTCATTACCACTCAAGGAAGATGCATTGGAATGACATTCTTCCTCCCAGCACAGTGGATTGCTTTGCTACTGTGGAAACCCTCTTTAGAAGGCAATATGCCTCCAATCGGGAACAGGAGATAACATCGGCGGAATTGGTAAATACTAAGTAGGAGAAAGGGGAAACTTTGAAGGCCTTTATGAAAAGTTATACTGAAATCACACGGCGAGTTAAAGAGGTCAATCATTCTTTTATCATCAACAATTTGCCTTCATGTTTGAGATCATGATATTTTGACAAAAAATTGTATGTGCGACCACCAAAAACTATGGAAGAGCTCCAAGAAAGAACAACTGAGTTCATCCGTGTGGAGGAAATGCGAATCTCGCAGAGAAAGCGAAAACAAGAAGCTGATGTAGGCGGAGGCAGAAAGGACGGCAAACGACCGTTTGACATTAATGATAAAAGTGGGGAACTTCCCCGAACATTTAAGTTTAACCATTATACAACCCTCAACGCACCTAGGGCAAAATTTCTTGAAGAAGCCCTCAACGCATAACTTCTCGCATCCTGAAGGAAACCATCTCCAAAAAACGCAGACGAAAGGAAGAGTTGTCGTTTCCATCAGAACCATGGACATAATACAGAAGAATGCATTACGCTGAAAAATAAAATAGAAAGTCTTGTTCGGGCAGGACATCTCCGTAGGTTTGTAAAGGAAGCAAGAAGCTTCCCTAGGGAAGGATATTTGCGAAGAAGCCCCGAACGGGCGTACAGGAAGGACGAGCGGGGTCGGGGCAATAGTCGAAGTCCCAGTCGTCTTCGGGAACGATCGGTTTGCGGATTTATCAACTGAGGAAAAGCATCCAAAACTCTATTAATGTAACGTTTTAATTCAGTTTCATTTGATTTAGACCCTTGTGCTTGTCTTATGTTTTCATTATGGAATAAATTAAGCCTAGCAATTCATGCTCAGTCACTAGTTACTAACTTTGTTAAAGTTCATATTCAAAGAAGAAGTCTCTCAAGAAGAGTCTGAAGTTAAAGACCCAGCGGTAAATCCCTCTCGGCCGAGAGGTAAACTCCTCTCGTTGAAGTTAAAGACTGAGAGGTAAATCCCTCTCGGCCGAGAAGTAAATCCCTCTCGGCCGAGAGGTAAATCTCTCTCGTCAGCCAGAAAGCTAAAGTTAAAGACCGGACGGTAAATCCCCTCTCAGCTGAGAGGTAAACTCCTCTCGTTGAAGTTAAAGACCAAGCGGTAAATCTCTTTCGGCCGAGAGGTAAACTCCTCTCGTTGAAGTTAAAGACCCAGAGGTAAATCCCTCTCGTCAGCCAAAAAGCTGAAGTTAAAGACCGGGCGGTAAATCCCTCTCGGCTGAGAGGTAAACTCCTCTCGTTGAAATTAAAGACCGAGCGGTAAATCCCTTTCGCCCGAGAGGTAAACTCCTCTCGTTGAAGTTAAAGACCGAAAAGTAAATCCCTCTTGGCCGAGAGGTAAATCCCTATCGTCAGCCAGGAAGCTGAAGTTAAAGACCGAGCGGTAAATCCCTCTCGGCCGAGAGGTAAACTCCTCTCGTTGAAGTTAAAGACCGAGAGGTAAATCCCTCTCGGCCGAGAGAAAAATCCCTCACGTCAGCCAGGAAGCTGAAGTTAAAGACTGAGCGGTAAATCCCTCTTGGCCGAGAGGTAAACTCCTCTCGTTGAAGTTAAAGACCGAGCAGTAAATCCTTCACGACCATGAGGGAAACTCCTCTCGTTGAAGTTAAAGACCGAGAGGTAAATCCTTCTCGGCCAAGAGGTAAATGCCTCTCGTTAGCCAGAAAGCTGAAGTTAAAGACCGAGCGGTAAATCCCTCTCGACCGAGAGATAAACTCCTCTCGTTGAAGTTGAAAACTGAGCGGTAAATCCCTCTCGGCCGAGAGGTAAATCCCTCTCGTCAACCAGAATGCTCTAAAGACAAAAATCGAGAGGTAAATCCCTCCTGTCACCTAGAAAGTTGATGTCAGACCGAGAGGAAAATCCTTTCAAACCAAACGATTTACTTCTCGCCAACCAGGAAGCCTTGGTAACATGGACTAAGACTCAAGTATGTAGCCAAACGACCGTATAGTACGGATGACAAGATTCAACACATGAAACCGTTCGGCCCAAATAAGATACAACAACTTGAGGCACATGGAAAGCAAGTTCCTCAATACAACGAGAACAACCTCCCTCAAACTCATAAGTCCTATAATTAACCGTTCTGTAACTCGGACTTGGGGGGCTTATGTTACTATGGGCTCATAGTCGTTCGGTCTCGACAAGTTTCTCAGTCGTTCGGTCCCGACAACTCTTTAGCAGAGTTAATGCACAAATAAATGTGGTAATGACTACCGTTAGATAGTTAAGGTTTGCATTAATGATCATTAAAAGGTAAATGAATTGGTCAGATTCCTTTAAACTCTATAAATAGGGTTTAGGTTTGAGGTAAACTAACATTCAACTGACACTCCACTACGCCCTGCTTATGTTCGATCAGGACCTAAATATTTAACTGTAACAAACAGTTCATAAAACCACTTATAACTTGAGCGTCAGAGTGCATTTTGCAAATATCTCCCCCTTTTGCACGAGGGTGACCGAGCGGTCAAAACTGAAATTCACCGAACGATCAATATAAAAGAGGACCGATCGGTTTAAACCGGAAGCATACAAGCGGAACTCACAAATCAAAGATTAGTGTCTCAGTTTTACAAAATCCTACCGAAACAAAATTCATTCAAGAAAATTAAACTCCTCACTTTAATTAGTAAAATATTTAGATACACATGCATCTATTTAATATTTTCTCCCCTGGATACTAGATATAGATTAATTATTAGTGTCCATAAATAGTTTTTGTTTACAATACTCAAACCTTTTTAAGATACCTACTTTTTATCATCATCACCGTCCTAGCCGTAAGAGACAAATAACAACAATGTGGCAAAGTTGACGAAACCATTGAAACCCCAAATTTCTTTCTAGTTAGATTCTTGTCAGTTTCTACTCTACACCATTATTTTTTATTAAATATTAGTATCTGAATAAAAAAATAATGACCTAATATAAGTACTATGATTAGGTTAATAGCGACAGATTTAAATATTTAATAGATATTTAGATACATAAAGACGTAAGTTCAAAATTGTTAATTTTTTCATTTATTATAAAACTAAAAAAGACCGAAATTATAATCACTTAAAAAAGTATTTTTATTCAAAATAACTATATAATATATAAAAAATACATAAATATATTATTATATTATTCGTTAATTTAATATATCAATTTCTAAAACAATAATGATTTAATTAAATATTTTAACAACTTTCAATTAACAACATTAAGTTAACATATTTGTTTTTCACCCCACTATTGCGAATTAACATTTCTATATTTATTTATGAATGAATATGATGGCAAATCCAAACTATAATAGTAACATAACATGGATGTTCATGGGAAGAGTAGGTTTTCTTATTTTTTTCTTATCTGATAAACAATTTTGATTAGATAGTTTACTTAAATTTAAATGACTTATTTATGATCCGACAATATATAATATACAGGCTGATTTTTAGTATAAAACATATTACTTGAATCTTAATAATATAATATATAATTTTATAATATATATTTGAAGATAAATAATATAATCCAAAGACGAAACAGTTGAAGGTGTAGTGATAAAGTCGGCATAACATTACATCAATTATCTATGAACTGGAGAATCTGCAGAATAAACTAACAGCCATTAAAAAGGAAATCACAAAAACGTTTCCTTCTTGGTCATGCATAGTTAAAAGCAACAACAAATGGTACAAAAGAGCAAAGAGAATAATGATATTAATAAAACCCAAAACCAGAAAACAAACTACAACACTAGGAACAAGGTAAGCCCCACCAAGTACGAGTCTGATGCTGAAAGGCCATTTAAAATACGAAGGCTAATCACAGAAGAATTTTCCAGGAAAAGAAAATTGTACGCCTTTAACATCCATGATTCACAGGCTGCTGTTCAAAATATCAGCAACCAGTAAGAACAAAATAAAGTTGGTGGGATGTATTATCAGTTTTGTCCTCATATGTGAACGTGGCGAAGCTTCAGTAACCGACCAAGATAGAATATCTGATGGGGTTGTAGTTATCAGTTCAGGAGAAGAAAGAAAGCTAATGGGAATCTGTAAATGCTAGAACTTTCGCACTGACTCAATTCGAAGTGAATGTTAACTGAATCAAGCAGGAGAGGTGTATGGTTTAAAAAGTTTCTTTAATTGTTCAATATGAGACTTTATTATAGTTCTCCGACACTAACCAAGAGAAGGACTAATCAGAGAGATCCGAATGCTGAATATCTACTATTTGAATTTAGACATGAATTTTAATCTTAACCATTCAGAAGAAGGGCCTCATGGAACAAGAGGGAGAGGAAGAACCTGGTCCTGCGTTGTTGTTATCTTGTTGTGTCTGAGAAGAAGCACCAGCGGCATCATGATGGAACTCTTGATGAGATTGATTCACAAAGGGAAGTTGTGAATGCAGAAGAAGATTGTTGTGATCCAAATCATCCCACACGGGACTCCCAGGACCCCAACCTGCAGGAATTGTATTGAACCACTCTCCCCAGACCAGTTCCTGAGGCTGTGAAACTCCTTCCTCGGTTTCAGCATTCTCTTCTGCTAATGTCTCGGTTGGTGGCATGTCCTCGCTCTCAGTGTTGGTCTCTTCTGGTACTGGCTCAGGTTGCTTAGTGTTCTGGCTTGATGTTGATGTTGAACCTTCGTTGGAGGAAGAAGCAGGAGCAGGTGTGGATGGTTCTGCTTTATCTTTGTTAAGGAAGAGTTCAGGGAAATTGAGCTTAGCATTTTCTCCTCTAAGCTTAAAGGCTTCACGATCATAAGCCATGGCAGCATCTTCAGCAGTGTCGAAGGTTCCAAGCCAGAGGCGAGTTCTATTGCGAGGGAGACGAATTTCAGCGACCCATTTGCCCCAATGGCGTTGCCTCACTCCCCGATAGAGCTTGGTGGCATTCAAAGGCTGTGCTTGAGGCCTTAACATTGGTCTCCCTTCATGCCCTGACCGGTTCATCATCATCATCATCATCCTCCCTCTTGGACTCAAATTGAGTGCGTCATTCCAATACTGAAGAAGCTGCTGCTGCTGCTGATACTGATACTGCTGTTGTTGCTGCTGCTGCTGGAGCTGTTGTTGGTTTGGTACGGTGGAATCCGGGCAAAGGAATTGTGGATACCCCATGTTCTGTTGGGACCCAAACGATATCATTTGTTGCGTTGGCTGAAGAGGGGGACGAAAAAGAGGCAAGTTTGTGGTTCCGAATGAGTGTGGGAATGATGGCATTGGGTGTTGATTGCCTTCAAAAGCGAAAGGAAACACTATTCTCGATGAAGGAGGTTGGAGAGAGAGCATAGAGGAAGATGATGAAGAAGGTTGCTGATTGGGGCTTTGGTGTTCGGGGCTGCGGATTTTCTTGAGAGGCCTTTGTGAGATAGAAGCATCATCAAAAACTGGCTTCCATTGTCTCCTCCCTGAGCTCAAATCCACACACTTTCCCTTCTCTTTCTCCGAATCCCGGCCTTCACTTTCACCAAACACCTCGTGATGATGGGTCTCTTCAACACCCTCTTTGCCGGACTTTCCACTGTTACTCGCCATGACCACCACCAAAGAAAAGACAGAATTTGGGTGTACTGCCTGTGATTAACTATCTCTGATCAGAATCAAAAATGGCAAAGGTGGTAGCTTTTCGAAAGACCCATGTGAAAACGTGTTGTGTATAAGCAAAGCGAAGCAAATAGAGTGTGTGAAGGTTTGAGTTGAGAAAGAGAGAAAGGAGACAGCAAGTGGTGAAAGCAGGGGAGTGGAAGGGGTTTATATGGGAGAAAGCAGAAAGGGGTTGAAATCAAACTTTTTCAAGTTAATGCAGCAAAAGTTAGACAGAATCAGTAACAAGTCTAGTCAGTGGTTGGCCTGAGTGGGTCCCACGCGCTTCTTCTTTAGCTTCAACATCAATTTCTGACTCACCTCACTTCACTGGTTGTGTTGTGAGGTTCGAGGGAAAAAACAGTTATTAACTGTTTCTGTCACTGCCATGGTGCGGCAAACAGGGATTTTCTCACTGGGTGCATCCAATTTCCAATCTTAAAACCATGGTATGTGGAGAAGATACTAATTATGTACATATGAATATTACATTGTGAGAAAAGTTTTAAAAGTGTGTCCCTCAAGTGGATTCATCTCTGGGTCCGACATAGGTGACATGAGATGGAACCAAACACATGTTAATGTGGTTTCTCTTTGTTAAAAATCCTGTTGTCATGAACACAAAAAATAAAATAAAAGAAATCTTATTGAGTCGTTCATATTAGAAGAGACTTCTGCCTTAAGGAAAGACATGTTAATGTGGCAGTTCTGTAACACTTGATGAAAAGAAGGGAAAACATATTAATATGATAACTCACTGTTATTGCTATTGTGGAAGTTGAGTGTTTCTGTGAGGTGCTTTATAACATGTTCTTTCAAAACTTGTTTGGCCATTTATTGGAAATTAGGGAATACCATTTCAGTTCATAACATGGTGATTGTGGCTTAGTTTTATACTTTAACTTATATATATATATATATATATATATATATATATATATATATATATATATATATATATATATATATATATATAAAACATGCTAAGTCTTGTTAAATAACATGAGTTCATTCTATATATACGGATTATTTGTGAACTTCATTTTGTAATGAAAAGATATATGAAACAGTATTAATCGTGACATAGTTTTTGTATTGGGATGCGATAGAAGAATATTCAGTTGAAGAAAAAAATATTTTTTTAATATTTAAAATAAAGAATATAATTTAAATAGAAAAGAGTAAACTTGTATGTTACTCAATTTTTTTAATAACTTCGTACTTTAAGCGTGTATATTTATTTCAATGATACAAGCTCACCCATTACAAAAACAGGGTTATTGGTTGATACAATTTTGTAAGTAGGTGAAAAAGTCAACTCATTAGATTTCATAAAGGTCAACTAGTTAAAATAATAATAAAAATTCAATTTTTATACTGACTTTTGTAGAAAAAAGGGCCAAGCATCCTGTTTCGTTTCAATATTGATGAATCACAAGCATATACAAGTTAGACAATTAAGGTTGTGAAAGTTAATAATTTAATAGAAGTTAGGCAATTTCTATGATATTTTTATCACGTGAAAATTAAAGTATTCAATTATTTGTTTATAAAATGTTATTTCTTTTTTATTTTTATATTTTAATTTTCATAAGTTGTTTTGTTAAGAAGTGAATTTTAAGCTTAATTCAATTTCACCAAACTGGTTTGAAAAGTAAGGTTTGCATTCACTTATATATTATAAATTGGCTTTATCCCTAGTCCATAGGAGACTTCCAACACACCCCATCACGTACATCTTGAGCGTGAGACTAGACATTAATGAGTGGTCTGATAGTGGATGAAACAACATGTTCGACAAACATCGCTAGGATAGACTCTAACCCTAGTTCTGATATCATGTTAAGAAGTAGACTTTAAGGTTAGCTCAACCTCACAAAATGGACTTGTAAGTTGTTTGTTTAATTTAATAGAAGTTAGACAATTTTTATGATATTTTAATCACCTGACAATTAAAGTATTCAATTATTTGTTTATAAAACGTTATTTCTTTTTTATTTTTATATTTTAATTTTCATAAGTTGTTTGTTTAGATTTTTGTAAATATGATATTTTTAAATAAATAAGGAAGAAACAAAATCACTATATTAAATATAAGTGAAGTGAATAACATCATTAAAAATACAACGAAGTTGACAATTTATTTTAAAATTAAAGAAGATATGAATCTTATTGACAAATATCTATTTTAAAATTGGAGAAAATATATGTATTTTTTAGTATAACAGGATAAGATATAAATATAATTTCTCGTAGATTATATTGAAATTAACAAGTCAATTTGACTAATTAAACCTATTTTATGGATTCAAACTATAACAGTTTCAATTATTAACTACAAACAATAACTATATTCTAAAATATATTTATTTATTTTCGAGCAAACTAATTCTTCCTGTGAATCAGGTACAGTGTTTGCCCCTACTGAACCTAAAAAGTTCAATAATTAAACCACTCTCCTCACCAAACTACTAGAGCTTTTCAACAAAATCTGCTTATAATTTGTTTCCTTGTCAAATCAGTGAATTTGTTAGCCATAAATATCGAGAAAACTGTTGTAGATAACTAATAAAATATCTTCGTCTAAAATATTGTCAACTTTTACTGCTTATATATATATATATATATATATATATATATATATATATATATATATATATATATTAATCTTCTTTAGTACATAGAATTTAGGGAAATAGATAGTGTACCTTTTATTAATCTTGCATATGTTATTTTTAGTATAATTTAGAATTTATATTTAGATAATTGAAAATATAAAAAAAATTATATTGTATATTGTTATGTATAATATTGTTGACTTTTTTGGTGATGATTATGATTAAAAGCTATATAATTGAATTTGGTTCAGTGTAAAAAAATTGCATTTGCTATAAAAATTAAACTCTGAAGCTTATATGTTAAATTCAAATGGGCTTATCTTAGATTCTTTTTCTTTTTCAAATCACTGAATTGCTAGCTATTAATGTCGAGAAAAACGTTGTAGTTAACTAATACAATATCTTCATATTATATATTGTCAAATTTTACTGCTTATATATATATATATATATATATATATATATATATATATATATATATATAATAATAATAATAATAATAATAATAATAATAATAATAATAATAATAATAATCTCTTTTTAGTACATAGAATTTCGGGAAATAGGTAGTGTACCTTTTGTTAATCTTGTATATGCTATTTTCGGTAAAATTTAGAATTTATATTAAGATAACTGAAAGTATACAAGTTTTTATATCGTATATTATGTAAGTAACATTGTTGATTTTTTTGGCGATGATTATTTTAAAAGCCATAGATTGAAATTTTTATTTGGTTCAGTTGTAAAACAATTGATCACTTACTATAAAAGTTAAACTCTGAACTTATATGTTAAATTCAAATTTTTAAAGAAAATTAAAGATTACAAATTGTTGGTTCAAAGCTTAAATTTTTATAATATATTTACTAAATTAGAAATGTTTAAAGTATATAATAAATATAAAAGTAAATAAAAAGACACGTGCATATAGATATGATAGAGGATAGAGTAAACGTATAAGGAAAATGGAATTAAGTGAAAGGTATTAAAATAACAAGATAATGGTAGAAGGAAATAATCACAAACTTATAAGATATAAATTAATAAAACAAACATGTTTACAAAAAATAATAATTTAATTGAAGCAATTAATTAATTTGGCTCCGTTTTCATATATGAACTCCAAATTAGAAATTTGTGAAGTTGATTATTGGTTACGTGACACGTGTTTGGGTGCCTTCTTTTCTGGAATTCTCGTCCCCCACCACTTAATATACTGGACCTAAATAAGTGAAAAGGAAAAAGAAAAAAAAAAAAAGAAAGAAGAAAAAGCTGTATTATATTGTTTCATTTATTTCCTTCTCTCTCTCCCCGTGTCTGTGTTTGTGATGCTTAGAAGGTTGAAATCATGTATATATGTTTTGTCTGTCTGCTTTTGTGCTGATTATGCATCCATGCATGCATGGGTATCCCTCAAAGTGTCTTCAAGGTACGTAGACAGGTAAACAATGGTGTCGGGAACAGAACATCTTTAATTAGATCACCTTTCAATTACTACCTGTTACTGATTTCCGGCATAGACAATTAACTGTTCAATTCCGGCATTCTTGTTTTCCACTTCATTTATCCACCATGATATAACAAGAGAGAAGAGGCACGTCTTAAATTTAAAGCATAATGCATTTTTTACCATTATACTACAATTACAAGCATCTCGAACGTGCTTAACCTATTACTTAATAAAAAATGTAGTTGTATCTTAAGAAATCATTGTAAAAGTGTAATAAAAAAAGTTGTATCTTATAAGAGATTGTAGTTGAATTTATTTGGGTGGTAGTAAGAATTTATAAAATTTGAGTAACATTAATTTAATATAAGAAACGGTAATTCGAAATAAAAATGAGAAGAAAAAAATAATTAAATTATTTTTAAGTTATGAAAAGGTTAAATGTAAGTAAAATTTATTATAATGTGAGTATTTACAATAACTATTGGAACAAAATTTTAAAAAGCTTAAAATGAGTTAGTAGTGAATATAGGGAAGTGAGTGCTCACGTGTTGGGTCACCGGGATTGGGTTAACAAAATTGAATTAAAAATGAAATAATTCAATTAAGTTCATGTTTTAGTGAGTAAAAAGTTTTGTAACTTAACTCGATCTATTAAAAAATATAGGTTGGTGAATTGATTCTCTTATACATGTTTTATTCTTTCAATTTATTTTATATATATCTATTATAATACAATCAACACTACAAAAAAAAAAAGGCATTACCGAAGGCCAGAAGTCCTCAGAAACAGTCCGAAACCGTCGGTAAAAGGTAATTACAGACGGCTTATCGACGACCAAAGAGTCCTCGGTAAATCCCTTGTCGCTAACATTTACCGAGGGCTTCCGCCCTTCGGTAATTACCGAGGGCCAAAAGCCTTCGGTAATTACCGAAGAGCGTTCTGAACCTTGTCTTGTGATGCACCACTGGACTTTGCATTTGAAAACATAAACCTGCACATGTCTTTTCCAACTTAATCACTGAACCACCATTATTATAATAAAAGAATTATACTAATATCACTCCTAAAATTTTTACTGTAATAGAAAAACAATTATAAAGGAGAAACACATCCCATAAAACACTACACCTAATCTGTGTTGAACAAAGGTTTTTACCGAACTAAATATATCAAGCACAAATCTTTGAACTATATTGTATAACTTGTGAAATTTTTCACGACAAAAATTCCCTGTAACTTAATCATTTAAAGTAAAGCATGGTATGCGACATACATATATATCCAACCATAAGCAAATATTCATAACATCACAATATACATCAATTATCTTGCAGCAAACAACCCCCAGAACAAAAATAAACATCCAGATATACAAATGCAATCTCATATTTTCACAGAATATTTCTAAGGTTTCTTCCATTACTTCCTACTTTTGAAAAAGCCCTTCCTCTCTTGTTTTCTCCACTGTAGCAATCTAGAATTCTCATGGTTTCTCTCTTCGAAACCCCTGGTAGGTAATTTATTCACATAAAACACAAAGAAAATACATACATAACAACAACCAACCCATGAAACTATGCCCAACACTCCAAACAACCACAAATTTCGGGTTACTCCCCTTACACATATCAATTCCCATAATTTACAGAATCATAACCAACCACAACAACAAACCAATGTCAGCTCCCCTTACCTCGCTTCCCAGCCAATTTCCACTCGTTCTCGGATTACTACCAACTCCAACCAAGGCGTAAGACTCTGTTCTCAGCAAAGCTTTGAAGACCTCTTCCTTCCCTCGCTGTAGCGGTAGAACCAACCATCAAGCAAACCATCCAAGGTCCTCACGGTGTCTCTTTTCCTCACGATGCACACTCACAGTGGGTGGATAAGGAGTAAGTCTTCACTCTGTGATTTGAAATAGAAATTTACCTTCTAGGGTATCTCCCAATTCACACAACGGTGCCCTCTTTTCTCCTTGATTTAAACCTAATATACTCCCTACAACCTACTAACCCTTACTCCTCCAAATATTTCCAGTTGCTATCCTCCTCTATCTCTCCCTCAATGACTTCTCCAACGAGATTCTGTAGCAAATATCCTCCCTCTGCCTCCTTCTTCGCCTTGACATCTCCGACAACAACAACTGCGGCCCAATCCCAAACCAAGTCGCCAAACCAACACCACTTCACTACGATGCCCTCGACACGCCAACCCACAACAACCCCCACCCCTGTCGCAACATCACAAGGACCAAAACACGAACCCTAGCGCAAACCAGCCACCATCGAACCGCCGTCAGCGTCCGCAACAGCAACCGCTTCAAACCGCCTTAGGGCGACAACCTCACGCTTCAAACCAACGAACCGCTTTGAAAAAAAGTAGGGAATGGAAGAGGGCCACCCAGCAATAAACCTCCGTCAGCGTCCACACCACCAAACTCGTGCCATCAAACCGCAGCGTCGAACCGGCTGACCGCCACCAAAGTCGCGACCCTAAATCAAGGACTGACATCGACGAACAGGAGGGAGGGAGTTATACTTTTGGAAAATTTGGGAAATTTGAGGAACAAATACTCCAATTTTGAACTTAAAGCATCCTAGATATTATCGAAGGGTAAAAGCCCTCGGTGTTTAATTTCACCAATATATTACCGAAGGCCTGAAGACTGTCGGTAATAAGCCTTCGGTAATACGCATTTTTATTGTAGTGCAAATTAGATTTATTAAATCCATTTGTATAATAATATAATAAAAATGTTTGTTTATTTTACCAATTATTATTATAAAGATAATAGTTCAAAATTAAAATATTAACTTATATAACTTCATAAACAAATAAATTAAATATCTAAATTAGTTAAACATTATTGAACAACATTCTAATACGTTTTTACGGAAATGGGACAAGGATGTCGCTTAAGTGATGCTCCGGTGTGTCGAACATTCTCCTTGCTCCGCTCGACCGACCGATCGGTGTATGGGGGAGACCTGCAGAATACACTCTGACGCTCTCAAGTCAGAATTTTTCTCTTAGGTCTTTAGTAATTCAATAGTGAGTAGAAGTGAGTTTACCTTAAAATTAAACTCCTATTTATAGAGTTTTAGAACCCGATCGGTCGGTTATAAGCTCATAGTAACATAATACTTAAAAATATTAAATTGTTAGAAATAACAAATGATTATAATAAAAAACTTGTGAAAAATAATAAAAGACTAATAAAGGATTATTGTTGGTCGGTTGCAAGTCAATCCACCTTGAACAAATCGTTTAAGTCGTGGGTTAAGAGAACCGGGTCCAATTTGACTTAAATTTTAAAAAACTAATTTTTTTATAAGTTAATCCGGTTGAAATCTATAGTGAGTTGTGCTAGTTCATGAGATAGGAAACCATTTTGACATATAATAAATCTCTTTTAAAATGAAAAACAAATATAATTATGTTATTTATAAGAAACATTACTAGAGATGTTTTAAGAATCTATATTTTATTTAAAATTTAGTTAGTTTAACAAAAATTAATTTGTGAACAAATTTATTGAAGAGAGTAACTTGTCAAAAGATAGATAGCATTGTATATTACTTGTATGTGTATTATGATTTAGGTGTCTACACAATATCATTATGGTATTCTCACTTCATACTCAAAAACAAAAATACTCATAAAATGGTCACACAACTATAAATGTACACACTCTCACAAATGAGCTATATAATACCTTTCTAGGTATCTACAACATCATAGATCATTATGCATATCATAAAATTGCATATTAATATACATCCAACCATATATTTCAACATTTTGTTTATAATATATCAATGCTTATGCAACATATATAAAAATAAGTCATAAATATAATTCATATCTCTATTATATAAACAAAATTTCTCAATTATACACAAATTATCTGATCAATAATCTTCTCAAGATATACTAAATTCTTATATAAAACTATAAACTAAAGTGAAGTCACTAATGCAAGAAGACAATTTAAATTTGCCCAATATGTCTTGGATTTAAGAAAAACAATGTTTATAAAAAAATAATCGCAATTTTTGAAATTATTAGAAAAGTATAAGCTTTCATTCTCGAAAAGTAATCGCAATGAAAGATGTATTCACTAGTGCAGTCAGGGAAAATGACAACGGTTATTTTCGCCCATAGGCAGCGGTTCCTGAATCGAGGCATATACAGACAAGGAAAAAAGTCTACCCTTTTATGCCCGGTTGTGAACCGAGACATACAAGGGTAGCATTTTGCCTCGGTTAAAAGGTAACTGAAGTAGTAGGGTTTTTGTTTTCTTCATTTTTTTTTCGCAGGACTTTACGCCTCGGTTCCTTCTGAACCGACGCAGTATGTCGGGCTCTACTGCCTCGGTTGGAACCTGAACCGAGGTAGTAGAGTGTTTTTTATTTATTTTTTTTCTTTTTCGCCAAACTTTCTGCCTCGGTTGTGACCTTAACCGATGTCATAGGGGGGCTTTCTGCCTCGGTTATGGTCACAACTGAGACGTATTCCCCTGTTTTTTTTAAGAACAGGTTTGTTTCTACAACATTCCTAACTACAGAAACAGACCTACATATAATTTTACAGCCAAAACAGTCCAGAACAATCCATAAGCATATATTTTCAATAAAAGTTATATTAAAACATAAATGCATTCAATGTAATCATAAATCAACTTCTTAGAAGCATAAATCAATTCAATGTAATGATAAATCAATTCTAAAGCATAAATCAATCCAATGTCCAAAGTTAAACTAATAATAATGTACAAAAGCATAAAACAACTTAAAAGCATAAACTTAGAACTTAATATCTACTACATACTATTATATAGTTGAATTAGATATTTAGTTAGTGTTTTCCTCACGAGTTTAAGTGACTTCTCTGGAATTGGAGTAGTCATATTGAATCTCTTCATAAAACACAATGATTTCAATTAGTGTATATGAAATCTAAATTATAGAGAAAATAAAATTCAAACCTAAATATTATCGTTTCTCATTCATTGGTGTAATGTGCACGAATAGTAATCATCATCCAATGACATAGTAACCACACTCATATGACCCGTTTTGTCTATTACACTACAATATATCATCATAATTATAAAATGTTAAGTAACATCATTGGAATGGTACAAAATGTAACAAAGTATGGACTAAAATACCAAACTTCAAGGATCATCCATGCAAGCTTTTAGTTGTAGCAGTAGATCTCCCAGAAAACATCATATGTGCTGCAAGGGAACTATTAAAAAAAACTGCTTTAACATACATTTATATAACAAAGAAAGTTGAAACATTGAGGTTCTTACCAATCTACTACTTGTCTAAGAGGGCTAGGAGGAGACTTGTGCAATGACTAAAACCAGACAGTAGTGTTTTTTCTGATATGGAGATCACAAGTAGCTGCCAATGACGCCTGAAATTGGTAATAACTTAATTATCATATACAAAAATTCATAAATGAAACTTTAAAGTTAACAAACTTCACTTACCCAAGTATATAAGGGAGAAAATATGTCATTCCCCATTGTAAAGCAGGTGGTGATGTTTGCTTGGATTTCATCAAACTTATTTTTTTCATGAGTCATATAGGGGTCAATGAACCCATATACATCATTGAAACCCATCTTGTTATTGACACCAAACATATACTTGAAATGAAGAAATGATCTGAAATAAGTAACTTGATAAATCAATTTTATATAAAAAAGTTCTCATAAATTTACATCATCCACAGCTGAACGAGTATAATATTAATTTCTTCTCTCCCTGACGCAAGCTCCCTAACATCTTGTTGATGCAAGTACAATGGGATCTCAACATCTCTTCCAAATGTAGTAGAATCCCATGGTACAATCACTGACGCATCTGCAATGATGTTAACAAGCTTGTCTAACACACCAAGAGGGTCGTCCTTACATAAATGAGTCTTCTTCGGTGTAGGACTTCCCTCTTGACCTATATGTTGTTACATGAAAAAATGGTTATGTTCTGACGTCAATAATAAGTAAATATTAAAATTGAGAAGTATAAGGTAGGAGTGTTTACCAGGGGGTCAGATACAACACCAACCAAATGTCTAGGTCAAGCGGTGAAGGACTGAAATGTCTATGCCATAGTGAAAAACTCCTCTGTAGACAAAGGAAGAAGGGCATCTGGTACGACAACTTCATCCACCGTGACCTTGACCTCATCTTCTGCTAGCTCTACCCATGCACTATAGTGGCTGCCTCATAGACTATGCCACGAGCCACTAGCATGGTCCCGGTAGGATAGAGAATATATAGCTAACATGGACGAGTGTCGTCCATGTCGTCCCCTAGTGCACCGGCTGTTGAGCAACTTCCTTTGCCGCTTCTACTTGTCAAATTAAATGATAGATTATACAAAAAGTAAATTAACAAACAAAAATGATTATTAAGTGTACCTATAGGGGGCACATCATGTTCTGTTATAGGAGATGGCGCAGGGCGATTGCCATAATGCTCAAACTGCTGTTGGAACTGGCGCACAACCATTTCAGCAACTTCATCATACAACTCTATCTGGACCTTCTTTGTGATTTCCTACGTGATCTCTTTTTTGATGTCCTGCTTCAGCTTCTCTTCATACTCTTTACTTAATCCGTATGAAGATGGACGCGAGGAAGACCCAAAGAACTGTCGTATGCCTATGGTAGTCCTAGCAGCACGCACTTGTCTTGGGTGCTCAGGTCGTCCAATAGTTGTGACAAGAATATCTTGACGACCTTCTTGTGTGAATTGACCTTGGGAGCTCTGCTCAACCATGGAGTCCTGTAACATGACAAAACTTCAAAATTATTTGAATGATCTAAGTAATATACATAACAAAAATAATGTCAAAATGAGAGAAATGACATCTTACAATTTTTTCTGATATCTCTTTAGCAATGTTGGAAGTGTAGGAGCCCGATGATCTTATACGGGCTAACTTCCAATTCACGTGCCGAGATTGTGGTGAAGGAGGAGGAAAGTGGAAGTCTACTATCTGACTTCTGCTTCATTATTTTTTTCCTCAAGCTTCCTGTATCCACCACGAGACAGTAGGTGTGGATTTTTTTTCTGAGCACTTATACCCTATGCTTTTGACCTTGTTTCCTATGACAAAATGAAACAATTGTTATGATATAAAATTATGAATGATGAATTGAATGATTTTACCTACACTTACCTGCCATGACTAAGATGAACGAAGTTGTACAAACTGACACCAAGTTTCTTCATCAATTGCAGAATATTTAGAACATGAAGTTTCATTACTTTTTGCTCCAAATAAATATATATATATATATGGACGTCAATTTTGTCTTAAACCCTCGAAATCTTTCTGCAATTGCAGATAAACACCTATTCCTTAGGCTCGCGACATTTAGGATATGAAATGTCATCTACAATAAAGAAAGTAATAACCTTATATCAATACAAATTTATCAATATAATGAAACTAGAATTTGGAGCAATATTGATTAACTTACCAATAGATCTTGCTAGATAAGATTACGATCAGCCTCATATACATGGTCAAAGAATGGAGTAAGGATAGATATACGATCACATGCTAGTACTCCAAGGTAAGACCTAAAAACATCTGTATTTGGTCCAGATGCTACTCCTGTGACCACGTCAATAATGACAGATGTCATCTCACCTGCATTTCTCCTAAGTATAAGTTGTCTCAACCTCATCGCTCCTCTTGTGGGTCTAAAAGTGCGGACTTCATCCCCTAACGAATGTAGTGCCTCAGTCATATATCTATCACAATAAATAAGATGAAAGATTAATAAAAGACATATAAAATAACATATATTATTTAACAAAAGCCATAAATTTTTCACAAATATGAAATTCATACATAATCATATGGATTGGTCATATGTATATTCCCTCATTGTGATCTTGTCGAATTATATGTACATCATCAACTAAGAAGGTCATCATCCAAATTTATTGTCGTTTTAAATGGATGGTTGTCAGCAATATGAAGATTACTTAGATTCTCTTAATTATCTTCAATTTGTCTTTTTCCTTGAAGAGTAAAATACCAATGGTCAGACGCAAGATCTTTGACATAAAAAACATGACTTGCTTGATATGCCATGATAAAAGGTTTGTCTCCATAACCAACCTTTTGAAAATCAACTAGTGTCATACCATATTCATCTATTCTGACACCAAACTTATTGTCAACCCACTTACATTTGAAGAGTTCAACAGAAAACTTAATGTAATCAACCTCTCATATCTCTTATATTCTACCATAATATCTCATTGATCCAACTACAGGATTTTGATCTTTTGATCTGGAAAATTGTAGCGACTCAACTTCTAGACTGACGCCACTATTTTGTATTGTGCTTTTATCATTCAAAGTCTTTGTATATGCAATAATTAATTTCATAGCCTGTACAACATACAACATCAAGCTTCAAACCATTTTTTAGCCACAACAAAGTCTCAGAAAACCGTGATTCTTTCAAAACTTCAGATTTGAACTAGGATAAGAATGTTCTATTATGCTCCATCAACTGTCATTTCTCTTATTGTCTTGGATACTTGTCCTTTACAACGGCTTTGTGTGCTTCCAAAAATGGGATCACCTCATATGTGTTGTTTAATATGTACATATGTATTTGCATCAATTCTTCATGACTTTTCGTCACCACATTCACACCTTGGATGCTTTTACTTTTAGAACATCTATTTAACCATGATGTCCGAGGGACTCCATCGGATTTGCTTTAGTCATATAATCAGAGCAAAACTCGATACTTTCTTCAGCAATATACCTTTCAATCATTGAACCTTCTGGACAATATTGATTTTTGACGTACCCTTTCAAAATCTTCATATAACGCTCAATAGGATACATCCATCTTAGTTGAACCACATACAAAGGAGTCTATGCATCAGCGGACATTGTTTCATATACATGCACTTGGGAAAAAGCTTTTGCGCCAACATCGCGAATCATGTCCTCTAAGTTGTCTTCTTCTGGTCGATCTTCCATATCCATTGCGAAATCATATACATTTTCAGTTGCAGAGACAGTTGGAAAATATGTTTCTTCGCCGTGCCATATCCATGTTGTATAACTTCGTACAAAACCATCACATATAATGTCTTCTAATTTCGATTGCGTTCAACTTCCTCTCATTCAAATAGTTGACACAGGGACATCTAAACTTGACTTCATCATCACCACTTGTACTCGCATTATGTCGCGCAAACTGTATAAATTCTTCTACCCATCTCTCGTACTTGTCACTGATGCGTGGTGACTTAATCCAATGTCGATCCGTACACATATTTACTAAAATTATTTACACAACTTCAATAATCTTCAATGATCACTTTGATCGGTTTTGTATTCAAGGTGTGACCCTATCCCATTCAAGAAGATTCACCTTTTTTACTTTATTAAACATATAAATTTTAATTAACATATCAAAAATTTCAAAAAAAAAAAATTCAGCATTTTGCATTGGTCTTCAGGTTACACGAAATGAAAGTGATTATAAATCACAATCAAATATGCACCCGAAGATCAATACAAAACACAACTGCAAAATTTCATGAAATTTAAGACATGTATATTAAAATTTATATGTATTAATAAACTATGAAAAAGTTATTACTCTCCTTAAATTGTCCAACCAGACAATTCAAGATTCAATACTTGTAAATTATTATTACTATCTCTTTTCTATTCATTTGTAAAACGTACATTTTTTCAAAAAATTCTGGAGATAGTAAATAATTTTTGTATTGAATCTCAAACGGGAAAGTAAGGCTAATTCACAACAACAATATATTCAACCAAACAAATAATTACATATGCAACATACAATATATTCAAGCAAAAAATATATTCAAGCAAACAATTTATTCAAGCAAACAACAAGTGAGAATCATACACTGATAGTTATAAGAACTTAATTAACATACTTGATTTCCTTTTTTATCATTTCATTATTTGTTAATCATGTTTATCAACTACCTTTTTTTTTCTTCATTCCTTGCTAATTCTCTCTAGATGTTTAGAACAAAGAAGATGTCCACCAATCTTTTTTCTTTAATGCATCTATTATTAGACGCACAACATATATAGTAATTTAATTTAGATTAAATAAAGGGTTATATTGTTCAAAAGTAATTTTAGAGCCTATCTCATCTTAAATTTGTTCAAAGGTTAAACTGTAGTGAAGGATTGGTTTTGGCAATTGCATACTATTAACAACTTAATTAACTTCAAAAGGTCATTAACTTGATGTGGATTGTCCAGCCACCATTACACAAAGATAACCCTAATACCGTTTTATTGAATCTATATCTAAATTACTTAGATTCTAATGTCAAAAATATATCAAGTACATCTAAATCAATTACTACATATAATTTTCAACCAATATATCAATTTAAATATCAAAGACAAACAAGAATAGAGAGGGTTTGAACAACTTATCGTGACGGGGAGCACCGACGCGACTGTGAGGGCAGCAGGGGTGACGACGGTAGCAGCAACAACGAAGACGTGAATGGCAGGGACGAAGGCGGCACCCAAAAACTGAACGAATCGCATCAGAGCGACGGCGATGACGGCGACACCCAAAAAATGACGACGGTGGTGGTGGCAGCGCTTAGGGAGAACAACGGTGCAACCGTTCTTGCAACAAATGGATGCACCCAACGTGGAGAGGAAGTCGCCGTAGAGGATGGAGAAGAAGAGTCCGCGAGAAATGGAGGAAGAGAGAGGTTGGTCGTGAGAAATTAAGGTCTAGAAGAGAAGAGAGAAAACAAAGTTTAACGAGGAAGAAGAACAGTGAAAGGAACTGCCTTCGCGGGAGGGAAAATAAAAAACGCTACTGCCTCGATTATTTACTTAACCGAGGTAATAGACAGCCTACTGCCTCGATCACTTACTTAACTGATGCCTAAACTTCTAACCTAATGGCAATTTTTAAAATAAAGTTGAACTTATTGGCTTTGGTTCTCTGGTGAAACGAAGAAAATATCCTATGGCATCAGTTCCCCTAGAATCTAAAGCAGTTTATTCTCATATTAAATGATTTTTAAACGTTTGACAAAGGGAATTAGAACGTTCATGTGCAGGTCTAGTAGGACATACTGCCTCGGTTCTGTTGGTAACGGATGCCATATGACCGTTCTAAAAAACGTGGCAGAGTAAAAGTCTGACTTGCAAAAGAAAAAGGTGGTTGGTTAGTGGTATAAGCATCGGTTGCTATTGGAACCGAGGCAATATCCTCTTTCTGAAAAGGTGGCAGACGAAAAGTCTGACTTGCAGAAGAGAGAGGTGCCTTGGGCAGGGGTATAGGCATCGGTTACCCTTAAAACCAAGGCAATAACCTCTTTCTGAAAAAGCCGGCAGACGAAAAGTCTGAATTGCAGAAGAGAGGTTTTTTGGGCACGGGTAAATGCATCGATTGCTTTTAAAACCGAGGTAATATTACCTTTCTGCTTCGAATTTTTTTGAACCAAAGTATATAACTTCACTATTATTACATAAATGCTACCGCGTTTTTTTATGCTTCGGTTTTTAAAACCGAAGCGTATAAGACGCGTTAAAAAACAGTTTTTTTACTAGTGATTTGTTGATAATTCCTAATCAACAATGTCTATTTATAAGTTTTATTAACAATACTATTATCTACAAACCTCAATTAATTCATTCAAAATTTATCAAAAATAATAATTATCTACAAACTTTTATAATTTTTGACAAATGTTGGCTGTTGATAATTCAGTTTTTTTCTTTCTATTATATGGTTTTCCAATAAAACACTTGGTTTCTCGTAACACATAGGCATAATATTGAAGTATTACTTCTGTTGTCACCGAGGTCTCGTGCCTTCTCTCGCTTCTACGTGAATTGCATGTCTCTCCTCTTCCTCCGATGATGTATTCTGATAACCAATGGACAGTTCTCCTTACCACCAATACTATCCTATCATGCGTTCTAGAACAAAAAACTTCGAGCTAGATCTCCACTACGTTCGTGATCAAGTCTATAAAAAGCTCATTCATGTTCGACATCTTACGGAAGTTTCAAGTAGCTGACACTTTCACCAATCTCTAGTCAATTTTTTCTCGCATTTCGTAATAAACTTAAGGTTTTGGATCTTCATCCACCATCCTAACACCATCCTAAGTTCAAAGGGGCATGTTAAACCAAAGCTACACCAACGTCTATAAAGCCTTTCTATTGTTTCTCTTTGTTCTGTTTTTCTTCTGTTTCTCTCTCTTCTCTACATAAATAATATCAATTCTTTACTCTTCGTTTACATACAGCCATCTGTTAATGTACCATAGCTTTACTTACATATTGAAAAAACTCCCTATCTTCAAATGATACACCTTGCAAGAATAATGGCAGATACGAAAAGAAGAGAATAAAATAATGCGAAAGGTCGGTTAACAAATGCAAGCAATTACATGATTAATTAATTTAATCTGATCAACAAAATAACTTTATTTCTCCTGATTGTAGATGATTAATTACTATAATACCGATACCAGTTTATTTAATTATTTCTCGTGTTTGATCACATACTTATCAAATTGACTAAACTGATTAAAAACACGGTCTCTGCTGTTTCTATCAAAAACAACTTTCAAGAAGACAAACAAAAAAGACCCAAATCTCTAAACTTATGTGGAAAATAATCAGAAGGTCATCTTCACATTATAAAAATAAATCCTGCAAGCATGTCTGTTGAAAATGAGAAAAATAAAGGGCATTTTTGAACTGGTCAAAGTCAAACAAAAACGTGAAAAATAGATTAGCAAAGAAAGACGAAGAAAAGAGTTTATTTTGTATTTGTTTGAGAATAAGATTTGAAGTGGGTTAACAAAGAGTGTGTGAGGTAAGACAGTGGAATTTTTTGTGTCTGTTAAAGGATCCACGTAATGCTCCATCTTTTCACTTTCGGTGCCATGCAAAGAGTTTCAAACAATAAGCTCTGAGATATGGTTGTCGTTACAAAGTAGCCACCACAAGGATGTCCCTGAAAAACAGGTCGGCGATAATCCGCACGCGTGGGCTCCACACTAAATCTCTATCATTTTCTTCTTTTCACTATATAATCATATTTCTCTTCAATCACTAATTTGGGCATGAATTTTCATGTTAAAATTAGTATGATAGAATTTGGAATGAAATGTTAATTTTGAGGATTTATGTAAGTTGGTTATAAAGTGTATTTAAAAGTCAGAATGTATACTTACTAATGATATATAAACTATGTAAGTTTCTATACGAATTAGAAATTACTTTTACTTTCCATTTTAAAATTATATAGAGTTTTTGACATGTTGAAATAAGTTCAATGATATGGTTAAAATTGCTTTGAGATATTGTTTACTTTGTTAAGGATTTTGTCATTTTAAAAGATGTTTGATGCGTTAATAATAAAGGAGTGATTATAAATATTTTATCTTGGGAACTGATTTAAGAATTATCCAAAATTATTTTCATTGGGACGAAATTCACTAATTTTTGTTAAAAAATTATATATACATATATAAAATAAATTTTTTCCTTGTATCCAATAACAAATATAATAATCTTGTTTACTAGTTTAATAATTACTGTTAAACTAAAATATAATAAGAATCTTCAATTAATAATATTAATTCTATTAAAATTGTAGGAGGCCTAGTTTCAAAGTTAAGTTATATCTTGTTTTTTTAATCAGCAAAAACAAATATAATTAAATGAGACAATTGGGTTGTTCCAATTCATTTAAAAAATTGTCAAAAACAAATCGAAATCTTCCACAAAAAGAAAAATATTATTTAAGAAGAAAAATCCTTAAAATTAATATCTCCCTATTGACTGATTTCCTTTGGAAGGGCCCTTATCTTTAAAGATCTAATTCTTTCATTTGTATCCATCGTAGACATGAAATTTTATCAATACGAGGACAAATCCTATAATTTTATCAATTTTATAGAACAAACCTCCTTCATTATAACAATGGAACAAGTATACTGTAGACTACAATGAAATAGATATGAAAGAGGAATATAAAATTACCACGTAAATTCCATAAACTGTGTACACAAAGGCCAAAGCCTGTCTTTCTTAGCTCTTCAAATCCCATGAGGACTTCTTCATAAAAATTGTTCTTTAATTAACTTCACGTGATTTCATGGAAGAATCATAACATAATTTAAATGAGCAACAACAGTCTCCATTACAAATTGAGGATAATAAGGATTAAAAAATATAGAGACTGTTACAGTTAAAAGTTAAATTCCACCATCCAGATAAATAAACACAAAAAAAAGTGAGGTTTCTTACTTTGTTAATAAAAACTATGGTTAATTATGATCTTTATTTTTTCTGAAGTTTCTTATGAGTATTAATATGTTTTTTTTTTCACTTACTAAGAATCGTGTACACAAATACATATTAATAAAGTTTAGAAAAAATATAAAACATAGTCAACCTTAGTTTTTGGTAATAAACGAAGAAAGCTCGTTTATATTTTTTGTTGTGTGTGTTTATGTAATATATAGGATTTAAGAAAAAAGTTTAATAACTTATTTTATATTTAGTTTTACTGGATTGTATCAATTAGGTCCTTCCTTTTAAAAGAGTGTCAACTTGATTCTTACTTGGTAAATTTTGCATTAACGTTGTCTCTTTCGTTAAATAGAAACAAACGGAGTTAATGGATTGATGATATGGCAGAAAATAGTGGTAACATGTCATTTATAAATGTATTCGTGCTGGCGTATTAGTGAATTAGAAGTTGACTATAAAAGGTAAAGGTTGACGTGAAAAGTATTGTGCTTCCCCAAGGCTTTACACCCTCCGATTGAAACCATCCTTCTAACGCGAGTTCGAGCTCGTCTTCAATGACATTGTTTCATACCAATCCACTGGGAACTAGAGCAATGGGACATTCCTCAACATCCTAGAGATTATCATCCCCTACCTCTACGCCTTTCACTTCGTCGTATCATTCTCCCCTGTTGCGGCCTTCGTGGAAAATTCAGAAATTATGGAATAAGCAATAGAAATAACACATGCCTCTTCACTAATTCATCTTCGTAGAAAAATTCAACAATTGTGGAATAAGCAATAGAAATAACAGTGTAGGAGATGTAATGAATCCATAAATCATTAAATAAGTATTAAAATAAGAAAGGAAAGAAAAAATGTTATCTAACAGAGTTACCACTACTTTGTAAATTTGATTTCCGGAACCTCAAATATTCAATTGAAGAGGAAAATGTTTTTCTCTTAATTCTACACGGAAAGCAAATCCAGACCAATACATAATATAATAAATCTTGAAATAGAACAAAAATTAAAATAAAAAAGAGATAGGATAGAGTAAAAATGTTGAGTTGAGTGGAAGAAGGAGAAGAGTGGCGGTAGTGTTTCGAATCTCGATCAGAGTTACAATGATTGCGAGGAAGCAATGAAGGCGATGCCGCTGGTGATTCTAATCGGTGTCAACGGTGATGCTATCAGAGGCTGAAGTGAAGAGGAGGAATTAGGGCTCAAGACGAGTTGTGATTTGTCTTTACGATTCAAAGAGGAGAAACACACGATTTTCTCCGCTGGACGGCATCGTTGTCAAGCGCGCATGGAGGGAGGAACGCCGTAGTGGCTGGCGGTATCTCTAGCAACAATCGGTGACGCTGGCGACAGTTTTGGCTGGCCAGAGGGAGGCACGGCGGCGTTGGTCATGCAGAGGACAGAACTACCGCTAATGATGGTGGAAAAGAGACCTTCGTTTCTGAAAAAGAAGAAAAGAAACCTTAGAGAAAAGGGCTTGGGCCTGGCTTAGAAAATACCAAGTGCATCCTTAAATTTTATCTCTACACTCATTCACTAACACGTCAGCATAAATATATCTACAAAATAGCACGTCTTCTGCCATATCATCAATCATTTAACTTCGTTTGTTTCTATTTAATAGAAAAGACTTTGTTGATGCAAAATTTATGAAATGAGGATACATTTGACACTTTTTTCAAAAATTAGACCTAATTGACAAAACACGTCAAAACTGGTGATAAAATAAACTATTTTCTAGAAAAAAAACAATAAGATAACTTTGCTTGAAAATTGGACAAGTGAAGCATGGACACGTGGCTGGAACATGTAGATTGTGGATTGAATCACATCTATTTAGACAGATAGAAGATTATGTTGGGTTTGTGTGAGTATATTATTATTTTAGGGTGATGCAAGAAAGTTAGGGGTCTCTTTCTTTGACCCAATGACTAATCACACTTTACCTACTTCTCTTGTATGGGTTTCTGTGCTGTCTACGCTAATTTAGGAACACACTGCATGGTGATTATGTCGGAGAATCCAAATGGGGGCACTATCTATGACATGTCCAACAGTTCGGCTGAGATGGAAAAACAAAACATCCATGACTATGTCACACAATTATACCACTCCTGTTTAATATCTTACTTTTGAGACCACTCTCACTTTGGCTAATCACCATTCCCTACTAAGTTTCTTCACAACACCTTCCATCAATCAAATCTTATTCCTTGCTTTCTAGTCCCTCAATTGCAGGCATGTCAAATCTCATGATGCAGTTCACACTTCCAATAAACAACCATCAGAATTATTGAAAAAAAAAGAAACGGATATGTTCAAAGAAATTAACATAGTTGGTAATCAGTGATTATTATTTTCTTAACAATGACTAAAAATAGATTATTTAATGTGAATACATAAAAGTATAATTAAATTTTTTAAAATGAATTAAACAAATCCAATACAGATTAATATTAATTGCAATTTATGTGAAATGGGATAACCAAATATATCTAAATAGTATTATATGATGATACCTTTTTAAACGAAAATTATACGAACTTATCAACTTAAAATGCTGCTTTTATTTTTCAATATCCATTAAATAATAAGATCTTATTAAAACTTACCAGCAAATTTCATAGGAAAATGATACTTGAACAATCATTTTTGACAACATTTAGACACGCGCACAAGTGTCTAAATTTGAGTGGTCCAGTTGGAAAAATTAAATGAAAATGGACCACTCAAATTTAGACACGTGTGCGCGTGTCTAAATGTTGTCAAAAATGGTTGTTCAAGTGTCATTTTCCAATTTCATAGAGGAAGATCCATTATTTTAAACCTAGACATAAATATTATAAAATATATTTGACGGCCTTTTGTGTTGCCAGTTTCTCTGCATACATTTAAACTTTTTCATGCAATGCAACGACTTTCTTATATGAGAGAAAAAGAGCTGATATAGTGGACCTCTTTTTTTTTTCATTTTGGAGGTCACATCATAGTGGTTTAATATTAGTATACTATTTATGTTGAGGAAAATTAGTGCTATTACTGTCATAAAATGACGAAAAAAAAGTCAGATCAGTTTTTTATAAAAGCATCTCAAGTTGGTGCATATTGAAAAGGAGGGAGTTTCGGTGTGCAAAGTTATTTATTTATTGAGAATTCCTAATGCATTTTTGCAATTATAAAAAACAAAAAACAAGTTTGGATTCTGAAAGAGGAAAAAACCTACGAGGGAAGTACAAAGGCTATATTATTTTATGTCAAATTTAAAAAACTATTTTTTTTTCGGGCACTAGGGGACCAAAAAATATATAGGACATTTATGTAGGACCAACTTTTTTGTGCTAGCTAGGAGCCGGAAAAGAAATATATTGTCTCCTTTTTACAACTCAAGCACGTAAGTTTCTCAAGGTAGTTGCTCAACCACCTACTTTGATCGATTAATCAATTGATTAAAAAACACTAGAGAATAAAAAAATTACATAATAAGAGACATTTATTAATAATTTCAATTAGGTTTAATCATCTTCGATGTTCTTGTTTACGTAGATTTATCTCAAATTGATCCTTCAGTTAAATTTTAACTCAATTAAGTACATGCTTCTGCAAAATTAAATCAATTGAACTCTTTCCATCAATTGGAGAGGACGGCGTTAACATTCCAATGACATGGCATGTTGAATATGCAAATGAAAAACATGTGGCAGAGTTAGGGTGTTAGTGACGTGTAATTAAAATGAAAATACCCTTCTCGCTCTCGCATCCCTTCGACGGCACCCCCGGCTCCATATTTCATATCATTGTCCTTCCTTTTGCCCTGCCACCGTCGTTCGCCAACCCTCTAGCTCCATCGATCTCTCCTTGCACGAGTTCATCCTCGCACTCCTCGCCTTCGTGACCATCCCGGTGCTAATTTAAATCTTCATCTTCGCCTTCGATTGCCCCTCGCATGGCCGTCGTCGGGATCCCTCCACTAGCGAGCCCTCCGTCGCGTCGGAGGCTTCCCACCGTGAGATCGAACTGGTCAGCGCCGACCCAGGCGTGAAGTACCGGAAAGAGGAGCACTCCAAGGAGATCGAAGACGAGTGTCCGGTGTGCCTCTCGGTGTTCGCCGACGGCGTAGAAGTCCGATAGCAACTGTTCCTCTTTTCAGCATCACGCGTTAGGAAGCCAAACAGTACCTTAAGGTCGTTACGAGTCTGCAGTCCACTATGCATCACCTCGTCGCACTCAATTCCTCCTCCGAGAGCCTCGTTCAACTCTATCCAGGTTGCCGTACAAACTCTGTTTCGTGGCAAGAAATCGCTCTGTTTTCGGTTCGGCGGAGAGGAAGATCGCGGACTCGTGTTTTACCGCGATTTGCAAAGATGGCGCGACGACGCTGTTCGGATTTCCGAAAAACGTGTCTAAGTGCAAGAAAATGAAAGAGAAAATGTTCAGGATGTTGGACTTGTACAACGCGATATGTGAAAACCAACAACAAATCGAGTCCATCTTTTCTTCCGAATCAACCTCCTCCATCATATTACAGGTGTGCGCTTCAAAGGCGAGGCTTGGCGAGGCCATCTGGATGATGTTAATCAACTTTGAATCCGCGATTCACAAGGAATCTTCGTGAGGGAGTGAATCGCTCGTTTGGGATAGCGGAACGGATCGCCTGGCTAATATTGGTGCTCCTCTGCAAACTCGATGCCAAAGCGGAACTGCCACGTGCTGAGGATGAAAGAGCATTTCACCAAGTTACAGCCACGTGGTTAACATTTATTATATCAGCATGTCACGTAACTCAAAACATAACGCCGTTAATTTAAATTGACGAAAATGGTTCAATTGGTTCAATTTTGCACAAACAAGTACCTAATTAAGATAAAATTTAGCTGAATGACCAATTTGAGATAAATCTACATAAACAAGGACATAGAAGATGATTAAACCTTTGAACTAATAAGAAATATTTCAACCTAAAAGGGAAAGAGTAAAATAAGGTTTTGAATTACACTAGTTGTTTTAAAAATTGAATAGTGTTCATTTTTTAAGATGGATTTAGAAAAAAGTGGATGAAATGGATTTGAGTGATTTGAGAGTAAATTGTGTTGTTTTTTCAAGAAAATTAAAAGTGATACTGAGTAAATTTGAAAGTATTCGTAAATGATTTAGTTTGTATAATAGATTAAAAAATATTTTCATAAACAGAAAATAAAGATTACCAAATTGTTATTGAATGATCACATGCTCCACCCACAACATGTATAATTACCAGCTCCACCTCAGCTTTTCCACCACGGATCTCTTGCAAAACTAATAAACAAGGAATCAATAAAGTGCAATTGAATTGGCTCCATTGTGTCAAGGAATCGATTCCAAGCCATTGAAATGCTTTTACTAATCACGTCAATAAAGATCACACTAAAAAAACTAACTAAATACTGAGGGTTTTTATTTTATTTTAATTAAGAGGAGGATTTTAACCTTCACTAATTAAATTGCAGAAATTTTGAAAACCTTCATAGTTAGGTTTACCGTAAGCAATCAGCGACGATTTTTTAAAACTTTTGATACCTATACTATACCATGGAGGGTTATATTGAGGAGGTTTTAAACCTATAATAAATGTATAAAATTTTGTAACAAATTAAAAGTTTGTGATTATTACAAACCTATGTTTTTACCGGAGGATTTCATTATAAATTTATTTTATTTTATTTGATTAAAATTCTTGAAAGATTAGTAATTTAATCATTTATAACAACAAAAACGAAAAATTATTTTCTTAAAATAATTTTCAATTTAATTTTATATATACGAATGAGAATTTCTCTCTGAGTTATATAAATTACAAGATGCATAAATAAGATTCGTTGTGAGTAAACAAGGAGATAAAATAGTTAAAGATTCACAATTCAAACATTTTCTGAAAATTATAGAACTATATAATGATGTAGAAGTGGGTAGGCATTAAAAATCAAAATATAAAACCAAACTACTGGCTGACTATTATACTTGAAATTCAAACACAATTTTTTTCTCTCAAACAAAATAGAAGTATAATATTGAACCTAACTAACACTTAAAGTAAATATAAAAGAATAAACTAAGATTGCTAACTATATATGATTCTCTTCCTTCCATTGGAGTATTAGGAATAGTTGAAACATCATTTGGTTGCAAAATAATAATAATAATAATATCACAAATATACAAGTGAGTAAGAAAAAAGGTTATACAAAATAAAATGCTTATATATGCATTATAACAATATTTATGCTAAATTATATTGCTTTTATTCACAACAATGTAATTAACATTATCCATGTGTAATTTATTATTCACATGATTTTTAACTAGGCTCCTTAAGAAAATGTAACTCAAAAAAAATCTGGATACAAGAGTTTGCTTTCCAAACTAAAAATAATTTACCTTTTTGTTAACTACCAAGATAGTTGTTGGGAAACAGCGGTATTTGTTCCCTCCTCTGCTAACTCAAAATGGGCACTATGCGGAAGCGTAAAAATAAAACTGTATACATAGGAAAAAATAACACCGAAAATTTTAACGTGGAAAATCCTCTCGGAAAAAACCACGGGACCTAGTCCAGAAAATTATCTCCACTATGAAAGTAGGATTACAGTGTTTCTCTCACTCTCTGAGGATCTCTCAATAAATCTCACCCTCTTGGATGGTATACAAAAACATTCTCTTTTGCACACTCACAGTTTCTACTACACAGTGTCTTTCACCTCTCGATGATGTTTCTCTCTTCACGGTAGTTGTAACACCCAAATAATTTAAAGGGTATTACTGGTAGTAGAGACTAAATTAGTCTGATATAAATAAACAAACTTTATTTCAATTCCTCCAAAGTACAATACCAAACTTACAAACTTTAAACAATATAGTCTTCACCACTTAACATAAATTTGAAATTTAACTTATAAGTCTTACACAACATATTTTTCCAATACAATTTATTCTTTTTACAAAAATCCCTGAAAGTTTTTCCCCGCATCTCTCTCATCATCTCTAAGCTTTTTCAATCGTATCTGCAACATTATCTATTCACATATAACATGAGTTATATGATCATAGCATAAACAAATAAGGGTAAGCCAACCATATCATACAATCATTAAACTTATAAAATAAATGTTTCAATCATGTATTTCTGCAATTGATAAATACCATTATCCCGATGTCATTAATTCATCATTTTTTTCACCTTTCTCATTTTCATAAACCTTACAAGTATACCATGCTTACTCACGAAGCCTTATGGTCAGACCGCTCTCTACCTGCTTCCTTAAGCCTCACCTGTATAATATGTCTTACTTTCTGAAGCCTTATGGTCAGACCTCTCTCTGCCTGCTTCTATAAAACTTACGAATCATATGTTTATGTCAAAGCCTTATGGTCAGACCACTTTCTGCCTGCTTTCATAAACCTCGAGTGTTACTTTGTTCATATCCAGCTCTCATGGTATAAACCGAACATACTACTCCCAGTAGTAAACATCATTTCATAATCCAATCCAACATTTCATAAAATCAACAAATCATACCCTCTTATCCACCTAACTCAATCATGTTCATTCTCTAATTATAAATTGACAATAACCCGTTTTGATGTCAATACCCAAAATAAAGTAAACATATTGCCAAATATCATACTTCATATTATAAACTCATTTTTTTTAACAAGTATAACTCAACATATTTTCACCAATCAAAGGTCATAGATCAGCCAAAATACATCAACATGTCTTAGGAACTACATATTAAAGTTTGGGCTCAATGTAGCGGTAAATGAAATATATATGAAGTTTTTACCATGATAACTTTATACATCTACAATCAACTTGTTTTATTTTATTTTCATCCTAGTAGAGATTTTTCTTTACCCCAATTGGTCACCGGAGAGGACCCAAATGTCTGAACGCATCAAACTCACCTTCGATGCCAGCACATATGACTAGTCACAACTGACTAGACCAGGCCAGGGCTGCTCTATGATCAGGGATGTGCCAACTCAGGTTTTTAAGGTTCCTCTATCCTACCAACAAAGAAAGGCCCTCAATAATTAACAATTGATTTATTTAAATTATCTACCCTGTTCTCTTATGCTCTAAATCTGAAATGCCTAATTTTAATATTTTCACTTCATCTCACAACAACCTCAAACAGTATCTGTACATCTATTTAATACCCATATACAAGCTTTTATAGAACCCTTACTCCAGACCTTCCAACAAGATCAATTTCAGCCAACAAACTCATTCAAAACAGATTAAATTCATCACATCACAACATGTACAATTTCACAGTTTCAGTTATAACACCCAATATAATAAAAGTCATAAAACAGTTTCACAAGAGCACACCAGTTCAACATTCATATGCATATAATTTTATAAAATAAATTCATACAAAAATAATTAGCTCCCCTTACCATCAAAATAATATTAATATAAAAATTCAGGGGAAACAAGAAGTTGAATCTGGCAGAGCCGGTTAGACAACTTCTCATCCTTCCAAAAATACAATATAAATAAGAAATAAAAGGTATGGGGAAACAAGAAGTTGAATCTGGCAGAGCCGGTTAGACAACTTCTCGTCCTTCCAAAAATAAAGATATAAGAAACAACAAAAGCTTTGGGGAAACAAGAAGTTGAATCTGGCAGAGCCGGTTAGACAACTTCTAATCCATCCAAAAATACAAAAATAAACAACTAATAATATACAAATGACATAACATAATCAACATCACATTTTACAACTATCACACTTGGATCTAAACACAAAAGCATGTTCTCATTCAAATTTCAAGATCATACAGAAACAAAATACTTCATATTCAAAATTTAAAATCAGACAAAAGCAAAATATTGCATATTCAAGACTCAAGATAATACGAAAGGAAATACTCAAGGTTAGCTCCCATTACCTCTATTACAGACTTAATCTCCTCGTTCTCTGAAAACTTCCAGAATATCCCCTTTGCAACTAGAAATTCTTCCAACTCTCTTCTCTCAAAATTTTTCTAAGTTTTTTGGTGTAAATTTTCAGCCTCCCCTCCTTGGCTATTTATAGCAAAAAAATTTACTATTCATTTTTACTATTCATTTTAACTATTCATTTTTTTATTCATTTTACTATTACAAAAATAATTTTTTACTTACAATTTGATGAATTCTGATCTCTTATGACTCAAGGCAACGTGGAATACTTATCCCTTCCAAAAATATTTTTTTTTACTATTCATTTTTTACTATTCACAATTTACTATTCACTTTTTACTTCTTTTTTTTAGTATCTGAATTACAAATATTTTCAAGGATCTTACAGTAATACCCGTGGCTTTCTCTCTTTCTCCTCTTGAATTCTTTCTTCACCGTTTGATTCTTGGTGAGTTGTGTTTTGTTGCACATTTTGCTTTCATTTTATAATGAATGAAGGAAGAAAGGACAAGAAACATGGTTGGTGCATTGGAGCAATTTAAGGAGCTTTAATGAATGTGGAAGACATTCTTCCTCAATATATGGTATATGCAAACATTGACCCTTGTTTTCAGCATGTGGATGGGTCCTATTTTTGTTTTTATCCAACAAAACTCCCCCATAAAACTCAAAATGGGTATTTCATCCTTCATTCCATCATTGTATCCTGTCTTTAGTTGGAAGGTACCACGACACCAGCACCTTGACAACAATCTTCAACCTTCTTGGTTGGTATTGACTTAGTCATCATGTTAGACCAATTTAAGTCTGTATGGATTTTCTCTATCTTCAATTTCTTCTCATCCAACGTTTCTCATATCCAATGATATCGGACGTCGATATGCTTCGAGTGTGAATGGAACATGGGGTTCTTGGTTAGATGAATGGTACTTTGATTATCACAATTCACCACATAATCATCTTGATCATGTCCTAATTCACTTAGGAAATTCTTCATCCATAGCATCTCTTTAGAGGCTTTAGTCACCGCTACATACTCTACTTCAGCAGTAGACAATGTCACACATTTTTATAGCTTTGACTGCCAAGAAACAGCTCCCCCTGCAAAAGTAATCAGATAACTTGATGTTGACTTCCTTGAATCAACATCTCCAACCATGTCTGAGTCTGAATATCCGATTAGCTTTAGATCTCCATTGCGAAAACACAAGCTTCTTTTGAGAAATCCTCTTAGATACCTTAGTATCCACTTAACAGCTTCCCAATGCTCCTTTCCTGGATTTGACAAAAATCTGCTCACAACTCCTACAACATAGCCAATATCTGGCCTTGTACAAATCATTGTATACATAAGGCTACCCACGGCAGAAGAGTAGGGTACCTTGTTCATTTCTACTTTTTCTTCTTCATTCTTTGGACATTGCAACTTGTTGAGTTTGAAATGTCCAGCAATTGGAACACGAGCATATTTGGCATTGTGCATGTTGAACCTTTTGAGAATCTTCTCAATGTAATCTTCTTGAGATACCCATAGCATTCTTCTAGAACGATCTCTGGAGATTTTCATTCCAAGTATCTTCTTCACTACACTCAGGTCTTTCATGGCAAAAGACTTACTCAATGCCTTCTTGAGAGCAACTATTTTAATTTTGTCCTTCCCTACAATCAACATATCATCAACATACAATAGAAGTATGATGGACTCACCATTTTCATAATGCTTCACAAACACGCAATGGTCTGCGGAGGTCTTCTTGAAATTATGTTGGATTATGAAGGAATCAAATTTCTTGTACCATTGTCTTGGAGCTTGCTTTAGACCATAGAGACTTTTCTTCAAACGACACACAAAGTGTTCTTTGCCTAGTTCTTCAAAACCCTCTGGTTGCTTCATGTAAATTTCTTCCTCTAGGTCTCCATGTAAGAATGTTGTTTTGACATCCAGTTGTTCAATCTCCAAGTCTAGTGTTGCTGCCAGACCGAGAATCGCTCTAATGGATGTCATCTTCACTACTGGTGAGAATATTTCATCAAAGTCTATTCCTTTCTTCTGGTTGCACCCCTTCACGACAATTTGTGCTTTGTACCTTGGGCTTGGGTTGTTCTCTTCATTCTTGAGCTTGAACACCCATTTGTTCTGCAATGCTCTTCTTTCTTTTGGTAATTCTACTAAATCATAAGTCTGATTTTCCTTTAAGGATTGCATCTCTTATTCCATTACTTGCAACCATTTGTCTTTGTCTTTCATCTCCATTGCTTCTACAAAGCTTTGAGGTTCACCTTCATCAGTAAAATTAACATATTCATCTGAAAAATACCTTCTTGACGGTTGCTTATGCCTTGTTGATCGCCTCAATTGGGTTTGTTGCGGAGCATTCTCAATTGCTTGATCTTCTACCGTCAGATTAGGTTGATCTGCATCTTCAGTCATCTCATCAAGTTGTAACTCCTGATTTTTCTCAGCTTGACGAGTCTCTCCCCCCTAAGTTGTTCATCACAATAGGGCTTTGATCACTTATCAGCTTAAGTGTTGGTTTCTCCACTTTCTTGATGTCTTGGATTGTCTGATCTTCAAAGAACACCACATCTCTGCTTTAAACAATCTTTCTGTTTGCAAGATCCCATAATCTGAAACCAAATTCATCTCTTGGAGAACCAAGGTATATGCACTCTTTCGCCTTAGCATCGAGCTTTGCTCTTTCATCTTTCGGAATGTGAACTGATGCCTTACATCCGAAGACTCTCAAGTTGCGATATGAGGCCTTTTTACCGGACCATACTTCTTCTGGTATCATACCGTTTAATGGTCTTGATGATGATAAGTTGATCAAATGAGTTGTTGTTAACACGGCTTCCCCCCAGAATGACTTGGGAAGTTTTGCGTGAGACAACATGCTTCTGGCCTTCTCGGCAATCGTTCTGTTGAATCTTTCAGCTACGCCATTCATTTGAGGTGTCTTGGGAGGTACTTTCTCATGTCTGATCCCATGAGTCTTGCAATAGTGCTCGAATGGACCACTATACTCTCCACCATTATCACTTCTCAAGCATTTCAACTTTCTACCAATTTCACGTTCAACTGAGGCATGAAACTCCTTGAAGATTCGTAGAACTTCATCTTTTCTCTTCAAAGGATAGACCCACAATTTTCTAGAGTGGTCATCAATGATGGTAACAAAATACTGAGCACCACCAAGGGACCTTTCGGATGTTGAACAGACATCTGAATACACAAGATCGAAAATATGCTCTCTTCTTTTTCTATTATCATATTTATGGAAAGATACTCTGTGCTGCTTACCTGCTAGGCAGTCTTCACGTAATTCAAGTGGTTGTCCTTTTATACTCTGGAGATGATCTTTCGCAAGGATCTCTAATCCTTTCTCGCTCATGTGGCCCAATCTTTTGTGCCACAACTCCTTACTTTCTTCTTGAGCAACATTTGTCTCTCCTTTGCATACCTTTCCTTGTATGACATACAAAGAGCCTTGCTTTTTGCCATGAGCAACAATCATGCTTCCTCGGCTAAGTTTCCATTTTCCATCTCCAAACTGGTTGTTAATTCCAACATCATGTAGCTTACCGACTGAGATAAGGTTTAGTCACATTTCTGGCACATGTCTTACCTCCTTCAGCACCAGTTTGTTTCCATTTTCTGTCGTCAGAGTCACTTCTCCTATGCCCACAATTTTGCTTGTGACATGATTACCCATCTTCACTATTCCAAAGTCTCCTTCTTTATAGGATGAGAAGAATCCCTCATGAGGAGTAACATGGAAAGATGCTCCGGTATCTACTATCCAAGTGCAGTCATCAAAAGCAATATTTAGATAGTTTACCTGAGTGATAAGGAACACATTCTCATCATTTGATATCACCGCTGTTGTGGTCTTTTCTTCCAACTTCTTTTTGAGATCTATCACATCAGGGTGTATAGTTCCATTCTTCTGATCTCTTTTCAGGAATCTACATTCTTGCTTCTTGTGGCCATCTTTTCCACAATAAAAGCATGTCAAACCTTTGGAGTGAGACTTGAATCTTCCTCGTGACTTTTCACGTTTTCCTTTGCTTTTGTGTTCACTCCTTCCTCTATTCTCAAAAACGTTGGCTTCTGAGTGACTAGTCATTCCTCTTTCTTTCCTTCTGGACTCTTCATTCAGCAAACTGTCTGTAATGTTATCCAGCCTGAGCTTTCCATCTGGTGTTGAGTTACTGAGAGTGACCACCAATGTGTCCCAACTCTCTGATAGAGAACTAAGGAGTAGAAGAACTTGTAACTCGTCATCTATCTTCATATATGCCTTCATTGATTGGTTCACAATACCTTTGAAGGTGTTGAGATGCTCAATCATATTCAGGTCGTCAGAATACTCCAACTTTACGAGTCGCCTAACAAGGTGAGCTTTATTTCTCGGAGTCTTCTTTTGAATCATAGATTCAAGCTTTGTCCATAACTCATACGCATCGGTATAAGTCGATACATGCTCAAACAAGCTTTTGTCGATGTATTTCCGAATCATGGCCACTGTTTTACGATTCAGAATCTCCCAATCTTTTTCGGTCTTCCCTTCTGGAATTTCCGGATTTGTGATCGGCTTATACAAATCCTTGCAGTATAGATGATCTTCCATCATCGGCTTCCAGTATGAGTAATTATCCGCAGTTAGCTTGAACATGTCTCCTTCCATCTTGAGTTTCACAGGATTCTGACTTTTTCGAACTGATGGCTCTGATACCACTGTTGGGAAACAGCGGTATTTGTTCCCTCCTCTACTAACCCAAAATGGGCACTATGCGGAAGTGTAAAAATAAAAGTGTATGTGTAGGGAAAAATAACACCAGAAATTTTAACGTGGAAAATCCTCTCGGAAAAAACCACGGGACCTAGTCCAGAAAATTATCTCCACTACGAAAGTAGGATTACAATGTTTCTCTCACTCTGTGAGGATCTCTCAATAAATCTCACCCTCTCGGATGGTATAAAAAAACACTCTCTTTTGCACACTCACAATTTCTACTACACAGTGTCTTTCACCTCTCGGTGATGTTTCTCTCTTCACGGTAGTACCCGTGGCTTTCTCTCTTTCTCCTCTTGAATTCTTTCTTCACCGTTTGATTCTTGGTGAGTTGTGTTTTGCTGCACATTTTGCTTTCATTTTATAATGAATGAAGGAAGAAAGGACAAGAAACATGGTTGGTGCATTGGAGCAATTTAAGGAGCTTTAATGAAGTTGGAAGACATTCTTCCTCAATATATGGTATATGAAAACATTGACCTTTGTTTTCAGCATGTGGATGGGTCCCATTTTTGTTTTTATCCAACAATAGTTAATAGCACATTGATTGACCAAAGAGCTATATTTGTATCCTTAAATAAAATAATTTATATAAAAGAAAGTCTGCACATATAATCATCTTTTGATAATTTATATTTATACCGATCTGATACCATTTGTACAGAGGTTAAACACATAGACATAGATCTCCACATTGGTAAGACATGTACGCTTTGGGCCAAGCTCTCATGGATTTATTCTTGGTATCATTCCAAAAGGCCTCTTATCAATGGAGATATCTTATGTATATATAAACTCGTGTCCATATTTTATTATATCCGATATGGAACTTTGTTTGTAGCCAACAATCCATGCATGTCAAATGCTATCATCTAAGGCATTGTGTCTAATTATACTAGTAAGGAAGTATAGTTATGCATAACTTCGTTAAAATTATACATACGAAGTGCAAAAAATGGGTGAGTAAAACAGCCAATAATTTATACATGGGTGACTTCAAGTTACCCAGTTCCTCAGGAATCTTTCCTCTTAAGTCATTTCTATAGAGCTCTCTGATATCAAGAATTTCAAAATCTCTCATCCGTGTTTTTGGTAAAAGTAACTTCCACCCCACAAAAAAACCAAACTTTAAATTCATATTTGGTTAGGCAAAAATATAATCTAGTTGCCCCCCTGCATCCGTTTGGTTCAACTTAGCTTAAAGATTATAAACTTATTAGAAAGCACGAACCCAATTACTGCAACCAAAAAACTAAAATGAAAAAAAAAATATGGTTGGAGTCACAGGCGAAAGGGAAAAAAAAACCATATATCTCTATAATAAACTAACAAAAAGGAAAGGAAAGGACAAAGGGATTCTTAGAATGTTTTTCTCCTAATCAATATAGTTTCACTAAAGGGAGGAGTTCTAAAGACTGTATTTGTATTACTTTTGAATCTATTAACCTTCTTTCCAGAAATGTTAAGGATGGTAATATGGCAATCGAGAATGATATAATCAAAGCTTTTTATATTATCAATTGACATTTCTTAAGTGTTGTGTTGTTTCGTTTTTACAAAAGATTGGACCATTATTTAAACAAAGTAATTATCTAAGAAAAAACAGCAGCAAAGTAGTGTTTTAAGTCTTTCTCCATTTGGGTCATGATGCAATTCATCATTAATCTTCTTTTGTAGAAACTTGGGATTGAATTAAATTAATATGGACAACACTAGCTTTCTTTGTTTTTCTTGTTCTAATCTTTATCATAGGTCTTTCAAGTGGATTTTTTTCTTTGCTCATACATAGTCATGTCACCATCAAAAATTATATAAGGTTTACATTTTTTGTAAAAAAATTACATATTAAATAATAATACTATTATAATGTATTTGTAAATATAGGTGTGGAAATATTTTGTGAGATTTTATTTATACTTTTAATTGTGAGTGTGTTTCTATTAGAATAGATTATTTTTCTATTCACAATTTCTAACATTAACCCACGTATACACAAAAATTCCTTAGCTAAGCTTAGTCAATGATTTAAAGATTTGTGTTAAATAAATATTATTACATAAAAAATCATTTAATGCAAATGAAACATCATTCCTGTATTATTATGTATTTTGGAGAACATATATAATAAGGATGGATAGACCAATTCAATACCGTTGGATATAACTATTTAAAAATAATAATATTTTATAAAATTTTATATCAATGCCATTATACAATTTACCAAATAATTAGTATTACAATTTTTCTCAAGTTTGCCTTCATTGCTATTTTTTCATATATTTATTGTAATTATCATATTATTTAGTTGAATATTTAAAAGGATATTTAATTATTAAAACATGACATTATGTATATAAGATAAATCTGAAATTAAATTACATGAAAAATCACCAATCAAATTTCTCAATGAGAGATTAATTATCAATAAAAACTTGTATAAAGGACAAAATTAACTGGAAAAAAAAAACACTTTTTGAAAAGCTCACAGAAATATAGATATATAACAAGCAAGCCCTTAATGCTACATTGAAATATGAAGGGGGTTTCACCCTACACCTCGAACACCTTCACTTTGCACCTCCAAATTTTTAAATAATTCCCACATCACCCTATTTAAAACTATTTAATATTTTAAAAAATGAAAAAAGAAATAGTCAAATATTTCTTTAAAAACAGCTTTTTCACTTCACTCTACCTCTCCTCTTGCATTCTCTGTTTCTAGCACACAAAGAGCTTCTCTCCTCTTACATTTTCTAGGACACAGAAAGCTTCTCTCCTCTTGCATTTTCTAGCACACAAAAAGCACATGCAGCAAAACATTAATAAAGCAACATAAAAAAAACATGAAGCAAAACATGAACACATGCTAACACCACATAAATTTCACAACTTTAACACAGGCAATATTAACTCACCTTGTTTGCAAAAGTTGCATTTAATATGGGTACTGCTGGAAATAATGGCTCCTCGTCATTTACATCTTTAACTGGAGGTGTTTGGCCACTGAGTAGATATTCACTGAAAACCAAATCTCTCAAAATAATCAACGAAACACATAAAGTTTTGACCTTTTTGAGGAAAAATCAGTCTCTAGTAACATTTCCAGATTTCCAAGCCCCCTAAAAAATATTGCAATCAAAGAAAACTTCCAATGTTATAACAAAATTAAATCCCCACAGGAAAATCATTTCAGAATATTCCATATGATATAGAATTTAGGCGGAACAGATGAAAGAATGAAAAAGACAAAGCAACAGATGAGGGGAAGAGAGAACAAACAAGAATGAGGATGGTTTAAGGAGAGAACTGAAAAAGGTCAAACAATATATTGTATCGGATCTCCATATCCGAATCCTCGTCTACCAAATATTGATGTCCGGTAAATTTTCTCTCGAATTTTCGTATCAATAAAGAAGGTTTAATCCTTTTCGACATCCCTATTTATGTACGAATGTCTGAGATAGGTCCTCGTTTTCTAAAATGTATCAAAATGGTCCTTAATTTTGAAAATTGATATCAATTGAGTCCTTCACGTTAAGTTGGCTGGACGGCGTTAAAAAAATTGATGAGTGGATGTTGAGATGACGAACGAACGCTCGTCGACCACCGAATGAACGCTCGTCGACCACCGAACGAACGCTCGTCGAGTGTGGAACGAACGGTCGTCCAGCGGTAAGAGGTCGACGAGCGTTCGTTCGGTGGTAGACGAGGGTTCGTTCGTCATCTCAGCATCCCACTCATCAATTTTTTTAACGCCGTCCAGCCAACTTAACGGAAAGGACTCAATTGATATCAATTTTCAAAATTAAGGACCATTTTGATACACTTTAGAAAACGAGGACCTATCTCAGACATTCGTACACAAATAGGGATGTCGAAAAGGATTAAACCCAATAAAGAATTTTATTTTTCTAAAATATTTTTATTAAATTTAATAAATTTATACAAATTATTTTTTAACAATTAAAATTATCTAATTATATTATAAATTCATACATATTAATAAATGAATTTAAAAATTATTATAAACAAATATAATTAAATATTTATATAACAAAGCACTAGGTGCAAAGTTTCTTAATAGATGAAATAAAATGAAGGTGCATATTTGGTAACAGGGAAAATAGATCTTTTGAAATGAAATGAGACGCAGGTTTGTATGAGGGGGAAATGGGATACAGACAATAATATTTTATTCAATGCATAGAAATCCTCAACAATACAAAACTAATTAAGGATAACAACTTCATTAATTAAGGGTATTTCGGGAAATTTAAGGTGCAGAATGAAATGTAGGGTGAAACACCCAAAAATGAACTTTTTTATGCCTTTCTAATTTCTGTGAGCTGGCCCACATTGTTTATCAAGTACGTTCAACTGTTGGCAATTTCTTACTGCACCTCCATTATTTCTTCCTGCATCCCCTAAATTTCAAAATTTCCTTCTTTACCCTTATGAAATGATATTAAAAAAGAAAAAAGTAAAAAAAGAAAAGCTTTTATTTAGTTTCTGGATTTGATCCAAAATGCTATTAAGGGAGATTAGTGAATCTAAAACATAATTGTGAGTTTCGGATTCGGATCGACTAATTTGAAATACTTTATGGGATTAAGGAATGTATTTAGGATTGTTTAATCCAAAAAGTATTATTGAGTTTCAAGTTGGGAAATTCGAAATTCATTCTTAAATCAAGATATTTTAAAATTATTATTGTCAGTGAAGGTAAAAGTGATATTTTAAAAGTAAGGGACCTCACCTATTCAATGTATAAGGCCTTACCTCAATACGACATGTCTCGTTAATTTTAACGCCACATTTCAAGTCTTCAAAAGGACCAATCAATTTATTTATTAAGCATTATATAATAACAATTTAAACATCAATAGATTAGGAGTTAAAGAAATAATATAAAACATAGGTTAGTCAAATATATTGGTATTGACCCATCAAAATTAGGATGGAACTAACTGATATACCATGTTTAAGAGGACTACAAATGTTTACCACGTTTTAATTTTTTTTATAGTATATATATATATATATATATATATATATATATATATATATGTATATATATATATATATATGTATATATATATATATATATGTATATATATATATATATGTATATATATATATATATATGTATATATATATATATGTATATATATATATATGTATATATATATATATGTATATATATATATATATGTATATATATATATATATGTATATATATATATGTATATATATATATATGTATATATATATATATATATATTAAAACCACATTTAATTATATGAATATTTTTTAAAATTTTAACTAATGAATGAATGTTTTAATTGAATAAATAAAAATTATTTATATTTTTATAATTAATTATTGAAACTTATATAAATGTTAATGATTATGCCTAAATATATGTTTGATAATAGCTCAATTTTTCAATAAAACATACACCGTGAATTGGGGTTAGTGAAACGTTTTCAACAAGCATGTATGGCGCATTTAATACACCGTAAATTGGGCTGCACTCCTGCATCTCATTATTTTTCTTGGAAAACTTTTTTTTAACAACTCTTCGTTGACAACATTTTGGTTCATGGCAACCAACAAGATTATTATTATATATTTAGGAATTCCAAACAATTTCAGCCTTGGTCAAATTCCTTAAAAGCCTTTAGCTTTTTTCTATGCCAACTGCACAATGGAGAAGGTCACGGTTTCATGTATCATTTTGACAATGCTCTCGAATTAAAACGGGAATTGAAATCGAAACTCGAGATGAAAGTCTGATTTGGATTACAGAGCAATTCTAAAAGCACCGAAAGAAGTTCACCAAAGTTTTGCCCTTGTATTGTTTTTCCTATATATAACCAATTTGGATTCGGCAAAGAGCACATAATTTCTGATATCAAAAGCTTTCATATCAGTACCAAAAGGTAAACAATTGAATGCGAAAAAGTACCAAGTGAAATCAAATGAAGGTAACACTGAACATAGTGAGTCATGAAACTGCTAAACTGATAGAAAAAAGAAACAGGGCATATCAGAAAGAGGAGAAAGTAATCGATTAGACATTAGATTAAGCGTCATATACACAACATTTGATAAGCTCTTTTCCATCATCCACCATCATCTGCCACATAAATGTATTCTTAAATCCTAGAGAGAAATTATAAATCATCCTAAACCCAGTAAGAGCCAACATCATCATCATCATCATCATCATCATCAAAGGTTTTTCCTATTAGGAAGTGGCGAAGGTCCATCAGAAATAGCAGGCCTAGAAGCGCAGGACCTGAGAGAACCAACTCGCATGAACATCAAAACCGAGGCCATAATCTTCTTGACCTTAACGGCAACCTTCTTGAGCTTTAGCTTAGGCTTTTGAGGCTCGACAAAAGTGTTACTGTCCAAGGAAGAAAGCTTGTAGGTAGTGAGAAAGACTTTCCTTTGCTTGGCCCTTCTGCGTCTGTAGCTGATGGATTTCAGCATCTTGTCTTTGTTGCCCTGCAGACCAAGAACCTCGTATCTGTATCTGCGGCTGAAGGTGAGGGTGGTGTTGCGAACAAGTGTGCTCATGATGCCTCAAAATATATTTATTCACACTCACACAGACACACTGATCTTCAAGTGGAAAGAAAATACGGACACGCCTTTTGATTCAGATTTAACGTTGCTGCCTGCAAATTGCAAATGAAGTTTTTCTTCATAAATATGTCTCTCGCACGTTTTGGGGTTTGGTATAGACTCGTGTAAAAGCGTGTTTGACTGTTGACCGTTATTTCCTTGGTTTTTCGCACTTGGCGTGCGCACTCACTTTTTTTTTTCATTTATGGCAACATCAGATTTTTTTTTTACCAAATCTAAAATTTTATATGATTAATGATTTTACAGTGTGGTTGTTGGCACGTGCCACAAAGACTACTGCTAATATTACACTTTTTTGAGTGACAATCAAATATTAAAAAAAAGAAAGAATTTTGGTTTCCACTTATCAAATTTTAATTCCAAAAAATATTATATAATTATCGTAGTTCCCCTTTCAATCCCTTGCTAATTTTCTTTTAAACATTTGGTAAATACTAGCATGGCATGAAATTTTTATATGGTAATTACTTGTTAAGGGTTGAATTAGGCATACATGTCTTTCATTAATTTACTCGTTTTGTTATTATAGATATTCGTTTAATATCAATGGATATTTTAAAACCACGTGTACATGAGATATAATGGATATTTAAAAACCATATTTTATATAATTTTAAAATAAAATTTAAATAAAATTAAAAATATAAATTATAATATAAATTAAAATAAATATAAATTAAAATTTAATTTTAATTAAATTTAACTTAATAAAATATAAATTAAATTTTAATTTTAATATTTTCATACTATATAAATACGAATAATATGATACTTATACTCGATTCATTTATAAATAATATTAAAATAGTTTCAACTCACTTTGTATCCAAATCATATTAACGTGTATTATAACAATACATTACTTATTATATCTAAACTAATGTAAAAAATTTGTCGAACAAATAATATTTTTACTAATACTATCACAATTTTCACACTTCCTATTTTGTTGATAACAAATAAAAGAAAGTCTAAATTAATTGGTTTAAATATGAGCACAAAAATTATTTAATTTTAAATTAGAATCAGAAACAAAAGTAGAAATGAGTATATATCTATTTTTTATGGTTGATACTGTTTTAAATTATTAAAACATTATTAGAGTTAATTACAGTATTCAAGAATATTATTTATTTTAAATCTCAATTTTAAATTTAATTATGTAAAACTGTGGAGCTACTAGCACAATTATTTTTTAATTTAATATGAATAACCCCTTAAAGTCATATTAAATTGAATTCAGAGTCCACACACATTGAAATTAAAGGAGGCTTACATAAGTAGGAACTAATAACATGGGAAACGAAGCTTCGCGTTACTCTATTATTTGACCATTTCACCAGGCCATAACTCGTTAACATCGATATTCTCTGAAAATGACATTTTTAGTTTATTTATTTATTTTCACAATTTTCTTCTGGAAGAAAACTGGGTGAATGCTTTGAATTGAATTTGTGCTTTATTGATTTATTTGTTTGTGGTGAATGCAATGAGAACTCTGTATTGATTCCGTTGATTTCTAGAAGAAAATAGTCGTTTGTTCATATTGTATTTAGTATCTCTCTGTATTGCTTTAATTAGCCATAGAACTTTCTACAATTTTGGGAGAATAGTTTCATGTTTACTTTCTCTTCGTAATCTTTGCTTCCAAGTTCCATTGTGAGAAAGAGAGTAGGAATTCTTGTTGAGAAAGTAAGATTATTTTGCTTAATATCATTTTTAGTCCCTAATTTTGTCGATTTTATTTGAAATGATCATCGTACTCTCTTATATCATAATTTAGGTTTAATTTATTTTTTTTTGGAAAACAACGTTCAAATCATTAACGACTAAATATTCAGTTGAGCAATCAGTGAATGACATGGTAGTTATTGGTTGACGTGGACACTTTAATCGTTATACGAAACATTTTCTTCACAATTTATACTTCAGTCCCACAGTGGATGCCATTTGTACTTACGGAGCCAAGTATATCCTGTGAAGAGATTATATCTTCACGAATTTCTTCAATCTTCCATGCATCAAGTATCTTCCTTCCTCTTCTTGGTACTCATCCTCCATGGATGTGTGGTGGTGTTCCTGGAAAAGACACTTTGAAGCCCAAATTAGTCGAGTGCATTAGATAGTAATTAATGTTGTAATAATGAATGTAAATTATTAACCTCCATGAGTGTACTGTTTATAGGCTAACTATGAATATTGTGGGCCCATACCTATGTAGGACGGGATGGGCCTAGTGGCCCATTTACTTCATAATCCAGTTCTTTGATCTAAAATATGCTAAGTTAAAGTATAATACACCATTAGAGTATGAAAGACCGATTTATGGACAGGTACAAATAGGTTGAGTTGTGATCCGATAGCAACAGGTTGGCTTGTGGCCTAATAGCAACAAGCTTGCTTGTGGCCAGGTAGCACCAGGTTAACTTTTGGCTGGGTAAGAATAAGTCGGCTTGTGGCAATAACCTTATAGGTATAGTGGTTTATTGTACACGACCTATGCTACCGGACCATAAGTCGACCTATTCCTACTTAGTCACAAACCGACCTCTTACTACTTCGTTACAAGATAACTTGTTCTTACTTGGCCACAAGTCGGCCTATTCCTACCCGAACACAAGTCGACTTGTTCTTACCCGACCATAACATGTTCCTACCCTGCCATAAGTGGACATGTTCCTACCCAGCGACAAGCCATCATGTTGTTACCCGACCATAAGCCGACCTAGTGCTACCCAACCACAAGTCGGCTTGGTGCTACTCGTTCATAAGCGAGCCTGTTGTTACCTATTATTATCCGGCCAAGGGTCGGCCTCTTGCTATTCGGCCACAAGTCGACCTCTTGTCATTCGGCCACAAGCTGACCTATTTCTATTTTATCGTAAATCGGTCTATCATACTCTAATGTCGTATTATTCTTTAACTTATCATATTCTGGATCAAAGAACTGGATTATAAGGTAAATAGGCCTTGACCTCTATAGGTGAGGGTCTACAATATTCATAATTAGCCTATAAATAGTACACTCATCGAGGTAAATAATTTACGTTCATTATTACAACATTAACTTTTATCTAACGCACCCAACTAACTTGGGAGTTTGAGTATCTTTTGCAGACATACCACCATCCATCCATGGAAGACGAGTATTGGAAGGAGGAAGAAAGAATGCTTGACACATGGAAGATTGAAGAAATTCGTGAGGTTACAATCATTGAAAGGGTATACTCGGCTCTATAACTCAACGTATAAGCTATTAGAGAAAGAGGAACGAAATAAAAATGGTGTTGTTGCCTCTGTGTGTTTTGTGCGTAGAGTGGATGGTAAAGCAAGAATGTCCTTTACTGTTAGGGATGGAAGACAAGATAATGAATGTTGTGTTGTTCTGTTGGTGAGGAATTGTGTGTGTGTCTCTTGGCTTGAAAAGGGGAAAAGAAAATCGTTGGGGCTTTGAGTAGAGGAGTTTATGTGATTTTTTGGAAGAGAGAAGAGTGAGAGATGTTGGGTGCCTCATGAAGTAGAAGAAAGGTGAGATCATATCCGGTGTGTTTTATGTGTGTGATAAGTCAAAATTAGTTAGGGAGAGAGAAAAAAGAATTCCATGTGAAGGGCCATAGGTGGACACTGTTTTATGATGTGAAAAGTAAAAATGTGGGTATGATAAAATGAAAAACAAAGGACCTATGCCTCATGAAGAAAATAAAATGAGATTTTCTCCCTACACCTCCACGTATCCAAATTTCCCATATTGCCCTTTTGACTATTTGCATACTTGTGCATAAATATGAAAAAACAAAAGAATTGACTGTTGACATTTTTTTTCAAAAATTAAAAGCAAACTCTATACCCCATCCCAAAACCCATACTTTGTGAGCCTCCCTCAAAATAAAAAAGACCTCTCTTTCTCCCTCCTGCCTCCTTCTTCAAGTCCTTCTCTCATTGTCTCTCTCTATGTTTCTCCCTCCCTCTCTTGGTGTAGCTCTTCCACTCTGTGCCTTAGTGCACTATTTTCTTCATGGGCTCGCGAGCAGGGGCAATCGCATTTCGAACTATGACACAACCATAATCGGCGTTCAAAATGTGGTGGACCCTTAACCGACGTTCGAACTGCGGTTAAGGGGTCGCCGACGTTCGAATGCCAGTGACCCCTTAACCGCAATTCAATCGTCGGTTAAGGGTGTTCCACTATTCTAACCTCAAATGCACTTCAAAGTTGCTCCGATGAGGAATTGAAACTCGACCACACAAGATCGCACTAGGACCACGAACACGAGGGACCACAACTCTCCAAACAACAAATCAACACGAGAAGCAAAGAAGAAGCAAAATGAATGAGCGAGGGGGTAATGAGGTGCATCGTATACACAAAATTCATTGAGCTTCATTTAATGCAAAGGGTATTATGGAAAACTTGGAGGTACAACCAGAACTCATGGAGGTGCAGGGAGAATTATACTCAAATAAAACTGGTAGTTAAAAATATCAAAGTGTAGGTATTAAAAAACAATATGGATGTAACAAAGAAAACAAAATTAATGTGTAAAAACAAAAACAAATGATGTAGATATTAAAAGTTAATTGGGTCAAAACAAAAATGTAAAGAAAAAATGTAGTGAATGAAAATGAATTTGTAATCTTTTTTCTTTATTAATTTTTTCTTTCTATCATAACCTTTTATCCATATTTATTTACTATTTATTTTTGAATATTTTGGAAACAAATATATTCATCCAAATAAAATTGGGTATTGACAACTCTATATCCATCTAAAGACTTATATCTATTCCTAGCATCTAACAAACATTAGGAGATTCGATTATATCTAAAATTAAACTAGTTTTCAGTCAATTTAAGTTGATGATATAAGATGCTCAAAAGTCATTAAAGAATTAAATGCAAATCAAATAACAAAGATGTAAATACAATACAAAGAGTTAGAAAAGTTACATCCAATCCCAACAAGGAAAAGTTTAGCTACTGAATCCTAGAACAAGCCCAACGAGTTGTTGTCCTCCTCCCATTGTTCTCTCTCTAAGTATATTACAATGAGTCATAAGAACTCTAGAATAGAACTACAAAATTAGTGTTAATTTCAACATACAAATAATAAAGCAAGGCTATGATTTTGTAGAGAAATAATGCGTTGCTTGAACTCCCATGATGTTGGTCAGCCATGATGTTTCCTACCTAGGTGTATTTCCTACATGCTTGAGTTTCTAGCTCAGTGGTTAACAATGGAGCTTTCCTTCTTATATGGGTTTTCTCTTAAGGCTTAATTGCCAATTCTGGTGGTTGATGTTTCTTACAATGAAGGTTTCTTCATTTGTGGTTCATGGCCAATATCGTTGCTCAATCGTAAGACTCATTTGAATCTTCATCAAATGTCTTACGATGCTCAACATCAACTTTAGGACTCAGTGTAATTGTTTTAATTTCTTTGAATTTACCTAAAAAACATCACAAACACAACAAATTCCATATTTTCTAACTTTTTTATCCTCATTTTGTAATTTAAGGCAAAATGGGTTGTTTTACTAAGATTTGCATCAAATTCATAAAGATAAATGTCTAAGTGATATGCAATTTTAAGTGAACTAGACGCTTATCAATTTTGAAGAAGGTTTAAAGACGTTACAAACTAAATGGGTTAGAGCTTATTTGAAAAATTAATATTATATTGTTACTTTAGTAAGCGATTACACCAAAGTAGGCATGGGTAATGCATTAAATGCATAGATAGTGAAGATGCATGTGACATTTCTAACTAATGTGCGTTCAATCTAAAGAATGTGTAAAGGCTTGAAGTTGAAGATCCTAATCAAAGTTCAAAAGAATACATATTTGAGAGAGTCACAAATCACTATTCCCTAGGACGACATCTATTGAGGGCATCGAGAAACAAATCGGAGGATGTAGTAAGCATGTTCCTTCCAAAATGGTGGAAAAGAAGCATGTTAAAAACAAACAGAATCGATAGGAAATATCGACTAGAAAACACTATTAAAACATCGAAAGAAACTTGACTAAGACACAAGATGTCAGTAATATCGAAAAAAAAGAAAAACATCGAAAAAACACAATCAAAACAAATACTAAGACCAACTTAAGAAAAATGTTATATGTAGTAACTATCACAAAACATGGAAGCAAAGAATACATCTAGCATGATGTAGGCATATTTTAGAATGGCTACTAAATTTATCTGTTTTTCTTTATTTCTTTATTATATCAAGTAATTGTCAAATAGAGAGAAAATATAAATAAGGTAGTCAAACGTAAAATAAGAATAACAAAATTGTGGATACAATTTTAAACATATTGACAAACTTTATAAACAAAAGAAATTAAAAGGTTAGTATTGATTGTAACAATTTGAATTACCGCTCTTGTTTATTTACTTTATCAATTTTTATTTTATCTTTGGTAATTTAGTTTACAATGTACATTTTTGTATTTTTTTTCTTTATTATCTATACTTCTCCACTCTTTATTTTGATTCTTTTAATCTTTTCACTAGTGCAGAACGGGCTATAGACGTCCGTTCTGTGGGTCTTTTGACGTCCGACCTCCAACGGACGTCTATGTGGGTGACGTCTATATAGACGTTCGTTGTGTCAGGCCGGACGTCTATATAGACGTCCGCTGTGTCAGGCGGACGTCTATATAGACGTCCGCTGTGAACCTCTCGGACGTCTATACACTACTGCAGAAAGGGCTTTATTAGACGGGTTATTTAGGGTTATTTACGGGTTATTTAGGATTACAGGGTTTGGACGTTTGTTTGTGCACTGCAACACGTCTGAAGAGCAGATTCGAAATGAAAATGGAGGGAGATGGAGGAGTAAACGACCTAAAACGTAGGCCAAAAACGCCGCCCAAGAACACGCTACAAACTGCACAAAAATGCACAGACAACGACTTTTAATCGGTTCAAATGAAAGATATTTCATCACTGAACAATTTAATCGGAATAAAAGTAAGATTAAATGGTCCAAAACAGATAAAAACCAACCTGGAAATGCAAGGCGCAGAGGGAACTCTCACGGGTTCGCATAACTCCTCGCGGGTTCGCGTTTTGGTTAGTAAGTCCTTATTTTAAACGTCTTTTGAACGTCCGTCCTGAAGGGGGACGGACGTTCAAGGGGCTGACAGGTTCAACTACTCAGTCAGTCTCTTGAACGTCCGTCCTGGAGGGGGACGGACGTTTAATATATATAGACGTCCGTCCCCCTCCAGGACGGACGTTCAAGAGGCTGACAGAGTAGTTGAATCAGTCAGCCCCTTGAACGTCCGTCCTGGAGGGGGACGAACGTCTATATATATTAAACGTCCGTCCCCCTCCAGGACGGACGTTCAAGGGGCTGACAGGTTCAACTACTCAGTCAGTCGCTTGAACGTCCGTCTTGGAGGGGGACGGACGTTTAATATATATAGACGTCCGTCCCCCTCCAGGACGGACGTTCAAGGGGCTGACTGGTTCAACTACTCTGTCAGCCTCTTGAACGTCCGTCCTGGAGGGGGACGGACGTTTAAGGATATATAGACGTCCGTCCCCCTCCAGGACGGACGTTCAAGGGGCTGACTGGTTCAACTACTCTGTCAGCCTCTTGAACGTCCGTCCTGGAGGGGGACGGACGTCTATATATATTAAACGTCCGTCCCCCTCCAGGACGGACGTTCAAGAGGCTGACAGAGTAGTTGAACCTGTCAACCCCTTGAACGTCTGTTAGAGGGGTCGAACGTCTACTGTATTATAGACGTCCGGCCCCGTCTAGGACGGACGTCTCCACACTCAATTATTTACATTTATGCCACCGGTCAATTATTTACGTTGGGGTTTTGGTGGACGGACGTCTATGAGGCACTAGTGTTTATCGATTCGCACTTAACAACAAAAATACAAAAAATATTATCTCTCGAAAAAATACATATATGTTGATTGATTATAGTTAATATAACGTGAGAATAAAAATTCACAAACTCAATATAGAATTGTGTATATTTCATATTCTCAAATAAATGTATAAAATATACAAACACTTTTAATAATTGAAAAACATTAAATTTACTAGTCCATTGTAAACTAACCTACGTCAAGTAAATTGAATTTACTAAAAATACTGTGTCAATTTCGAATCTAAATTTCGAAAAATTAATATTATTATATGAATTAACAAAACTTGTTGACATAAAAGAAAGCATTCCACACCAGTGAAAAAGATAGAAAGGAAATAATCTTTCAACGATGTTTGAGATAAAATTTTATATGATTGTTCGTCTTCAGTGTTTTTCATAAATGTAAAGAAACTCTCATTAAAATGGAGAGTAGAATATAAGTTGTAAATCCTCTTCTATACTAAAAACATGTTGCCATATTTCCTTTTGTCTATGAAGCGACATTGACGATGGAAACCTAAAAGAACCATCATTGTGGCCTTATTGATTGTACGTAAGGAGACTTCAAAACGCAACCATCTATCTGTGTTGGCAATATGGTATTGAATTTGGTTTAATGGAGAAAACATCTGTTCGACACGTATCGAGAAATTCCAAGTGCCTTTCTTTGTCACACAACTTTAGTCATTTGAAACTCAGTGAAATTTTTAACTAATGTTAAATCTCTTTTTATTTTCAAAATGTTAAACATATTTATTTATTTATATATATTTTTTTCTTTTTAAGATCTTGTAAAAGAAGAACATCTCTTTTGTTATCTAGCCATCAATTATTGGTCTCAGATGTTGGTTCCTAATTTATATCTGTATTTTATTTTCTAGTGTAATTATATATTTTAGTTAGCTTAATTATTATAAAGTAAAATAATTTTAAAATTTTTCAAAAGAATAAAAATATTTATTTCTGAAAAAATATAAATTTAGTGGGAGTAGGTCCATTGTCCATAGAGATATTTTTATTCTCATTTTCAGTTCTCGATCCATGTACATATTCCAGAACCTTTATGCTGTTTCTGAAGGGTAAAATAGACACTTTAAATGTCCTGAAAAGTGACTTCTTAGTTATCTTCCACATATACTAAGTAGGTTTCATGTCAGCATTTCCAATGATACCTTTAAGGGGTATCTATCCATTAATTCTCAAACTCTCGAAGTCTGTTGCAAATGTTTTTTCAGATAAATACAATATAAATAATTTTAAAAATATTTAGTTATATTTTTCATTTTTAAAATATCAAGTGATATTATCTATACTTTTATCATAGCTTCCTAAATTTATCTTTCTCAGAGATTCTTGAACAAGTTATTGAGGTATTCACACTACCAATTGGTTTGGTTTTTAATTAAAAATACATGTAATTTAGATATAAAAGAAATTTAAAGTAAATTAAAATAATTTTTCCTGTCTGATTAAAATTGGCTTTGTGATTTTTCTATAATATTTTATAAGTACATATATTTGACGATATCTCTCCTTTTTCTATTTCACTATCTTTTAAAGATTTGTTTAATTTTATATTGTATTAAACAATTTGCTAAAATATGAAAACGTATAAGGAGTGTAACAAAAAAAATAAAAAATTAAAGTAATTATTTTCTATTTATATTATCAAATATATTTTTTTAAATTCATAATATAACATTCATATATCAAGAAGACAATTCTTCTTCGTCTTATTCCTTAATCATAAATTTCTATTTCACACAATTCTTTTATATATATATATATATATATATATATATATATATATATATATATATATATTCAAAAAATAAAATAGCAATAATAAATAATTAATTTAAACTCAATTTAATCTAGATGTAAAATATTTAAAAAAATGCAAATCAATTAAAGTTTTAGTTGTTATCGCTTATAATTTTCTGGAATCAGTTTTCTATCAATATTTTTATGAAGTATTCTCTTCCCTTTTGTTAACTAGACAACTATTGTTGGTTTTAAATTTAAAATATTTATAATCAAATCTAAAACAAAAATAAAAATGTAATACACTTAATAAATATTTACACTTTTTCCGATTGAATTCCTATAATTAAGTTATGGTTACTTGAAATTACTTGATACATAGTAATTTATTCAATTTTATTTCTTAAACCCATTTACAAAAAATGTAGAAGATAAAAAGTTCTAATTTAATTTTGTTTTAGTTTACTGATATATAATCAATGCTTTTTTGGTGTACATAGTATTCTTGTTTTGTAAAAACACAAAAGCAATATCTCGTATGAAGATGGAAAGAGTTATTTTTCCAAACAAATAAAAATATGCGTATATATATTTTAAAACAATCAAAGAAATCTGATATAGAGTACAAAAACATTAGTATATATTTAGAAACAATTAAAGATAGCTTACATGGAATAGAAAAATGAGAAATATCACAAGTAATATTCACAAAATCTTAAGAAATATCAATGTAATTCACTTTAAACTGTACTTTAAACCTTATGAACAAAAAAATATGTATTGGTACCATAAAATAAATTAAAATGGAATAAAACTGTTCTATTAAACAACAATCCCACAGGAATCTTATCATTAATATGTGAAAAGGTATATCACCAAAAAATATTTTAAAGAATCCAATAATCCCATCTAAATATTTACTAGTCCTCTTATACAGAAAATATATAATAATTTTGTAACTAATATAAGATGAATGTAAAATAACGAATAGTAATTGTCTTAATTATGATAAATAATTAAAAAAGAGTTAAAATTGAATGAAGAGAGTAAAATATGTATAATTTTTGTGATGAAAGGTGTAGGAACGGTATTTTGTTGCAGGTGTTGTAATGATTGAGATGTTGTATTTATTTGAAGTGAAAGAAAAAGAAAAGAAGTTGTGGCTCTGGAAGTTGATGATTGATGACGCCATTTACTTGGCTCGGGAGGATTCGCTCAAAGATATCTTATCCTTTCGTACGCTCTCGACAACTCCAATTTCAACGCAACTTGCTTGACAACGCATGCTGCCGTGGATCCTAAAACGAAAGCTTCAAATCTTATGCATGCTGTACACACGTTACAGCTGTAGGGAACTACTTCAAGCTTTTATAATAATAAATTAATCTCATTCGATGATTTTGCTGTCTTCACTCTCAATGCAATATTTTAACCTCTTCTCACACACCCTTTTGATCTCTTATTCGCACACTTTTCACTACACCTTCAGGCTTCCTTGCTGCCTCTCAAAAATTAATCTTTTACTCTTGCCTCCTCTTTTTGGCTCTTATGGTAATAAGAGTGTACATTTAATGATAGTACTTTGGAAGGACGGAAGAGGAATGCTGGTTTTTACTCCTTATTTACGTGTGTGGATCTGCTGTCTATGCAGACCTTGTTTTTCTTTCTTCTTCTTTATTCTCTGTTTGTTATTCTGTTGCACTTCTACTGGATCATTGGATGGATATTTTATGATCTTATAAATTGGTTTCAGCTGCTCAGCATGGTACTGAGGTGTGGAATGCAGGCCACTTATCTCGAATGAAACCTTTCTAGTCCAGGTTTTTTATCTCTCTTGTTCATACTTGTTTTTTGGGTGAATTAGCAGGAAACAAATCAACTTCCTTCACCACCAATCTGACTCTGATTCTTCTTATACTTCCTTTCTCTTCGGATACCTTGTTTTCCTCTCCTGTAATGCTTCTTTTATATGATGATGAAAACTGCAGTCTGTAGCTGAAACACTCCTACATATATTTTTGTTGTGCTTCTATTCAGAACTCATCTATCTTTCTCTACATAGACAGTGAGACATATCTACAGAGAGTTTCAGATTTGAGAAGAGTTGATATTGGTGATACACTTACACATGAATTGTTAAGGTTATTTAACAGTTTTATGTCATGGTTAAGATTTACTCAACTTAAGTGAATTCTCATAGATTAATTGGTCATGGAGTCTACTTACTGGTGGTAGCTCTTGCACAAATTTTATTTTATCTTAGCCACTTTCTTCTTGCTTTCATTTAAACCATGGTAGTATACGTCTCTAAGATACTTGCTGTACAATCAATCATCCTTATTTTTTTTTCAATTTTCTCTCTTACTTCACATAAGGCTACATGTTACTGAGGCCCTCTTAGTAGCAGGCTGTTTCTATGGCCTTCCAAGATCTTAATGGATTTTGTTTGAGGAGGAATGGGCTGGGCCTTCATGGTATGCACTGGGCTTTGGCTGGTCCAGTCCAGATTTCATTTTCCTTTGATACAACTTGCAAGAAACATGTGCTCTATGGTTCTGATCAATCTACAAACTGCTAACTACTCAAACAGGCCCATATGTATGTTCCAAACAAATGTTGTCTTTTAATGTTTAGGACAGAAGATCTTAAATTGGAGTTGCATTGTTCTTTTGCTAAGAAAAATGATGAAAATTACAGATTGAACTGCAGTGGTAAGTATCACCCACTTCACATATTGATACACATAGGGTTAGCTCTTACTGGTTTTGATATGTACTATGATCTTAAGGCCCAGTTAGAAATGGGCCGTTTGTATGCCCTCCAAAATGGGCTGGGACAAGCTGGAATGGACTAGGCCATGGAGGATCCAATCTATCAACTGAGTTTAGGTTAGGCCTCAACTTCCAGGACTCCTTGCCCGGTAAACACCTGTCATTATTGAGCTTTCCAGAAAGTCCATTACGAGAAAAAGATTGAAGGTGTGGTCCAAGAATTTTATAATTTGCACTCTTTAGTTTATTTCTTACTCATCCTTTTAAATATCTTCATCCAACTTCTTTCATTTTGGTATGAGTATTGTAATAGGATATAGGAAGTTAGACTCTTGATTTCACTCTCACTTTAATCTTTCATTCTCTTTTCATATTGGAATGAGTATTTGGGAACGTAAGTTTTACAATTAGGAATATTCATTTAAGAATGAAACACAATGAACCAAAAACTTTATAGGATGGAGAATTTTGTATATCTTATTTTGATATAGCTTGTAGACTTCATAGTCGTACAAAATTTGACCCACACTACATAGTTAACCAGGGTAGTTGTATTTGTTTACCTAACAAAATTTGTCTCTGTTGTTAACGACAAGGTCTTAAATTGCAGTGGCATTGGTCTTATGGTAAGAAAAATTGCTGAAAGATACTGTGCTAAGTGCAACTGTGGTCACCATGTGCGTGAGAGTCTATTTTTATTGTACCGATTGCATCCCTTGAACTGTTGTTTCACTTTGATAATAAAAAAAACAAAAACACTAACTGACATGATAAGTCATATTCATCATTGCATTGCACCACCTGTCTTGATTTCATTGGCCTTCGGTACCAATTTCTATCAGAATTATTGAAGGCTTACGTTTATACGTTTGATCTCTCGCTATAACGTGTTAACTTTCAAATGGAGCAAAATAACAGATGTGACTACCAGGTTTGTCGTTTATCATATATCTTGGTTAGGTTCTTCTCTTTTTAATACATGCCTTGAAAGCTTCTTCTACTTCATTACAAAAGTAATGCATCAATAATAATGTTTATTGATAGATGATGTCTGTTTTAAAATGGCATAATCTGATGATTATTTTAAAACTGCATGAAATAGAAGACTATAGCATTATCTATGAACAGTGATGGTTACTGCATGATAATAATGTATCAGCAATAATGTTTATTAGAAAAATGTATGATATAAGAATGGCAATAATGTAGGAGTAATGATGTTTATTGGAAAACTGTGTCATTGGGGTGAGTCACTATCCAAAATCAGGGGTGAGATAGTATAAATCTGGCTGAAATGCATGAAAATTGCAATACATGTGTCCTTACAGTACCAATGAAGTTGCTCTAAAGCAGAGAACAGACTTTATTGGGTGTGATCTGCACCACACACTCATCCATCACATAGCATCATAGCTTTTCAATAATTTAACAGCACGTTCCTGGAAATCTGTGATATGAATCTCAACCACACACAGCATCTACCCTATCAGTTCTTACATTGAACTGAAGCAATCAACCACACACGTCATGCTACCTTATCATCTTTATTAACCACCATTTCCACACCCACTGAACTCACTCACTGGAACCCTAGTTGTAAGTAAGAGAAAGGCTTCTTGCACTCAGCACGGACTTCATACCTCTGATTCTTTGTATAGAACTCCACAGAATATGGAGACTGTTCTTTCCAACCACTCCCCACCTTTGGAATTCAAGGTGCGTAGAATAGATCAAATGGTTATGTGGTTATTTCTCACTAAAATATACTAATATTGGGACTTCAACTTTCACTACTGTATCCCTCTATGTGATCTTAAGTAACTTTCAATATTGTATATTCCAACTAAATATAGACATATTGCACATGGACTCACTGTTTTGTTTAACAAACTTAGTAAACTGTCTTACTTTCGATCAGCTTTTATTAGTATGTTGGGCTAATTATGGTGCTAACACATGAATCTAACAGTTTATAGGTTAAGTTACGAGTTTTATGTCTTTATGGTGATGATGATAGCCAAAACCATTGATCTATGCATCAGTTTCATGGGTGATTTTTCATTTTGATATTTCTGGTTGAAGGAACCATATATTTTCTTGATTTTTGATGGAATTAATGTAGTTGGTCATGAACAATATGCATGGGATGTTACATTAAAAAGTGGTTGTAGGTTCTTTACATTTTAGTCAGTTTTAAACTGATTAACTTTGTTAGTTAATGCTATAAAGTTTGGTTAAATTTGTCACTTTGATTCCAGTTTGGCTTTGTGGCCTTTCCCAGTTTGAGAGAATAAGGACTTTGAGGGCACCATTGAGCTTACATTGCTGATTATGTTGGTGCTGATTGCCATATTATTATTTAATGCAGGGGAATTTTTGTGTCAATTAAGCATTTATTTTTAATGTTTATGTGTATTTAAAGTAGCACTGTTGAGAACTGTGTAAGGATTGCCAAATGCTAATCAAATCTGATGTGAATACAAATTACTTTACTGTTAAAATTATTTTAATGAAAATTTTGTTGGGATAATAGGTTTTAAAATATAAAAGTGGGTTTTCTTTGAAAAGAACTTTTTTTAAGAAAGTGGTTTTTCTATGAAAGAGAACTTTTTTTAATTGAGAGTTTTTCATTTTTTTAATATTAAAATGTTATTTATTTTTCTTTGCATAAATGACAGTTAGTTTTATTTTTTTATTGACTTTGACTATTTTATTTGTTTATTTAGTTGGAAACTACAGTTTTACCGAGCTAAAAGATTACAGGACATGTCTTATAAGATAATTTATAGTATTTCAAAATTTGGACATAGTTCTTTTTTGTGTTTTTTACATAATTTTACATAAGAATTTGTATTTTTTTTTATGAAAAAACAACATGCAATTCTAATAGACTTTTTTACATTAATTTAAGTTGATCATTTTTATTGAATTTACTGATATTATTTTTTTTTGGGTTTTTCAAATTAGTTTCTTGGTTCATTCTTCGCTCAATTGGTAGAATAGGTTGGTTTAATTTTACGAACTTAATGTATTCAACAAATTCAACATTAGCAAAATACTTATTTTTTTTTTAAAAAATAAGGTATATCATATTAAGAAAATATTGCACGTACCTCTTTTTGAAATCATATTTTCTAAAGTTATATTACCTTAAAAAAAATTATTTTTTATATAAAAATCGAATAATTCAATAGTAGACATTATTAAGATATTTTTAGATATAGTTTAGACTTCTATACTATTATATTATATAAAGAGAGATCTCCTTTTTCTTGTCATATATTTTGTTTTCTCTTGTACTTTTTAAATAATGTTTTTTAAATCAATTTTATCATTTTTTATTTTTAAGTAATATTTTTTAATTTAACCATTTTTAAAATTTAAAAATTTTAAAAAATTATTTATAAAAATAATAGATCTATCTATAATAAAATTATAATATTAATATGAAAAAAAAATAAACACAATAGTTATAAAAATGATATTTATAGTGAACTGTTGAATCCAGAATATGTGAGCAGCAGAATATGTGAGCAGTTGCTTCTTCCAGATTTTCAGAAAAAGAAAATTCAAAAGTATTTATCGTGTTCTGGAAAATAAATTCCGAAAATGATAGATTGTAGAAAGAAAATGATAGGGTGAGGAAGCAATTGGCCTACAAATGTCTGACAATTCATTGGTCATTAACAATATCCCAATTAAAATGGGCTTGTGGATTCAAAAACTCGTTGAAAACCCAAATACGTGACAAAACTCTATTTTTATATTTTAGAATTTAACTTCTACTTTTCATAATTTTTAAGTTTAATTGATATGATAATTTTAAATAAAATAAAAGACATGAATATTATTTTATTAAAAATATAAGAAATATATATTTATATAAAAAAATATAAGAAATATATATTTATATAAAAAAATATAAGAAATATATATTTATATAAAAAATATAAAAAAATATATAATAAATTTATGTTCTAAAATTAATAAGATGATGAATCTCTCTTGTTTTAATTTACCATCTTAATGACTATTAATATAGATACAAACTCATCGATGGATGCATTTATACAACAATCATGGAGTTTTTGAATTTGTTTTCTATAAATTTTAACTAAGAATGTTGTCATTTATATAATTTAATAGCAGTGTTTTTTATAGTTTTTCTTTATAAAAAAATTGGCAACTTAGATAGTAATATTATTAAGCTATTAAAAAATAATCAACATATCAATCATCCAGATAAAACTAAACTCAAATGGTTTAAATGAAATTTTGGATTTAAATATTGTTGAAAGAAAAATATATGAACTTGATAAATATGTTGTCCCAATTACAATACTGTTAAAAAGATGTTAAGAAAATATGCATAATAAAAAATCTAAATTCAGTTATTTATATAATAAATATATATTTTTTACCTTCTCAGTCTGTAATTGTAAGATGTATACAATTCACAAAGGTTACTTCTGGGAGCGTATAGTTAGGGAAAAAATAATAATAATGGAATAAAAAGAATAGACTAAAGTAAAATAATGAAAAGAAGATCCTTGATAAATGTCATTTTGATAATGAAAAGAAGATCCTTGATAACTGTTAGTACTTCTTTCATCAGTATTTGTATTTTTTATGCATATTTTGCCTAAGATTTCAAATATGAGAAGTAAGAAATAGATTTTTTACATAATAAGATTTCTCATATGAGTTTCACAAGTAAAGAAAATATATAGTTGTTAAAAGAGTTTTATTTTTGAAAATAAACAATAAGACTTAACCCAAATTATATAAACTTTGTTTATGTATTAGTGGAGAAGTTAAAGTCACAAATTATATTAATATAAAAAATATTTATCGACACTTTGATTTCGTCTACACCAATTAGATATATTTTTTTTTCTATTTTTTCTTCTTTATCATATTTCATAATTTATTAACCTATTATTTTTATTTTCTCTCTGAATATATTATATTGATACACTTTTTCTTGGTGTACCCTATCAAGATAACATGAACACATCAGATAAAGAGGAAAAAAAAAACAATTCATCCAACTTTTAATAATTTCAACTCTATTACGTGAATATGCAGACAGAAGAAATATGGTAATATGTGGTATGTCCTTATTTTGAAAGACTGAAGACGTAAATCTCATTCATTGTGACTCTTATTACATGCACGTAACTTTACTAATCTATAGAAGAAAAGGACGTAAATGTGAAAGGATTGTGCATGAGCTAGTATTACATTTTTACATTATAACATCTGCGTGGTATATTTGTAATCAGGGTTTGAGCAATGAGGAGGAAGAGTCACTTCTAGGGCAAGTTGAAATATGGAGGTACATGACAAGCTTCACTGATTCCATGGCCCTAAAATCTGTGGTAGAGCTTCGCATAGCAGATATAATAGACAGCTATGGCAAACCACTATCCTTGTCTCAAATTGTGGAGAACATTGAGAATGCACCTTCCCCAGATGTGAGTCTTCTGGAGAGAGTGATGAGAGTGATGGTGCGCAGAAAGATCTTCAGTGCAGAGAAATCAGAGACTGGAGAGACCCTTTACGGCTTGACGCGTGCTTCCAAATGGATCCTAAGAGACACAAAAATCACCTTAGCACCATTCTTGCTGTTGGAGAACCACCCAATTCACCTCAACCCTGCTCACTACATCAGTGAGATTGTGAGAGAAGGCACCAAAAACGGCACTGCTTTCTTCAGGTGCCATGGGCATGAACAATTTGAGATGACGGGGTTGGACTCCGAGTACAACAGGTTGTTCAATGAGGGGATGGTGTGCACCACTAAGTTCATCACCAAGGCTGTCATCAATGGCTACAGAGATGGGTTTAACAAGATTGAGTCTTTGGTTGACGTGGGAGGTGGCATTGGAGGCTCTCTTTCTGAGATTGTCAGGGCTTACCCTCACATCAAAGGCATCAACTTTGACTTGCCTCATGTCGTTTCCACTGCACCTAACTTTGATGGAATCACTCATGTTGGAGGTGACATGTTCGTCTCCATTCCCTCTGCTGATGCCATTTACATGAAGGTATTTATATATCTCCATAATGCATACGTAATTTAAACACATACAATTTGAAACTTTTACCTAGAAATATTTGTTTTTGATGAATGCAGTGGATTTTGCATGACTGGAGCGACGAGCACTGCGTGAAGATCCTGAAGAACTGCAGGAAAGCAATACCAGAGAAGACAGGAAAGGTGATAATTGTGGATCATGTGCTTCGACCCGAAGGGAACGAACCCTTCACTGATGTTGGCATTGCATTTGACATGATGCTTCTCGCTCACAACGCTGGTGGCAAAGAGAGGACCGAAGAGAATTGGAAGTGGCTATTCAAAGAAACAGGATTCACTCGTTACAACATCATCAAGATCAATGCTCTCCCATCTATCATCGAGGCGTATCCAATCTGAAGAAGCTACATCTTCGTATGTCTCGTGTTATTGTTGTTGCTGTCATCAACAGCTTTATGATCTTCGTGTTATATCATGTGGCTTTCTCTATTGTCTACTAAATAAAAACTATAAAACGCCACCACGAAAGTAATGCAGGGTTCATATGGGTTATATGTATATGTTCCTTGAAGCGAGTGGTGCGTGGTTGTCAAGAATCTGTTGCTCTTTATTAAGGAATGAAATTTCTGGTGTGTACAACTGTTTCTTGTCCTTTTATTTTACATCTACCAGTAATATGATTAAAGTGTTGTATTGAAGTAGGAGATAACCTTCGTCTTGCTGACTTTACATAGATTTAAATCTACGTGATTGTAATTGAACTCATGGGATTGTTTACTATCCTTGCTAAACATGGTACAGAGGAAAGGAAGAAAAACTCAATATGAAACCAAGAGAGAAGATGAGGATGAATAGGAAACAGGGTATTTTATTATTGAAAAAATTTACATGAACATCTTATAGTTTTCCTTCACCTACGACACACCAAATAATTGAAAAATAATATTTTTAATTTTGTAGTAGATTCTTTCTACATTATTTTATATTTTAAAATAAAAATGTAATATGATTAGTGTTGGATAGCTGTTTATTAGAATGTGGGGTGTTTGTCTATCACCCGTTTATTATTTTCCTTCTTTCATGTACTAAAACGTGCAACCACGTATTTTTTAAATACATAAAAGGAAACAACAAAGATAAGATGGGCTAAGGCTTACAAAAAGCTACTCAATAAGGTTGCTAGGTAAATGCAAAACTTAAAGGCCATTTCTTTATGCACCTCCATTTTTTTCTTCTTGCACCCATATAAAATATATTATTACCATTTACACCTCCTAACTATATAACAAAATAAATAAGAAAATAAGAAAAGTTCACTTGGCCAATCCAAAATACATTTTCAGATGACAATCCAAAACGCATTATTTAAGAATGTATTTTGGATTGCCCAATCCAGGAATTACACTTGAGGTCCAAATTGATCAATCTGAACTGTACTCCTAGATTTGAGAATGCATTCCAAATTACTTAATCTAAAACTCAAATGTCATTCTAAGATTAGTAAATGCAAAATGCATTCCTTAGTCTAGGAATATATTTTAGATTGTCCAAAAACACACCAATGAAAAAATATTATCAGAATCTTGAATCTGGAAGACACCATTCTTCTTCTTTTTTTTTTTTTTCAATTAGTGTTGTTTTCGTCTTTAGGTTCACACTTATTTTTTTCATCCTATAGCATCAACGTTGCATTAGCTTTACCATACACCCCTTTATACTTCATCTATATTCTCCATTAGAAAAAACACACTATCATTCACACATAACAACTGATTAGAACAATACCATAAGGCCAAAACCAATCAAAAAATGTGGGAGGAAGAGTGAATGGTAGAGGAAGGAGGGAAGCACAATGACTCCATGCAACATGGGCAATAGTTTTGGCTATGACAAGGGTTGGGGTGCAAAATCTTTGGTCTTGGGATCGAGGCAGAGTGGCGATGACCTACTTCGCTGGCGAAGCTCTAGTTAGAGGGGAAGAATGAAATGGTTCTTGGCATGAAGGTACTTTTCCGCGAGAGAAATAAATCGAAAGAGAAATAGGTTGGAGGTTGCAATGGTACAGGGACGGAGGATGACCATTGAAGACCATTGTGTGAGAGAATTAGATGTAGGTGCACTATTGTTTTGATGAAGAGAAAAGTGGAGATGGGATGCAAGCGACGACATGGAGAAGAAAGGGGAAGATGGGAGACAAAAAAACAATTAATTCTTTAATTAGATCCATTACTCTTATGCATTCTTCTTTGGTATGCCCTTAATTATGGTGGTAGATGCACCTTTTACTAAGATCAGTCGACGAAAATTGATAATGGTTGGGGCTAGTCGTATAAGTTTTAAATTACATGCCTTCTATAATTTGACTTCTCAGTTGACGTTTAAAGGGGTGTAAGAATCATATTTACTTGGACGCCTTGGCTTGAAGGCTCGTGTGTCTAAAGAGGAATCTTTCTTCATGAGTTAATTTTTATTTTTTAATAAAAGTCTACTGGTTGCACATATTTTGAGAATGTTTGTATTATTAGGATGATTGATAAGTGTGATAATTACCTATTATTCATTCTCTCTTAAAACTTCTTATTTGTCTTTGTATCATATGTTTTATGTTATTTTCATGAAAAGATGTAAAATTCATATATTTTCTTCTAAGATGGATGTAACTACCTTTTTATTGAAATATTTTGTAGGAAAGTGGAAGATTAGAGAAGCATGAAGAATTACTTTCAAGGATCCTCTCACCCAACGAGATAGCATTGACGCACCCAAAAATAAAGTGTTTGCCCAACGAGTTGGGGAAATTAGTTGTTACAAAAGCAATCTCTTGTCCAACAAGGGGCTATGCTTGTCCAATGAGAAGACACATTTTGGGAGTGGTTAAAATGTTGAGAGTTAGATGAAATGAAGAGTTTTTTGTTACGTAATTAGGGGTGGGCAAAAAATCCATTTATGGAAAACTAATATACTTTTGGTCTGATTCAATCCATTTAAAATCCTTTATATTTTTAAACTCCATTTTATTAAATCTAGATTCTAATATAATAAATATTTTATAATTTTTTAGATTGGATATTCATCCATTTAATATCTATTTTCAAATATGAAAAATATAAATTTTCAACCTTTGGTTCAGGTGACGCCAAAGGTTGAAACAGTTTGGGACCGAAGGTCGAGAAGGGCTAATCGGACTAAAGGTGATGGGCCGGCCCAAACAAAGATCAATATGGGTTGAACCTATAGGGATCGAAAAATTATTCATGCTTGTGAATATCCGTGGATAAAATTTGCGACATATAGTTGGTACCCGCATGTATTTACTACCCGTGTACCCATGAGTAGTGGGTAGCGAGTATTTTAATATCCGCTTATAAACGGGTTGGGTGCGGGTATCATACTACCCGTACTCACACGTATCCGCTACCCACAAAAAGTAAAAATTTAATTTATATTTTATTAAATTTAATTTAATTTAAATTAAAATTAATTTATATTTTATCAAGTTAAATTTAATTAAAATTAAATTTTAATTTAATTTATATCATATATATATATATATATATATATATATTTTATAATTTCATTTAAATTTTATTTTAAAAACTTATGAAATATAAGTTTTTTTAAATATTAGTGAGTATCCACGAGTACTCGTGGGTTTTACAATACTTAAAAATATTTTTTAAACGGTAGTCGATGTGGGACTTCCAACACACCCCCTCACGCCGAGGTATATACATCTCGAGTGTAGGATTAGACATTTTAATGAGTGGTCCGATAGTGGGTGGAACAATAGCCAAACAAACAACAAATATCGCTAGGATAGTCTCTAACCATGGCTCTGATACCATGTGTAGGGAGGTTTAACACACACACATACACATATAGATCTCCTCACTGATAAGATATTGTCTGCTTTGGGCAAAGCCTTCACGGATTTGCTTTTGGTACCACTCCAAAAGGCCTCTTACCAATGGAGATATCTTATGTGTATATAAATCCATGTCCATCTCTTATTTTATCCGATGTGGGACTTTGTTTGTAACCAACATCTTCCCCTCAAATAAAAGACTATGGTTCTCCACCTCCACCTCCCTACAACGGAAGTCTTTTCTTATCTTATCCTCGAGTACACCATGGTCAACACTCTCTTTTCACTATCCATGGTCACAACATTGAGCATCTCTTGCTCTCCACCTCTCATGATTCACTTCCAGGCTATCTGCTCGTCTGAGATCAATCACCAGACCTGAACCATGGGCTATGATACCATTTGTAGGGAGGTTCAACACACACACATGTACAGATAGATCTCCACACTAGTAAGATATTATTCGCTTTGGGCCAAGCCCCCACAGATTTGCTTTTGGTACCACTCCAAAAGGCCTCTTACCAATGGAGGTATGTTATGTGTATATAAACTCATGTCCATCTCTTATTTTATCCGATGTGGAACTTTGTTTGTACCCAACAATCCGCGCAAGTAACGGGTGAGTAATGTGTGTATTTTGTTTTTGGCAGGTTGGGTAGCAGATTGACACTATCCATGCCCGACCGAAGCCATTGTCATTCTTAGTCGAACTAGACCGAAAATTGATGTGGGCTAACTGAATCAAAGGTTGTGATGCCTTAGATTTAGGTCAAAAGGTGAGACAGGTCTTCTCAAGTTGAACCTCGAGATGGGTCTGGCTCAGTTAAAGTTTGAGATGAGTTAGGTTGAATCAAAGGTTACAATGACCTAGCCAGGTCGAAGGTTGAACCTAGTGAAGTCCAACCTTAGTGAAAAGTTTCCCTTATCACTTTATAAATTTAATATGCTTTTAACTTGATTTCATATCTTGCAAATATTTGAATCAATCAATGTTTTTATTCATAACTTAAATTAGTAAATAGTCATAATTAACTAAACAAACACAAATTCCTTAGAAAAATGATACTTGGAATTTTCATTTTACTGTTTGCACAACTTGGTATTCTTGTCAAGGAGTTAACAAGGGTCAATTATCAATGAATCAAAAAACGAGCTTGGTCAAAGTTTGCATAACAGGACATGCATGGTAACTAGTAGTTTAAGTTAGGTACTTTGCTTACAACTACTATGAATCAGTCTATGAATTGACATATTCATGATCTCTTTAATTAATGTGTTTAAGTGGATTGAGGAAGTTAACACTAGCTTGGGATCGACAAACTGTGTTGCAAAGATTGCACATAAAGTGTTGAATGAATTAATGGAATTGGAGCAAAGTGCATAGTACCATTCTAGGCTCATACTTTAAGAGTAAATGAAAACAACTAATAATGTACTCTCATATCTTGAGAGAAAATGTTGGCTTGAGTCATGTAGGCTTTGACGTGTGCATTTGGGTTAGTGGTCCTATCATATTTGTCAATATTTATGACAATTCGCTTCAAAACACGTGTAGGTGGAACTGGTGAAAGCCTTTGATCAGAACTTGTATTGCTAGATTCAACTATGGCCTTAGGACAACCCGGTAAGATATGTGTTAATCATATACCCTAAACTCATTAGGTAATGAGGGGTCATGCTCTTATACCCAACTCTTGATTAGCAATAATTTATTGTCAACCTTAGTGGTAGTCTAGACGATCTTGTCTAGTTTATAATCGATATCTCCTTTTGTCGTAGTCGATCTATGACTTTGACTGATACATTCTTGTCGTTTTAGTAGAGGAAACCCTCTCCTAGGGTGAGCAGTATTAATTCATTCTCTCTGCTTAGGCAAATAAGTCTTGTAACTTCGAGTTGTGTACTTTTCTTACCTTGGTTGAACAATTTGAGTTGTTCGAGATTTAGTAACTCGTACAAAAAGTAGGGAAAGCCCTCTGGTCCTCAATCATGTGATGGATCTTTCCTTTTCGAGGTTATCCAGATTTTGATTTGAAGCTTATAATTCTTTATAGTGTCATGGGCTTGCATCTATTCTAGTATATATCTTTATCAAATTTTGTTGCATTCCTTGCATTCTAGCAACTATTTACTAAAAGATTCTCATGATTTTTGTTGAAAAGTGTCTCATGTAGCTTTTCATGGTATTAACAATATGCAAATTCATCTTTGGGACTAAGGGATGTTGATGCACGAGTCTGGGTAAGAGTTAGTATAATACATGTTACGAGTGGACAAGAGTTTTATTTTGTTCCATTGTGAAACACGAGATTGTAAGAGAGGATTGTTGCTATTTGACGATTTCAATCTGAGTTCATTAAGAAGAACAAAAGGGAACTTCACTGATAAAGATTTTTCTACACTTAAGTTGAATAATAGTTTGTGACTATAATGAAAGTAATAAGTAGTATTGATTGAGTATTGATGAAATCATGTATTATGATGAAATCATGTATTTATAAGTCTTTTAAGCTAATGAGTATATAGAATGTATCAAAATATTATATTGATATCTTACATTATTAAATACTAATTTAATCACATATCTCTTGAATTAACAATAAGAGTATTAATTTCTAATATTTCAAGAGTAATTTTTGATGTATTTGGACCCAGGCTGAAATTTATGTTCAATAAATAAAAAGGAATACAAATATTGACGTAAATTATACAGCAAAGTCATTCGGTTTAAGCGATAAAATAATAGTTTCGAAGTGAAAATAAGATAAAAGAGAAAGAGTTGTAGAAATTAGTAATGAAAGTGGCTTTGAGTCTGATATTTGGCTTTCTTCTTACTCCTCCCTTCTTTTTCCCTACACTCCCACAGGCTTGATAAAATGATTAGTTTACCCTCTTCTTCTTTCTTATGACCCAAAACCCGACGACAGCGGTGTACCTATGTTCATCTCCATTTCTGCTTCTTTGCACCTTTGTTTTTGTTGCTTCACACCTTTGTTCCTACCGCTTCCTTCACAAGAGCTGCAACCACAAAAGTGAAACTTTTTCCATCAAACTCTTGTATATCCACCAAACCCATTCACCCCTTTTTCTATGTCCATTAAACTCGTTGCAGATCTCCTTTATAAGCCACTCCTCGCTAAACTTGGTAGTCACACACCCCTTGCATGAAGATGGGTTGAGAAAAAAAAAAGTGGAAAAAATGGGTTAAAATAAGAAGATCCTAAACACTAAAATTCTAAAGTTGATGCACTCCCAACTCATCTATTCGAAAAAAAATTATATATTTTTAAATATTTCAGAAAATATTTTCAAATTTGGAAATACCTTCTATATTTTGAAATGTATTTTTTTAAAATATCATCTGAAAATATGTCGTCTGAAATATTTTTTCTGATCCAGAAGTATCTTTTGGATTATACAATCTAAAACAAATTTAAGAAATATATTTCGGATTGTATTCCAAAACATGTTTTAAGATTCAAAAATATCTTCTAGAATAAATACATTTTGGAATGTAATCGTTTTTAAAGTATATTCCAAATTGTGTACTCCAAAATGTATTTTTATATATTAAAATATTTTTCGAATTACATAATCTAAAATATATTGTAAAAATTAAAATATATTTTTGAATTTGAAAATAACACAATTTAAAAATGGGGTGTGGGGATAATTTTTACCTTTTTATTATAATTATTATAATTTAATAAGAAGTAATTTGAGATTTATGAATTTGATGGGGTTTTATTGAATAGACAGGCTTAGTATTGGTGTACAGGGTCACACTAGGCTATGTGTCACATGTTGTAGTGCAAATCGTGTGTCAAAATTTCAGAAGAAAAATACCAACTCTTCTCTTCAAACTACTTATTGTCGCATGGACCGCGATATTCCAACAACCATTTCTTAACACTTTTTTGACAACGCCACGTGTTCTGTTTTCATTGGTTTGGTTTAAAAAAAATATTTTATAAAAACCTTCGAAATGGAAGTCCGTAACCCTTCTTTTAACTGAAAATCCGAAAATACCGCTTTCTCTGTTTCATTGGAAACGAAGTTCCCGCCTCGTGAAGGTCCCGTCTCCTGAACGTGTTTCGTGCCTCTTGACTTAGCTTTGTATGTGATTGTTCTGTGTGCGTGGTGTTGTCTCCCTCCATTTTCGTAAAGGTGGTGTTTTTCGTACAAGTTATCGTGCTGAATGGCAAGGTCCGGTGACCATTGTCCGACGACGGAAATGAACAACCTTTGAAGACGTATGTTAGGGTTGGATCCCGAATGCGTTACAAGGGAAGAGCACTTAGGACTCCATACACCGGAACGGTAGTGCTTAGAATAAAAAATGAGTGATATGTGTATTTAGTTGATTAATGGAAAGTAGATGATCATTGTAATCATTGTAAATAGATTAAGAAAACAAAGTGTAATGTATCGGATTTATTTGAATGATATAAAATTTGAGTTTTTGTTTGAGTTGGTCTCATTTTATTTTTTGAATACCATTGTTATTATGAGTTGTGGGTTTGTGGATTTTAGAATGTGGTAAAGTTTTGTGTTTGCTAAGTTGCAGGCTTGTTTGTAAATAATATAGTCTTCACCATTGAAATTTCAACTTATAAGTTTTACACAACATAATCTTCCCCATACAAAATTCACTTTTTTTTATCATTTGCTCTGATACCAAATGTAAGACCCATGAAAAATATTTAAATTTAATAAATAGTTGTTTTTTTTATTTTTATAAAATAAAAGTATGGTAAAAAAAAAAAATTAAAATTTATGATAGGTAATAATAATAATAATTTCAAAGGAAGGAGTTTAAAAATTTGAGAATTTATTTTAAAAGTTAAAAAAAAAAAGAAAAAAAAAAAAGAAAATGAATAGTGAATAGTGAATAGTAAATAGTGAATAGTGAATAGTTAAAAAAAAAATATTAAAATAAATTGTGGAAGAAAACACTCCACGTAGAATGAATGATTCAGAGATAAGAATGGTGAATAAAAAATAATTTTTGAATAGTAAAAATGAATAGTAAAAGTGAATAGTAAAAATGAATAGTAAAAATGAATAGTAATTTTTTTGGCTATAAATAGCCAAGGGGGGGAGGCTGAAAATTTGCACCAAAATTCTAGAGAAATTGTGAGAGAAGAAAGTTGGAGGAAATTATAGTTGAAGAGGGGAAATTCTGGAAGTTTCCGGAGAACGGTTTGAGAAGAGGAACCTAAGTCTGGAATAGAGGTAAGGGGAGTTACATTTTGTTTGGTATTATTTTGAGTCTTGTATATGTTGCTTTTGGTTGATCTTAAATCTTGAGTGTGAAGTATTTTGTTTCTGTATGATTTTGAATTTTTGATGAGAACATGCTTTTGTGTTTAAATCCAAGTGTGATAGTTGTAAAATGTGATGTTGATTATGTTATGCATATGTATGCTATTAATTGCCTATGGATGGATTAGAAGTTGTCTAACCGGCTCTGCCAGATTCAACTTCTTGTTTCCCCATACTTTATATTGTTTTCCTTTTTCGTTTTTATTTTGGAAGGATTAGAAGTTGTCTAACCGGCTCTGCCAGATTCAACTTCTTATTTCCCCAAACCTGTTATTATTCTTATTATTTAATTACGTTGTATTCTTGGAAGGATGAGAAGTTGTCTAACCGGCTCTGCCAGATTCAACTTCTTGTTTCCCCATACTTTATATTGTTTTCCTTATTCGTTTTTATTTTTGGAAGGATTAGAAGTTGTCTAACCGGCTCTGCCAGATTCAACTTCTTATTTCCCCAAACCTGTCATTATTCTTATTATTTAATTACGTTGTATTCTTGGAAGGATGAGAAGTTGTCTAACCGGCTCTGCCAGATTCAACTTCTTGTTTCCCCAAGAGTTTTTATTAAGTTTATTTTAATGATTGTCAAACATTTGATTCTTCTCCGTTGACTATTTATAGTAAGATTTTATTATTGTTAATTTGTTTGTAATATATTTATCTTGTATGATTTCTGTGTTGAATGTATTTTATGATGTTGATATGAAATTATGAATCTGAACATGATATGAGTTTTATGAGGAATTTTGTAATAGTATGACATGAGTTGAGGAAAATGAGCATGATATGAGTCTCATGGAGAGATTCTATATTGGTATGGTATTAGTGTATATGTTGATGTTGAGGGTCCTGTTGTTGGTGGTTATCCTAAAACTCTAATAATCTTCCAGTATCAATTAGAGAAGGATGTGTTATGTGGTGAGAGTAGTAGGAGGTCCTAGTCTATGTTTATAGACATTAATGGATTAACCTTGTGGGTGATATGATATATTATATTTGGCCAAAATTTTTGTTGTTGAAATCACCACAAGTGCATGACCACCCGAGACTTCCATCAACATTATATCCGGATAATAGAGTCTAGAATGATAATTGCATTTTACATGAATTTATGGTGAATGTATTACGTATAGCAATAGTGTAATGTTTTTCTTTGAAGTTGCATGGTAGCTCACCCTTACTTGTTTGTTTGTGCCGGAAAAATCTTATTTTTGCGATGATCGTATAATGTTTTTGTTATACGGGAGCAGATGAGGGAACGACGTCTGAACCAATTCAAGTGAAGGAGGAAGCAGCAGAAAAATGAAGAATATTTTAAGAAAAAAAAAATATAAAATAAAATTAAGAGTGTTTTATTTATGTGTGAAATTTAATGTATTTCTAGTGTGAACTATGTTACTCCTAAATGGAGGTTGTAATATTGTATGATGTTTTCTTTATTAATGAAATAAATTTGGGTGTGAGATGTTTTATATTTTGGGGTGTTACATTTAGTGGTATCAGAGCGGTTCGTCCTTAAGACGACCTAAGAGTTGTGGATTAATCCTACAAACTCATATTATAACTCATAATAACAATAATTCTCTGTGTGAACAGAGAGAAATGGCTCGTAGACAACCCAACCGTGAAACCCCTGAGGTACCCAGCCTTGCAAGGGCTTTAGAATCTATCGCATCCGCTCTTCAACAACAAGGAGCTGCTTTAATGCAACAACACACAACGGCCCTACAACAGTTAGAAACGGCCAGACTAAATTCTGAAGCAAGCCAAAGACAACATGTAGAAACCTTAAGACAACTAGCCGAGAATGGAACCCATGTGGAAACTCAACCTCAGAGAGTTCAAGAATGGACCTTAGAAAATTTTCTGCAACATCGTCCAGCTATTTTTAATGGGAAAACAAGTCCGGATGAGGCTGATCTCTGGATAAGGAACATGGAAAAGATTTTTGAAGCGAAAAGGTGTCCACCCGAAACTAGGTTGGCATATTCTGAGTATCAGCTATCTGGGGAAGCAGTACACTGGTGGAACAACACAAAGCTAGTATTAGAGGAAAGCGGTGAGATTATCACTTGGGAAATTTTTAAGAGTAAATTTTATGCTGAGTACTTTCCGGACAGTGTGAGACATTTGAAAGAGGTGGAGTTCTTGCAGCTGGTGCAAGGCAACAAATCTGTAGCTGAATATGCAGACAGGTTCAAACACTTGGTTCGTTTCTACACCCAACCGTCAAATGAAGAATGGAGGTGCAGGAAATTCAAAAATGGATTGAGAGCAAACATTCAACTAGCTGTGAATCCTTTAGTTATTAAGGAGTTTGCTGCTTTAGTGGAACATGCCAAAGCTGTGGAAAGGTTAATAAGTGAGATTGAAGTTCAGAAGCCACCAAGGGTAGGAGGACCATCTGGGTCACGAGTTGGACAAAACATAAGGATCCGTCCTTATGAAAGACCGCAACCTCAAAGGAATCCTCATCAACAACAACCCCAACATAAAATAATCCAATGTTACGTTTGCGGAGGACCTCATCTGAAGAACGTTTGTCCACAATTAATTCACACATCAAATGTTTCCTTTGCGGAGCAGAAGGACATTTTGCTAGAAATTGTCCCTCTAAAAGAGAAGCAACTCAACCTCAACAACCGATTCAACAGAGAAGGACTGACAATAGGCCCCAAGCAACTGGAAGGGTCTATGCTTTGACTGGAGCAGAAGCTGCAAAATCAGGTAATCTCATCATTGGATGTTGTATGATAGCTAGTAGAGAGTTGAATGTGCTATTTGATTCTGGAGCGACACATTCCTTTTTGTCTGAAACTCTTATTCAAGAGTTGAACCTACCCGTGAGAGAGTTACAATATGATCTCATGGTATCTGCACCAGCCTCTAAACTGATAAAAACATCGAGGATGTGTCCTCAATGTCCAATAGTTATAGAAGGACGTAGGTTCAAAGTACATCTTATATCTTTACCCTTACAAGGTTTAGATGTAATCTTAGGAATGGATTGGTTATCTGCCAATCGTATCCTTATTGATTGTAGCAAAAAGGAGTTGATTTTCCCTAATCCTGAAGAAGCGGAGTTGTTGTCAGTGCAACAAGTGTTAAAGGAAGTCAAAGAAGGATCTTCGTGTTTCGTTATCTTGACTCATGTGGAAGTCGAGAAAAATGAACAAAATCTTGATTTCCTATAGTTAATGAGTTTAGTGATGTGTTCCCAGAAGAAGTACCAGGATTGCCTCCTCAACGAGAAATAGAATTCTCCATTGATTTAATACCCGGAGCTGGACCAGTATCAGTAGCCCCATATCGAATGGCTCCGGCGGAGTTAATTGAATTGAAGAAGCAAATTGAAGAACTATGGGAAGCAATTTATTCGACCAAGTGTGTCACCTTGGGGAGCACCTGTACTGTTGGTAAAGAAGAAGGATGGAAGCTCTAGATTGTGTATCGACTACAGACAGTTGAACAAGCTAACCATCAAGAACAAATATCCTCTACCTAGGATTGATGATCTGCTGGACCAGTTGCATGGAGCTCAGGTGTTTTCAAAGATAGATCTCAGGTCTGGATATCATCAAATTTTGGTGAAGCCAGAAGATGTACAGAAGACCGCTTTTAGATCCAGATACGGACACTACGAGTATGTAGTTATGCCATTCGGTGTAACTAATGCTCCAGCTCTATTCATGGATTTCATGAACAGAATCTTTCAACCATTCCTAGATAAGTTTGTCGTAGTCTTTATAGATGACATACTTATCTATTCTAAGACTCAAGCAGAACATGTTGAACACTTAAGGACCATCCTTGGGATCTTGAGGGAGAAGAAATTGTATGCAAAGATGTCAAAATGCGAGTTTTGGATGCAAGAAGTGAAATTCTTAGGACATGTTATATCATCTCAAGGCATAGCGGTGGATCCAACAAAAGTTGAAGCAGTGTTGCAATGGGAAAGACCGAAGACTATAACAGAAATAAGGAGTTTTGTGGGATTAGCTGGCTACTATAGAAGGTTTATAGAGAATTTCTCTAGAATAGTAGCGCCTTTAACACAACTAACTCGTAAAGATCAACCTTTTGTCTGGACGGATAAGTGTGAGAAGAGTTTTTTGGAGCTGAAGCAGAAGCTGACTAGTGCACCGGTTTTGGTAATCCCTGAACCAAGTAAAAAGTTTGAAGTTTATTGTGATGCTTCTCATCAGGGATTAGGTTGTGTGCTCATGCAAGAAAGAAAAGTGGTGGCATACGCTTCAAGACAATTAAAACTCATGAGAAGAACTACCCTACTCATGATTTGGAATTGGCAGCGTGGTATTTTCCTTGAAGATTTGGCGGCACTATCTCTATGGAGCTCAATTTCAAGTATTCAGCGATCACAAAAGCTTGAAGTACTTATTCGACCAAAAGGAGCTGAATATGAGGCAAAGACGGTGGATGGAATTCTTGAAGGATTATGATTTTGAACTCCTATATCATCCAGGAAAAGCAAACGTGGTAGCCGATGCTTTGAGTAGAAAGGCAATTCATGTTTCTCATTTGATGATCAAAGAACAAGAGTTGGTGGAGAAGTTCAGAGACTGAAGTTACAGATGGAGTTTGGAGAAGATTTCATTAGATGTAGTAGTCTGACTATATCTAGTGATTTTCTTATTTTAATTAAAGAGAAGCAATTGTCGGATCTGGCTTGAAAAAGATAACAAAAATGATCGGTACAGAAAAGGCTAAAGAATTTAGGCTAGGATCTGATGATGTATTAAGATTTAGAAGTCGAATATGTGTACCAGACAATGTAGATATAAAAAGACTAATCTTTGAAGAAGGACACAAAAGTCGTTTTAGCATACATCCCGGTATGACTAAAATGTATCAAGATCTCAAGGAGTCCTTTTGGTGGCCAGGAATGAAGAAGGAAGTAGCACAATTTGTAGCAGCTTGTTTAATTTGTCAGAAGGCAAAAGTGGAACATCAGAGACCTGGAGGATTGCTACAACAATTAGACATACCAGAATGGAAATGGGATAGCATTGCTATGGATTTCGTCACCCATTTACCACGGACAATAAGAGGTAATGATTCTATCTGGGTTATCATTGACCGATTGACAAAAACTGCTCACTTTTTAGCAATAAATCTGAGAATGTCAATGGCTAAGTTGGCACAACTGTACATAAAAGAGATAGTAAGATTGCACGGCGTCCCTTCAAGCATTGTGTCAGATCGAGACCCAAGATTCACTTCTAGATTCTGGCAAACTCTACAGGAAGCTATGGGCAGCAAGTTACGAATGAGTTCTGCGTATCATCCCCAAACCGATGGACAATCTGAAAGAACCATCCAATCGTTAGAAGACCTACTCAGAACGTGTATTGGATCATCTGGGTAGCTGGGATGAAGTACTTCCTCTAGTGGAGTTCACCTACAACAATAGCTTTCATGCTAGTATTGGAATGGCACCTTACGAGGCTCTGTATGGAAGACGATGTCGAACTCCTTTATGCTGGTACCAGGACGGTGAAAAGGCTCTGATAGGACCTGAATTACTACAACAGACCACAGACAAAGTAAAGTTGATACGAGAAAGAATGAAGGCTTCGCAGAGCAGACAAAAGTCATATGCTGATCAAAGGAGGAGACCATTGGAGTTTGCAGTCGGAGATCATGTCTTTTTGCGGTGACTTCAACTACAGGAGTAGGAAGGGCTCTTCGTTCGAAGAAACTTTCTCCTAAGTTCATTGGTCCATATCAAATTTTGAGAAGAATTGGGCTTGTCGCTTACGAGATGGCGTTACCTCCTCAGTTAGCCAAACTCCATCCAGTTTTTCACGTTTCTCAACTAAGAAAATATGTTCATGATCCTTCTCACATTTTAGAAGTAGAAGATATTCAAATCAGAGAGGATCTATCTGTAGAAGTGCAACCTGTTAGTATAGAAGACACTAAAACCAAAGAGCTTAGAGGGAAAACTATCAACTTAGTGAGAGTAGTTTGGGATAGAAAAACAGGTGACTCTACCTGGGAATTAGAAGATGATGTAAAACATTCTTATCCCCATCTTTTTTTGTGAAGTGTCGAATTTTCGAGGTCGAAAATTTTTGTTGTTGGGGAGAATGTAAGACCCATGAAAAATATTTAAATTTAATAAATAGTTGTTTTTTTTTTTTATTAATAAAAGTATGGTAAAAAAAAAAATTAAAATTTATGATAGGTAATAATAATAATTTCAAAGGAAGGAGTTTAAAAATTTGAGAATTTATTTTAAAAGTTAAAAAAAAAGAAAAAAAAAAAGAAAAGAATAGTGAATAGTGAATAGTAAATAGTGAATAGTGAATAGTTAAAAAAAAATATTAAAATAAATTGTGGAAGAAACTCCACGTAGAATCAATGATTCAGAGATAAGAATGGTGAATAAAAAATAATTTTTGAATAGTAAAAATGAATAGTAAAAGTGAATAGTAAAAATGAATAGTAAAAATGAATAGTAATTTTTTGGCTATAAATAGCCAAGGGGGGGGTGAAATTTGCACCAAAATTCTAGGAAATTGTGAGAGAAGAGTTGGAGGAAATTTAGTTGAAGAGGGGAAATTCTGGAAGTTTCTGGAGAACGGTTTGAGAAGAGGAACCTAAGTCTGGAATAGAGGTAAGGGGAGTTACATTTTGTTTGGTATTATTTTGAGTCTTGTATATGTTGCTTTTGGTTGATCTTAAATCTTGAGTGTGAAGTATTTTGTTTCTGTATGATTTTGAATTTTTGATGAGAACATGCTTTTGTGTTAATCCAAGTGTGATAGTTGTAAAATGTGATGTTGATTATGTTATGCATATGTATGCTATTAATTGCCTATGGATGGATTAGAAGTTGTCTAACCGGCTCTGCCAGATTCAACTTCTTGTTTCCCCATACTTTATATTGTTTTCCTTTTTCGTTTTTATTTTGGAAGGATTAGAAGTTGTCTAACCGGCTCTGCCAGATTCAACTTCTTATTTCCCCAAACCTGTTATTATTCTTATTATTTAATTACGTTGTATTCTTGGAAGGATGAGAAGTTGTCTAACCGGCTCTGCCAGATTCAACTTCTTGTTTCCCCATACTTTATATTGTTTTCCTTATTCGTTTTTATTTTTGGAAGGATTAGAAGTTGTCTAACCGGCTCTGCCAGATTCAACTTCTTATTTCCCCAAACCTGTCATTATTCTTATTATTTAATTACGTTGTATTCTTGGAAGGATGAGAAGTTGTCTAACCGGCTCTGCCAGATTCAACTTCTTGTTTCCCCAAGAGTTTTTATTAAGTTTATTTTAATGATTGTCAAACATTTGATTCTTCTCCGTTGACTATTTATAGTAAGATTTTATTATTGTTAATTTGTTTGTAATATATTTATCTTGTATGATTTCTGTGTTGAATGTATTTTATGATGTTGATATGAAATTATGAATCTGAACATGATATGAGTTTTATGAGGAATTTTGTAATAGTATGACATGAGTTGAGGAAAATGAGCATGATATGAGTCTCATGGAGAGATTCTATATTGGTATGGTATTAGTGTATATGTTGATGTTGAGGGTCCTGTTGTTGGTGGTTATCCTAAAACTCTAATAATCTTCCAGTATCAATTAGAGAAGGATGTGTTATGTGGTGAGAGTAGTAGGAGGTCCTAGTCTATGTTTATAGACATTAATGGATTAACCTTGTGGGTGATATGATATATTATATTTGGCCAAAATTTTTGTTGTTGAAATCACCACAAGTGCATGACCACCCGAGACTTCCATCAACATTATATCCGGATAATAGAGTCTAGAATGATAATTGCATTTTACATGAATTTATGGTGAATGTATTACGTATAGCAATAGTGTAATGTTTTTCTTTGAAAGTTGCATGGTAGCTCACCCTTACTTGTTTGGACGATTTTTGCGATGATCATGTTTTTGTTACGGGAGGCAGAAGTCACGCCACTCACCCTTACTTGTTTGTTTGTGCCGGAAAAATCTTATTTTTGCGATGATCGTATAATGTTTTTGTTATACGGGAGCAGATGAGGGAACGACATCTGAACCAATTCAAGTGAAGGAGGAAGCAGCAGAAAAATGAAGAATATTTTAAGAAGAAGAAAAATATAAAATAAAATTAAGAGTGTTTTATTTATGTGTGAAAATTTAATGTATTTCTAGTGTGAACTATGTTACTCCTAAATGGAGGGTTGTAATATTGTATGATGTTTTCTTTATTAATGAAATAAATTTGGGTGTGAGATGTTTTATATTTTGGGGTGTTACAGTAACACCCTACTATTTTAAAGGGTATTACTGATAGTAGAGACTAAATTAATTTGATATCTCTTATAAACAATCAAACTTTATTTCATTTAATCCAAAGTACAATACCAAACTTACAAACTTTAAATAATATAGTCTTCACCATTGAAATTTCAACTTATAAGTTTTACACAACATAATCTTCCCAATACAAATTTATTCTTTTTACAAAAACCCCTGAAAGTTTTTCCCCGCATCTCTCTCATCTCTAAGCTTGTTCAACCGCATCTGCAACATTATCTAATCACATATAACATGAGTTATATGATCATAGTACAAACAAATAAGGGTAAGCCAACCTTATCATAAAATCATTAAACTTGTAATAAAAATATTATAATCATGTATTTCTGCAATTGATAAAATATCATTATTCCGATGTCATTAATTCATCATTATCAAAGTCATCTTTCCCATTTCCATAAATCTTACAAGTGTACCATGCTTACTCATGAAGCCTTATGGTCAGACCGCTCTCTGCCTGCTTCCTTAAGCCTCACTTATATACTATGTCTTACTTTCTGAAGCCTTATGGTCAGACCCCTCTCTGCCTGCTTCTATATAACTTACGAATCATATGTTTATGTCAAAGCCTTATGGTCAGACCACTTTCTGCCTGCTTTCATAAACCTCAGGTGTTACTTTGCTCATACCAAACTCTCATGGTATAACTCGAACATACTACTCCCGGTAGTAAACATCATTTCATAAGTAATGATTTCTCATATCCACTCCAACATTTCATAAAACCAACAATTCATACCCTCTTATCCACCTAACTCAATCATGTTCATTCTTTAATCATGAATTCATAATAACCCGTTTTGGTATCAATAAATTAAACACTATTGACATATATCATGCTTCATATTATAAACTCATTTTGCCCATAACGAGTATAACTCAACATATTTTCACCAAACAACGATCATGGATCAACCAAAGTATATCAACATATCTTAGGAACTACATATTAAAGGTCTGGGCTCAATGTAATGATAAATAAAATATATATGAAATTTTTACCATGATAATATTATGCATCTACAATCAACTTGTTTTATTTTATTTTCATCCTAGTAGAGATTTTTTCTTTACCCCAATTGGTCACCGGAGAGGACCCAGATGTCTGAACGCATCAAACTCACCTTCGACGCCAGCACATATGACTAGTCACAACTGACTGGACCAGGCCAGGGCTGCTCTATGATCAGGGATGTGCCAACTCAGGTTTTTAAGGTTCCTCTATCCTACCAACAAAGGGAGGCCCTCAATAATTAATCAATTTATTTATTTAATTTATCTAACTTGTTGTCTTATGCTCTAAATCTAAAATGTCTAATTTTAATATTTTTACTTCATCTCACAACAACCTCAAACAGTATCTGTATATCTATTTAATACTCATATATAAGCTATTACAGAACCCTTACTCCCAGACCTTCCAACAAGATCAATTCAGCCAACAAACTCATTCAATAAATTCATCACATCTCAACATGTACAATTTAACAAGTTTCAGTTATAACACCCAATATAATAAAAGTCATAAAACAGTTTCGCAAGAGAACACCAGTTTAACATTCGTATATTTATAAATTCATACAAAAATAATTAGTTGCCCTTACCATCAAAATAATATTAATATAAAAATTCAGGGGAAACAAGAAGTTGAATCTGGCAGAGCCGGTTAGACAACTTCTCATCCTTCCACAAAGATGCAATAAAAAGTATAGATAAAACAATAAAATTTCTGGGGAAACAAGAAGTTGAATCTGGCAGAGCCGGTTAGACAACTTCACATCCTTCCAAAAATACAATATAAAGATATAAAAAAAACAACAAAAGCTTTGGGGAAACAAGAAGTTGAATCTGGCAGAGCCGGTTAGACAACTTCTCGTCCTTCCAAAAATACAATATAAAGATATAAGAAACAACCAAAGTTTTGGGGAAACAAGAAGTTGAATCTGGCAGAGCCGGTTAGACAACTTCTCGTCCTTCCAAAAATACCATATAAAGATATAAGAAACCACCAAAGCTTTGGGGAAACAAGAAGTTGAATCTGGCAGAGCCGGTTAGACAACTTCTAATCCTTCCAAAATACAATGAAAATAAATAAGGGAAACAATAGAATGTTTGGGGAAACAAGAAATTGAATCTGGCAGAGCCGGTTAGACAATTTCTAATCCTTCCAAAATACAAAAATAAACAACTAATAACATACAAATGGCATAACATAATCAATATCACGTTTTACAACTATCACACTTGGATATCAACACAAAAGCATACTCTCATTTAAATTCAAAATCATAAAGAAACAAAATACTTCATAATCAAGATTTAAGATCAGACAAAAGCAAAATAGCATATTCAAGGCTCAAGATAATACAAAAGGAGATACTCAAGGTTAGCTTCCCTTACCTCTATTCTAGACTTAGTTTCCTCTTCTCAAACCGTTCTCCGGAAACCTCCAGAATTTCCCCTCTTCAACTAGAATTTACTCCAACTCTCTTCTCTCACAATTTCTCTAGAATTTTGGTGTAAATTTCCAGCCTCCCCCCTTGGCTATTTATAGTAAAAAAATTTACTATTCATTTTTACTATTCATTTTTACTATTCATTTTTTTATTCATTTTACTATTACAAAAATAATTTTTTATTTGCAAATTGGTGAATTCTGATCTCAAAGCTACGTGTAACACTTATCCTTTCCAAAAATAATTTTTTTTTTTTTTACTATTCACTTTTTACTATTCACAATTTTTTTTTTTTTTTTTTTTTTTTTTAGTATCTAACAAATATTTTCAAGGATCTTACAATCTCCCCAACAACATTTATTTTCGTCCTCGAAAATTATTTATTTAAACAAAGACTATTTAACAAAAGATTACTTACAAAAGAGATATGGATTTTCGAAAAAAAAAAAAATTGTGAATAGTAAAAAGTGAATAGTAAAAAAAAAAAATTATTTTTGGAAAGGATAAGTGTTACACGTAGCTTTGAGATCAGAATTCACCAATTTGCAAATAAAAAATTATTTTTGTAATAGTAAAATGAATAAAAAAATGAATAGTAAAAATGAATAGTAAAAATGAATAGTAAATTTTTTTACTATAAATAGCCAAGGGGGGAGGCTGGAAATTTACACCAAAATTCTAGAGAAATTGTGAGAGAAGAGAGTTGGAGTAAATTCTAGTTGAAGAGGGGAAATTCTGGAGGTTTCCGGAGAACGGTTTGAGAAGAGGAAACTAAGTCTAGAATAGAGGTAAGGGAAGCTAACCTTGAGTATCTCCTTTTGTATTATCTTGAGCCTTGAATATGCTATATTTTGCTTTTGTCTGATCTTAAATCTTGATTATGAAGTATTTTGTTTCTTTATGATTTTGAATTTAAATGAGAGTATGCTTTTGTGTTGATATCCAAGTGTGATAGTTGTAAAACGTGATATTGATTATGTTATGCCATTTGTATGTTATTAGTTGTTTATTTTTGTATTTTGGAAGGATTAGAAATTGTCTAACCGGCTCTGCCAGATTCAATTTCTTGTTTCCCCAAACATTCTATTGTTTCCCTTATTTATTTTCATTGTATTTTGGAAGGATTAGAAGTTGTCTAACCGGCTCTGCCAGATTCAACTTCTTGTTTCCCCAAAGCTTTGGTGGTTTCTTATATCTTTATATGGTATTTTTGGAAGGACGAGAAGTTGTCTAACCGGCTCTGCCAGATTCAACTTCTTGTTTCCCCAAAACTTTGGTTGTTTCTTATATCTTTATATTGTATTTTTGGAAGGACGAGAAGTTGTCTAACCGGCTCTGCCAGATTCAACTTCTTGTTTCCCCAAAGCTTTTGTTGTTTTTTTTTATATCTTTATATTGTATTTTTGGAAGGATGTGAAGTTGTCTAACCGGCTCTGCCAGATTCAACTTCTTGTTTCCCCAGAAATTTTATTGTTTTATCTATTCTTTTTATTGCATCTTTGTGGAAGGATGAGAAGTTGTCTAACCGGCTCTGCCAGATTCAACTTCTTGTTTCCCCTGAATTTTTATATTAATATTATTTTGATGGTAAGGGCAACTAATTATTTTTGTATTAATTTATAAATATACGAATGTTAAACTGGTGTTCTCTTGCGAAACTGTTTTATGACTTTTATTATATTGGGTGTTATAACTGAAATTGTTAAATTGTACATGTTGAGATGCGATGAATTTATTGAATGAGTTTGTTGGCTGGAATTTATCTTGTTGGAAGGTCTGGGGTAAGGGTTCTGTAATTGCTTATATATGAGTATTAAATAGATATACAGATACTGTTTGAGGTTGTTGTGAGATGAAGTAAAAATATTAAAATTAGACATTTTAGATTTAGAGCATAAGACAACAAGTTAGATAAATTAAATAAATAAATTGATTAATTATTGAGGGCCTCCCTTTGTTGGTAGGATAGAGGAACCTTAAAAACCTGAGTTGGCACATCCCTGATCATAGAGCAGCCCTGGCCTGGTCCAGTCAGTTGTGACTAGTCATATGTGCTGGCGTCGAAGGTGAGTTTGATGCGTTCAGACATCTGGGTCCTCTCCGGTGACCAATTGGGGTAAAGAAAAAATCTCTACTAGGATGAAAATAAAATAAAACAAGTTGATTGTAGATGCATAATATTATCATGGTAAAAATTTCATATATATTTTATTTATCATTACATTGAGCCCAGACCTTAATATGTAGTTCCTACGATATGTTGATATACTTCGGTTGATCCATGATCGTTGTTTGGTGAAAATATGTTGAGTTATACTCGTTATGGGCAAAATGAGTTTATAATATGAAGCATGATATATGGCAATATGTTTAATTTATTGATACCAAAACGGGTTATTATGAATTCATGATTAAAGAATGAACATGATTGAGTTAGGTGGATAAGAGGGTATGAATTGTTGGTTTTATGAAATGTTGGAGTGGATATGAGAAATCATTACTTATGAAATGATGTTTACTACCGGGAGTAGTATGTTCGAGTTATACCATGAGAGTTTGGTATGAGCAAAGTAACACCTGAGGTTTATGAAAGCAGGCAGAAAGTGGTCTGACCATAAGGCTTTGACATAAACATATGATTCGTAAGTTATATAGAAGCAGGCAGAGAGGGGTCTGACCATAAGGCTTCAGAAAGTAAGACATAGTATATAAGTGAGGCTTAAGGAAGCAGGCAGAGAGCGGTCTGACCATAAGGCTTCATGAGTAAGCATGGTACACTTGTAAGATTTATGGAAATGGGAAAGATGACTTTGATAATGATGAATTAATGACATCGGAATAATGATATTTTATCAATTGCAGAAATACATGATTATAATATTTTTATTACAAGTTTAATGATTTTATGATAAGGTTGGCTTACCCTTATTTGTTTGTACTATGATCATATAACTCATGTTATATGTGATTAGATAATGTTGCAGATGCGGTTGAACAAGCTTAGAGATGAGAGAGATGTGGGGAAAAACTTTCAGGGGTTTTTGTAAAAAGAATAAATTTGTATTGGGAAGATTATGTTGTGTAAAACTTATAAGTTGAAATTTCAATGGTGAAGACTATATTATTTAAAGTTTGTAAGTTTGGTATTGTACTTTGGATTAAATGAAATAAAGTTTGATTGTTTATAAGAGATATCAAATTAATTTAGTCTCTACTATCAGTAATACCCTTTAAAATAGTGGTGGGAGAGGGTGGTTGGTGATGTGATTGTGTCCCAAGGAGTGTGGAGTGACCCCTCATCAGTGGTGGAGCAACTTGTGCAAGGGATGACTGAGAGTGCTGAAAAAAGGATGTGGTAATCGTTTACAAGTGCCTGGTAAACGATTACCCGAGAGAAAATAAGGTTTTGTACAGAAAGTCCAACACAGGTAGTCAGTCAGATTCACAGGGGTGACCATTGTCAAAAAAGTGACTTTTAGGCACTTTTGCACTTGTCTTAGGCTGGTCCTGGTGTTTCAGTGGTGGGAGAGGGTGGTTGGTGATGTGATTGTGTCCCAAGGAGTGTGGAGTGACCCCTCATCAGTGGGGGAGCAACTTGTGCAAGGGATGACTGAGAGTGCTGAAAAAAGGATGTGGTAATCGTTTACAAGTGCCTGGTAAACGATTACCCGAGAGAAAATAAGGTTTTGTACAGAAAGTCCAACACAGGTAGTCAGTCAGATTCACAGGGGTGACCATTGTCAAAAAAAGTGACTTTTAGGCACTTTCGCACTTGTCTTAGGCTGGTCCTGGTGTTTCAGTGGTGGGAGAGGGTGGTTGGTGATGTGATTATGCCCCAAGGAGTGTGGAGTGTGTAACACCCTACTATTTTAAAGGGTATTACTGATAGTAGAGACTAAATTAATTTGATATCTCTTATAAACAATCAAACTTTATTTCATTTAATCCAAAGTACAATACCAAACTTACAAACTTTAAACAATATAGTCTTCACCATTGAAATTTCAACTTATAAGTTTTACACAACATAATCTTCCCCATACAAATTTATTCTTTTACAAAAACCCCTGAAAGTTTTTGCCCGCATCTCTCTCATCTCTAAGCTTGTTCAACCGCATCTGCAACATTATCTAATCACATATAACATGAGTTATATGATCATAGTACAAACAAATAAGGGTAAGCCAACCTTATCATAAAATCATTAAACTTGTAATAAAAATATTATAATCATGTATTTTTGCAATTGATAAAATATCATTATTCCGATGTCATTAATTCATCATTATCAAAGTCATCTTTCCCATTTCCATAAATCTTACAAGTGTACCATGCTTACTCATGAAGCCTTATGGTCAGACCGCTCTCTGCCTGCTTCCTTAAGCCTCACTTATATACTATGTCTTACTTTCTGAAGCCTTATGGTCAGACCCCTCTCTGCCTGCTTCTATATAACTTACGAATCATATGTTTATGTCAAAGCCTTATGGTCAGACCACTTTCTGCCTGCTTTCATAAACCTCAGGTGTTACTTTGCTCATACCAAACTCTCATGGTATAACTCGAACATACTACTCCCGGTAGTAAACATCATTTCATAAGTAATGATTTCTCATATCCACTCCAACATTTCATAAAACCAACAATTCATACCCTCTTATCCACCTAACTCAATCATGTTCATTCTTTAATCAAGAATTTATAATAACCCGTTTTGGTATCAATAAATTAAACATATTACCATATATTCATGCTTCATATTATAAACTCATTTTTGCCCATAACGAGTATAACTCAACATATTTTCACCAAACAAAGATCATGGATCAACCGAAAGTATATCAACATATCGTAGGAACTACATATTAAGGTCTGGGCTCAATGTAATGATAAATAAAATATATATGAAATTTTTACCATGATAATATTATGCATCTACAATCAACTTGTTTTATTTTATTTTCATCCTAGTAGAGATTTTTTCTTTACTCCAATTGGTCACCGGAGAGGACCCAGATGTCTGAACGCATCAAACTCACCTTCGACGTCCAGCACATATGACTAGTCACAACTGACTGGACCAGGCCAGGGCTGCTCTATGATCAGGGATGTGCCAACTCAGGTTTTTAAGGTTCCTCTATCCTACCAACAAAGGGAGGCCCTCAATAATTAATCAATTTATTTATTTAATTTATCTACCTTGTTGTCTTATGCTCTAAATCTAAAATGTCTAATTTTAATATTTTTACTTCATCTCACAACAACCTCAAACAGTATCTGTATATCTATTTAATACTCATATATAAGCAATTATAGAACCCTTACCCCAGACCTTCCAACAAGATAAATTCCAGCCAACAAACTCATTCAATAAATTCATCGCATCTCAACATGTACAATTTAACAGTTTCAGTTATAACACCCAATATAATAAAAGTCATAAAACAGTTTCGCAAGAGAACACCAGTTCAACATTCGTATATTTATAAATTCATACAAAAATAATTAGTTGCCCTTACCATCAAAATAATATTAATATAAAAATTCAGGGGAAACAAGAAGTTGAATCTGGCAGAGCCGGTTAGACAACTTCTCATCCTTCCACAAAGATGCAATAAAAAATAGATAAGACAATAAAATTTCTGGGGAAACAAGAAGTTGAATCTGGCAGAGCCGGTTAGACAACTTCTAATCCATCCAAAAATACAATATAATTAAATAACACGAACATTAACATGTCTGGGGAAACAAGAAGTTGAATCTGGCAGAGCCGGTTAGACAACCTCTAATCCATTCCAAAAATGCAATAAAATAAATAAGTAAAGCAATAAATAGTTTGGGGAAACAAGAAGTTGAATCTGGCAGAGCCGGTTAGACAACTTCTAATCCTTCCAAAATACAATGAAAAATAAATAAGGGAAAGCAATAGAAATGTTTGGGGAAACTAAGAAATTGAATCTGGCAGAGCCGGTTAGACAATTTCTAATCCTTCCAAAATACAAAAATAAACAACTAATAACATACAAATGGCATAACATAATCAATATCACATTTTACAACTATCACACTTAGATATCAACATAAAAGCATACTCTCATTTAAATTCAAGATCATACAGAAACAAAATACTTCACACTCAAGATTTAAGATCAGACAAACGCAAAATATAGCATATTCAAGGACTCAAGATAATACAAAGGGAAATACTCAAAGTTAGCTCCCTTACCTCTATTCTAGACTTAGTTTCCTCTTCTCAAACCGTTCTCCGGAAACCTCCAGAATTTCCCCTCTTCAACTAGAATTTACTCCAACTCTCTTCTCTCACAATTTCTCTAGAATTTTGGTGTAAATTTCCAGCCTCCCCCCTTGGCTATTTATAGTAAAAAAATTTACTATTCATTTTTACTATTCATTTTTACTATTCATTTTTTTATTCATTTTACTATTACAAAAATAATTTTTTATTTGCAAATTGGTGAATTCTGATCTCAATGCTACGTGTAACACTTATCCTTTCCAAAAATAATTTTTTTTTTTTTTTTACTATTCACTTTTTACTATTCACAATTTTTTTTTTTTTTTTTTTTTTTTTAGTATCTAACAAATATTTTCAAGGATCTTACAATCTCCCCAACAACATTTATTTTCGTCCTCGAAAATTATTTATTTAAACAAAGACTATTTAACAAAAGATTACTTACAAAAGAGATATGGATTTTCGAAAACCATTGCTCTGATACCCAATAGTGTAATACCCCAATTTAGGCGTTACAATTTATACAAAAATACATATACAACTTTGCTTTAACAATTTTCAACACCAACAAAATATTAAGTTATTTATTACAACACAAGTCTTCTAAAATAAAATTTCACACAGTTCATAAACTTCTGAAATTTAAAATTCCACTTATCAAAGTGTTACAACTTCACCTCATCTGACTTAATTACCAAGTAGTACAAACCAAGTTATTCTCTCTACTTATCAAAGTAGCACCGCAAGACATTATTGTCTACTTACCAAAGCAGTACGGTATAATTAATTTGCCTACTTATCAAAGTAGCCCGATTTATATCATTCTCTTTATCTCTTCCTTCATCATCTCGTCCTGCCTACTTATCAAAGTAGCACAAATTAACCAAATTACCTTTTTCAACATATTATTTATCGACAATCTGAACCAATCAAACTAATCAATAACATGTTTAGATTATATGGTAAGATTTTCAGTCCAATCCAACGGTTAATGAGGCAGAAATCATCAATTTTGTATAAATGATCCAAAAACATAAATTAAGCAATATTGAAATCCCTGAGAAGTTACGAAATTAATATCCCTAAATCGGTACCTCCGATCTAAAATTCGAACGGTCGACGTATGTCCCTATCTGTTACGCGCTTCATACTAAAGTTTTCAAGGTTAATCTAACGGCTTACTAAGTAGATATGAAGGTTTTACCGAGCTAACTCAGAGACAGAAATTTAAGTGGTTCTCGGTTTAAACTCAAAATACGGAATGAATTCTTCTAAGCACAGACATTCTAATTCCAAATCTGAACGGTCAAGATCACCTATTATGTCTTATGAACTCCATACTAAAGTTTGGGCTCAATCTAACGGTAAATGGAATATACATGAAATTTTTACCAATATAACGTAAGAACAGAATTATAGTGTTCATCAAATATTTCAAACTTTCGAAATTTCTTTCTCTAAGCATACACCTTTAATTACAAATCCAATCGGTCACAATGTATTAATATGTCTTAGGGATTCTATATCAAATGTTGAGGTTGATCTAACGGTCCAAATAGGTCAGAATTCTATATTTTACTGAGACAACTTAGTAACAGAACTACAGGGGTAACTAATTTACTCAAACTTACAGGATTTATTTCTCCCAGTACAGACTTCTATTTTCAAATCCGAACAGTCAAAGTTTAGTAATATGTCTTAGGATTCACATATTAAAATTTTAGCTAAATCCAACGGTAAAAACAATTAATAGAAATTTATCACCACAGTAACTCGAAAATAAGAAATTATAATCATGAAAACCAAATTTTACACAAGTCAATATATAACTACCATTACCAAATTTTTTTTTTTTTTTTTTTTTTTTTTTAACATATTCATATTCATGATCATAACAATAAAGGATTAGCTCCCCTTCATCAAAGTCAAGCAATTGGAACCATATTTCTAACTACAAAATTCTAGAAATCAAGTTGAGTTAGCTCCCCTTACCTCTTGAAGACTCAAACACCTTAAACTCTTCTTCAAAGAGAGCAACTCCTCTCCTCCTTGCTAGACCAAGTCAGCCTCCACACTTAGGACACTTAGGATTTCGTTCACCTCCCACCAAGGACCTCTCTACTCTCCTCCAAAACTCCAAATCTGATTTGGAATTAAAAGAAGATGCCTTAGACAACTAAGGACCCATGCACTTCGCACTTAACAATAATAAACAACCAATGGACCATTCTAAACCATTTTCCAGCCCTAAAACATGGTAGGAAAGTCTCCAAAGGGTCCCAAAATGTTCTCCTAGTGCAGAACACAACCTACTCACTCCAAAAAGTTGCAACTTGTAAAAAAATACACCTAAAATTAAGGTTGGACGCTAGCCCCTAGGATAGCAAAACTGTCACGTTTTTCCCCAGCTCGGTTAGACCCCTTCCCGAAGTCCAAAATATGCGTATGAGTAGTCAAATTGAAGCTCTTTGAGTCTAGTTTCCAATAAAATAAGAATCAACTCAATTGATATTTTACTAAGAATAATAATTTCACTCCCCAGAGTCCCAAAATATTTTCGAAAACCATTGCTCTGATACCAAAATGTAACACCCTACTATTTTAAAGGGTATTACTGATAGTAGAGACTAAATTAATTTGATATCTCTTATAAACAATCAAACTTTATTTCATTTAATCCAAAGTACAATACCAAACTTACAAACTTTAAACAATATAGTCTTCACCATTGAAATTTCAACTTATAAGTTTTACACAACATAATCTTCCCCATACAAATTTATTCTTTTACAAAAACCCCTGAAAGTTTTTGCCCGCATCTCTCTCATCTCTAAGCTTGTTCAACCGCATCTGCAACATTATCTAATCACATATAACATGAGTTATATGATCATAGTACAAACAAATAAGGGTAAGCCAACCTTATCATAAAATCATTAAACTTGTAATAAAAATATTATAATCATGTATTTTTGCAATTGATAAAATATCATTATTCCGATGTCATTAATTCATCATTATCAAAGTCATCTTTCCCATTTCCATAAATCTTACAAGTGTACCATGCTTACTCATGAAGCCTTATGGTCAGACCGCTCTCTGCCTGCTTCCTTAAGCCTCACTTATATACTATGTCTTACTTTCTGAAGCCTTATGGTCAGACCCCTCTCTGCCTGCTTCTTTATAACTTACGAATCATATGTTTATGTCAAAGCCTTATGGTCAGACCACTTTCTGCCTGCTTTCATAAACCTCAGGTGTTACTTTGCTCATACCAAACTCTCATGGTATAACTCGAACATACTACTCCCGGTAGTAAACATCATTTCATAAGTAATGATTTCTCATATCCACTCCAACATTTCATAAAACCAACAATTCATACCCTCTTATCCACCTAACTCAATCATGTTCATTCTTTAATCAAGAATTTATAATAACCCGTTTTGGTATCAATAAATTAAACATATTACCATATATTATGCTTCATATTATAAACTCATTTTTGCCCATAACGAGTATAACTCAACATATTTTCACCAAACAAAGATCATGGATCAACCAAAATATATCAACATATCGTAGGAACTACATATTAAAGTCTGGGCTCAATGTAATAATAAATAAAATATATATGAAATTTTTACCATGATAATATTATGCATCTACAATCAACTTGTTTTATTTTATTTTCATCCTAGTAGAGATTTTTCTTTACTCCAATTGGTCACCGGAGAGGACCCAGATGTCTGAACGCATCAAACTCACCTTCGACGTCAGCACATATGACTAGTCACAACTGACTGGACCAGGCCAGGGCTGCTCTATGATCAGGGATGTGCCAACTCAGGTTTTTAAGGTTCCTCTATCCTACCAACAAAGGGAGGCCCTCAATAATTAATCAATTTATTTATTTAATTTATCTACCTTGTTGTCTTATGCTCTAAATCTAAAATGTCTAATTTTAATATTTTTACTTCATCTCACAACAACCTCAAACAGTATCTGTATATCTATTTAATACTCATATATAAGCAATTATAGAACCCTTACTCCAGACCTTCCAACAAGATCAATTTCAGCCAACAAACTCATTCAATAAATTCATCGCATCTCAACATGTACAATTTAACAGTTTCAGTTATAACACCCAATATAATAAAAGTCATAAAACAGTTTCGCAAGAGAACACCAGTTCAACATTCGTATATTTATAAATTCATACAAAAATAATTAGTTGCCCTTACCATCAAAATAATATTAATATAAAAATTCAGGGGAAACAAGAAGTTGAATCTGGCAGAGCCGGTTAGACAACTTCTCATCCTTCCACAAAGATGCAATAAAAAAATAGATAAGACAATAAAATTTCTGGGGAAACAAGAAGTTGAATCTGGCAGAGCCGGTTAGACAACTTCTAATCCATCCAAAAATACAATATAATTAAATAACACGAACATTAACATGTCTGGGGAAACAAGAAGTTGAATCTGGCAGAGCCGGTTAGACAACCTCTAATCCATTCCAAAAATGCAATAAAATAAATAAGTAAAGCAATAAATAGTTTGGGGAAACAAGAAGTTGAATCTGGCAGAGCCGGTTAGACAACTTCTAATCCTTCCAAAATACAATAAAAATAAATAAGGAAAGCAATAAAATGTTTGGGGAAATAAGAAATTGAATCTGGCAGAGCCGGTTAGACAATTTCTAATCCTTCCAAAATACAAAAATAAACAACTAATAACATACAAATGGCATAACATAATCAACATCACATTTTACAACTATCACACTTAGATATCAACATAAAAGCATACTCTCATTTAAATTCAAGATCATACAGAAACAAAATACTTCACACTCAAGATTTAAGATCAGACAAACGCAAAATATAGCATATTCAAGACTCAAGATAATACAAAGGGAAATACTCAAAGTTAGCTCCCCTTACCTCTATTCCAGACTTAGTTTCCTCTTCTCAAACCGTTCTCCGGAAACCTCCAGAATTTCCCCTCTTCAACTAGAATTTACTCCAACTCTCTTCTCTCACAATTTCTCTAGAATTTTGGTGTAAATTTCCAGCCTCCCCCCTTGGCTATTTATAGTAAAAAAATTTACTATTCATTTTTACTATTCATTTTTACTATTCATTTTTTTATTCATTTTACTATTATAAAAATAATTTTTTATTTGCAAATTGGTGAATTCTGATCTCAATGCTACGTGTAACACTTATCCTTTCCAAAAATAATTTTTTTTTTTTTTTTTTTTTTTTTTTTTTTTTTTTTTTTTAAGTATCTAACAAATATTTTCAAGGATCTTACAGAGTGGCCCCTCATGAGTGGGGGAGCAACTTGTGCAAGGGATGACTGAGAGTGCTGAAGAAAGGCTGTGGTAATCGTTTACAACTCCCTCCTAAACGATTACCTGAGAGAAAATAAGGTTTTGTACAAAAAGTCCAACAGAGGTAGTTAGTCAAGTTAACGTGGGCGACCATTGTGAAAACCAGTATGATTGGCATAAATCCCATGGTTTTAACTTGATTTTGTTGTTTAAGTGTGAGTATAGGGTGAGAAGTGATGTTTTGGCACCCCGTGATGGAGGAAAGAAACAATGTTTATGAGATGAGCAACTTGGGTGAGATAACATGCTGTCAACTTTGACCTTTGCTTGTTATTATACTGTTAACTTTTCCCACCGACCTCCAAATGATGTGATTCTTTTTTTATTAGAAACTAGACTCAAAACTCTTTCCAATGACTACTAATTTGTAATTTTTGGACATATGAGTTGGTACAGTTTATTGTTTCAAGTTAGCGTTTCATATATTTTTGCCAACTCTCACCTTTGCTTGTTCTTTTACTCATATCTTTCTCCACCGAACTCCAAATGAGTTGATTCTTGTTTTGTTGGAATCTACACTCAAAGACCTTTCAAGTTATGCCTTGGAAATCAAGTTTACACCTTCTTTGACACTGTAATCGATTACAAGGACACTGTAAACGATTACCCGAGAGAAAATTGGAATTTGTACAGAAAGTCCAACACAGGTACTCAGTCAGGTGAACAGGGGTCACCATTGGAAAAAGAAGTGACTTTTAGGCACTTTTGCACTTGTCTTAGGCTGTTCCTTGTGTTTCAGTGGTGGGAAGTGATGTTTTGGCACCCCATGATGGAGGAAAGAAACAATGTTTATGAGGTGAGCAACTTGGGTGAGATAACATGCTGTCAACTTTGACCTTTGCTGGCTATTTTACTGATAACTTTTCCCACCGACCTCCAAATGATGTGATTCTTTTTTTATTAGAAACTAGACTCAAAAATCTTTCCAATGACTACTAATTTGTAATTTTTGGACATCTGAGTTGGTACAGTTTATTGTTTCAAGTTAGTGTTTCATATATTTTTGCCAACTCTCACCTTTGCTTGTTCTTTTGCTCATATCTTTCTCCACCGAACTCCAAATGAGTTGATTCTTGTTTTGTTGGAATCTAGACTCAAAGACCTTTCAAATTATGCTTTGGAAATCAAGTTTACACCTTCTTTGACACTGTAATCGATTACAAGGACACTGTAAACGATTACCCGAGAGAAAATTGGAAGTTGTACAGAAAGTCCAACACAGGTACTCAGTTAGGTGAACAGGGGTCACCATTGGGAAAAGAAGTGACTTTTAGGCACTTTTGCACTTGTCTTAGGCTGTTCCTTGTGTTTTAGTGGTGGGATGTGATGTTTTGGCACCCCATGATGGAGGAAAGAAACAATGTTTATGAGGTGAGCAACTTGGGTGAGATAACATGCTGTCAACTTTGACCTTTGCTGGCTATTTTACTGATAACTTTTCCCACCGACCTCCAAATGATGTGATTCTTTTTTATTAGAAACTAGACTCAAAAATCTTTCCAATTACTACTAATTTGTAATTTTTGGACATCTGAGTTGGTACAGTTTATTGTTTCAAGTTAGCGTTTCCTATATTTTTGCCAACTCTGACCTTTGCTTGTTCTTTTGCTCATAACTTTCTCCACCGAACTCCAAATGAGTTGATTCTTGTTTTGTTGGAATCTATACTCAAAGACCATTCAAATTATGCCTTAGAAATCAAGTTTACACCTTCTTTGACACTGTAATCGATTACAAGGAAATTGTATACGATTACCATAGTGTTTTTTTCTACAGATTGGCTCTACACTTGTCCAACTTGGTCCCCTAAGTAAGAATGGCTTCTTCTCCACTTCTTGGTGTCACCTCCCATCACTTTCCACTCTCTACCTCGACTGAAACACCAACACCAAGTAAATACAAGTGGACTTGTGCCTGAAAGTAACAGTTTTTGCCAATGATCACCCATGACACCACAGCTGACTACTTCAGTTCAACTTTCTGTACAAAACAGTGATTTCTCTCGTGTAATCGTTTACCAGGCCACTGTAAACGATTACAACAGTGTTTTAGTTTTACAGACAACTGCAATGTCATTAAGTGGTATTGGTGTTTTACTCACAACTGCAATGGTATTAAGTGTATCATAAATTGAACATTACATAATAAATGTCGAGAATTGAGGAACCAGTTTTAAAGTAAACAACTTCATTAAATTAAAGACTTGAAATTATCAAAGTAGGAACTGTGGTACATAGTTCTTTATAATGCAGAAAATAAAGCCTAAACAACCAATTTTAAGTCTGAGGATTGTTTTCAGAAGCACTTTGGAAGTGTTGCAGTTGTTGTTCAATGTTCCCAACGCGCGATTGCAACGCATCAAACCTTGTAGTGATGACCATGTCCATGTTTTCAAATCTTGTTTCAAGGGCAAGATGGAGGACAGAGCGACACACAAGATGGAAGGGTTTCCTTGTGGACGACAGACCGACTACGGTAAAGATTGAACACACAGCCACACAGAATATTCAAGGTTTCAACGCACGTATTGAAGAAGGAGGAATGGAAGTTTCGAAGACGAGCGAGAGAGCGAGAGAGCGAGAGAGCGAGACACTGGAAGGGTTGAACGAACGTCTTTCCCACCCTAAACCGCCAAACCCAATTCTTAAAATTTTAACCTGGAAATCCCAAAATACCCCTCGCCCCGTAACCCTTTCTCTGTTTTAATTTCAAATTACTGAGCCAATGAAGCGCTGACACGTGGCGTTGTTAAAACAGTGTTAAAAATACGTTGTCCAAATAACATTTTCCTTGTCGCATTTACTAGGCTGAATGAATTGGCAGTTTTGTCACATGCGCATCCATCTACAACCTTTGAATTGGTTGGATCGTGAACATCATCCTTAATGTTTCCACCTACATGCTTGAATTTCTTTTCAACAAAATCCCTCTTCTAAAATATCCTAAAATCTTATCAACTATATTTTCAAACACGAGTCTATGTCCCAAATGCTAGAATAATGTAGTCAAAATTTACGTCCTTTTGTACCAGAAACACGTAAAGAATAATGCTATTATTTGGGGGAAGAAAAAAACCACAAAAGATAGTTACTTTGGGCAGCAGCGATAACTACGGTATAGGCTAACAATGGGGAAAATGTATGGCATCCAAAGCCACACAAAGAAACAGACACACAAACACAACACCCTCTCTCCTTTCCTTCCTCAATGCAAAACTCATTCTCCAAAAAAAATGCCTTTTTTCCACTTCCCATGTTCCCTCTTCCGTCTGGCCCCACCACTTACTGCCCCACCACCAAGTATCTACAACATCACAACCACTGACACCTCTTCTCCGATACCATAACATCACATACCAGGTTTTTTTTATTATATCTCTTTCAATTCTTACATTGCACTGTGTTCCATTACATGTCTTTATGCCTAGGCTTTACCTTGATAGGACAAATATCATGGTTGTCTTGTATGGAAAGTTGGTGAGCTAAAAAAGCAAAAATCAATGCTAGGCAGAGCAGAGACACCCACCTCCCCTTTTCAAATCTTCTTTTGCATCACTAACTTCTTTACAGCATAAAGTTAAACCAAAAAACAGACCCCTTTCTTATATGCTTTTCCTTCTATTTCAACATGTTATTATGGCTTTTGTAACCTCAGGTTTGGCATTCAATTATGTTGTCACTTTTGTTTCATTTGTTTTTAATTTTATTTTCTTCTCTCTCTCTCTCTCTCTAGTAATTGCTACAGACGAAATCAGCGAATAAACAACATAGGAATGATGGGGAGGTTGAATTATAGGATAGGGTGCATGAGTTTAGTGCAATCATAGGTCACCCATTTGTTTCAAAAATGGATTTGTCTTTTCCACCCTTTTTCTTTCGGTTAAAGGAAAAAAGGTTGATAGAATCTTGTTTCTGATTGCACCCTCATGAGATTGAGGAAGCGTAAACGATGTTTTCCCTCTTGTTCTTCTCTTCGCAAAGTAAATTCACCATTGTTTTCTCACATCTTTCTCTATCTTGAGCTCCATGTTTGAAAATTCGCCTTAAGAAAAAGATGTTTACAATGTAGAGTCTTCAGAGGAATTAAAGCATTGTCCTACCATTCAGAATCTGTCTCTTTTTACCTAACTGTTATGATTTTAAATAAATTATCATGTGGATGCTTCACTTGCATTTCGATCTTGACACTGATGTAGCCTCAAGTGGTTTTGTGCTAATTATCTGCCATTTGGTTCAATAGTCTTTTGTCTTGTTGTTTCTTCTTCTCACTCTAGCTACTGGAAAACGAAGAATTTCTTTTTGATGAGTTTAAAAACCAAAACATGATTATTCCCTGAGTCATTGTTTAGCATTTTGAGATAGAAGGCCAGGATTCATTCATCTGAATGATTGGAATTGAAATTTGTCAGTCGTTTCGGTTCATTGACATGTTGTTCATGTTCCCTTTATGCCATCACTCTTTGCCTAAGGATGCTTCCAAATTTGAAATGCAGGTTGACGAGGATGAGATTTATTGGAGACACAGAAAGGAAGATGAAGAGTTGGAATGGACACCTAATTCCACTCACTTAATATCTCAGTTGACTCAATGTTTTAGTGAGTACATTTTTTTTTCTCCATCTCTTTCTTTTTCTGCACATTTTTGCTTCTCTTCACAGATTAATATGTTAATTCATAGATGTTATGAGTCAATGGGAATGTGGAGGACAAGTGAACATTGTGAGAAATTTCAGACAGTTTCCATAAAATACTTCAATCAGCAGATTTTCATGCTTCCATAAGGACGTTATTCTTGTAAATATGGTGATATATTTAGCTGCCTATTTTTTATCAATAAGGATTATGTTTTTTATTTGGCAGTTTCATTTTGGGAGCATTCTTGATTTCAATCCTACATATGAAATTATAGTACCCTTTCCACCAATGATTAACCTAAAGTGAAGTGTGAGGACTAGACATGTGTAACTCTGCCTTTCAAGCAGAAAAATTGAGCTTGTTTGCTTGGTTTGTTCTATCCAAGATTCACCTCTTAATTCTTAAGGACTTTGTTGCAAGGAATCCCTCTTCTGCATTCTGTTTTCTGAAATAGCAAATGAAATCAATGACCATTTTCAGAATGCATTAGAAGAAATATTTCAGATATGAAATTCAGTATGTCAAAGTATGCAATGACTAACAACACTTCAACTTGATGATTCTATCCTGTGTCAGCATTATTTATCATTCAAATTTTCTTCTGGTGATGATCGACATTTTGTTGCATGTAGCTAATGCTATGGTTGGATCAAGATCATGGATAGGAGGACTCTTTCACCGCACAAGCACTAAGCGAAATAATGACAAATTTGTTGACTATCCTTTGAGTCCCATTGAGGTAAAATGGAAGTTGATGATGTGTTGAATTTCCCTTGTCATTGTCTTGCTGTTTTTCCTTCTCTTTGATTCCTGTGTGTTTTAGATCAGATGAACTTAAATTGTTTCTATGATTATGTCAGGAGGAGAGACTTCAAAGGCTTCAAGAACGGGTGCAAGTGGCTTATGATGAAACTCGCCCCGAACATCAAGTACATATGTTTTTTGTGAACCTATTTTGCCTCTTTATTTCTCAATGATTCAGTTTGTTCTTGGAAAATCAAAGCTTCATTTCTGTTTCATAGAAAGACAAACTCTATCCTGAAGTTTTAGGAATGCTTTCAACTTTTGATTTGTAATGTCAATACACGTTTTACTAAGAACATCATCGACTTCCAACAGGAAGCACTGAGAGCATTATGGGTGTGTTCCTTTCCCAATGTATCTCTGGAAGGCCTAATTTCTGACCAATGGAAAGATATGGGATGGCAAGGTCCTAATCCATCAACCGACTTTAGGTACACAGATTCAGGAATACGACAACATTTTTTGTGATTAGTAATTGCATATTATATAAAAGCACTTGATCATGCACAGTTAAAGAGAATGCATTATGCTTAACCAGTCCGTTACCTCAGAATTTTGTATTCCAACGTTATATTATGTCTGATATCCTGATTTCCTCAGGGGATGTGGCTTCATTTCCCTTGAAAATCTACTGTTTTTCGCGAGGAAATACCCGGTATGCATTTGTGTCTTCTATTCAGCTCACCTGAAACAACTTCATCTGCCTTTTATGTCCTCTCATTTTAGTTTCTTGATATCGATGTTGCCAGAAAAGATGAGTTATTACTAATTTTATGGAAATTCAAATGAAGGCATCTTTTCACAGGTTGTTACTGAAGAAAGAAGGAATGAGAGCAACCTGGGAGTACCCATTTGCTGTTGCTGGCATTAATATATCATATATGTTGATACAGATGTTGGATTTATACTCAGGTTTGTGTACTATTTCACAATGCTAGAAAGAGTAAAGGGTAGCCCAGTGAACTAGTACTCCACCACCACACCCACTTGAGGAAAATGATAGAAACCACTACATTGCATTTGGACAACATTTCCCTTAGCTTTATTCTGATGTTGCAGCAATGATTTAGTTGTTTGACCATTTGGGGTTTGTAAATATTCCCCCTTGTCAGAAAGTGAGAAAGCAAAGTACATTTTCCAATAACGTTTTCACCAACTGTTTGTTTTTTGCAGAAAAGCCACGATGTCTTCCAGGCTCGAATTTTGTCAAGTTATTAGGAGGTGTGGTTACATCTTAATCTGTTGTATCAAATGCGTGCATATATTTTCTTCTTTTGATGTTTTACTCCTTCAAATGCTCATGATTCTCATTGCATCTTACTGCAGAAAATGAAGAAGCGTTCGATATTTTATACTGCATAGCGTTTGAGATGATGGATGCACAATGGCTGGCTATGCACGCTTCCTATATGGATTTTAACGTATGCTTTTTATTTTCCATGTTTTCTGCATCACCAGTTCTTCATGCTTTTCCGTCCTAGGCTGTAGGGTGAAATAATCATAAAAAATAAATTATTGTATTTGTAAAAACAAAGAGAAAGTGAAAATCAAATAGATATAAAAGATGTTGGGTGTGAAAAAAAAAAGATTGTTTGACACCATTTAACAACCACTTGATAAAAAAACTAAATTTTTGTATTTATATGAAAAAAAGAGTGAAAAGTAACAAGGTAGTATGAAATTAATATAAATAATAGGGTGTCAAAATACCATTTTTCTTTCCTTAAAATAAGAGAGCTGTTATATTGTGTTATGGAACAAGGACACTAATGATTATCTGACACACTACTATATTGTTTGGTCATTTTAAACTTTTGCAATGCATTGATACTGCCCGTGATCCCGTGTCTTTAGGATGTTCTAAATGCAACCCGAATTCAATTGGAGAGAGAGCTTTCCTTAGAAGACATCAACAGAATTCAAGATCTGCCTGCTCACAATCTGTTGTAACACTAAGAATAATTCTTCCTCTTCTGTCCATAAGCAAAAAAAATTCAAGTGGCACAATTTTGTAAGTATTGCAGACAATGTCTATCCTAAATGAACTGCAGGACTTTGCTTCTCTTCTGAATCGATTTGTATGAGTCACCTTCGAAGTTCTTTGTATGCTGAATAAATATGAGATAATGACATTGAAAGGGGGCGTTTGAGAAGCATAAAATTGTAGTCGTTGTGGAGTTCTCAATCCTTGGGGAAAAAGGAAAGAGATGAACTGTGAGAAACCATCTCATCAAACAGTTCAAAAGAAAATTGAATTACAAATCTTGAACATAGAATACTGATGAGGTTAATACAGAAGTTAATTCCTTAGCTGAAAAAATGTTACATTGATTAAATTCGTTTAATTGTGACAGGTGTTTAACAACTTGTTATTGCCTAGTTCAACTAGTTAATAGTAGTTAGAATGATTAGTTTAACTACTTTAGCAGTTAATTAATTTACTTTATCTTTGTGTTAAGACTTCTAATATTTGAACATTCGAAACTATCACATACATATATTTGTTTTCAGATCTAATACAATAATCCTCATGTTTAATATTCCTTAATACAGAAATAAGGAAATTTCAAAATTCTATTCTAATATAATGTTTTTGTTCTCCTCTTCCATTAAAATTCTTCCTCTCTCAGTTTTGTTTTTTCTAATCAAATATACTGAATTGATTCCTTGAAAAAACTGATTCCTAACTTAAGTATAAAAAAGTGAACCAATTTAATTCTAGAAGTTGACAACTAACAATGATGTGGTTTATGAATTTGACCGTCTTAATCACTAAAACTATTAATAACAATAGAGGTCAAGAATCAAATTTTTGAATTTAAATAATAGAAGCCAATCTTAATACTACTAAAATTTGAATACCAGATTAATTGAAGACCATCTAAAATTTTCTTCCTCCTGTCTCTATCTTTTTCTGAATTATTTGCTGTCTTTTCTGAATTTTACTGCTAAAAGAGACAGTTGCATGGTTTTCAAACTCTAATGGACATGGTCTCCATACATGTAAACATGTCAATACATAGTGGAACTGACACTGATAAATGACTAGTTTAAGTCTAACATGTCATTGTTAATGAGAAAATGACCTTCTGATTTGTAGTTATGCTAATGCAGATGGGTTTATAATCGTATTTTATTTGTTCCATTTTCTCTCTGATAATCCTTCAACTGGCATCTATAAGTGACACCTAGCTAGCTGTTATGTTACACAGTTTTGAAATGCAGCAGTACTATAAAAGAAAGTGTAACAAAATTATATGGTGGAGCATCAATTTAACATGATTGTTTCTACTCATCACACTTTTGAACTAATTTATTCATATTGCTTACGAAGAACTAATTAATTTCATATATATTTAGAAGACATGCATACATTTGTCCATCAAAATTTTGTCCCTCGAAGGAGTTTAGTTACTAGGAAAGTTAACTATAACTAATCAGCATAATGCACGAATGGTTTGACAAAGGTAGCACACCATGCTGTTACATGGTTAAAATGAGTGAAGAACATTCGATATTCATGAGAACACATAGGATAACATAAGAGATTGTTGTGGATTGGATTCACCAAAGAGCATTGAACTTTTTTTTGTGACCTCATCAAACTCATCATGGCATGGCAAAAGGAGAACATTGAATTCTGCTTTACTTGGTATATAAGCATTAAAAGCGCATATTCATGTCCACCATTGAAGCCTATCCACATCCATCATCCAGTGCTAGCTGGATATGTATACTAGGTGAGCCATTTTCAATTACTGTATTTGTCCACATTCCTTCAATTATGACGTATTTTAGATCACGGCTCAAATGGGAGATAATGTCCAAGATTGATAAACTCGAGAGTTAACGGAAACTTACGAGAGTTTGGTAAATTCGAATAGTAGACTCGAAACTAATCTCCTATGAGTTTACTTTATATAAAAAGATTAAAATATTTATAAATAATATAATATTTTATTGTTATATGATTTTATTAATAATTTTTTAATGAAATATTATTATTATTATTAGTATTAGATTATTATAAAATATTATTAATTATTTTTTATATTTTTCTAATATGATTATAATTTTATAATAAATTTAATTAGTTACAATATTTTATATAAGATATAATACACTTTATATAAAACAACAAAATGGTGATGGACTAAGGCCCAAAACCCATAAAAGAATAAAGGAAACTTTAAGCTTAATCTCTCACCAAACTTTACTTCTACCCATAGTTGAGTAACATCAGTGCGACACTGGTACAAAACTAACACAACACAAGAAGACTGACAATAGGCCACCTACAAGAGAACGAAGAACAACCAGAACAAAACTACACTACATCAATAATTGCATGACGAGTCATAAGAGTGATAAAGCGAAGAGCTTGGAACCCTTATCGCGAGTCATTGAGGAGAAAAACGTAGAGTTGATTTCACATAGGAAACTATAATCTTTGTTGTCATTTTGGATTTGAAGAAAAGTCACATGGGCTCGCCAACCCGTTTGCTAGATCGTGAGTTTACTACCAAGTTAACTTATGAGATGAGTGTGGGAACGTAAACTTGGATGATTCTACAAGTTGAATCACGAGTTTGATAACCACGACTACATTTGCATCTTATTAGGATAAATTTAAATTTAAGAGGTTAATGAGTAAATTTGTTTAAGCCTATTCTCACTGGTTATTTTCCATTCTGTTTTAAGATAGAACTAGGGTGGTTGTTTTGTTACCGGGTTGGTTTTTATTCTAAGGATATAGGTCAGTGTTATTTAGTTAGTTGGTCCAATTTTTATTTCGTTTAGTTTTCATGTACAGTAATTGGCCAAAGGGTCCACTTCTATGACTATTTAAAGCCATCACAATTAATTGAAAGAAAGCACAATGAATTTAAATACATATATTAGTGTGTGCATTAAAGTTTTTTCTATAGTTTCTTTTTTTTTACAAAGTGGTATCAAAGAGAGAAAAGAGAGAGTCTGTGTGAAAGAGTGTGCGCTTGAGAGTCTTACAGAGAAAGGAGAATTAAACGAAATATTGTTGTGTATGAAAAGTCGTTTAAAGAAATAGTGGGTAAAGAAGAAATACTTTGTAACGTTTGAAGCCAAGCTTATAAATAATGTTTTCTAGACCAAGTTGTCTAATAAATTATAAAATCATAAACAACATCTAAGAAAAAAAAATGTCTCTCTTTTGAAATCATCTAATAGACTATATGAGTAAAACAAGCTAACGTCTCATGAAAATGAAAGATTGTCTCTTATATAACACTAAGGCTAAAAGAAAATATTATTCAATACAGTGTCATATCAAGCAAAGCCTTTTAAAGAATATATTGTCTGACGAATGATCGCTAAATGTTATAGCCTTTAAAGAATCATCTAAATTTAATACCATCTAATTATACATGTTGTATGTTTTAACAAACGATGCATTTATAAAATTAAAGAGTCTAGGGAATGAGAAATTCGAATAAAGAATTGTATACTGGTTCGGATCAAAAGACTTTATGTCCAGTATTTAATCTCTCCAAAGAGGGATTGACTAATCACTAAAAATTGCCAAAAACTTACAATCACATAGAATAAAATTAAGGTCAAAAAGCATTTCCTTCACAAAGGATGAATAACACCTCCTTCGACACACAAAGGATGAACAACTTTCCTAGCAACAACAACAACACTCAATCATTCAAGACACACTTTGTCAAAGTTCTCACTCTACCCACGCTAGGTTTTTCAAAGGTCTTTTTCACAAAAGGCAAAGAGTTTCTCTCAGACACATAGCTCTAAACCTTTGAGTGAAAAGTTATTTTGAAATTAGGTTTAACACTAGTGCAAAAAAGACCTTTAACGTCACCCTTTAGACGTCCGACCCTCAAATATCCAACTAAAAAATGACCGGTGACATTTTCCATAAATAAAACAACCATATAAACGTCTGTTCTGGAAGGAACAAACGTCTAAAGCCATATAAACATCTGATGTGGGGGGAACTGACTTCTATATACTCATTTTTGAAATCTAAAAAGTCACCTTTTAACTCCATTTAGACGTCAGATCCCGCCAATCCGACTTCTACAGCCATATAGACGTCTGATGTGGGGGGAACCGACTTCTATATACTCATTTTTGAAATCTTAAAAGTCACTTTTTAACTCCATTTAGACGTCAAATCCCGCATATCCGACTTCTATAGCCATATAGACGTCTGATGTGGGGGGAACCGACTTCTATATACTCATCTTTTAAATCTAAAAAGTCATTTTTAACTCCATTTAAACGTCAGATCCCGCCAATCCGACTTCTACAGCCATATAGACGTTTGATGTGGGGGGAACCGACTTCTATATAATTATTTTTGAAATCTAAAAAGTCATTTTTTAACTCCATTTAGACGTCAGATCCCGTCAATCCGACTTCTACAGCCACATAGACGTCTGATGTGGGGGGAACCGACTTCTATATACTCATTTTTTAAATCTAAAAAGTCACTTTTTAACTCCATTTAGATGTCAGATCCCGCCAATCCGACTTCTACATCCATATAGACGTCTGATGTGGGGGGAACCGACTTCTATGTGGCTGCATTAAAACACTACGAGCGCGAGGCAGCAATTACGTGCACTTAATGTCAATCATCTTCCTCGCATTTTCTCTTTACGGGTTACACATTTCAGGTTCGTTTTCTCACTTTCGCACCGTTTTAAATTAATTTTACTCCGATTACATCACTCTTTGATGCATTAAATTTCATTTGAACCGATTAAAATGCGTTTTCATTGGGTTTGGTGCAGTTTTGCTCGTGTGCTTGGGCGGCGATTTCTTGCGTTTTGCACTCCTCCAATTCTCTCCACTACGTTTTTAAAACCATCCAATACAAAAAAAACGTACAATACATTCTCTTCAACTAAAATATAAAGTTGTAAACTCGAATCACCATGAGCCAAGAGCAATTCGAGAGGCCTCAAGCGGAAAAAGATCCAATCAAATACAGCAACGTTTTAGACGTCTGATCTATAGTGTCAGACGTCTATATAGACATCTGACCTGTATGGATCGGCCGTCTACATAGACGTCTGACCTATTGGGTCAAACGTCTCATTAACGTCACCCATATAGACGCCAGACAAATATCAGACGTTAAAAGCCCAAAATAACAGACGTCTAAAGCTCTTTCTGCATTAGTGTTAGGTAAACTAGATATAGACCCTTAATTTGAAAATTATGTCAGAAAACTTAAGAGTCTATTCCCAATTATTACTGATAATCAATTATCATAAGTGATAATCATTATTCCAAAATCTATTTCAAAACTTATTTTCTATCAGTGATAATTGATTGCCAACTAGTCATAATCAATTATTCCAAAGGCTTTTCTAAAAATTTGAAATTAATTGTGATAATTGATTATCACTTATAATAATCGATTATTCCAAAACTTTTTGAAAAATTGGAAACATCCCTGAGCGATGTCGTACTTGGGTTCTACCTATTGACTCTTAAACTATTATTTTTAAATATAAGACACAAATTACAAGACTCTAACAAACTAAATTATCCATTCTTCAGTGTATCTCTTGAATAAAAGTATTCTTTAAACTTCAACACTTCTCTATAAATCATCATCAAAACTCTTTATTGAAGCAAGATGTCCATCTTCTTCGTTTTGCTAACAAGGATGATAGCGAAGAGCAAATCAGTCAGCAAAATTAGGTTGGCTGAGGACAAGGAAACAATCGAGGAGGTTAGTCAGGAGTGGAATGTTTTAAGTGTGACAAGCACAACCACTATGAGAATGATTGCAGATCCAAAAAAGGCTATAATATTGGTAAGCTCGACCACACATTACAAGGTACTTTCGGGTTGAGAAGAATGAGATAATTATAAAGGAAGATGATGAAGAAATAGGAATTCTACTGATGGCAAATAGCTTCAAAGCTGACCTGTCGAGCTGGAGATCGGTTGTCGAGTTCAATTTGATTTGTTGAAAGGCGAGAAGACTGGATGCCGGGATAGATCTAAGTTGTGTTAAGCTGGATGTGGATTGATCCAAATTGGTTGATCTCGAGCTAAATTTATGCTCGGCGGAGAGAAATTCCATAGAAAGTGAAGTGTAAAGCTTTGTGGAGAGCATGGGTAACCCAGTAAAGCAAGTGGGAAGCTGTGTTGAGTTGTTTAGGAGCTCGAAAAAGATGGTCGACGACGTGCAAAGCTTGACAAAGATGATAAAACACGATAAAAAATTGGTGCTCATGGAGCAGCAAGTAAGGCAATCGAAGATGTTGGTGAAAATGATACAAGAGGTCGTGGAGAAGAAACTCAAATAAAAATATAAGGAGATACAATGTCCAGGAAAGCTAAATTGGATGCTTCAAGAAAAAGTGAAGAATCTCAGTGTGAATAGAATTTTACAGATTTATGTCATTCTAGTTCTACAAAACCAGTCTAACACCCAACTATAGATGCTCAAACCAATCAGTTCTCAAATCATATACATTTCAACAATACAATTCACTTCAAATAGAGGCTCAATCATTCAATGATAGCAAGGTTTCAATCACATTATTTCTAATGAAAATTCAAGCTTCCTAATTCAACTCAATATCAAAAAACTAAATTACACAATCCAACTATCATCCAAGCATACAAGCATCAATCAAAACTTACCTATCAGCTAAAATCAAAGTAACTAGCTTCGCTTACCTATTAAATGACCAAACGACTCTAAAGATCCTAAAACAGCTCCAACAACTCTAGGAACCTTATGTACTCCTACAAACCACAAAAGCATGATCATCGCATACCATCAGGACCATTGATAAACACAGAGTCTTATAGAAGACTAGTTGAAACATGCGACTAGAACAATTCATTTGCATGAAAAAAATGCACAAACTAAGAAAAAGAGCATGGATAAACTTTTTCTTTCGCAGAAACTAATCAAATAGACTCAATGATCTCACCTCAAGGATCACTTAGGCAACCTTGATCTTCAGATATATGGACAAGGAGTTAGAAAATTTAGAGAGAGGATAAGAAGCTCCTAGAGAAAGAGTTTTGGATTTTAGATAAGGAAGCTCATTAATAGAAATTATATTTATACTTTTGAACTTTTAATATTAAAATAATTGAGTCTTATTGTTTAAAACACTCTGTGACAACTACGACATGATTTTCTAGGATCTTATATTGTTCATGGGAAATAATCATGCTTTGGAGATTTTTGGGATTAGTATTGTCAAAATAAAAAATATATGATAATAGTGCATAAACAATTCAAAGGGTAAGAAAAACAAAGATGTTGGAGAAGAATTTATTTCTCATAGGGTAATTAATAACCTTAGATGTAAGACTCATACTAAAGGTGAGATCTTACATGTGGTTAGAAAGAATCTAGTAGTCATGAAAGCAAAGAAAATCGTAAAAAGATTTTATATACTTTTGAATGATAAGTATAAATAAGCATATCAAAGGGAGCTCAACTATTTTAATAGTTCATTAGTACATATATTTTGATTCACATTCCAAATTTTGTAGAAAATTTTGGTGGGTTGCACTATGTGTTGTGCATATTTCATTGTGGTTGATTTAATATTATTACTTTCATATTTGTGTCTCCTCATCAAAACCAATGCAAAATGCTACCATTTTTTAAAATCCAAAATACATGTTAATTAAAATTTATATTCTAATAAACTATATAAAAAAAATCTTCTCGAGTCTTATAAAAGTGCGTTGTACACTAGTGACAAAACTTCATTTTAATCATCCAACAAGATGTAGATATAGATCAAAGTTGGACTAGTAAAATACATATAACTAATGACTATAAAAGAGAAATAAAAAAGAATTTACAAAATTCACACACCGCAATGATGAAGTGATGCTTATATGACCTTGTGTGCATTATTTTAATGGAAGAATACTCAATGTTAAAAAATTAGTATGTTTACAATCTATACTCCATAATATTGAGGCCTATATGAGGTGTAACTTCACTGATGATGGGGAAGGGCCAAAAAATATAACAACTTAGAATCTGTGAGGAGCACCAAAAAAATAGAACAAAAATAGAATCCAAAGCACAAAGAGACACCAAAAATTTTTAACGTAGAAAACCCCTCAATGCAAGGGTAAAACCATGAGTCGTCCAGACCAAAGAAAAATCCACTATGATCAATAATATGATACAAAAGAGTCTCCAATAATAACACCAAATGATGTGTTCAATAAGCCAATTTAAATAAGCACAAATGCTTATACATGAGAACAAAGAAGATGAAAATTCTCCAAAACAGGGCTACTGGTGCGGGACCGATTTCTCCCAATCTAGACCTCTGATTGACGATCCGAACGGCCAGAATGAAGAACCATATGCCTGAAACCTACTGTCCAAATATCAGCTCAATCCAACAGTGAATGACTTCACAGCGATGAAAACACCAATGCATGTTTAGGGTTATGCGGGAATAGCTTTCTCTCTTCCTTTTTCTCTCACTTTTTGCCTCTCTTCAAATGACTCTAATATGCTCTACTAATCTGACTCATCTCTATTTAACCTAGTGAGGCATAAAGGTCCACATTATTTGGGCCTATTCTCCCCATGTTGGTTTGCAAGTGAACATCACCAACACCAATAACCTTAGACACCCCATCATTACCCATCTTCAATACTCCAAAATCACTAGGTGTATAAGATGTGAAGAACTCCTTCTTGGATGTAACATGCAGTGTAGCACCCCTATCAATTATCCACATGCTTTCATCAGATACAAGATTAATAGTGTCATAATCACGAACACAAACAAGGACACCACATGTAGTAGTAGTAACACGATCACCATCATCAGTATCTTTTTCTCTTTGCTTACCCTTTTTGTCTTTGCTCTCTTTCTTCAACAAAAAACAGTTCTTCTTTATATGCCCTGTTTTGTGACAATAGTGACACTCCACATTCTTATACGGAGACCTGGACTTGCTCCTGCTTTTATCTCTACCACTATTTTGTTCTTTCTTCTGGCTTCTCCCCATATTCTCTGTAATAAGCACTTCTAAATGAGATGAAGTACCATGTGTCTTCCTTCTCATCTCCTCATTAAGAGCACCACTCTTTGCAATTTGCAAAGAGATATCACCATTAGGGGTAGCAATTATCATGGAAACCCGAAATGTCTCCCATGAATCCGGTAAAGAGTTTAATAGGAATAAGCCTAATAAATCATCATCAAATTTTATACCCACTCCTGTTAATTGATCATAGCATCCTTGAAATTCACTCAAGTGATTTGAAACAGGAGTTCCTTCCTTGTACTTCAACTCCACAAAATTTTTCAGCAAGTACAATTTATTAGTCCCTAACTTAGAAGCATACAAGGACTCAAGCTTATCCCATAGGCTTCTCGCATGTGTCTCTTTACAAACAAAATTATAAACATTATCATCAACAAACTACCTGATAAATCCGCATACCTGTTGATGTTCAAAATCTCATTCTTCATCGGACTTGGATTCCGGCTTATTGGAAGCAAAAACAGGAAGATGCAAATTTTTCACAAACAGAAAGTCCTTCATCTTGCCTTTCCTTAGGGGATAATTTTCTCCATTCAAAGGAATCAATTTTGTATGTGCCTCCATCATTCACGCAAACTAAACAGTCCCTTAACCAAAGAGCTCCGATGCCACTCTGATGGAGATGATGGAGAAGGGCCAAAAAATATAACAACTTAGAAAAAAGTAATAATGCAGTGGAAATTCAATCCCCCTTCTTGCGAGAATCTGTAAGGAGCACCAAACAAATAGAACAAAAATAGAATCCAAAGCACAAAGAGCCACCAACAATTTTTAACGTGGAAAACCCCTCAATGCAATGGTAAAAATCCACTATCATCAATAATAGGGTACAAAAGAGTCTCCAATAATAACACCAAATGATGTGTTCAATAAGCCAATTTAAATAAGCACAAATGCTTACAAATGAGAACAAAGAAGATGAAAATTCTCCAAAACAGGGCTTCTGGTGCGGGACCGATTTCTCCCAATCTAGACCTCCGATTAACGATCCAAATGATCAGAATGAAACACCATATGTCTGGAACCTACTGTTCAAAAATCAACTCGATCCAACGATGAACGCCTTCACAGCGACGAAAACACCAATGCAGGTTTAGGGTTATGCGGGAATAACTTTCTCTCTTCCTTTTTCTCTCACTTGGCTTTTGCCTCTCTTCAAATGACTCTAATGTGTTCTACTAATCTGACTCATCTCTATTTAACCTAGTGAGACATAAAGGTCCACATTATTTGGGCACATTCTCCACATAGGAAGGGAGCCCAATAACCCAACAACTCATACTATTGTTCGTATAGTTAAAAGTATTTTTATCATTATTTACTCACTTTTATAAATCAGTTAGACTAGTTACATAGTGATTAAAAAAAGGATTTTGATGGATGTTGATGATTAAAACTGAAAGAAAAAAAATAAAAAGAATGAATGGGAAAAATGAAAGGGAACTAATTTTCTTTCTCATCGAATTTATTGTGAACTTGAGTGAAATTGCATTTCTATTAGTATAGTTTTTCCGTAAACCTTTTTTGATATTTTATAGATAAAAATACATTATTAGATAATTATAATTTTAGGTTTTTTAATGAACTTAAAGTATTAAAATATATATAGACCAGAACCTTAATGGTATGGTGCAATGTCTAGTAATGCCAACAATCCATGAGGCCTTTGTTTGTAGCAATGTAGAGTTTAATTAGACAGTGATCTACCAATTTAAAAAGAGAACACCTGTGAAGGAATTTTGTGGAATGTGTGATGTGGCATTTGCCGAATTAGTGTGATAGAAGTTGGGTTCTAAAATTGATGAAATGAAAGTTGTAGACGAATGAAATGGCAACAGGCGAAGGTGGCAAACAGCTAAATGATACTGATGCATTGACTTTCAGAACCCTAACCCATGTGTTAGTGATTGCATCAGTGATGGGTTTGTTGGTTGTTACCACTCTCAACACTTTGAAGGATCAAATTCATGGCTTTACTCACTTTATAAGTGTCCCATTCATTCATGCAACTCATTTCTCAAATTTCACTTACTTTTTATTATCATTAACATCAAAGTGCTAAACATCGTGCCGATTTCATTGAAAATGGAGCCTTCAAACACTCCTTTAATCACAGCATTACATTTTTTGCATAATTTAAGAGAAAACAACTTCAACCAGAGGACAGTTATCTGTCACTATGTCTATATTGCTTTTGACTTCTTGCAATATCTACACCAACTTTCTTATATTTAAGAATTGGTTTTGCTTCATTCGGATACATTTTATTTTAAACTAATCTTTGTATCATGTTTCTCAATTAACTGGAACTAAACCAATTTATAGTAATATTATGTTTTTTCAAGAAATTTATATGCCTGATTTATTTGGTAAGAATATGCCTGATTTCCTAATTAAAGCAATCAGTCTGGAACCATTACTTCACTGTCTGATTTACTTATTTTCTATGTGACTTAAAAACTGGCTTCCAAACCTTTTATTAAACAAACTGCAACTTTACATGTTCAAAACCAGTTGCTGCTTTAGTGGATTGTGACTTGTATACCGATACCACATTTAATTAGGCATGAATAATCAATATATATGTTGATATTTAAAGAATTTTTACACTATTATTCACCTTTGAATTAATATATATATATATATATATATATATATATATATATATATATATATATATATATATATATGTATGTATGTATGTATGTATGTATGATAAGTTTAATAAAAAAATATAGTTTTATAAAATGAAGATTATACTAAACAAGTAAAAAAGATGATATTGAAAAATGTGATGAGTTTGATTTTATGCGAATAAGCTTGACAATGTTTAACTATGGTACATGTTTGACTATATTTATTATTGTATTTAAAATAAAAATTTATGTTCATTTTTGTTATTAATATTGGATAGGTATGAAACTTATTTCTTATTTTGGTAATAATAGTAGGTATATTTATTTATTGAATTCATGTTTGTTTATATATGTCTAAATATTTATTTAATAAAGTTGTCTCAAAAAAATTAAAAAATAAAAGGAATATGATATTATAAAAAAGTATTAAAAAAATACATATTTTTCTATAATAAAAGTTATAATTACATAAATTGTAAAATATATTACCAAATAAACTAAAGATATACTTAATAAAAAATTGAAATTGAGAATATATATATATATATATATATATATATATATATATATATATATATATATATATATATATATTATAAATTGAGATATTTTAGCTAACTTATTGAGTATTGTTTAGATTTATAGTCACTGTTAGTTAATTTTTTAAGTTTTTTTTACATTAATTACTCTTGACTGTTAAAATTTTTTTCACAAATCATTATTGGTCATTCTTGACTGTTGAAAATGTTTATGTTTGTTGAGCAAATTTGACTCTTTTTATTACTTTCGTTATTTGAAAAACTTGTTAAAGATTTAATTTGATTGACGAAAATATTAGATGTCTCCAACAATAAAAAATAAGTATATATATTTTCGTTTTATACAAGTTTAGTTCATTTCTATATGTTTATTATCTAAGTACATTTGTGTTACGTTAAACGAAAACAAAAACGCATGATATTATATTATTTATAAAATGAAATACTTTTATCTTATGATCTATTGTTAAGATATTTTAGACAAAGCATAATATGCTAAAAACAATCATGTTTTTATGCTATTGTTTTTAGCACTTTATCAAATCTACAATGACCTTTACTGTAATAGAATAAGTGATACATATTTATTTTGTTCCATTTTAAATTGATAAAGTATGTTTAGTTTATTAGATAACTTAAAAAATTATTATATATTATATCACTATTAATAAACATAGAGAAAAAAAAACATTAAATTCCGTTTAAAATGTCATAGTTTCTATATTATGTCTTATATTAAACAGAAGAGAAAAAAATACGTAATACGTGGATATATGATAAGATATCTTTAATACAAGTATGATACCATTTATGGTATTCAGAATTTCCTGAAATACACAAACATATCTTTAGATATACATCATTCATTATTTATAGTGGGGTATACGTTAGACGTATTACACTATGATTTTAATTTTAACGCACAACGTCACGTTGATTTCAGAATACTAGTTTTCATCACTCACGGATTTATCTCTTGAAAATTGATCATACGAAATTATCTTAGAGCAACATTTAACAGTGTCGATTGGGTACATGTTAAAGAAAAATAAAATTAACGATTAATAAAGTAGAATTGAAAATAAATAATATAAATAGGCCAAGAAATTAAAAGTAAATTTTATAAAATGAATAAAAAAAGTACTAGAGAGAAGAAAACGCACGCGGCAACCTAACACCGCACGTGGATCTGGATAATTATGAAATGAATTTATAATTTTTGGCTCCAAAATCTAGGTGAGAGGATATTTATGCTCATATCACAACCGTATTTTATAAAAGCAGAATTAGGGTACTCCATGTGCTATGTTCTGTTATAATGATGGGCCCACGCGCAAATAAAGCCCACAACCCAAATGCCCAACCGCTTCATCAGATTGCATTCTTTTACTCTTGTTTCTTCGTACCAAACCAAAACAACTACCATAAAAAAATGTTCATGGCAATACGTGGCATTTGCAGAAACATTCCACGTCAGAACATACATACATTACATACATAGATATAAATACAAAATCCAAGTTCAAAGTTGTATGCAATCTCACTCTCACTCTCTCACATGATCATAGTAAGTAACTATGGCCTCCTCACCTACCACTCTACATTGAAAGGAGTCAACTCATTCAGGGTACCCTTTACAAGGGCATAGCTTGTCCTAATCCAAGAACTAGAACTACAATTACAATTACAATTACAAATCCTTATAAGCAAAAACGGGGGTGCAATTAATGGTGGAAGCATCCGAAAAAGGAGGATTAGTGATTCGAGAGACGAATTGGTAAAGCAGTGCATTAATTGTCTCAGCCATGCCGAATGCCCATGAAGTAATTAAAGTCATGATGTTGGACCTTTAGTTGCTTCAACCATGAATCTGCCACGCTCAACAGTGAGACCAGTCTTTCTTGGTCCCTACCACAATTCCCTGAGACCCACAAATTCCCTTGCATCTTATACGTGGCCAAACCAAATGCTGCCAGCGATATTCCTTCACCTTCTTTTCTCTTCTCTTTCCCTCCTCCGGTATCATCATCCACATCCATATCTATCACACATCATCAGTAAAACTTCCACTCAGTGCATATTCTCTTTCCAAAGTTTTATTCTTTTTTTGTTTTTCGTCTCAATTTTCAAAAGGGTGTCAGGCATGAATAAGAGATCAATGATAACTATACCTTGGAACGAAGATGACAGTGTGTGGTATGTGAGGAAGCATGTTGAGAGATCTTTAATTGTTCTTCCCATTGGAATATGATATATGGGGTACCTGAAAACAGTACCGATTAACTTAATAAATGCCTAAAAACTCCATCACAATGCCGAGAATTAAGGATACACCTTTAATTTATTTAACCGACCATGAGAATCATATAAGATTATACACCATGTTAAGAATATTAATTACCATGCAATTGCCATCCAACTTGCTGGGGAAAGGTCTACACTTCTCAGTGACATCAACCCTGGGTATCTTTCTGCTAACCCAGTGATCTGAAAACCATAAAAAATATTTGGTCGCCATCAGATTTGGGTCCACCGAACGTGATTAAAATATGGATCCGAATTCATCTTAATCACATGTACACATGTAAAAACACGTATTCTGAAGGTATCACAGACCAGAATCTCCGTGATTTGTTACGTTACATTACAACAATCACTTGTACTTTCTAATTTTGAAGCCTTAACATTGTTGATGTAGAGATAATTTTGCAGGTATATTCAACAAAAGGGCAACGTAAAAACAGAATTTTGATTCTTTAAGGACTTGTTTTGAACCCACAGTTTCTGGAAGTCTCGTGTTGATGTGAAGATAAGTTAATCAATCGAAGGACTAAATTATGGATTTTTATTTTTTTAATATCGATCGGAAGAATCCAAGCACAGAAAAGTGAAAACAGCATCCGGCAGAAGGTTTTGGAAGAAGAACATATGCTGAAGAAGCATCAAAAGAAGAATGATAATAATTTAATTAGGTTGAAGAAGGGAGGTGGGGGGTTCCACAGGAGAAAGAGATGGCAGAGACTAGACATGAAAGTGCTATGTGATTATTATGAGCAGAGAAAAATTGAGTTCTACGGATTCACATTGATAAGTCAAAAGTCACAGTTAACCTTTTAGGGATGCCCTATGACTAGAGATTTTTAGTGATTACAACACACCTTTCTAAAAAAGAACATTCCCTATTTCCTCCTTATGCCTAATCTGTTGGTTCTCATTTCATCAAGAACACCAAAATCAGAATCCAGATATATATGAAGTGAAATGCTGTTCGGCACATCAGAAAACAGAAATAAGAAAGCAATGAAAAATATGCAAAAGTCAGAAATGGCCAACAAGAACAAAACAACGCACCTTATCCATTAGAGGGACTCTCCCATATGGAGTTGATCTTTCAAAATACTGAAAGTAAAGATTACCCAATCGATCATTCATGTGCCACAAAGAATCATGCTCAGATCCTCCCTCCTCTGATGAAGTTCCATCCCATCTCCATAGCTTATCACACTCACTCTCTTCACTGTACGAATCGCTGTACGAATCCCTTGTCTCACACTCACCTGACTCTGTCTCTTCCCTGAAAAAAACAAACACCCAATTCAAATCTATCCACCACGCTCCTCTTCAACCAAAGATTTATGATATTGCCACAACCAATCATCAAGCCTAGAACCAACCACAGCATAATTCACAGAAATCACTTCAAACCGGAACATCCTAAAACTTAGACCACGACAACATTCACATGAACACACCAAATATTCTCGTATTTTTAAACCACTCTCTAGAAGAACATCAGAGTATTTTCGTTAGCTTTTACTTGTATATCATATCTACGATTCAAAACTCATTACAGTTAAATCTCGTGTTCTGTAAAAAGCAAATTCAGAGCCTCCCTGTTAATATTTGGTCTGACAATTAATCACACTCAAGAGTTAAAACTACTTCTGAATATGGATTATGCAGAAATCAAATTCAAGTTCTTCCCACAACATTTACATGTATTATTTCCAATTGAGTCACATTCGTTCAGTACCATTTGGAGATATAATATGCTTATTTGGGACATCAATGAAAAAACCCTCGAACTTTGATTTCATCAAAAGTCCAAAAATTGAACAACCCCACAACATGGGTATCTTGATTATCTTCATGTGCACACATGTATGACATACCTGAAAGTGCTGCTGGTGAATATTTGAATTGCAGAAAGGTAAGGAACATAGTACTGAACAAGTGTCTCCTCATTGGACAAGGAAATGGGAACTCCAGCTCCGTAAGCACTCCATTCGTCGAACCGATTCCAGAGATCGCCCAAAGTGAAGTACTCAACCGCTTCTCTCTCCCACGGGTGCCACAAACGGTTAAGGTTTCGAATCTCGTGCTGTCGGAAAAAAAAACAAAAACTCAAGATCAGAGACAACCCACGATCACAACGAGGGAACCCAAAACAGAATGAAACCACCACAAAACAAAATCTAACAAAATACAGACAACAACACATGAAAGTAACACCTTGGGAAGAAACTGAGACGGAACAATAGGTGTCGTACGGCGGAGGAAGCAGTCGAGGTTAGACTTGGATTGCATTGACCCTTTATCGAAAATCATGGTGTCAGAGAGAAAAGAGACGAAGGAGATTCAGCAACTTCTCTCACAATGAGAACAAAGACAAGGGGAAACCAAAGTTGGGAATTTTTTAACTTTGAGCTCAATGAGAGAAAAGAAAGAGAATTGGAATCCCAACAGCTAAGAGTCAAAGTCTTGTTTTTTTTTGGCGTTAGAACACCGAATTTTTGCCCGCAAAAATCTCAATCTAGCTGTCTTTTTAATCTGCTTTAACAATTTCCCTGTTTTAACGAGGAGTGACTTGGCCAATAGAAACGTTTCCAATTCAGCACAAAGTTACGTAAACAAACAATCGCAACTCTTTCTCTCTTTCGTAGTTTGATAAACCAAGTCTTGAAGAAAACTCAAGGCAAGCCTTCTTTGTTGGACATTTAAGGAAAGACAACAAGCTGACGCTTTAACCTTAAACCAAGAAGGCCAAGAACAGCAACACAAAGACACGCTAGATTGAAAGAAACGAAACTGAGGTAATATTTTCTTATTTTAAGGGGAAAAAAAAGTCTTGAAGAGAAACCCGTGTTTGTTTTGTCTGAGAAGAAGTGAAAAGGTGGAAGAAAGAAAAGTGAACAGAAAGAAGGAGTCAGAGGTATGGGAAGAGGATGGAGGAAGGTAGAAAAAAAACACAGAAAGAAAATGGTTTGGTTCAGAAATATCCAAAGAAACAGAAGCAAAGAAGAAGGGACTTGGTTTGGTTTCTAGAAAGTGCGAATTTATGATGAAATGTGAAGAACTGGAAATGTAGAATAGATATATATGAGCATTTTCCTTTACCGCGTCACACACACAAACACCAAATCTGTAACATTTCTCAAATTCATGCTTCTTTCTCTCTTTGTCTCAGAGTATATACTCAGCTTTTTCTTTCTCATTTTCTAGGTAATCATGTATTATCAAGAATTCGTCTGCTAATTATCTTTAATTCCAAAGATGAATGCACAATTAATTTTCACCGTGACATTTTAGATTAATTATTCGGAATTAATTACCTTTTTAAAAGAGAAGACAGGCAATTTTAAAGATTATTTTTTTTGTCATATGAAACGACTTTAATTAATTATTTTCATGAAAACAAACTGCAAGTAATAGATAGCCGTATGTTTTGTTAGAAAAAAAATATATATTTGTGGCATAAAAACGAGAAAATGGCATGTCTGACACAATTTTTTTGAGTTTAAAAAAATAGAAGTATGACCACGCATAATAAAAAATTGTGAGTGCGCGAACAAACAAAAGAAAAGTGTCAAAATTGACCAGGACTTGATAAATAAAAGTGAGAGATTTGCTATGCACAACTAGACAAAATATCTTAAAATCTACCAAGTTTAATGTTACTTTCTTTTTCTCAATTCTGGTTTATAATCAAAACTTGTTGGTTTTCGGGTTTAAGGGGATTTTAGAAAAAAAAAATATAATTGGCTGTTTTTCTAATAAACTCATGCTATTTGAAGGTTTATATCATATGGCCAGCATCAAAATAAATTTAAAATTATTATGAAAAATTTTATTAAAACTTTTATTATAATAGATTATATTTTCTTATGAAAATAAAACTAATTTTATAATAATCTATTATAACAGAAATTCGTAGTTCCTATACAGGAGATCTTATATCAATTATGGAAAAGACGAGTTAAAGTATATAAGTGAGTCCAAATTTTATTTTATAATAAAATTTTGTAAGGTTGAGTTAGGTTTAAAGTTTACTTTTTAACATGGTACTAAAATCATGAATGTGAAGGAGTGTGTTAGAAGTCTCACGTTAACTAGGTCAATTTACATATAAGTAATATAAGTGGGTGCAAACCTCATTTTATAAGTTGATTTTATGGAGTTTTGTTAGGCTTAAAATCTACATTTTAACAAGTAATACTGAAGAGAAAGAAAATAAATATAAAGAAGAATCATAATAAAATTGTAGTTGTATTTGAAAAGTCACTTTAGTAGTTTATAATTAAATTATTTTGACATATTTATAAGTTAATTTGGTCCAAATTTATTTCTCGTTGACTCTAATCCAAGTTAGTTTCACCTCTTAATGTTGAGGACATAGAGAAGTAGAAAGAAATAATTTAAGAGATATAGGATCGTTGTGAGAGTGAAGATTAAAAATTATATAAGGACAATCAAAAGTCAAACTTACGTTGGTCAATCAAAATCAAAAGTCAAACTTACGTTAATCAATCGAAAGCCTAGTTTTGTGAAGGCTAAGAAACGAAAGCTCATAACACCCAAAACCCCATGGAATGGTGTCAGTGAAGGAAAAAATTGTCTTCCAAAGCTACTTGGGAGTTTTCTCATACTTTCCAGACCTCCTGGTTGTAAACTAGGGAGGATTATATTCCATATGGGCATTGTAAGTGAAGGACAATTTTACAAAGTACTTCTTTATGAGATAGATGTCATATATTAGGCATGTAACTCTTTAGAAGCGAACTATGTTTCATTGTCAAACGTTGATCGAAGCAAAACATAAATCAAGAATAATTATCGACAAAATCAAGAAAAGGAAAACAACAATTTTTCTGAAAACTTAATAGATGTTGACTGCTCAAGTCATGTGGACTTCTAAATCCCTAAAAATAGTTATAAGATAGTTATTTTTAATTTAATCAAGTTTAAATTCAAATATTGTAATCCTTCGAGAAATGGTTAGAAAATATAAATAGGTTTATTTTATATTAAATTGTGGAACAATTCATTCATTCTAAATAAAAAAAATTGATAGTCCATTATTTTTTATTGTTATAATTTGGGTGAATGCTTTCATTTATTTATATTATAAGTTTTTTTATTTTCTTTAGTAATTTATTTTCTACAATATACTTTAGTATTCTTGCTATTTTAAGGATCCATAAACATAGTATAAATAACATGTTGCATGAAGTAAATTAATTACGTTCAATAATTATTGCTTTTACTACCATATGACGCACTTGAATGACTTGAGTGTTTGAGTGTCTAGTGTAGGCACACACCCTATTTAACTTGGAGAAAATAAATACCTAGACATTTCAATTTAATAGTGTGAAGTTAGAGCTCCGAGTGCTTGAAGCTTGAGTCTTTGTAGGATAAATTTAACTCTATAAAAACATTTGTCATCCATAATGGGAGTGGTATATATTTTATGAAGAAGAAGGTTATATGGTGTCTACAAGAAACAAAATGGTTGGAGTAAAAGAAGTTGGACCATCTTCGACTGACATAGCCACTATGCTAGAGGCATAAATGAAAATGCAATAGGAGTTTGCAAAATTCAAAAAAAAGAAGTGTTGAGGAGATGGATGCCCTCAACCAAGAGAATGAAAAGTTGAGAAGGAAGGTGGATGTTGTCAACAAAAGAAAGGAGAAGGAGAATTCAGAAAACATGATTTCTATGCAAAAGATCGCACAAAAGACCAAGGAGGGAAGCAACAATATAATAATACCCAAATGTGAGGCACAATGAGCACCTTGTTTGTGATGGGAGGAAGTCGGCGTCATCCTTTCATAGACGGCATGATGGAGGTTCCCCTCCCAAGTGATTGGAAGTCCCTTATTATAGATTGGTATGATGGTAACATTGATGAGCATGTGGACGTCTATGTTACACAGGTAAGCCTATATATAACAGATGACTCAATCATGTGCAGAGTTTTCCAAACTCTAAGGGAGCGACATTGAACTATTTCACCCGCCTATTGCCTTTTTCCAAATACTTGTTTGTTATATTGGCTTCGCACTTTGAAATAAAGTTTGCCATAAGTCACCCTCATTACCTCACCTCTTTGACTATTGTGAATATAAGATGAAAGAAGGGATAATCTTTACATGCTTTCATGGAATGGTTTGGCAAGTTCACCCTTAACATCAAGAATTTCAATCATGAGTTAGTTTTGCATCATAAGGTCACAACACTGAGGCCTAAACCTTTTTCGATGATTTGTGCATGATGCCAACTGCCAGCCTAAACAAGTTGAGGCAAAGAGCTACAAAGTTTATACAGTTAAAAGAACTAAGGGAGTTTAGAAACAAGATGAGGTATGTATGGTCACCATTTTTTTAGTTAAAAGAACTAATGGTGAACGTGCCATTTTTTTAGTTGTCTCCACTATTAATAAGGTATGTATGGTCACCATTTTTTCCACTAGGATAAATGTTTCATCATAGTTTATTCCCTCTCTTTGATGATGTCTTAATATAACAAGTCTCACTTTTCAACACTTTATGCTCCCATTTGAATGTTGTTTTATTTTATATACCCACTTACTTTCGAGAAATTTCTTTCTAGATAGTAGTTTATGCAAAACCCATGTTTTATTCTTTTTGAAGGCTTGTATCTCATCGGCTATTACAACACACCAACTAGAATCTTTTATGGCTTTTTTAAAATTCTTAAAGTCTTTCCCAACTATCAAATCTGCAACATAATTTCGATGTCTAGCAAAAAATCATTCATTACTTACAAAGTAAGTAATAGTATAAGGAGTACCTAAGGCATGTTGTTAAGCATATGAACTTTTCGAGAACTTTACTTTTGTAATGACATGACTGATAAAATTCTTATACATTGTGAATGGAATTTTGTTTTTCATCCATCTTCCCATTTTTGTCACCATATTTTCTTCTTGCACTAGCATAACATCATCAGTTTCAACCACACCACTCGTACTTACTCCTTCATTAACTATCACAGTAGTTTCATGGTAGTCTCCACACAACCTCTTTTGAAGTTGAGATTGATCTTCACCTTGCAAGGCCATAGACGCACCCTCCATTGAATCATAATTCTCCCTCCAATAATATCAATCGTATACTCAAAATCTTAATTAATTTGAGGAGTATAAAGAGTGTTGTCCTATGATTCGACAAAAGAAAACTCATGTACATAAAATTTCACATCTTTAGAGACAAAGTATTCATGGCATTCCAAATCATACAATTTCCATAAGGATACCCCACAAATATACACTTTTGACTTCTACTTTCAAATTTATCCCCCTCATGATGTTTACAATGCATATAGCATAAGGAATAAAAAACTTTCATGTTATCAAAATTAGGTAGTTTACCAGATAATTTTTCATAAGATGTAAAATAATTATGCACATTAAACGGTGCATGATTAATTAAATTTCATGTCACTAACACACATTCATCCCAAAATTGCATTAGTAAATGACGGTTGAATTTGATAGCACGTGCCACATTTATTGTATGTTGATGTTTTCCTTCCACTTTCCCATCTTTTGGAGTACCAACACAAGATGTCTCAAATTCAGTCTTATTCTTTAAAGAAAAGTCATGCAAACAATTAAACCCAGTGTTGTTGTCACTTGATACTTTCTTTATTTTCATATCATATTGTTTGTCAACAAGGATAACAAAGTTCATAAACACAAACATAACTTCACTTTTACTACATAACAAATAAACTCAAACTATGCGTGAATAATCATCAACAATAGTTAAGTATTATCATGTCCCACAAGATAAAGGAGTGCAATAAGGTCCAAATAAGTCACAATGAACTAATTTAAAAAAATTACATACGATATGCTTACTTAGTTAAAAAAAGTTCCTTTATTGTTTAACTCGAGGACAAAAGTCATAGATTATATTATCCTCACTTAGTAGGAAAAAATTCCTTTATTGTTTAACTCGAGGACAAAAGTCATAGATTCTATTAGGTTTAATACTCTCTTTGGTCCCTATTTTCATTGGATAATGTCAATTCAGTCTCCATTTTTAAAAGTGTTTGGAATATGTCCACAGTTAGTAAAATTTGTGTCTAATTTGTTCCTTCCGTTAAATATAATCAAACGGAGTTAGTGTGTTGATGATCTAGCACCAGTTATTGGCAACGTGTCAATATATTGTTTTGTGTGTGCTGACGTGTAACTAACTTACAGAAGATATGGTGTTTTATTAAGATAGGGTCCAAATTTTGAATCAACCATAGTCCAACCTTGACGGAGCCATCGCGACACCCATTGGCCGCACCCATCAGCTACCCATTGCCGCAAACTTCCATCACCACTGTCAACCAGAACCTAAAAACGTGAGAATTAGAAAACCTTAATGTAGGAACCCTAACACCAAAATGAGAAAGCAAGGACAGGAAAACCCTATAATCCAAATTGAAAACAAAATTCCCAACTCTTTCAATTGCAACATCAGAAAAATCAAGAACAAAACTTTAAAGGAAATTTTCCAAACAAAGAAACCCTAAAATCAAACCCCCAAATTACAAGATCAAAATCCTCAACCTTGTGCCGCCATCCTGCAGAGAATAATAGAACCACAAGAACAACCCCAAATTGCAAACTAGAAACGACGATATGCATCCTCAATATCGCGATGCATCCCCACACAAGCCTTGTTGTCGTAGAAACACTTGAGAACGAAGACCACCACAACACGAAACGTTGGTCCTCTCTTCACGACAACGCCATTAAATAGGGACTCTGGCACCACGAATATGTCAGGAATCGAGCCATCACAGAGGCGTCGCTGTTGTAAGACTCACTGCTTTGTGAGAAAGGAGCTCGCATCCTAGCCACCTGAACTTACATCCCCAACGTACAAAAAACCCCACCCAGAACCAAGAAAGAGAAGAGAAATGAAGCCTTCCCACCTTGCGGCACGAACCAAAACGAGAACAAAAGAAAAAGAGATCATCGTCTCCCTCCTACAAAACGAAGTAGAAACCGAGTGAAGAGAAGATGAAGGTGGGTGCTCGTGCTCCCCTAATCTGCTTCTCGTGTGAGACGAAGAGCCTTAGGATTGACTTTTGTCCGAGAGAAAGAATGAACAAAGAAAGGAGAAGAACCCAAAACTGGGTTTGGCCGTGAAGGAAGAGAACCAAAAATCTACCGTACGATCTATACAAGATCTGTGTGTTCGCAATGTAGGTGAAGTGCGACAACTACTCTATCTTCTCTCGCACAATTCCAATTGCTCTAATCTCGGATAAATCAAATCAACCCTAAATCACATTTTCCCGAAATTAAAAAACCCTATCTTAATAAAACACCATATTTTCTTTATGTCAGTTACACGTCAGCACACACAAAACAATATATTGACACGTTGCCAATAACTGGTGCTAGATCATCAACGTATTAACTCTGTTTGGTTATACTTAACGGAAGGGACAAATTAGACGCAAATTTTACTAACTGTGGACATATTCCAAATACTTTTAAAAATAGGGACTTAATTGCCATTATCCAACGAAAGTAGGGACCAAAGAGGATATTAAACCATTATATTATTTTTCCTTTACTAAATTGAGTCACATGGGGGATGAATTTTAACACCTTGTTTGGCGGGTGACCCAAATATCTGTTATAGATCAATTGATGAATCCTTGTCAAACGTTAATGCATGCACCATTGGAATACCCAAAAAAAAGTCTATTAGTGTTCACCTGCTCTAATCTTCTGATCTTGTATTACATACAATGTATGATTATAATTGAACTATACAATTGGAGACATCAATTAATTGTGATACATATATTAAAAAATACATGTATCAAGCTGCAAAACCACCATCCAAAATAATTATGCCCTCCTTTGTAATTGTGGTATATATCCCATTTGATAATCATACTAGTATGAAACCTTTTTCATATTTATCATACAAGATAAATTTATTGTCACATGATGAAGCTCTCATATCAATAATCTAAGAAATGTCATTTTTATCGTGAAAATTATCCTTGATTTTAGAAATATTCAAAATATCAAGTTTCTATCACTATATTGAAGTGATATGGAATATTTATGTTAACTCATGTGAATTTAATAGAACATGCATCGCAACTTCTTATGATTTTGAAAATAAATAAATAATTTTCTCAAAAAAAATTCATAGTTGTTGTAACATCCCATTTTTAATAGTAAAATACTACTAAAATGAATATTACATACATGATAATGGAACTACTATAAGAAAAAAAACGTACAAAAGACAAAATCTACACCTATAGAATCATCTGACTTCCCAACTGTTTCACGCTCACCTCTCGCTGGAGCAACTGTAAAGAATGTCTCCCTAAGCTCACACCATTAAGGTGATTATCGCAAAAGAGAAAACATACACAAAGACAAACAACACAAAAGCAAGGGTAAGTTAGATACAAGACAAATCTTATCACCTTTATAACATAGCATACATAAATCATTTATATCACATACATCAACCCAAACATCTTAATATGCAAAGACCTAGACTGACTATCCAGATATTGTATGAAATGTCGAGTTACATAGATTCCTGCACTTGTGGCGGCCTCTACTGTTCTGCAAAGCTCTTGCCAAAGGGGTTTCCCCCTACCACACACAAGGTTAGTCCTCAAACGCCCTTTTGTCAAATGGAGAAAGGTCCTTCAGGCTCGAACCTCCTACTATTCTCATGACATGACTCATCACTATCTACTTGACATTGACCAAGCTTAACTTTGACTATTCATACTATCAATACCTGAAACCACCACCAAGTAGTTCCTCCTTGGAACTCATTTTCACAACTTTGAAACCATTGATATCACTTCATCTTTACATTGAATCTATTGAAACCATACCCGTACCAATACACTTTTCTCATTGAATACCAACATATAACATCATTAATCATGCATTAATATACCATAAACAATCTAGTAAGTTATTAAAAAGTACTTAAATCACAAACATAAAAGTACACAGAGTGGCTGATGTGCGAGTAAAGTGTAATTGCATTCATATCTTACTTTAGGCCATTTGCATACATAATTGCATTATCTTTGTTTCAGATCATACATTTGGGTTTTGTATTTTTCTTGTAGATTGTGTTTATAAGTGTTAAAATTACAAGTTGGGAAGAATTGATGTCCAAGATGCAGAGTTAAAACCAGAAAGTTCCACAACCTAGCTATGAACGTTTTCACAATCTGCGGATTTGTCTCGAGAGAAACAAATTGAAAACCAACAAGTTCAACAACTGAGTTGTGGCTTTTTTCATAACTTGTGGATTTACTTTAGAAAGTGTAAAATTGAAAACAGAGAAGAGCACAAGCAAATTGTGGATTTTTCCATGAGTAGTGGAATTTTTCAGAATAGTTACTAACCTCTCATAGATACACTTTAAATCTAAACTTGGACATTTTCCCCACACATTCTAATGTTCCTTAAGACCTCTTATGCATTGAGCAACATTGAAAAACACTTTCCTAACTCAAATTAGCTATCTCAACCTCACTTAACAATTTAACACCAATCAAAATTCATTTTATACCTTTCAACATCAATTCTCTGCAACTAACAGCTTACACAAGTCTTAATAGAATTAATGACAGCCCCCAAAACCTCACATTATGTGTAGACCTTCTAAATCAAAATACCACTAGTGAAAACCCCTAAAATTAACCAAAAACTATACATGACACCTCCAAAAGAAGGCCAACTAGTTCTACAACAGAATATTATTGTCATAACACTCAAACAAATCTTAATCAACCTTTAGACCCCGGTCAAAACACAATTTAACCAAAATAACCCTTCCCTTAACTTTTCACCTATCAAAATCCCCTTTCTAGCCTAAAAACTACCTATATCTTCTACTAAATACAAAACAAAACTTATGAATTTAGTATCTTGACAACTCATATTTCATCCAATTTAGTATCTCAATTCATCACATACAACATTTACATCATAAATCACACTTCACCTCATCATTTATCAATTTTCACATCAATACACAACATATACAAACAACTAAACATACTAAATTTCTCAATCCCAAACAATTTCACAATTCAATCAATAATTCACCATACAAACATTAATTAGAACTCGTCTATCAAACACATCAAGTAAACCTAGCTTCCCTTACCTTACACCGATGATACAAAGCTCTAAGAACGCCCCGATTACTTCTTGCACAAGAAATTTCTAGAAACACCTACAAATCACCAAATGGAAAAAGGAAAAAGTCCTTAGGACCTTAGATTTACCAAGAATCTCAAAGAACAACACAAGACACACATGCAATGGAAACTTCCATGCATTGACTCGATTAAAGAGCGAAGAGAAAAAAAGAAGCTGAAACTTGTTCTATTGTAGAAACTGATCAGATACGAATGTAGACCTCAACGCCGTGGTCGATTAGACACCTCATGATCAGAAAAGAGATGACTCAAATGTTAGAACTCTTAGAGAGAAGGTAGAAAATTCTAAAAGTGTATTTTTTAGAGAAATGATACGTTTTAAAATAATTAAACTCGTTTATAACAAAACTATTTATAAATAAACTATTTAATATTAAAATAACTGAATTTCACTATTTTTAAACTATCACCCACTTCTAAAATATGCATAATAAATTTTAAAAGAAAGAAAATCATTAATCTTTAAACCATCAATATACATAAATATTTATTATAAGTTTCCTGTACCTAAAATAAGACAATATTATATTAATTAAAAATGTACATCAAATAATATCTATCAATGGATAATATAATAAAATAAATAATTATAATAAGAATATCTCAATATGAATCTTACTCCCTCATAATTTTTCGTGGTTGTGGTTTGGAATTGAAGGTTGCATCTAAGACCACAATGAATGGGTGTTACCTTTGCGCTCTACTCAGATCGAGGTGAATAAATCCAATTTCTCCTCTTTTCCATCACTATACATCAATAAATAAAATCAAACTACTTTCATCCACCCTATTTCATCATCAACAATAAATAAGTAAATACTAAAAACTAAATACTAGTGTAATATTAAAAAAAAAGCACCACATACTTGACTTAAAATAATCACCGTAGTCATTATTAAGTCACAGCCTCTATCCCATATCCTTTTTTCACTCACAATACTACAAAAACTCAATTCATTATTTTTATTTTTTGCCGTTCTTTAATCTATTTATTTATATAAAACTCAAACTAAATAATATTTATTTTTTATTTTTACATTCAAGAAAAGTGAGTTATCTATTAGGTTTGTTTATTTTTATATATGCTTATATATTATTATATCTTAGTTTTCTGCTATTATAATTATTTTTTCTCTATATTAGTAATATACCTGAGAGAATTATATTATACTGAAATTCAGCTAAAAAGTCTACACGTTGCTACCTCTCTTGGCGACACCTAATGAATAAGGGCCCCGCAATTAATCCGCAGGTACTTCTCTTCCCATATCAATTCAACCACGTGTTCACTCTTCGATTTCCGTGACACTTAATTTTCTAACATAAAAAATGAAAAATTTAAGTTTTAGTTGTTAATAACACATTTTTATCATCTTTAACTTATTCTTCTTCACTAAAAATGTAGTTGCAATAATATCGAAAGATTTAGTTAAAAGTGCGTAATTATATTACCTAATTTTGTCACATTCCACGTATCCAAACACATACTTATCACATTCATTGAGGAATTAAAGGTGGAAAAGAGATATAGAACATAAAACAATAATACATGTGTTGAATGATAAAAGAGAAAAATTAGAATCAAAATAAGACAAAATAAGGGGTGCGTATTTAATTTTGTTTTCTTTGCTAAAACTTTAGCTATTGCCATATATAATAAACTCCAGTCGTTAAAACATGTTAATCTATATTGTTCGGAAAAAAAAACTTTTAATATTTTTATTTAACCGTTACATTTTAAATGTAAAATATTTTCCTAAAAAATTATATCAGACAATTTTTGTGACGAAATATATTTCAATATGAACAGCCCTTGTTAATTTTAGAAAAAATTTATTATTCGTTTATTTTTTTAGGGTTAAATATGTTTTTAATCTCTAAACTATCAAGTGAATTTGTTTTTAGTCCATCTTTAAGGTACATTTTGATCCTTCTTCTTAAGGAAACCATAATTTTTCGTCCTCCAAAACTAACAGCGTTAAAAAGAATGTGAGGTGGCTAACGGTGATGTGCCAGGTTATTTTTTTTTCTTCTTTTTTGACGTTGTCCCTCCCTCTTCCTCCATATCTTTCCTTTCACGCCCAGCTTATCTCCCTCCTTCTTCCACTCTTCTTCACGGCCAGCTTCTCACCCTCCTTCTTCCGCTCTTCTCGCCACGTCGCCGTATCACAAAACTCTTCTCAAAGATCACAAAACTCTTCCATCCATCCGCCCATTTGGCCTTAGCTCCGAAGCGACAACGCCTTCCGATCATCCGTCTGGGAGAGATCGGTGACCAACACGCTGCCTTTCATGGCCACGACTCGCATACGCGCCGCCCGAGCATGCCGCCATGGAGCTGGCAGACTCCGGAGGAATCTTCAAGAACTTCGAAGGCGCGCTCCATCACAAATCTCGCGAACGGCGGTGAAGAGTTCGGAAGCACCAACAACCATAGGGGAGAGGCGAAGCGAGGAGGACCAACGACGAAGCGATTGAGATCAAATTGTGTTATTTTGCATTTCTCGTCTTCAAGAGGGAAATGCTTCCCAGAAATTATAGATCTTAATTGTGGTTTATGCTTATGTATCTTCAATCTGGATTGAGCTGATAAACTCTATATATATTTCATCTTTCCCATAATTTCATTTTTTTCGTATCAGGAGACATGCAAGTAAATTTTGGCTTAACCCCCAATTGTTGATCTCTAAGCTCCCTTAACTGCATCTAGTACTTTGCTTTGAGCCATCTTAGCTCTTGCCTAATTTCATTTTCACAATCCAACATAACACAATTTATTGCAGGGTTTGAATGAGGCCTTTTGGTATTAATTTAGAATGAGGCCTTTTGGTATTTAGATCACTTTCTTCATCCATATTAACAACTTTTCCTTCCTCCTTGATGTTCAATGGGTTTGATGCCTCATGAGTTTGGTCACAATGTATGTCTTTTAACTCTTCATGGCATAACTCTGGTTCATCTCTCTGGGCCCAAATATTTGTATAATGAATGCCATCGGAATGGCTTGATGCATCCCGTGCAGCTTCAGTATCACTACTTGCAGACCCTTCAACTTAGTACGTTATCTCCTTAAATCGATCATGATTTGCAGCACATCTATTCTTAGAACAATGAAGAAATTGAAGATTCTTACCACATGGATTATTTGATGATACATAATCAACCACGTAACCGTTTGCAGCACAATTGAGGCAAACACCTGCACTTGAACATTCTGAATTTTCCTCTATTCTGGCTCCTGTTCTCCACTTGGGAACTAGTGCTGCAATTTCATTGTCTATCATATTTGCCAAATTGATACTGAACTACTTTTGAGTCAAATCCAATTTTCTTTTTTAAGTCAAATCCAATTTTCTTTTTTAAGTCAAATCCAATTTTCTTTTGCGATACGGCGATGGATGGAAGAGTGGAAGAAGGAGGGAGAGAAGTTGGGCGTGAAGAAGCAAGGAAAGAGATGGAGGAAGAGGGAGGGAGAGTAGCAGTCTCAATGTCAGAAAAAAAAATGACTTGTCACACCGCCGTTAGCCACCTCACCTTCTTTTTAACATTGTTAGTTTTGGAGGACCAAAAATTAAGGTTTCCTTAAGGAGGAGGACTAAAATGTACCTTACTTTGAAAGATAGACTAAAAACAAATTCGCTTGATAGTTTAGGACTAAAACATATTTAACTCATTTTTTAACCATATATTGGTCTCTTAATTTTTTTATCTTAATTAAGTTTTTATTTTTGAAAACTTCAAACAATTAAATTCTTTTCATTAACATTAACACAATTAAATAAAATACCACTAGTTTGTAATTTTTTCTTTAAATATTTTTTAAATTATCCTTTTTTGCCTTTCATTTTATTAAAAAAATAAAAATAAAAATAAAAATAATTAAAAAAATATTTAAAAAATTAAAAAACCACCTATACACAATATTTATTTAAGAGTGTTAATACTCTATTAACGAAAATAGAAAAGACATAATTGTTTTAATTTTTCAAAAAATAGATATTAGATAAAAAAATTAAGACGATTTGTGACTTAAATTAAACAGAAAAAACTAAAATATTAAACCTAGAAAAAACAATAATATTATTAAATAGAAAAAACTTTGAACAAGAAGACATACAAAAGTAACTAAAATAATAATTTATTTACTAATATATTATAATAGTTTTTTAAATGTTTACTGTATAAAATATTTATGAAATAGAATGAAACATAAAATTTACGTTATTAACATAATATAATTTTTTAAAATCTTATAATAAATTTATTGGTAATCGTGTCTTTAGCTATTAAATTTTGTTTAATCTTCTATCTAAGATGTGCAGTTCTCTGCATAGATTAATGTTAAAAATATCAACTTTGAGTTAACTTAAGAAAAATATTTTTGTAAAGTTAAATTAATTCTTTTCTAAGAGTATGAAATGCACTAGTTTGATA